>NC_054836.1:5530436-6152873 GCF_018345385.1 Vulpes lagopus | reverse complement strand
CTGGAGACCCCTGCCCTGCCACTCTGTATAAAGCATTTGGAGGTGAGATTGTGACAGAGCAGGAAAAAGAAGCACTCTTTCCAGAGTGTGAAGAAGGATACCGATGATGTCAACACTGGCTCAGCAGAATCCTGCTGGGGATGTCCAGGCAGAACCAGGTCTCCCAGGAGGCCCCGTTCTGCAATATCAACTCACATATGACACATACACCTGACACAAGATCCAAGGTTGAACCTGGACATAACAAATCCTCAGGGGATCCCTGGGTGGCGCAGCAGTTTAGCGCCTGCCTTTGGCCCAGGGCACGATCCTGGAGACCTGGGATCGAATCCCACGTCGGGCTCCCGGTGCATGGGGCCTGCTTCTCCCTCTGCCTATGTCTCTGCCTCTCTCTCTCTCTGTGTGTGTGTGACTATCATAAATAAATAAAAAATTTTTTAAAAAAAGGAAAAAAACAAAACAAAACAAATCCTCAGTCTATCCAAACATGAGTTATGCCACCTGGTTTCCTTCCCCCTCAGGTACAATCTTCTTGATCACACACATAGTTTATCTGAACCTCATAAACCCCAGAAACCAGGTTATTGGCCAAAGGGGCCCAGGAAACACAGAGATCTTTAGGACTATTAATAGCAGAAGAAACAAAATCGCCTTCTTGTAAGACATCACTTTTAGAGCGCTGTCTCTGAAGAACCTGTACAGACAGATTCCAGAATTGTTGATGCTGAAAGTTCATGTTTGAAGAGGGTGTTTGACAACATCCAGACCAAAGAGCCAGTTGATTTTTCTAGGTGTAACCCTGGTACCTCAGCAGACCCTTTGAGGTTCCTGTCAACTCTATTTTTGTCCCTGTGTCTGGGAAAACTGACTAAATTTCCTTTTATTTGGAACCAAGCCCAACTCTGAAGTTGGGTGGATATAGCCACACTTCCGCACCCAAATTTCCGTAGGTTTGAAAACAACACTGGGTGTTGCAGAGAACAGCTGTGCTAACAAGCACGGTTCTTATCTGTCGGAGCCTAGTCCTGCCGGGGTGTCCTGGAGAGCTGGGGCAATGACTGAAGAGTGGCCAGCCACACCCAACAGGGGCCAGAGTTACAAAGAAACTGGTTCATCAGATAAGGAGCCTGCAAGAAAACACTTAGAAAGGACCAGAAGAGCCAACGCACCATTGTGAGGGACTCTCCCCCTGCAAAAACTGCCTCCAAAACTTCTTCCAGAAAGACCAGCCTGATTATCCTCAGGACACTTGAACCGCCTCGTTCCTCTGCATTTTCTACAGCCATGTCTGAACTGACACAGGCTGGACACGGTGGGCACCACACTGAGTGTTCCCATCTCTCTGTGCACAGGTTCTAGCTTGCTCACCAACTCTGTGGCCAACTACAAGCCTCAGAGGGCAGGCAGGCACCTCTGTCCACACTGGACACTTTCTACATCTGCCTCACTGCCTCATTGGTCCTCAACCCTTGCTATACATCAGAGGCATCTAGAAAGCCTAAAAATTACCCCTCAATAGGGGTTCTGATTTAAGTGGTATGGGACAGGACTCAGATTTGGGCTTTATTTTTCTTTTTTCTTTTTAACCTTGGCATTTTCTCTTTTTTTTAAAGTTTTATTTATTTATTCATTCATGAGAAACAGAGAGAGAGAGAGAGGCAGAGACACAGGCAGAGGGAGAAGCAGGCTCCATGCAGGGAGCCTGACGTGGGACTCGATCCTGGGTCTCCAGGATCACACCCTGGGCTGAAGGCAGCACTAAACCGCTGAGCCACCCAGGCTGCCCACGTTGGCATTTTCTAAGCGTGCAACCAAGGCTGAGGATGTCTGCTCTGGAGTGTGGACACCAGCTTGGAGCCAAAGACTGCTCTCTTTAAAGGCTGAGAGGGTGATGCAGGTAATCCAGGGAAGAGTGATAGAATCTCCTCCTGCAGCCATCTTTAGAGGAAGCAAAGAGACCAACATAGAACATCACTGGACCAGGGTTGCTGGCTTGAGGAAGGAAAGTGACCCCAGAATACAATCTTCCTCCTATCCAAAGAAGAGATATGACTTCTGGGCAAGGGAGATATTAAAATATTTATTAATGGGTGTGGCACTGGTTCTGGTCCATCAAAATAAGTCACTGGCCATCAGGATGGATGCCTGCTGAATGCCACCCCAGCTGCTAGGGCTTCTGTACCCATCCTTTAAAACTTACCTCAACAGTCACTACTCAATAAACATTTCACTTTTTTATATTTCTAATTCCTCTTTTAAGAGTATAAAATTAGGGAACCCTGGGTGACGCAGCGGTTTAGCGCCTGCCTTTGGCCCAGGGCGCAATCTTGGAGACCCGGGATCAAATCCCACATCGGGCTCCCGATGCATGGAGCCTGCTTCTCCCTCTGCCTGTGTCTCTGCCTCTCTCTCTCTGTGTGTGACTATCATAAATAAATAAAAATTTTAAAAAAAAGATTATAAAATTAGGATTTGCTCAAAATAGAAAACCAAAATCATCCACAATCCACCATTCAGAGACAACCACCATGAACACACACATAGAGAGTCCTTTCTCCCCTCCTGCTTAGAAAACTCACCCATGTCTTCCTCTGCTCCTTTCTGGCAGGTGCTTATTTGATGGGTAAGGTATCCCACCTGCAGTCAAAGGAAGAAAGTCTAAATGACCCTAAAACCTCCCCAGGTCACTTTTATCACTTTCCATTACCCTAAGGGAGTAAGAAAGGAAATCCTAGTCCCATTTGAAGAGAAAGGGAAAGTGAGTAACCAGGATGGGATGGCACCTGCCAGGGGCAGACTGAGTCAATCAGCAAACATTCCTGGAGTGCAAGGAATTTGACAAAGATGTGTCTGTCACCCCAGTCTCCACCCTTGAGGACATCACTATATAATTATAAAGAAATCTGAGGGCAGCCCGGGTGGCTCGGTGGTTTTGGCACCACCTTCGGCCCAGGGTGTGATCCTGGAGACCCGGGATCGAGTCCCACGTCGGGCTCCCTGCATGGAGTCTGCTTCTCCCTCTGCCTGTGTCTCTGCCTCTCTCTCTCTCTCTCATGAATAAATAAAATCTTAAAAAAAAAAAAAAAAAAAAGGAAATTTGACAGACTCCCCCCACCCTAACTACTGAGATTTAATGAATAAGTATAAAGCGCTTAGACTAGTACCTAGAACGCAGTAAGGGCTCTCTGAGTGTTTGCTGATAATCATATTTTTATTTTATTTTATTTTTAAACATTTTATTTATGTATTCATGAGAGACACAGGGAGAGAGAGGTAGAGACACAAGTAGAGGGAGAAGCAAGCTCCATGCAGGGAGCCCAACGCAGGACTTGATCCTAGGTCCCCAGGATCAGGCCCTGAGCTGAAGGCGGTGCTAAACCACTGAGCCACCCAGGCTGCCCTAATCTTATTTTTATTGCCCAAGACATTTTGCATGTATATTCCAAGAGTGATAAAGATCAAAAGGGTTCTTTGGAGGAAGGAAAGACTGTTAGGGTTGGGGGGGCGGGGAGGAGTTCCTGGATCCTGAGAGCAGTCAAAGACCCCAGCCCCAGGGGATCCCTGGGTGGCTCAGCGGTTTAGCGCCTGCCTTTGGCCCAGGGCGTGATGGAATCCCCAGATCGAGTCCCACATCAGGCTTCCGGCATGGAGCTTGCTTCTCCCTCTGCCTGTGTCTCTACCTCTCTCTTTCTGTGTGTCTCTCATGAATAAATAAATAAAATCTTAAAAAAAAAAAAGGACCCCAGCCCTGAGCTTTGGAAATACCCCAGGGGATGCAGGAACTTGGACAGCCACCCACCCAGCTGGAGATCTGCACCCTGCAATGGAGATCGCACACTCCATAATTTAACTATTCTCAGGGACCCCTGGATGGCTCAGCGGTTGAGCGTCTGCCTTCAGCTCAGGGTGTGATCCCAAATCTGGGGCTCAAGTCCTGCATCAGTTTCCCTGCAAGGAGCCTGCTCCTCCCTCTGCTTTGTGTCTCTGTCTCTCTCTGTCTCTCATGAATAAATAAATAAAATCTTAAAAAAGAAAAACAACAACTCTTCTCAGCTTTAGGAGTGGTGGGATAAGGGGGGTGCCTGACTAACTCCGTCAGTAGAGCATGTGACTCTTGATCTCAGGGTCATGAGCTCAAGCCCCACACTGGGAGTAGAGATTACTAAAAAAATTAAAATAAGGAAAAATGAAAAATAAGAAAAAGAAAAAAGTACTTTATTTGTTTTTAAATAAAAAGGAATGATGGGATGGATGAAGTAGGTGAGATGCAGACCAGGCAGTTTTTTTGTTTTTTGTTTTTTTTCCAAAGATTTTACTTATTTATTCATGAGAGACACAGAGAGAGAGAGAGAGAGAGAGAGAGAGAGAGGGAGAGGGAGAGGGAGAGGGAGAGAGACAGGAAGAGACACAGGATCAGGCCCTGGACTGCAGGGGGCGCTAAACCGCTGAGCCACCGGGCTGCCCAGTTTTAAGAAGACAGTCACAAGTCACAGCACAGCTATTCACATGGCAGCTGCTGGCTGAGGCTGCTCGGCGTCTGTAAGCTGCAGGGAAACCCCAAGGAGGCCTGAGGGAAAGACCTGGGAAAGGCCCCACCGCACTGGAGAAGAGAGGGGTTTTTAGAGTCCAAATAAGGAACAGAAAGGGAAGAGGGGGGCACCCCGGTGGCTCAGTGGTTTAGCGCTGCCTTTGGCCCGGGGTGTGATCCTGGAGACCCGGGATCAAGTCCAGCGTCAGGCTCCCTTCATGGAACCTGCTTCTCCCTCTGCCTGTGTCTCTGCCTCTCTCTGTGTCTCTCATGAATAAACAAATAAAATCTTTTAAAAAAGAGAAAGGGAAGAGGGGGCTGGCAGCCGGTGCTGAGGAACAAGAATGCGGAGTGGACCAGGTTATCCACTAGGCAGGGAAGTGCTGCTGGGGGATTGATGTGTGAAATGCCCTCTTCCTGACCTCCACAAAGCCTCCAGTAAAATCCACTCTTCCTCCAGGACTTAGGCTGGATTAAAGGCTGTAACAAAGTGTCTGCTGACCCCAAGACTGGCATGGGTGGGCACAGAGCCCCCCCCTCCCCCCCGCCAGGGGTCTTCATGAGGCTCACAGTAGCTGCTCTTCATATTCATTTCAAACCAACCTGGGTTCCAAGAGATAAACCAGAAAGGACATAAGACCAGCCTTATTGGAGGACCTGGGGAATGTAAGACCCAACACCAGAGGGATGGGGGGCTGTGGAGAAGTGCATGGGCTACTTCACACACAAGATGTTCGTGCAAAGGACTTCAAAAGAAAACACAAAGTCCTCTCCTTGTATATATATTATCTGTCTTGTCACTCCAGCCACTGGGTGGTGGATCCCGACATAGTGGTGTAGGAGGGGTTGGCCCCTTTGATCCACTCTTATCTACCCTAGAGCAGTGTGAGGCCCAGGGCTCCCCAGCTCAGCTAGGCCAGGGCTATAATTCATACACTCTTGCATCCTGGCTTCAGAGGGGCTTTGATGGTGAAACTGCAGTCCTAGCTGGTACCAGCCACACCCTCCCCCAGGCTCTGGGGATTAGGGCGTGGGGGGCAACTGCATTCCTGCAGACCACCTCACCTCCAATCCCCTGCTGGTGGGGCCTCTCAGGCTTCTGTGGGCCTGGCCCAGAGGCTCTAATGGCCCATGAGGAAAATTGTGTAGCATTTCAACCGGAGAAATGAGGAAGTGAGATTGTTTCTCCTCAGGAACCTCAGGCCTTCCTGAGACAAGCCCTTTCCAATGGCATCCGTGTGAGTCAACCCCCAGTGCCTGGAGCCCGGAAGCACCCTCCCTGGTGCTGGGCAGACCTGCCTTAGCAGTTCCAGGAGAGAAAGAGCCAGCTAGCAGCAACGGGACAGGGTCACCTACCTGCTGCTTCCACCCCTGACAAGCCTTCAGCAGGTGTGGGCTTTGCTGCTCTCTAACAAGGCAGGGTCTTTGCCCTGGATAAGGGTATCCATCTACTGCCTATTCAACCATAAGCTCCTTTGAGGGCAAAGCTGTGCCTTCAGTCCCTATATCTCAGGATTTGGCATAGGTCTCTGGGAAGAAGGGACATGGGCACTTCCAGGAGGCTTCCTTCTCCTCATGACCTATGCCTTTCATTTGTCCTTGGTGGCACGAGAACCTGTCCAGGACCAGAGCTGATCGGGGAATCAGAACTCCTGGGTCTAACCTGTTCTGCTCTCTGCATCAGCTGCCCCACCCGTGAACCCCACACTGGCAGTGGTGGAAGGAGGTGGGCTGGGCTCTTTGGCTGGTCAGCACACCCCACACCTGCTGAAGGCTCCCTCCACCACGCTTTCAGAAGCCTGTGGAGATGTGGCCAGCCCCACAAAGAGCTGTGTCCCTTGAAGTGCTTCCAGTTAACATTTCCTCCCTGGAGGACATAAACAGCAGGCCCGATGACATCAGCGTGGCTGCCTAGGGCTTAAAGCAGGAGGACTATTCAGGGGCTCCTCTGAATTCCAGTTTGTGTGTTGGTGCTACTCTCTCAGCAACGTCATCTCTCGCCTTCACAACAACCTCCAGAGGCGGGGAGAGCAGATATTACTGTCTGATTTATCCGTGAGAATTTCGAGACTAAGAAAATTTATATGGGGACGCCTGGGTGGCTCAGCGGGGACGCCTTTAGCTCAGGGCGTGATCCTGGAGACCCGGGATCGAGTCCCACGTCGGGCTCCCTGCAGGGAGGCTGCTTCTCCCTCTGCTTGTGTCTCTGCCTCGCTCTCTCTGTGTCTGTGTCTCTCATGAATAAATAAATAAAATATTTAAAAGAATAAAATAAAATCTAGAATCTACGAAAAAGAAAGAAATGAAAGAAAGAAACTTACGCGGCTTGCCCAAGACTTCACCAGCACCGCGTGAGAGCCAGACTTGAACGTCAAGCTCCCGGCTCTCTCCCGCGAACCGCATGCGCTAGGGCAGAGCCGGCTCCCAAGGCGCCCAAGGCGGGTCTCTCCCCCTGCCCCTTGGGACTCGGGAGGCGGGAGGGAAGGGCCAAGCTGTTCGACGCGAACTCAAGTGGTGGTGGGGGATGCACCCCACCTTCCACTCCTGCCCGGAACAACCAGCCCCCTGTTCGCTCATCCAGTATTCACCGAGTACTTACGTTGTACCAAGCACGGCGGGCGCCGCCCATCCTCGGGGGAAGGGCTCGGGGCCCCCGGCCACGCCGGAAACTTCCGAGAGTCTCTATAGGCACACACCGACGGCAAAGTCTAACTTATAAATTAGGGGCGGTAAGACAGGAACAATAACTAATAATACAAAGAACAAGGGTGACAACACCCCGTGACAAGGGTTGCGCCGATGCTGTCTCACGCGTCTCCTCGCACTCTACTCGCCCCTCCTCGCCTCTGGACCACCGCACGGGACAAGCCGGAGGAGACGAAGGGACGTGATGACGCAGCCCCGTGACGTAGAGCGAGGCTCTCGTTGCCCTTTGGCAGATTCGCCAGATCGGCAAAGGCGGCCCTTCTGCGGCCCGAGCGGGGCGGCCCGGCTCCCCGGGGAACTGGAACCCCGGAAACACAAACCAAGGATGGGGCACGGGCACTGCTGCGCTGTGCTAGGAGCCGGCCGCGGAGGCGCAGGCGGATGCGGCGGGGAGAGAGCAGGGGTTCATGCTAACATGGAATCGGAGGATGGGGAGCGGAGACTCTGACGCCTGCGCCCTAAGAAGCACGGCGGCCTGGGATGCATTTCCCGCTCTCGGGCGGTGGGCGGTGGCGTAGACTGGGGCTTGGCTGCTGACCAATGAACGTGCGCCCCAGGCTGTCCCCCGCGCTCCGGCCAATCAGCCTACTGCTTGGGCGCTGGCGGGACTTCCCGCCTGCGCCTGCGCCTGCGCCTGCGCTGCTCGCGGGGCTGCGGCCCACGCCACACCCTCGAGGGACTCGCCTACGCCTTTTTATTAATTGGCAGAAGAGACGGAGGGAACGCGCTAATGACCAGGAAGCTGGGCCCAGGAGGCCGCTGTGGGAGCCAGGGGAGGCCCTGGGAAGAGGGCCACGGCAGGTGAGGCCGGCGTGGGCCGGGAAGAGGCCGCGCGCCCCGCTGCCGGCCCGCGGGTGCGGGCGCGGGCGCGGGCGGCCTAGACTGCAGAGGACACTTGAAAGTTAGTTTTTTAAAGATGTGTTTATTCGTGAGAGAGAGAGGCAGAGACCCAGGCAGAGGGAGGAGCAGGCCCCATGCGGGACTCCCCGACGCGGGACTCGATCCGGGGCTCCAGGACCCCGCCCTGAGCCCAGGGCAGGCCCTCAGGCCCTCAGTCGCTGAGCCCCCCGGGCGTCCCTCTAGTCCTTTCTAATAACAAGTCCCAAGAGGAAGCCCCTGAGCATGGTCCTGGGACACCGCCCCTTCCTTGCCCCCCAGTCTCACGGGCAGTAGCAGGTCCCCATGAAGCCACCCTCTGGCTTCCTTGACACTCCGTCTAGTGTATCAGCAATTCCAACAACCCCAACAGTCCTCTAACTTGCTGCCTGCATTGTGTGCCCTCTATTCTCAGACTTTCTGGATTTTGGGTTCCTTTACAGTCTTTTTTTTTTTTTTTTTTTAAGATTTTATTTATTTATTCATGAGAGACACACGGAGAGGCAGACACAGGCAGAGGGAAAGGAGGCTCCATGCAGGGAGCCCGACGTGGGACTCGATCCCGGGTCCCCAGGATCACGCCCCGGGCTGCAGGCGGCGCTAAACCGCGGAGCCACCGGGGCTGCCCTCCTTTACAGTCTTAAATATTGTTGGTGATACGTTGATATTTAATAAGATAAATCTGGTTTTCATTCCCATTCTTGCCACACAGCTCCTAAAACCCTTGGAATTTCCTAAGTGATGAGAGCTTTCAAGGTGTCTTTTGTTATGTTAATGAGATAACTTTGAGAAAGCTCCAAGGATGAGGGGCTGGTTGCCAGGACAACCGATGTTGTTATTAGAGGGCTGGAACTTTCTATCCCACCCCTCTAACCCCGGGAGAGGGAATAGGAGCTGTATGTATATTGAGTTCAACCACCAGTGGTCAATGACTTAATCAATTATTCCTCTGAAAAAAAAAAAAAATTCCTCTGTAATGAAACCTTTATAAAAACTCAAAAAAGGGCAGCCCCGGTGGCTCTGCGGTTTAGCGCCGCCTGCAGCCCAGGGCGTGATCTTGGAGACCCGGATCGAGTCCCACGTCGGGCTCCCAGCATAGAGCCTGCTTGTGTCTCTGCCCCTCTGTGTGTGTGTGTCTCTATGAATAAATAAATAAAGTCTTTAAAAAAAGAAAACTCAAAAAATAGGGAGGGCAGAGCTTCTGTGTTGGTGAAGAGGTGAGGCTGAGGAGTGTGCCATGCTCAAGAGAGAGCATGGAAGCTCCACCCTTTCCACATACCTTGCCCTATGCATCTCTTCCATCTTCTGTTCAGGGAGTAATACACCCTTTTATAATAAACTGACAATCTAGTAAATAAAATGTTTCTCGAGTTTTGTGAGCCACTCTAGCAGAATAATCGAATCCAGGAAGGGGGTCATTGGATCCTCTGATAGATGAGAAGCACAGATGACAACATGAGCTTTTTTTTTTCTTTTAAGATTTTATTTATGTATTCATAAGAGACCCAGAGAGAGAGAAAAAAAAAAAGAGAGACCCAGAGAGAGAGAGAAGCAGAGACACAAGCAGAGGGAGAAGCAGGCTCCATGCAGGGAGCCCGATGTGGGACGTGATCCCGGTTCTCCAGGATCACAACCTGAGCTAAAGGCAGAGGGCTCAACCACTGAGCCACCTGGGCATCCCAACATTAGCTTTCGATTGGGATCGAAAGGGGTGAAGGAAGTAGGGGACAGTGTTGTAAGGCTAAGCCTTAAACCTGTGGGATCTGATGCCACCTCCAGGGAGACAGTGTCAGAATTACATTGTATTTCTGTCTACATTGTATTACTGTCCTACATTGTAGGACACCCAGTTGGTGTCAGAGAACAGCTTGGTGGTGTGGGAAAACACACACGTTGGGATTGGGTGCAGAGTGTTGTGTTACAGACACAAAATAGCTGGATTCTCTGTACTGCTATTGGCCAAACTAGAAATTAAAACAAAAATTAAAAATAAAATAAAATAAAATAAAACAAAAATTAGGGATGCCTGGGTGGCTCAGGTCATGATCCCAGGGTCCTGGGATCGAGTCCCACATCAGGCTTCCTGCATGGAGCCTGCTTCTCCCTCTGCCTCTCTCTGTGTGTGTCTCTCATGAGTAAATAAATAAAATCTTTTAAAAAAAAAAGAACATCTAAAAAAATAAATACGGATTCACTTAAATGAACAATAATAACCTCATTCCATGTTAACATAAATAACATTTTTAGTTTTATTTATTTTTATTTTTTTTACATTTTTAGTTTTAAAGATTATATTATAGAATAAAAATATACATGTGAGCAGAATGGCATTGTTTTACATGTCTGCAAATCTCTTTATTGTCTGGATGAATAAAGGACAACTGGATTCTTGTATCCGCTTCTGCATTCAATCTACTGTGATATGCTGTTTTTTTGAAGTGCGAAGAAATTCTGGCCTCGCTCAGATTCACCACTGAAAACAGGTAATGTGTTCATAGCTTTTTCTTGTTTTCTAGTTTTTTAGAGAGGGATAGAAGGAGGTGGGGAGGAGGGGCAGAGAGAGAGAGAAAGAGAATCTTAAGTAGCCTCCTTACTCAGCATGGAGCCCAACAGGGGGCTCAATCTCACGACCCTGAGATCATGACCTGAGCCAAAACCAAGAGTTGGACACTTGATAGACTGTGCCACCCAGGCTCTCCTTTCATTGCCTTTTCTGATAATTGTGTATATTCTTCTCTGATTCTCAACAAGTGGTATAGCTTCATAAAGGTAGCTTCCAATGTGGAATATGAAACCATATCATTGAACTTTTATACTGTTACGGTGAAATACATTAGTCTCTCTTGAATTTTGAATGGGTCTTTGTATCTATTCATGATTTTGTCATCTTACTGATTGATCATTTAAAAAATCATTGTTGGGAAAAAAAGCGGGGGGGGGGGGGGGGTGTCCCTGGGTGGCTTAGCGGTTTGGCGCCTGCCTTTGGCCCAGGACCTGGTCCTGGAGTCCTGGGGTCAAGTCCCACGTCGGGCTCCCTGCATGAAGCCTGCTTCTCCCATCTGCCTGTTTCTCTGCCTCTCTCTCTGTGTCTCTCATGAATAAATAAAATCTTAAAAAAAAAAAAATCATCGTTGGGGCATCTGGCTGGCTCAGTTGGTAGAGCATGTGACTCTTGATCTCAGGGTTGTGAATTGAAGCCCCACAATGGACATGGAGCCTACCTACCTATATATATATATATGTGTGTGTGTGTTCATTAAATCATAAGACTTCTGGGCAGCCCAGGTGGCTCAGCGGTTTAGTGCTGCCTTCAGCCCAGGGTGTGATCCTGGAGACCTGGGATCGAGTCCCATGTCCGGCTCCCTGCATGGAGCTTTCTCCCACTGCCTGCATCTCTGCCTCTCTCTTTCTCTGTGTCTCTCATGAATGAATAAATAAATAAATAAATAATCTTTTAAAAAATATCATAAGACTTCTCCAAGCAAGGGCCTATCTCATAAAATATCAAAGCTACATTCATTGATCTCAACACCAATTCCATCAGAAGGCTTTAAGTATTAGACAGCTGTCAAACTCACAGAGGTGGATACAAGGTTTCCAAAATTCTACTTTCTACTTTAAAGCTGATGTTTTATAATTGGCAACAAACGATTACTATCAGTTGTTTTCATTGAAGTGACAGTCTCACTTTGATCACTTTCAAAAATATCTGCAAAATATCCAAGTCTAATAAATAATTTGTCATTCTTTGAAGTAAAAAAATAATAAAAATAGTGTTCGTGAAGAAAGCAGCTAGTTCAGTTCACAACTCCAAAAACTCGCACCTGCTTTTTCCTCAAAACAACCATCTTTAACATGTACTAAAAGTGCTTCATGTGTATTTTCTTTTTTGTTTTTTAAGATTTTATTTATTTATTTATTTATTTATTCATGAGAGAGACAGAGAGAGAGGCTGAGACACAGGCAGAGGGAGAAACAGGCTCCATGCAAGGAGCCCGATGTGGGACTCAATCCCTGGTCTCCAGGATCATACCCTGGGCTGCAGGCGACGCTAAACCGCTACGCCACCGGGGCTGTCCTCATGTGTATTTTCTATATCATCACATGAAACAATTAAAAAAAACAAAAAACAAAAAACCTTGGGTTAAGATTCAATAAAATTAGGGTCACCTGGTGGCTTAGTCATTTAACTGTCTGCCTTTTGTTCAGGTCATGATCTCAGAGTCCTGGGATCGAGTCCCACATCAGGCTTCCTGCTCAGCTTGGAGCCTGCTTCTCCCTCTCTGCTCCTCCCACTGCTTGTGCTCTCTCTCTCTCTCTCTCTCTCTCTCAAATAGATAAAAATAAAATCTTTAAAGAAAAAAAAAAAGATTCAACAAAATCAATCTCTTACAGCTTAATCAAAAACGTTCTTGAGTGAAACTGACTTTTTTTTTTTTTTCCCTTCAAGTACCCAGGAATGAAGAATACAATGACTCCTACCTTTTGGTGCCACTGCCTTGACTGATGGTAAGGCCCCAAACTGATAGAGAATTCTGGCATTTTGGAAACTTCTTTATAATACTTTCTTCTTCACCAATGGGCTAGTATTTTCCGTTTACCCCTTGAGGTTCACTCTACACCCTGAACCCCGGGAGGCTGACATGTAGAGACCATATAAATGGGTTTCCCTCAGGCTTCTTGGGCAGATTCAGCCAGTGGGAAACACCAGCCAGAGATGGGAAGGTGGGAAGGAGACTAGGATATCTGTTCTGGGATCCCTGGGTGGCGCAGCGGTTTGGCGCCTGCCTTTGGCCCAGGGCGCAATCCTGGAGACCCGGGATCGAATCCCACATCGGGCTCCCGGTGCGTGGAGCCTGCTTCTCCCTCTGCCTGTGTCTCTGCCTCTCTCTCTCTCTCTCTCTCTCTGTATGACTATCATAAATAAATAAAAAAAAATAAAAAATAGGGGATCCCTGGGTGGCGCAGCGGTTTGGCACCTGCCTTTGGCCCAGGGCGCGATCCTGGAGACCCGGGATTGAGTCCCACATCGGGCTCCCGGTGCATGGAGCCTGCTTCTTCCTCCGCCTGTGTCTCTGCCTCTCTCTCTCTCTCTATCATAAAAAAAAAAAAAAGAAAAAAAAACATAATGAGGGGCACCTAGCTGGCTCATCTGTGGAACATGCAGCTCTTGATCTCAAGCTTGTGAGTTCAAGCCCCACATTGGGTGTAGAGATTACGTAAAATCTTAAAAATGATAACATAAGGGCAGCCCGGGTGGCTCAGCGGTTTATCGCTGCCTTCAGCCCAGGGCGTAATCCTGGAGACCTGGGATCGAGTCCCATGTCAGGCTCCCTGCATGGAGCCTGCTTCTCCCTCCGCCTGTGTCTCTGCCTTTCTCTGTGTGTCTCTCATGAATAAATAAATAAAATCTTTTTAAAAATTATAACATAATATCCACATAAGTGGCCCAACTTTTTTTTTTAATTTTTTTTAAGTGGCCCAACTTAAGAAAGAACATTTTACTGATCCATCTGAAGCTCCTTTTGTGCCATCTTTTAGCCTTTTCTGTCTTCCATCTCAAAGCAATGAGTCTCCTCAAGTTTTTTATTTTTATTTTTGTATTCATGAGAGACACAGAGAGAGGGGCAGAGACATAGGCAGAAGAAAAAGCAGGCTCCCTGAAGGCAGCCCAATGCAGGACTCAAACCCAGGACCCCAGGATCGTGATCTGAGCCCAAGGCAGACACTCTGAGAAGATGCAAGAGTCTTACTTTTCATAATATCTTCAGTGCATATGTATGCATCCCTAAACAACTATAATTAAGTTTATTATAATTTTGAAGTTAGTTACTTTTTTCCTTTTTGCTAGTTTTCCTGTCAAGACACATAGGCCACGCCCACCCATAAGTACCAAACACAGCCTGTGAGCATCAGGGGGTTCCACTTGGCACTCCTGGACTGCTTCTAATTCGTAAGGCTGTCATCTTAAACGTATGATTGAAGGGGAAGGAGTATGGACAATACACATCACTTCTGCCCGCATCCCATTGGGTAGGACTCCTGGTCCCAATATAATAGCAAGAGTATCTTGCTACACATCTGGGGAACATGAAGCCTGGTCTCCAATGTGTAAATGCCCCTGGTGAGGAACGCCTGAGGGACTCAGTGGTTGAGCGTCTACCTTTGGCTCAGGACGTGATCCCGGGGTCCAGGGTCCAGGGATCGAGTCCTGCATCGGGCTCCCCACAGGGAGCCTGCTTCTCCCTCTGCCTGTGTCTCTGCTTCTCTCTGAGTCTCTCATGAATAAATCAATAAAATCTTTAAAAAAAAATCAATATGTGTGTTCAGTGAATGAATAAATGAATGAATTCTCAGCTCTGTCAAGGGCAGTCCATGTGGTCTCAAACAAATGACTTTACCCATCTGGCCCTCAGTTTGTTAGTCTGTTGGAGCATGGGCACAGACAGGACCATCACTGTCTCTCCCAGGACCAGTCACTGTGTCACCAGGGGAGCCCTGGTCACAGAGCAGCAGAATCGGAGGACAGGAGGATAAATGAACTCAGCGCTCTGAACCGCAGGAGTGTGGGCACTAGCAGAGCAGAACTCAGAAGATGCAAAGAGCACAGAGAGCCAGCAGGTTTCCCCTCTCAGAAGGTAAGGCACGCAGTTAGGAGGGGCCACTCTCTCTCTGTCCAAAACTTCTTCCTGCCTCCTGTGGGTCCCCTGGTTTACTGCAGGGGCTCTCTAGCCCTAGGCTCCCAGCTCTCTGCTCCAGGAAACTACTTTTTTTTTTTTTTTTTTTAAAGTAACCTCTACACCTGACGTGGGGCTCGAAACTCAAGATCGAGTTGCATACTCTGCCGACTGAGCCAGCCAGATGACCCATGTTCCAGGAAACTTCTAAACACAGCACCTCAGCACTGCCCTGTACTAGATTGCTGTAGCCTGGGGCCCTTGACCAAATATTTGGCCTTCATTCACTCATTAATTATGATGTACGGTGGCACTGTTCTGAGCGCTGGGACACAGTTAAGTAAATAAACCAGTCTCTGGTCTCAATCCATTCAAATTGGAAAAGCAGCATAAAACAGGCGATCAATTTCAGGTTGTAATAAGTACCGCAAAGAAAAATAAAGCAGTAGGGATCCCTGGGTGGCGCAGCGGTTTAGCGCCTGCCTTCGGCCCAGGGCGCGATCCTGGAGACCCGGGATCGAATCCCACGTCGGGCTCCCGGTGCATGGAGCCTGCTTCTCCCTCTGCCTGTGTCTCTGCCTCTCTCTCTCTCTGTGACTATCATAAATAAATAAATAAAAATTTTAAAAAAAAAAGAAAAAGAAAGCAGTATTGGAGTTGCTAGGGTGGTTGACAGAGACTCGTTCATCCATGTCATCCTCTCCTTGGCTGAGGTGCAGGGGCTGCCAGCTGCGGAGAAGAGAGGTATAGATAGGGAATGTGAGAACAAAAGAGAAGGAAGAGAGACCATGATTCATGCCCTGGTTAGCTAAGCCCTATTAGGTGCCAAAAGCTGCTAGTGGCCCAGAGCCCTGGCCTTCCTGGTACTCACCGTGAGTTCATACCCTCTGCCCCCAGGCTTTCTCCAGGGGACTCCTGCCCCAAGGTTGTGAGCTTGTGACAGTGTGGCAGTGGCCTCAGGGGAGACCTCTGAAGGAGACAGGTGGACAGCCCAAATGTGACCACAAAACACCAGCTGACAGTTGCCCCAAGATAACCTGGTTGGAATCATTCATTTCTGATGGAAGAGTGAAAGCAGATCAGCATTTTCCCTCAAAATCAAGGGGCCCCTGAGGCAGCTGTCATTTTGAGAGGGCTGTGCATGCAAGACCCTCCTGAGACGGCCTGTCCAGGAGCTCAGGAAAAAACTGAGCCCCAGGGAGCAGTGAGTCACCAAGCTGTAGCCACCCAGCCTGGGGCTGAGAGCAGACAGCAGGAGGGTTGACTCAAGACTGCTCTGGAGACAGGGGCAGCAGGGGCAGCAGCCAGGTACTACATAGCTTCTTCCCACAAGGCCATCACCCCGTCCCTACCCTCCAGGGTCAGCACCTGGGCACTGCCTGGCACTAAATTGCTCAAGGCAACCGGGTAGACCCACTTGTCTGTGAAGTTGTCCCTAATTCTCTCCTGGATGGGAAATCCAGAGCCCTCCATGTGGCAACAGATACCAAAAAAGGAAAGAAAACAATCCTTCCTTTAAGGAGATCATAATCTCCTAGAGCTGATTAAGAACTGAGCATGAAAAAAAAAAAAAAAAAAAGAACTGAGCATGAGGAGGGCGGGGCATATATGTGCATGTGCAGGTAAGTGTGTGGGGGGGGGGTGCGCATGCGTGCATGTGTGCACATCTCACGTATGACATTACAGACACATGAGAGGCCACCTCACCCAGTGTGGGCCTTCTGGAGGGATGAGTGGAACCTGCCAGCGTAAGTGCAAGAGCCCTTACACAAGGGAGCAAAGAAGTAGAGGATCAGTGTGTCCACAGAGTGAAAATGGAGAAAGCACAGCCGCCACCTCCTTAATGTAATTACACTAAAGGTATAACTTACTTCCTGGTTTTCTTTTAACCCAGGGCTTCAACACATCTAGCATATCCGCAGACAATGCACCATTAACCATGCTTGCATGTGGCCAAACAGTCCTATCCCCTTTTGTTATCAAATTCTTGGTGGGTGAGTCATAGGAGATAAGTATAAGAAGTTTCACATGGAGTAAAAAAAAGATAGTAGGGTGACCAACTGTCCCAATTTTAGCACCAAATGTTCTGCGTCCCAGGAAATCCTGGGTCCCAGGTGATCCAGGACAACGGGTCATCCTCAAAAAGACAGTGCAAGAAGAGAGGAAGCCAGGCACCTGGCAAGCTGATAAGTTGACCACCTTAGGGAGGTGAAGGTTGGCTGCAAGTGACAGAGAGGATGTGTCTATGTGTGACAGTGGGAAAGTCTTCTCCTTCGGTACATTAACCCTGGCACACCTTGGTCCGCATTATCACCCTGTCCTGATGCCCCTGGGCAGTTGTCATCTGTCTCTGACTGGTAGACCCTGCACAGCCCCCCAGCAGTGTTTTCTCACCTCTCAGTGACCCCTTAGGAGGGGCACACTGGGCTTCCACCCCCCCCCCCTTCAACAAATAGAGCATGGCTGGCATCCTCCCTGGCCTTATAGCAAGCCCCAGTGGAGTTGTGCTTTGACGATGTCTCCAAGCAGCTGCCTTTAACCCGTTCCTGCCCAGCATACCAACATCCTCCCTGGACACATGGATCCCCTTACTCACATTCTGCGCCTGCTACAACCTTGAACACTGACTCATACCACATAGGGGAGGATGTCAGAGCAGCCTAAGCCACGGGCAATATGGCTTTTCGAGACTTCTCCTCTGAAAGGAGATATCTAAGCCCCCCACCCAGCCAAGGCAGGGTCAGCAGGAGCAGCAATGTTGTTCCACTGATGCCACGCGTCTACCAGACCCCACGTCTGCCCGCAAGCCACCAGTCACGCTCAATGCCGCCTCTGTTGCGAGGTTGCTCGTGAAAAGCCCCTGTGTTTTGGCTCCTGGCTCCAGTGAGGTCTTCAATACAAGGTCTCCATTCATGCCAGGCTGGCCCTCCTCGGCTGCACAGGCAGCCCCTGCTCCCTGAGGAAAGCTGCCTGGGGTACAGGGTGAATCTTCCCCTCAGCTTCCACAAAGGCCAAGCACACGCTGCCTGTATTCTCTCCCTCCACTCAGCACTGCCTTCTGTCTGCCTCCTGGGAAACCCTGACACAGGCTCAGAGGATCAAGGCCTAGGAATGCACACCGCAGTGGGTCTCTGGGATTCTATACCTCTCTGTTAACAGCCATCCAAGCTCTTGCCTGCCACAAAATGTCAGTGAGAGGACACAGACAATGAAGCATAGAGGAAGAAAACCAACTGTCTGAAAGGTGCCTACCTCTAGGAACTGAATAAAGAGAGCCAGATCTGGGAAATAGGGCAACTTTATTAGTTGGAGATTTGGTTGCCTGGCTTTTCGAAGCTCAATGAGTCTTGTGGTATATTCAGACTCCAACCAATAGAATAGAGCAGTGGTCCTCAAACTCGATAATGCATCAGAATCATCTGGAAGGCTTGGTACAACACAAATTGCTGGGCCACCCAACAGTTGGTGGTTCATCGGGATTGGGGTGGGGCTTGGGAATTTTCATTCTTACCAAGTTCCCAAGAGATGATGATGCTACAGTCAGAGGACCTCACTTTAAGAACCATCAGAATATAACTGAGCTGGGTGGCTCAGTTGATTGAGCATCTGCCCTCAGCTTAGGTCATGATCCCAGGGTCCTGGGATCAAGTCTCACATCGGGCTCCCTGCTCAGCAGAGAGCCTCCTGCTTCCTCTCCCTCTGTCCCTCCCCCTCACTCTCTCTGTCTTTTTCTCTCTCTCTCTCTGACTCTTGCTCACTTTCTCAAATAAATACTGTTTTTTAAAAGGTTTTATTTATTTATTTATAGAGACACAGAGAGAGAGGCAGAGAAGAGGGAGAAGCAGGTACCATTAAGAGAGCCTGACGTGGGACTCGATCCAGGGTCTCCAGGGTCACGCTCTGGGCTGCAGGCGGCACTAAACCGCTGCACCACCAGGGCTGCCCTCAAATAAATAAAATCTTTTAAAAAATAAAATAATAAAATAAAATAAAATAAAATAAAATAAAATAAAATAAAATAAAGAACCACTAGAATAAGGTCTCCCTTGTTAAAAGAAAAAAAAGACAACAGGCCCAAAGTGGAGTCACTTATGCTAAGACCCATGCCACCTAACCCAACTCTGGTTTCAGCCTTTCCTAGGAATGTAATTTTCACCGGTCAGTCTGGAATTTCCTGGTCAACACCAGTGAGGAAATCTCCCTGATAGACCTCTGGCATCCTCCGAAGGAAGATGACTTTGCCTGAAGGATTCGGTCCTTGTGAGAATCACCGCCTTGCTCTCCTTCTACCTGTAAGTTTTCCATTTTGTACAACTTCTCAGAGCTCCTTCTACTTACTAGATGGGATGCTGCTGATTCATGAGTCACCGAATAAAGCCAGTAAGGTCTTCACATTTATTCACTTCAATTTTGTTCTTTAATAGCCCTGACCTCAAGGAAGTTATAAATCATTTGAGTTCCCAAAGGCAGTTCCAGAGCAGAAAGTACCCATGAGTGTAATCCTGGAGACCCGAGATCGAGTCCCACGTCAGGCTCCCTGCATGGAGCCTGCTTCCCCCTCTGCCTGTGTCTCTGCCTCTCTCTCTCTTTGTGTCTCTCATGAATAAATAAATAAAATCTTAAAAAAAAAAAAAAAAAAGAAAGAAAGAAAGTACCCATGAAAGCAAGGCACACTGACTACATCGGACTTGGGAGTCGGGGGAAAAAAGGGAGAGGTGTTGAGTGCTTACAATGTTCTATTCATTTCACATGATCATCACGAAGGTCTATAAGGTAGGTAGTCATTTCTCTACTTCACAGATGAGGGAAAAAAGGCTCAAAGGTCCATCACTTCCCCAAGGGTAATCAAAGCAAGTAAGAGCGTTAGGCTGTTCAGCATTCTGAGGCCAGGCTGCCTGACACCAGAGGGGAGGTGGGGTTTGTCAGAGGACCTTGCTTTAGGAAAAGTTAACTCAAGCTAGATAGTAAATGTGATGAGCTGTGAAGAGGGGTGGGTAGCTTGTGAAATGCCATATTGAAATGGGGGAGAATGTTGTGCCCAAGATTGCGAATCCGAGAAACCACCAAGGAGCAGACACCGATGCAAGTACACGAGGGTTTATTCACAAGCTCGAGCTTGGGTCCAAGTACACCTGACCCAGCGGAGCAGGGACTTGGACCCTGAGGTGGGATCCAGCTGAGTTTTGTGGGCTGGTCTAGGGGACCTCCAGAAGGGGGGGAGGAATTTCTCAAGTTCTGTTTACATTCTGATACGGGGCTTTCAAGGGCATTAAGCTCTGCTCTCATTCTAATATGGGGCTTCCTGCCACGGCTTGAGCTCCATTCTCATTCTAATATGGAGCTTAACTGAAGTAAGGTAAAGTTCAGCTCTTATTCACAGGGGCCTGAGATGGCTGTACTTGTGCTAACGCTGAACTCAAGGTGGAATGGCCTTTTCTCAGCCTCCACAGAGAGAAGAGGGAGGGAGGTATTCTCCATGTCGGATGGAGTAAGAATCAAGAAGGTAAAACAGACTGTTCGTGGCAAGGGTGGTCCTGTTGAAAGGCAGTAAGAAGTGAGTTGTAGAGACTGGGAAGAGCAGACCCCAGGCGCTGTCAGACCCTGAGTGTCACACAGAGACCCCTGGGCCAGGTACGAGCGTCCAGGAGGTACTGGTGAAGGTTCTAACATCAGCAACGGGTGTGAGTAGGCTGGGGCTTGAGGGAAGCGAGTCTGGCAGCCAGTGGGGAGTGAGGAGAGCCCAAAGCAAGCCTACCTACCGAGTTGTAGGTCAGGGCGGCCAGTGAGCAAGGTCATTTCCTAATATTGGTATGTGAGAAGTGGAGCACTCCTGCATAGGTTGTGCAAGCCAATGTGGGGTGTTTCTTCTGGTTTTTTTTTTTTTTTTTTTTTTTTTTTAAAGATTGTATTTTTAAGTCATCTCTACCGCTGACATAGGGCTCAGACTTCTAAGCCCAAGGTCAGGAATCCCAAGCTCCACTGACAGAAGCCAGCCAGGTGCCCTCCGTGCAATCTACTGTCACCACTCCTAACCCACCCCCCCAAACATGAGATTATCTAGGGGTTGTCTTCTGTTTTATTCCTCACCTTCTGAGGGGTCCTGGTGTCCCCCAAAGAACCCAGCATCTTGCAGGGAAGGGAAGGGAAATTCGTGTGAAATAAATGGGCACGATGCGGGCCAGCAGACATTTTCCCAGACTGCCAATGGCCTCAGGACGGCGAGTGTTCCTCTCTGTGTCTCAAAAGTGTCTTAAAATGAGAATTCTAGGGATCCCTGGATGGTGCAGCGGTTTAGCGCCTGCCTTTGGCCCAGGGCGCGATCCTGGAGACCCGGGATCGAATCCCACGTCGGGCTCCCCGTGCATGGAGCCTGCTTCTCCCTCTGCCTATGTTTCTGCCTCTCTCTCTCTCTCTCTGTGTGACTATTATAAATAAATAAAATTTAAAAAAAAGAGAGAGAATTCTATGGGCGCTTTCCCAGTCTCTTTCTTCACTCCTTATGACGTCCTGGAAGCTTATTCCCTTTTGTTCGGCCTCCGAAGGGGAAGGAGAACAAAAGAACCCTGAGCCAAATGAGGCTCCTTTTAAAGGCCCTCCCTCAGAAAGTGAGAACATTCTCACTTGCCCCGGAGTGGGTGGGGTGCATCCGTCTCCTCGACCTGCCATCACAGCGGCTGGCCACCCCAGGGAGCGAGCAGGAGAGCCTGGGGACCGTCCCCTGCCACCTGGGTTCACAGAAGTATCTCCTTACAGGGGCACGACAACTCGAGGCTGCAAAGGGAGATCCCTAATTTTATTTGTCCTCAGGTCCAATCTTCTAGCGCGTGGGCAGCAGGCCAGGCCAGGCCCACAGAAGAAAGCCGCCCTTCGCCTCGCGGCGCCGTGGAGCTGGGCCAGAGGGTGGGGGAGATGCTGTTTGCAAGAGGCACTTTGGAAATTCCTCGCATTTTTTGGCCTTTGTCTCTGGGCATTGAGATGGAGATCCACGTTTGACTCTGCGGAGAGCTCCGGGTCTCTCCTTTGCATTCAAAAGGAAGCTCCTAGCTGGGGGCAGGAGGAATTTGTGGCTGTTTTCTCATCTCAATGACCAGTCACCCGGGGGTGGGGGGAGAGGAGGGGAGATTGGTTTGGGTTCCCTGCTCTTCGCTGCGCGTCCTTCTCTCACCTCTGGCCCCAGAGCCAGGCCCGGGTCCTAACGGGTGTAAACAGGACACCCTTTCTGAGATGAGCTGCCCCCAGCTCTCTGCAGGCCCCGGAGGA
Source organism: Vulpes lagopus (assembly GCF_018345385.1). NCBI lineage: Eukaryota > Metazoa > Chordata > Mammalia > Carnivora > Canidae > Vulpes > Vulpes lagopus. The sequence goes on along the minus strand of NC_054836.1, from coordinate 6,130,826 downwards.
CAGCAGAGGCAGGCCTGCCCGGGAGCCGGGCGCCAGGGGCTGGGGACTCCGTTAGCCCAAGCAAGCCCCTGCCCCTCCCGCAGAGCACAGGAACCTGGCCTCATCCTTCCACTTCCCATCCTGGGGGTGCCCAGGGCACCGAAGGGACGGTCAAGGAGTGTTCGGCGTGAGACCAACTTTAACGAAGGGCTCTGACGCCATCACCAGTCTCCGCCAAGAGATTAGCCAGAAGGCCCGGTTGGCCTGCAGTCCCGACTGCTTCCACTCCCCTATCGGCCCAGCAAGGCTTCTGCAGTCGTCCTGAGGGAAGACCCCTCCGTTACCACTTTTGAGACCCTGTCCTTGGGTTCTCCCGCTAAACTGGCTGGCACCCCCTCCCACCAGATGCCACTTTGGGAATGAATGGATTCCCAAGCAGCGGGGGGGGGGGGGGGTGGCACCAAAGTCACAGCCTGCTCCCCAATACTGCCAGGTAGCTTCTCTGCTCACTCCCTTCCTGAATCCGTCCAAATCACCTACACTCTGAAAGACTCATTGTATCCCTCTTGTGACCAAGATGAATCTTCATCGAGGAGAGCTGGCCCAAAGGAGGGGGCATACTACAAATGGAATGAGGCAGAAACTTCTGTGACAGGTCCCCAGTGCTTTCTCGGAGACGCTTGTACCTACTGTTGGGTTTTGTCCCCATCAGCGCAACCACTCGGACTGGATCTCCCTCCAAGAAGCAAAAAGAGCACTGACCTAAGGGCCAGCAGGTGTGGACCGAGAATGCCAGGCCACCATAACTCACTGCGCGCCCGCGGGCCGACCGCTTAACCTCTGAGCTTCAGTTCTCTGTGATCAATGAACCGGTTGGCAAGATCCCCGATGTCCCTGGCTCAAGTGTGAGCGCTGCGTCTTAACCCCGGGAGCAACTCCTCCATCTCCCCCTGCAGCTGCTCAGGAGCTGGCCCTGCCCCCAAGGGACCGGCCATGGCTGAGATCCAGCTTCCGATTCCCCCCTGGTTCCCTCTCCCCACGTGGGTGCCTGTGCAGGGAGAACCCCAGGCAGCCAACGGCCACCCTTCTGGGCAACATGGGCTCTCCAGCCCAGACTGCTCTTTCCTCCAGACGCTCAGGGGCCTTACAGTTGCTTCCCGACAGGGCGCTGGGGGGTGCGGGGGTTCCTTCTGGGTGCTGGGGCCACTGCCTAAACGGACTCAGAATCCATCCGAGTTCTGGCAACTTCTCCAAATGTATGTCTACTCCTGTTTGTATTTATCTATTTGTTCTTTTTCAACCTCAAGGAACACTTTTATTTTTTTCCTGTGAAAAGGGATTATATTGAATTGCTTGCCATAGCATTCCCCCCCTCCTCTCCCGAGGATAAGCTCAACAACTGCTTTCCCATAACATCCTGGACACCCAAAAGATGGCTCTTTTTTCCCTCTTTTTTAAAGATTTATTTATTCATGAGAGACACAGAAGGAGAGAAAGGCAGAGACACAGGCAGAGGGAGAAGCTGGCTCCACGCAGTGACCCCGACGTGGGACTCCACCCCGGGTCTCCAGGATCACGCCCTGGGCCAAAGGTGGCGCTAAACTGCTGAGCCACCAGGGCTACCCTCTTTTTTTTTCCCTCTTGCGCTGGCTGCCTCACCCCTTCTGTGTGAAGGGGTGTGCCTCACCCCCTCCACCAGGCTAGGTCGCCTCAGCCACAAGCTCTCTTCAGATCTCCGCTCCTGTGTGGGTGTGCCGCTGTGTGTGTTGTGTCACTTGCTGTGTGTCTCCCCGGGTGTGTGTCTCTCTGTGGCCCTTGGAGCTCTGTTTCTCTTGCTCTGTAGGTGTGTGTGTGTGTCACTCTGTGCGTATGTGCCTGCGTGCGTGTATCTCCTTGGCATCTCTGCATACATCTCTCTGGGTCAATGTGCACATGACCCTGATGTAGGAGAGACATGAGGGTTCAAAGCTGACAGCCAAGAAAGAATTTTTGAGATGTCTTTTGTGCAAAAAAGTGGTTTTATTGAAGCACGAGGTCAAGACCCATGGGTGGAAAGAGCTGCACTGCGGTTCTGAGGTGTGGCCCATTATATACATTCAAGTTGGGAGGGGGTCAGGGAGAGCACAAGCCTCCCAGGTATTTTGGAAACAAGGTTTCCAGGATCCCGAGGGGACTAGCCATTGTTAGGAAAGGTCATTTATTAGTGTTTAGAAAAAACTCAGTCATGAGACCCTTGAGATGTACATCGATAGGTCATATCCTTGGGGGATGATTGCCAACCTGTATCTGGGGGAGTAGAGATAAAGGAAGTTTCCAGAGGAATCTTTCTGTGTTCAAGTGGACTCACAGGATCCTGGCAGTGGGGCTAAAATTGCCTTTTGCCCTTAGCAAGAATTAACATCGAGACAGCTGAGTCCCTAAGAGGAATGTCACTCTGCCTGTTTCAAGGACTTGTTAGTGGGCTACAGGTAATAAAGAAATTTAATTTTTTTTTTTTTTTTGCCTTTGCTTCCCACATCAGTTCTGCTATTTCAGTGGAGTCATCCTATTTTCTCCTTTCATTCACTGCCAAACTTCTCAAGTGTTTTCTGTAGGCAACCAGTTGGGGCTGGGCCCTCAAGACCAGCCTCTGTTCTAAGCCTGTGTCCTCTCAGAGGCTAAAGTCAGCACAGCCAACCTCCAAAAATACAAGTCTAAGGCTAGAACTAATTTTTTAAGGTTTACTTACTTACTTATTTATTTACTTACTTATTTTTTTAAAGGATTTTATTTATTTATTCATGAGAGACAGAGAGAGTCAGAGGGAGAAGCAGCCTCCCTGGGGATCCCTGGGTGGCTCAATGGTTTAGTGCCTGCCTTCAGCCCCGGCCATGATCCTGGAGTCCCGGGATCGAGTCCTGGGATCGAGTCCCGGGATCAAGTCCCACATCGGGCTCCCTGCATGGAGCCTGTTTCTCCCTCTGCCTGTGTCTCTGCCTGTGTGTGTGTGTGTGTGTGTGTGTGTGTGTGTGTGTGTGTGTGTGTCGCTCATGAATAAATAAATAAAATCTTAAAAAAAAAAAAAAAAAAAAGAAGAAGAAGCAGGCTCCCTGCAGGGAGCCCAATGTGGGACTCTGTGTGTCCTGGGACTTGATCCCAGGACCCCAGGATCACACCAAGCCAAAGGTAGATACACAACCACTGAGCCACCCAAGTGCCCCCTACTTATTTATTTTAGAGAGAAAGGGTACAAGTAGGGGTAGGAGCTGAGGGAGAGAGAGAATATCCCTGCTGGGTGCAGAACTCCATGTGGAGAGAAATCTCATAATCCTGAGATCATGAACTGAGCTGAAATCAAGAGTCAGATGCTTAACCGACCGACCAAGCCATCCAGGTGCCCTTAAGGCCAGGAGTACTGATGAGTGATGCACATTTCACCAGTCTCCATGCGTGACAGAGGAGAGGGGCTGTTCTACACCATTCAATCAAGCTTCCTCATTAGACATTCTCTCTTCAGAATTCCTCCGAAAGCATCACTTTACTGTGAACTCTATACTGGATGGATGAGCTGACCTCAGAAGACCTGTTACAACCTCAGCTCCCAAGTGAGCCGGGCCGTGTGGACCAGGGGTGAGCGCACCTGACCCAGGGGTAACCAGGCCCGGCAGCTAGAGAATTCTGAACCACTACTTAGGGAGTGGAGGTCCACATAGAAGGAGAGCCCTGGGGGTTGTCAGTGAGAGAAGCAGAATGACAGAAAGAAAAATAAGGACAAAAAGACATTGAGATCACTCTGTGGCTGAGTAGGGTCAGTGCCCTCCTGACAAGAAGGTGCAGATCCAGAGTGATATAAAGCCCTGGCAGCCCTGTCACCACGCACCTTGCCTCCCTGGTGCCTGTCTTGCCCACCAGCAGGCCTCAGTGGGGCCTTGGTGGAGCTGGTTAAAGGGGTCGGGAAACACCTCCTACCCCAGAGTAACATTCCCTGGGTTAATCATCCAGGTCAGATGGATGGCTCATGGGGATCCCTGGTACCCTTCCTAGAGATACAATCTGTTAGCCTGATGCTGGGGCGGGGGCGGGGGGAGTGTGGCTCAATTCACTATTTCCAGATTTCAAAGTTGAGAGGGACCACCACTGAGAGGCTTTCCTCCTCCATCGTGTCCTTCTCAGACCCTCCATGAGGACACTTGTTCCCCATTGTCCCATCAAGAGAAATTCCAGATCTCTGTGTTTGGGTGGTGAGGACCCCTCACAAGCACCCACTATTTTGTTGGGTCCCCATGCATCCCCTCCACCCAATGTGCTCACTCTGGGCCATACGGCCCAAGGGGACTGAGTGAAACTGGAGAAGAATGTGTGGAAGTTTGTGGCTTTCATCTCTTAAACAAATAGCAAATTCCTCCAGGCCAATGCCGCAGGCCTTAAACAATGATGTGTTCGGGAAGGCTCTAAGGCGTTACCTTAGCAACGCCCAGGCTGTTTTCAGGCAAGATCTCATTAAAGAGGAAAAAGAACAAAAATAATAAAAGGACGAGGCTGGATGGGGTCCAGGAGTGGGGGTCTTTGGGCTGAGTGTGTGTGTTTTGTTTTGTGTTTGCAGTCCGCCCTCCAGCTGAGTTTCTTCTCAGCTCCCCAGTGGGGTCCACATCATGAAGGTTGCCCACTGGCATACTAATGGCAAGCTAGGAAAAGACAGAATGCAAAAGGGGAATGGGTTAGAAAGGGAAGGATGTCATAGCAGGGACCACCTAAATGGAAGTAACCTGTATAAAGCCTGCCAGGCTGGCTCTTGAAATCCACCAAAGGTCACGGTGATGAAGTTTTGGAATATAGGTGAGGTCTGGACCCGACGACCAAGAAAGAAGTCTTGAGATGTCATTGATGCAAAATGGTGGGTTTATTAAAGCACGGGAACAGGACCCATGGGCAGGAAGAGCGACTGTCCTGGGCCTCTGAGGGGTGGCTGGTTATATACCTGGGAGTTGGGAGGGTTTGAGGATAGCATACTTTCTAAGGAATGTTGGAAGCGAGGTTTCCAGGACCTTGAGGGGGTATCTATCATTGGGAAAAGGTCACTTATTACTGTCTAATAAAACCTGAGTCATGAGATCCTTCAGATGTGTATCAGTGGACCATGTGCTTGGGGGATGATCACCAACACGTATCTTGGGGGTTTAAAGATAAAGGAAATTTCTTTTTTTTTTTTTTTAACATTTTTTTAAATCTTTATTTATTTATGATAGTCACAGAGAGAGAGAGAGAGGCAGAGACACAGGGAGAGGGAGAAGCAGGTCCATGCACCGGGAGCCTGATGTGGGATTCGATCCCGGGTCTCCAGGATCGCGCCCTGGGCCAAAGGCAGGCTCCAAACCGCTGCGCCACCCAGGGATCCCGATAAAGGAAATTTCTAAAGGAATTTTTATATGTTAAAGTAGACTTACAGGCTCCTGGGGGTTGGGCTAAGAATTCCTTCTGCCTTTAGTAAAGTATGAACATTGAGGCATTTGAGTCCATAGAGGAAGGCCCCTTTGTCTGTTTCAAGGACTTGTCAATGTACTTTGTCCTCAGTTAGTCCTGTTTCCTCATCAATGGGAGGAAGAGAACGAATCTCTTTGCACACGACCAATGCTTGGGCAGGACAGAGGCCTGCATGGTGGCAATCCATCAGATACTCGCTGCTCACACTGCAGTCTGTGGAGCAGCAGCAGAGGCATCACCTGGGAGCTTGGCAGAAATGCAGAATGCCAGGCTGCCTCAGGCCTACTGACCGAGTCTGTATTGTGACAAAACCCCCAAATTCTGATTCGTTTGGGAGCTGCAGTTTGAGAAGGTGCTAGGCAGGACCTACCTTTGTCGTGTCCAAGTACATACTAAGATAAGGGGGCACTTCCACACCAAAGCAGGCATATCCTGTTTGTTGATAAAGCATTTTTGTGTGTTTGCTTGTTTGTTTGCTCTAAAGAGTTTATTTTTAAGTAATCTCTTTACTCAATGTGGGGCTCGAACTCAAAAGCCCAAGATCAAGGAGTTGCATGCTCTACCAGCTGAGCTAGCCAGGGCCCCCAGTGTGTTTGTTTTTTAACATTGAAGCGTTGTGGTGATTGATGTAGGAAAGATGTTAGGATCTGAAGCCAACAGCCAAGAAAGAATTCTTGAGATGTCTTTTGTGCAAAAAAGTGGTTTTATTGAAGCACGAGGTCAAGACCCGTGGGTGGAAAGAGCTGCACTGCTGTTCTGAGGTGTGGCCCATTATATACATTCAAGTTGGGAGGGGGTCAGGGAGAGCACAAGCCTCCCAGGTATTTTGGAAACAAGGTTTCCAGGATCCCGAGGGGACTAGCCATTGTTAGGAAAGGTCATTTATTAGTGTTTAGAAAAAACTCAGTCATGAGACCCTTGAGATGTACATCGATAGGTCATATCCTTGGGGGATGATTGCCAACCTGTATCTGGGGGAGTAGAGATAAAGGAAGTTTCCAGAGGAATCTTTCTGTGTTCAAGTGAACTCACAGGATCCTGGCGGTGGGGCTAAAATTGCCTTTTGCCCTTAGCAAGAATTAACATCGAGGCAGCTGAGTCCCTAAGAGGAATGTCACTCTGCCTGTTTCAGGGACTTGTTAATGGCCTGGAAGTAGTAAGGAAATTTAATAATTTCTCCTCTGCCTTTGTTTCCCACATCAGTGATGATGTCCAGGATGGTGCTGATGATGTTGGTGACATTAGGTACTGTAATGGGTTGGATTATGTCCAAGAGAAACGTTCGAGTTCTAACCCTGGTACCTGTGCATGTGACCTTATTTGGAAATAGGGCGTTTGCAGATGTAATCAAGACATGGTTATGAGGGTGGGCCCTAATCCGATAACTGGTGTCCTTTTAAGAAGAGAGAAATTTGGACACAGACACTCAGGAAGAATGGCATGTGATGACAGAGGTAGAGGTTGGAGTTATGCTGTCACAAACCAAGGACCGCCAAGGATTGCTGTCAGCCACCAGGAATTAGGACAGAGGCCCAGAACAGATTCTCCCTCAGAGCCCCTAAGAACCAACATTGCCGACACCTTGATTTTATTTTATTTTTTTAAAAGATTTATTTATTCATTTATTTATGATAGACATAGAGAGAGAGAGAGGCAGAGACACAGGAGGAGGGAGAAGCAGGCTCCATGCCGGGAGCCTGACGCGGGACTCCAGGATCACGCCCTGGGCCAAAGGCAGGCGCCAAACCACGGAGCCACCCAGGGATCCCCGACACCTTGATTTTAAACTCCAGAGCTCTGTGAGACAATGACTACTGTTGTTTTAAGCCACCCAGTATGTGGTGCTTTGTTACAGTAACCCTAGGACACTCATTAGAAACTTCCCTCTTGAGAGCAACTTCACTTAAGATACTGTGAAAGCAGAGGCAGATGAGGCATTGTATTCAGTTTTACCAATAAGAAAGTCCCTTATTACTTTGAGGGGTCACCCCAGTGCTCTGTGGAGCCTGCTGGGTCTGTGATAAGGTGCTCACTGGCAGGAACTGTGGGCCTGCTGGCCAGCCTGTGCGACAGCCCTGAGGACACCAAAAGGGAAGACTAATGCCACAGGGCTCATCTCTTCTCCATCTCCACCATCCACATCATAGTGTTGCCAGCAGCATGTGATCTGGCCCAAAACTATGAATCCTTTTTGTTATCCAGAAGTGTGTATTTTGGTTGTCAAGTGTCACCTTAGAGTCACACTTTCTCCAAACCCTCTACTCTTATTTTCTTTATAATACTTGACACCATTCATGGTACTCCTGCATATTTATAGAATTACTTTTATATTTCCTTTTTTTTAAAAGATTTTATTTATTTATTCATGAGAGACACACACAGAGAGAGAGAGAGGCAGAGGGAGAAGCAGACTCCATGCAGGGAGCCCGACGTGGGACTTGATCCTGGGTCTCCAGGATCACACCCTGGGCTGCAGGCGGCTCTAAATCGCTGCGCCACCAGGGCTGCCCATAGAATTACTTTTATATTTCCTGTTTTCCCTACTTGAATGTAAATTCTGGTCCCCAGAGCTGAGCTTCACCCATGACAGTTTCTCCCTAAAGGATGGGAAGAGAACCTGTTAAAAATAGTATGGCACGTGTGTGTTCTGAAACATCAAGCAGCCACTGAAAAGAAAGAGTTGGGTCTGGGCTCCTGGGTGGCTCAGTCAAGTAAGCATCTGCCTTCAGCTCAGGTCAGGATCCCAGGGTCCTGGGATTGAGATCCTGTCAGGCTTCTGGCTCAGGGGGGAGCCTGCTTCTCCCTCTCCTCTCCCTGCTCATGCTTGCTCTAGTGCTCAATCTCTCTCTCTCTCTCTCTCTCTCTCTCTCTCTCTGTCTCTCACATAGTCTCTCAAATAAATAAATAAAATCTTTCAAAAAAAAAAAAAGAGGGGTACCTGGATGGCTTAGTGGTTAAGCATCTACCTTCAGCTCAGGACGTGATCCCTCTTCTCCCCTGCTTATGTCTCTGCCTCTCTCCGTATGTCTCTCATGAGTAAATAAATAAGGGGCGCCTGGGTGGCTCAGTGGTTGAGCGGCTGTCTTTGGCTTGGGTCGTGATCCCGGGGTCCTGGGATCGAGTCCTGCATCTGGCTCCCCAAGGGGAGACTGCTTCTCCCTCTGCCTGTGTCTCTGCCTTTCTCTCTGTGTCTCTCATGAATAAATAAATAAAATATTTTTTAAATGAGTAAAAATAAAATCTTTGGGGAAAAAAAAAATAGTTGGGCCCATGTTCAGTCCATGGAGAGATGGCTGTTAAGTAGAGGAGCAGTTTGAGCAGTGATACACATTGTTTGATCCTGCTTTTTAATATAGATCCCATATATAAACAGCTAAGTGTCAGCTGGGGCTAACTCTTGGAGGTGGCATTAGAGGGGAGTGTGGTGTGAGCCAGGAGCCCAGGACCAGGGCTAGGCTAAAGGATGTGGGGGACACGTCAGTCACAGACAAGATTTTGCTAAGTCAGGGGGGAAAAATGCGGGAAAGACACCAAGGACAGATCCTACCTTTGACCAAGGGCTGACAGTTCCTGACCAAAGGCCTTTATACTATGACCAAGGCTATAGTTCCAAGGAATCTCTTGTCCCTTTATCCATCCCTGCTGCCACCGAATTGTGCAAGCCCAGAAAGCACTGGTGGAAATCTCCAGGAAGAGCATCCTTGCTGCTACTCTGTGACCTAATGAAGGAGCCCCCAAGGACTGTGAGGCTAGTTGCTGAAAACAAGTCACAGAAGTGTAGAGCTGCCCCTCAGCTGTGAGGTAGGGGGTAGATCTGGTGGGTGGGTTACAATAGGTGAGAGAATGTTACCATAGGGCTATACTGAGAATGCTCACTGCCCCCACCTATCCTCTTCCCACCAAGACCACGACAAAGGGCACACACACACCTAGATGCTCTGTCACAGTGAGCCCCAAACCTCTCAGCCTCCCAGTCCCAATCCAAAAAGCAATTAAATCAGAGTCATCACTAGGATTAAAGTGATAGCACAGCCAGAGAAACCAGCTAGAGAAACAGCTAGAGAAACCAGCCAGGAACAAATAAAAAATAAAATAATAAATAAAATAATAAATAATAAAAATAAATAAATAATGAATAAAAAATAATAAATAAATAAATAAATAAATAAATAAATAAATAAATAAATAAATAATAAAAGATAAATAAAAAATAAAAAAACAGCCAGGAACAAGAAAGGTGTTCAGTAGGGCACTTGGGTGGCTCAGTCCATTAAGTGTCTGCTTTCGACTCAGGTCGGGATCCTGGCATCCCCAGATAGAGTCCGCTTGGGGCTTCCTGCTCGGTGGGGAGCCTGCTTCTCCCTCTCCTCCCTGCTTGTGCTCACTCTCACTATCTCTGTCTCTCCTAAATAAATAAATAAATAAATAAATAAATAAATAAATAAATATTTTTTTAAAAAGTGGGGCAGACTGTGTGGCTCAGCGGTTTAGCGCCGCCTTCAGCCCAGGGTGTGATCCTGGAGACCCGGGTTAGAGTCCCATACCAGGCTCCCTGCTCAGTGGGGAGCCTGCTTCTCCCTCTCCTTCTGCTCTTCCTCGGCTCATGTTCTCTCTTGGTATTTCTCTGTCTCAAATGAATAAATAAAAATCTTAAAAATATATAAAATAAAAATAAGAAAATGTTCAGTAAAAGATGAAGTTGTTACATAACAGAGTGTGCTCTGTTCCCAGGACCTCCCTGGGCATCATGAGGGAATAAAGATCAATAAGCTGATGTGCCCATACCCACCTCCCAGAAGCCAACTATCTGCTTGGTGAAAGGAGACAGGCCTGCAGGGAGAGAAACTTCTGGGCGCTAGGTGGGGTGTGCCAGGTAGGGACAACTCCAGGCAGCACCTGGGCCTCCCGTATCCTGTGCCCATCTTTGCCCCCACCTTGGCTGCGGCACCCAGCTTCGCTGGGGGCAGGAGGGCATCCAACAGCACCTGTCAGATGCATCTGTGACCATTCTGCCCCAAGGCTTCTCTAACCAGAACGGGTACTCTGGCCATTCATACACATGACAGGACAATTCTTGGCCAATGAGGGGTGGAAGCTGCTTGATAAATGCTGCCCTGTTCTTCACAGGACAATTCTGAGACTCATTCTATGTGTTCCTCAGAGGTTCCCTGCATGATGGAGCTCCAGCTGCCACCGCAGTGACCAGTCTGCAAAGGCATCCATGGACTGGCTTGCCCTTCCTGGTTTGCTCTCTCCAACCAATCCAAATCTATTCTTTGGGATCATTTTATTTATTTATCTTTAATTTATTTTATTTTGGAAGGGGAGATCATTTTATAAAACGAGCTGCCTGAAAAAAAAAATAAATAAATAAACACCAATAAAAGTTAATTAAAAATAAATAAATAAATAAAAAATAAAACGAGCTGCCTGGATCCAGCTCCTCATCTCAGGTCTTCTTCCCCAGTGGGAAAGAAGGTAAGATAGCAGTGCCCAGCTCAAGGCACCAGCTGGAAGCTCAGATGGCCTTTGCCCGTTGCTGGGGCTGTGAGCTGGGGCAAGGCCCTTCCCCCATCCCCTGGAGTGGCACCAGTTCAGTCACTCTTGAATGTGCTAATCAGGGCTCTCCAGGGAAACAGAACCAATAGGAAAACAAAGAAATATACAAAAGGAGATTTACTGGGACACTTGGGTGGCTCAGTGGTTGAGCATCTGCCTTTGGTTCAGGGCATGATCCCGGGGTTCTGGGATCAGGTCCCACATCGGGCTCCCCGCAGGGAGACTGCTTCTCCCTCTGCCTGGGTCTCTCATGAGTCTCTCATGAATAAATAAAAACTTTTTTTTTTTTTTTTTTTAAAGGAGATTTACGGTAGGAACTGGCTCATCTGGTTGAAGAGACCAGGAAGTCCAACGATCTGCATTGGCAAGCTGAAGAAGCAGGAAAGCTGATGGGGTGATTCACTCTGAGGCTGAAGGCTGATGCACTCAGGAATGTACCCAGAAACAATTTGCCAACTCTCTGGGCATTCCTCTGCCAGTCAAGGTGAAATATAAAATTAATCATCACACTGAAGGTTGCTGTGAAGGTCACCTGAGAGAGATGGTTTAGCATTGACATTGAAGACAGCCTCTGGAGCCAGACTCCTAGATTCCTCGACTTGTCATCTGTGCGACCCTAAATAAGTCATTTAATCTCTCTGTGCCTCAGTGTTCTCAAATGTGACATGGGGATGATAGTAATAGCGCCAACCTCCCAGGGTTGTGAGCATTAAATGAATTGATACACGTCAAGTATCTGAAGCAGTCTCCAAGGACTAAGATAGCGTCTGCAAAGCATCGCAGAGTACCTGTTGCTTTTCAAAATATTGGGTAAAGTATAAGGCTAGTACAAGAAAACCTGGGAGGATATTTTTGTGACTTAGAAACCGGAAAGGACATTTTATTTTTTTAAAGATTTTATTTATTTATTTATTCATGAGAGACACACAGAGAGAGAGGGAGAGACACAGACAGAGGGAAAAGCAGGCTCCATACAGGGAACATGATGTGGGACTTGATCCTGGGTCTCCAGGATCACACTCTGGGCCGAAGGCAGGGGCCCAACCACTGAACCACCCAGGCATCCCCGGAAAGGACGTCTTAAAACTTTAAAAGCACACAACAACAACAAAAATAAATAAAAGCACACAACAAATTTTAAAAGTTTGATTTTCATTACATCAAAATGAAGGACCCATTGCCAAGGAAGGATACTGTGAACAAGATTAGTGGATGGATGACAGGATAGGAGAAGCTATTGCCAGGTCCTAAACCAGTAGAGCTTATTCCTATTCTAGGTAAAATCTAGAATGTACAAAAGACCCCTAGGAATCAACAGGTAGGGGCACCTGGGTGGCTCAGCGGCTATCCAGTGTGTGCGCCTATCCAGGAAGCTCCGAGTGCAGCGGGCCTGAGTCAGGAAAGTGCCCATGGAGGTGTCACCGTCCAGTGTCTGGGAGCTGAGCCTTCAAGGACAAGGATGCTTTCTGAGGTGGAGAGGATGGGCAGGGCCTTCCACAGACAGGAAATGGCGTAAACAGGGGCCCAGAGACAGGAAAACACATAGACAAGGAGGTCCCTGGGAGGGCAAGGTGGGCAAGGTTGCTGCAAGAGGCTTGGAACTGAATCCTGAAGGCTTCCCGTGATGGTTTCCAGGCTCAGACCATGTTCTAGAATCACGGACAGCCACTGCTACCACAAGACAGTGACTGCTCAGCTCTGCTTCCAGGGGTGTGGGGGTGGGAGCGGCACCAGGGGCCTGTCCCCACAGAGACTCCCCTCCAGTCCTGCCAGGAGCACACGCCCCCACCACCAGGTACACGTGCACACATGTACACACACCCCACACAGCACACATGTACTGTACACGCGAATGGCGCACACACATACTACACGCACCCCCTCCCACCATATACTGTACCCACAAACTCTGGGCCCGCTGTACACACACATACTGCACACACACATGGGACCAACATATTACCCCCTCATACACATGCTGCAACCCCACCCCCACTGCACACCCGCACACCATACGTACCACAACCCCATACCACCCCCCTCACCACACACATTACACTCACACATCACACACACTCAACGTGTACCACCACCAGCCACCCCCGCACTGCACCCAGACACCCCTCCAGCACACCACACACACACCCACACATTGTGCGGGTACATGCAGGCAGGCAACGGACTCGTGAACAATTGGAAAGAGTGGAGCATAAAGAGCCTGCCATCCTGGGGTTGTTTCTGGGCCCTTGGATGTGTCATAAAGTTCAAGTCTCCTGGATTTGAAGGAACTCTCGGGCTGCTTTTCCCATCAGAGTCACAGGGACTTCTGCCTGCCACGGGGTGGGGGGTGTGTGTGACAGGGTGACAGGGATGAAATGCCCCCTCCCCAGGTGGGGCCGCAGCCCCCCCCCCCGCCCCCCATGACGCACTCTGGCACCTTCCTGTCTGGGAGGACCCTGTCCCAAAGGGCCCTCTCTCGCCTTCCCTCGGGTAAGCACAGGTTATCTATCCATCTGCTGGCCACTGGCCTGTTTATCTTCTTAGGGCTCTCTTCCTGAAATAACTCAGGGTTATCTAAGCCGCTGGAGTGGGCAGGCTGGCCTGCCTGACGGTCCCCCTCCCAGAGACAGTGGCTGTCCTGGCAGCTTTCAACTCCTCTAATCCAGGCCTGAATTCCACACATTATTGAGCCAAGCTGGAGATCTTCCTGAAAAGGGCACCCCCATGGGGTCCCCCGAGCTGCAGCCCGAGCCCCCCGAGCCTCAGGAGCACTGGGTGGCCTTTTCTCTCCCTCCCCTGGCAAGGTGGTTGGGTGTCGGTGAGCTGGTGGGGTCCTCCCCAGCTGTCTCTTCACAGCACCAGGCAGCTGGACACTTCCATGCACGGTCTGGCCGTTTCCAAGTGGGCAGACCGGCGCCCCCCACCCCCATCTCATCCTAAGCCTCTCACCTCTCCTAGACTCCTGAATTAAAATCTCTGTCATCCTCCTGGACCCTTCCCATCTGGCAGTGCCCTCACCAGCCCTACTGCCCACACCCCCAGCCCTTGCCCTTCAGGTTGGAGTCCTTTGCCTGCTCCCTGGGCTCTGGATTCTAAGCATCCTCCATATCACTGCCAGAGTAATAACCTTCACGTAGCATTTCACCCCAGCACCGCCCTGCTCAAAAACCTACCATGGCTCCCCAGTAATGGCAGCAGAAGATCCACACACATTTGTCCAGCTCTCAAGTACATCTCCACTTACTGAACATCATAGCCTACTATGTCAATTAGCACCATCCCTGCTTCAGTCTGGCCAGGCCCCGCGGCCCCCAGCACAAGCAAGCTCTTCTGGGCCTCCCTGCCTCTACTTGAGCTGACACGCTGACCCATGTAAACTCAGCCAATGTTAATTGAGCACCTACCATGGCACAGGCTCTCTGACCAGTGCCCCTCTGAGCTCCAACAGCACAAGTAACTTCGGCCCTGCGCTCCAGCACAGGATCTCCTGAGATCTTGTAATGCATCACGATTACAGTCTCCGTCTCCCGGGCACTCCCCATGGCTGTTCCTTAGACTTTCGAGCCTCACTAGCTGCAGGCACTGGTTGTTTTTGGCTTTGGTTTTCACTTGGAGGGCTAGCACTCAATTGTCAACTCTTTGTTTCATAAAGTAAAAATACTTTATTTATTTATTTTAAAGATTTTATTTATTTATTCATGAGAGACACAGAGAAAGGCAGAGACACAGGCAGAGGGAGGAGAAGCAGACTCCATGCAGGAGCCCGATGTGGGACTTGATCCTGGAACTCCAGGATCAGGTCCTGAGCCAAAGGCAGACGCTCAACCGCTGAGCCACCCAAGTGTCCCATAAAAATACTTTAAAAAACATTTTTTTTAACTTTAAGTAATCTTTGTCCCCCCATGCAGGGCTCTAAGTCACAACCCAGAGATCAAGGGTCCCATGCTTCTCCGACTGACCCAGCTGGGTGCCCCAAATAGAAACACTTTTAAATTACTGTGATGTCGGGGCACCTGGGTCGCTTAGCAGTTGAGCATCTGCCTTCAGCTCAGGTCGTGATCCTGGGGTCTTAGGGTCGAGTCTGGCATCGGACTCCCAGCTTGGAGCCTGCTTCTCCCTCTGCCTGTGTCTTTGCTTCTTTCTCTGTGTGTGTCTCTCATGAATAAATAAACAAAATCTTAAAAAAAATAAATTACTGTGATGTCATAAGTGAAAGCTCATTTTTAAAAAGATTTTATTTATTTATTTGAGAGAGAGAGTGGAGGGGGGGAGCAGACTCCTAACAGAGCATGGAGCCTGATGAGGGGCTTGATCTCAGGACCTTGAGACCATGACCTGAGCCAAAATCAAGACTTGGATGCTTCACCAACAGAGCCACCCAGGAGCCCCAAAATTTTAACAGTAGGAAAGTAACATTAGGAAAGAAGGAAGAACATAATGGCAGCATAAAGGATGATCCTTAAAAATCAATAAGCTTGGCAGGACAGGAAAATTCACATTTTTCTTTTTCTTCATTTCCGAACATAATCTCAGCAAAATAGGACAGTCCTTGCAATGGAATAAATTTAGCAAGCTGGAAAATAAGTCACGTTTCTGTTTTCTTCAGTTCACAGGGGATAGGTGACCACTTGACCAGTGCCCAGCCAGCATCTGGGAACCCCTGTGTCCAGCCCCTTGCCAGCTGAGCACAGCCCCAGTGAGCAGAACGGGTGGTTAGTAATGTCTTCGGTTGTTGCCTGGAGAAGTGACCCAGGTCTCCTCACGCAGATGCAGCTGGGAGCCCTGGGACGCGGCTCCCCATCCTGTCACCTCCACTTCGGACATGTGGCCTGATTTTTGCTCTAGGCAGCTTGCCTCTGGAGGCACACAGGTATTCTTGACACTGCCTATAGCCGACTCGGGCGGGGGCAGAGAGGTTCTGAGGTCCTGGGGGAGGCCAGTGGGATGGAGACTTTGGAGTGCTGTTCAGGGGCAGAAAGCAAGGGGTCACAGAAGCAGACACCCCAGCCCAGGGCCTCCCAGTTCTGAGGCAGAGCTGGGGGCATAGCTGGGGTGGGACCCAGATCTCCCTGTCTCTCGCCCTTGGGATCCCACCCTCTCTGTGCTCTGTCCGAGCCGGCTTCTTCAGAAGGGAAACACGACCAAAACTTTCCATGCCTCAGGCCTGGATCCCCCCAGCCACTTCCATAAAAAGCCATCACTGCCTGGACAGGAGAGAGAGAGAGAATTTTTCCAAAGGATGTATGTGTGCATTGTTGGGAGCAGCAAGCCTTTTGGTGAACTCTGGGTCACGGCACAGCCTGACGAATGGCAGGAAGTTCAGGACTTGGGCCTGACATTTGTTGCACAAAGACCCTAGAGCCCAGCCAGGTGAGCGGGGCCTGGGGACCGACACAGGGCCACCGCCCGGCACTTCCTGCCCTTTGTTGGCTCATGTGACAGCCTTCCCAGTGCTCTAAATGGCCTTTCTTTCGTGCCTGACTCCTGTTCTTTATTTATGGAGAGGAGCTCCTCAATATAGAAACGGGTGGGCCCTGTAGTCGGCAGGCAGCAGGATGTGGGAATGCAGACTGGCAGGGTGCCCACCACCGGGGGCAGGATCGCTGAATTAAAATAATGCGGCCGTATACACCCGATAATAAGCCTGCCTGGTATTTATATACCTGAGGAGAAGTTCCGTGCACACTGCCCTGGCACATCGCAGGGGACCATGAGCCGGCCCTGCCATCAGCCCTCCCGCTGGCACCGCCCTCTGGTTCTCCTTGCCCTGGTCTGCCTTGGTCTTGACCCTCAAAGTCAGCATGGGCTCCTAGGAGGAGGGGATTCTTTCTTTCATTCTTTTTTTTTTAGGATTTTATTTATTCATGACACACACACACAGAGCGGGAGAGAGAGAGGCAGAGACACAGGCAGAGGGAGAAGCAGGCTCCATGCAGGGAGCAGGATGCGGGACTTGATCCCAGGACTCCAAGATCTTGCTCTGGGCTGAAGGCAGGTGCTCAACCGCTGAGCCACCCAAGGATCCCCATGGATTCTTTCTTTCTTCCAGTGCAAAACCTTCGCTGTCCACGTTCTCAAGGTCAGTCCTTGTTTCCAGAGAGCTGGTGGATGTATCTGCAGGCAACAGTGCACACGGGACCTCCTTAAGGTCCAATCTTTTCTTCATTATCATCATTTACAATGGAATCCTTTCTAAAAGTAGTCACACACACCCCTGATATCTCAGGTAGAAGACCTTGAGGAGACTTTGAGGTTTTCTTAGGACCGTGGGGTATCAGTTAGGAGCCTTGTGTGAGCAGTGGAAGGGACCTGGGCCAGGTGGGGCTGGGAGTTCTGGGTGCCACTCGGTCGGCCTGGCTGGCTGTGCAGACCTAAGCTAGGTCCTTCACCTCGCTGGCTCTCCAGGGTTAGGCCGTGCACCATGTGGTCATACGGTGGCGTCAATACAAAAGTACTGAGGTGCATGAGGCCACTTGGCTAAGTCACAGATGATTCTTTCATGACCATTTTTGGTAGATTTCCTTCTCTCCTACCTTGTTTTGAGGCTAATTTTAGATCACTGTTTATAGACCCATCCAGAGTAGCAACTCACTTTCAAGTTTGTAACAGCTAGATCTGTTAGAACTGGGGAGCCTGGCTGGCTCATGCAGGGGAGCATGCGATGCTCGGGGTCAGGGTTGTCGGTTTGAGCCTCTGCCAGGTGTAGGCATTAGTTAAAAAAATAAAATCTAAAAAAAAAAAACCCCAAAACAAACCATAGCATATGCCATAATCTACTATTTTATCTATCTATCATCTATCTATCTATCTATCTATCTATCTATCTATCTATCATCTATCTGTTTAGAGTGAGCAGAGGGAGGGGCAGAAGATGAAGGAGAGAATTTTTTTTAAGATTTTATTTATTTATTCATGAGAGACACATACACACAGAAAGAGAGAGAGAGAGAGAGAGAGAGAGAGAGGGAGAGAGAGGCAGAGACACAGGCAGAGGGAGAAGCAGGCTCCCTGCAGGGAGCCTGATGTGGGACTCGATCCTGGGTCTCTAGGATCACGCCCTGGGCCAAAGGCAGGTGCTCAACTGCTGAGTCCCCCAGGTGTCCCCCCAGGTGTATATTTATGTGTGTACATTGTGGTATATTGTTGACTAATCAATGACCTTTTTTTCCTTCCTAGCTTTTGACTCTACTTCAGAGGGATGAGTTGTCAGAAAGATGAGATCTGGAACAGGGAGGTTCTGCTGTACCTTTTTCATATGTCCCTCTGGTGCCTCCAGAGAACATAGTAGAAATTTAATAAATTACGTTTGAACCAGATAACTTCCCCTTCAACTCAAAATTCACCTAGATTTTTATTTCTGAGCTAAGGTGTAGGGTGCCAGCCAGCCAGGCCTGCATGTTTGTCTGGTAAGCTCCTGCTCCTCTTCCTGCTTCCTACAGAACGTGTGTCCCTTCCTCAGCGCCCCTTTCCTCCTGGCATGGAGCTCTATCCCATCACTCCCCCCACCTCTCAGGAAAGGAATGAGTATGAGTGAGATTTCCCCCTTTCTCAGATTGAGATTTGGAAGCCTTAGACATTTGCAGAAGCCACACAGAGACACTCTGGAGAGGCTGAGCTCAAAAGATGATAATAACGTTTGTGTAGACTTTGAGAGTCACAGAGCATTTCTATATGCTATATTTCACATGGTGACAATCCCGAGATGCTATTGCCCCCATGCCCTAGATGAACTGAGACTAGGTACAGCTGCGTTGTTTCCTGGAATAACAGACTTTTCGGACGTATCCAACCATCTTAGCTGGGGGGCTGCAGGAAAGCCAGATGGTGAGAGGTGGAGGTGAGGGCTCACCTTCTTCCAGGAGGGTAAAGACAATTGTGTTTGAGCAGACGGGATGGAGGTGGAAGGGAGAGAGCACAGAGTTTGAGGTAAGACCTGGGCTCCCTTTCTAGAATGAGGTCGGTTCTTGTGGGTTTGGCTCACACACTTACCATTAGTGTGGGTTGGAAAGAACCTGGGGCTTGGGGTCAGAAGATCAGAAGACTTGGTCTGTGCCTGGTGCTCTGCTGGTCCTGGGGAACATGATATTCTGATGCTCCCTGTGGATTCTCTTGGTGGCAGGAGAATGATGCTACTGATGACAGTGGTCCCAGTAATACACTGGTGGCAGCAGCAAGGTGCCTGCTCTCTGCCCTGCTTTTCCTGGGAGTATCAAATTTGCAGACTAGGGCAGCCCAGGTGGCTCAGCGGTTTAGCGCCACCTTCAGCCCAGGACGTGATCCTGGAGACCCGGGATCGAGTCCCACGTCAGGTTCCCTGCATGGAGCCTGGTTCTCCCTCTGCCTGTGTCTCTGCCTCTCTCTCTCTGTGTTTCTCATGAACAAATAAATAAAATCTTTAAAAGAATTAAGAAGCCATACACTTAAAAGAAAAAAAAATGAGCAGACCACTGGAGATGCTCTCACGTTGATTTCATTCATTTCACAGATATTTATTGAACACATACTATGCTCTGAGTATGGAGGCAGGCCCTGAAGATCCAGTTATGAGAAATGAGACCCCTATGGGTATGTCTGCTGTGTCCCTCCATGCATGGCCTCTCACCCCTGGCTTTGGTCCCACCAGGCTGTGGGCATTGTGGGCCACTGTTCAGGCACCAGTGTCCTCCCTGTAACAGTTGTTGTAGGAATTAAGTGACTTTTTAAAAATATTTTATTTATTCATGAGAGATACAGAGAGAGGCAGAGACACAGGCAGAGGGAGAAGCAGGCTCCATGCAGGGAGCCCGATGCGGGACTCGATCCCGGGACTCGATCCCGGGACTCCAGAATCGCGCCCTGAGCCAAAGGCAGGCGATAAACCACTGAGCCACCCAGGGATGCCCCCAAGTGACTTTTTTTATATGAAGCATCTCCCTCTAACACAGCACCTGCCGCAGAAGGAGCACACACTCCGTAATTGTTAGCTCTTTCTCCAAAAGCACCCTTTAATGTCACACCCCTCTGAATAACAAGGTTAAGATTTTTGTGCCGGGAGCTCAGGCACTGGGATAGTCCTTCCCTTGCTTGCGACTGCTGTCAATGCAGGAAAATGCAGACGTCCGCCACAGGTGTGTGTGTGTGTGTGTGTGTGTGTGTGTGTGTGCGCCGCCCCCCCCCGCCCCCCAGCTCATTCTTTGCGTCTTGCCCCTCCAAAGAGACCACAGGCCCCTGGAACATAGGGACTCACTCTCCTCCCTTGAGGGCACTGGAAGGAACAGAGTGGTTGGTGAGAAATCCCTTGCAACTCTGGTTTTATCGATTTTCTTTCTGGCTCAGCGCTGAAGTGTGAAGTGTCTGACGGCACAGCAGGAAGTGTCAGGAAATGACTAGGATGCTCTAGACGAAGGAAGGAAGGACAAGTCACGAGTCTGAGGAACATTTGCTACTCTGTTCTGCAGACACAATCAGTTCAGACGTATCAAAGGGCCATCAAGGCTGTAAACTGGCCAGTATTTTCCTGCTCCCCAGACCCTGGCCTCCTGGAGTCCCAGCCTGTGACCTAAGCCACATGATGTCACAGCTGTGCTGTCTGGCCACCAACATTGCCCCCTCCTGCCATTATTCCAAGCCTGGACAGCCCCTTTATACTAGTTAGGCAAGGGGACCCCACATCCTGGGCAGGCCACGCTCACACCAGGGCATAACCTTCTGTACCGCTCAGCTCAGCAGCTCTCGGTTCCTGCATGGTGGCACCACTCTGCTGCTGATGCTGCCACCACAGGGACACTCTGTCCTCTCTGGAGCTTCTGGCCACCAGAGCCCAACAGAGATGTTACCTGAGAGTATTTTCTTTGTGATTCAGCCCCCTGTGTATGGCAGCTGGGCTATAGTACAACCTTGGGAACAGACCCTTGCTGGCGTCAGAACTGAACAGCATCTCTGCGCTTGGTTGCATCTCTGCTGCATCTTGGAGATGCAGACCCAGCATCTCTGCACTTGGCTGGTTGTTCTAGAACCTAGGTGATGTGTGTGATTCTCTTGTTCCTTGGGCTGAATTTCCTCTCAGAAGATTCCTGGACTCTCATGCAGGCAGGGGCCTCTCTCTGACACACCCAAGTCCTGATGGAGACAGAGTCTACCTTCAAGTCAGGCCTCTCCCATCAAGGACAGATTTTAGTCCAATGACGTCCCATGCCCAAAGGCCACCTGTAGCACCTCTGTGGAACCACTTCAGTGAGAGGCCATCCTAGGGGCATTATGTTTTTTAAATTGTTTTCACTGCTAGAAAGTTCTTCCTAGGCTTATTTGACAAATCTTTTTTTTTTTTTTTTTTTAAGATTTTATTTATTTAGTCATGAGAGACACAGAAAGAGAGACACAGAGACATAGGCAGAGGGAGAAGCAGGGTCCCTGGGGGAGCCTGACGTGGGACTCGATCCCAGGACCCCGGGATCATGCCCTGAGCCAAAGGCAGATGCTCAATCACTGAGCCACCCAGGTGCTCTTGACAAATCTTTATAGAAGATAACCCTAAATCCCAGACCTGGCCCTCAATTCTGGAGACAAGCTATATCAGGTTCCTGCTCATGTGGAGCATAAGGTTAAAGTGCTGATAGCACAGAATATACACACGGTAAGGGTTTCAGCTGTGAGAAATTAGATGGTTTCAGCCACCAGGAAGTGTCACAAAGAGAGCAGAGCATGGTGACTAGTGATGAGGAAGCCTTCTGGGACACCTGGGTGGCTCAGTCGGTCACGTGTCTGCCTTTGGCTCAGGTCATGATCTCAGGGTCCTGGAATCAAGTCCTGCATCGAGCTCCCTGCTCAGTGGAGAGTCCACTTCTCCCTCTCCCTCTGCCCCTCCCCCTCCTTATGCTCTCTCTTTCTCTCAAATAAATAAATAAAATCTTATTTTTTTAAAAATTGTATTTATTTATTCATGAGAGACACAGAGAAAGACAGAGATATAGGCAGAGGGAGAAGCAGGCTCCATGCGGGGAGCCCAATGTGGGACTTGATCCTGGGACCCTGGGATCACACCCGGAGCCGAAAGCAGATGTTCAACCACTGAGCCATCCAGGAGCCCCATAAATAAAATCTTTCCAGGAGCCTTCCTGGAGGTAGAGGGCTGGTGCTTCTGAGGCTAGACCTGAGGCCCAGAGGGGTCAGCCACAGGGCTAGTGAGGACAGGGGCTCCAAGGGCAGAAGAGGGAGCCTAGGAAGGCCAGCAGGACTGGAACAGGCCCTCAGAAGGGACCTCTCCCTCAGCTACACCAAGGAGGTGACAGAGGGAGAAGGAAAGAAATGGGGCCTCACTTTATGAGGAGTTCTTTCTAAGAGTAAAAGCTTCACCAGCACCTGCACCAGCAGCCACACCTGTTGTCATCTCCTTGACCCCATCCTGTGCAGTCACTTGTCCCTTCACATGCTGACCCTTCTGCCCAGATTGACCTTCCACCACCACCCTCCTGGCCCTGGCAAATGCCTGCTTACCAGCTGAGATCCGGCTCAGAAGTTCCCTCCTCTGAGAAGCTGATTTCTCAGCTTCCCATCTTTGGGCTGAGGTGGCTGTTCCTCTCTGTCCTCCACAGTGCCTTCACCCCCTCAGCAATGCTTCTCCTTCAAGATGGCATTTAAGAGAGCCGGCCGGAGATGCAGACCCAGCCTGGGTCTGCCTCACTAGCTGTAGACCCAGGGATGTTCCTTTCCTAGAATTGCCCTGACAAAGCACCACAAACTGGGCAGCTTAAAAACACCAGAAATGTATTGCCTCACAGTTCTGGAGGCCAGATGTTAGGGTGTTGGTAATACTGATTTTTACTTGGGGCTGGGGTGGGGGGTGAGGGGAGAAGCTGTTTCATGGCCCTCGACTAGTACTGGTGACAGCTGGCAATTCTTGGTGGTCCTTGACTTGTAGACACATGGCTCCAAGCTCTGCCTCTCTCTCCACACAGCTAGCTGTCTTCCCACATGACCTCTGTCTTCACATGGCGTTCTGCTCTGCGTCTCTCTCCTCTGATAAAGACACCAGTCTTATGGGATGAAGGGCCAACCCCACTCCAGTAGGAGCTCCTTTTAATTTACCTAATTATATCTGCAATGACACGATTTCCAGATAAATTTGCATCTTCAGATGCTGGGGTTTAGGACTTAAGGTACTTTTTGTGGAGACACAAAAACTCCAGGCCATTACACCTGGGTAAATTGAATCTGCATCCTCCTCTCTGAATCTCATACAAAGGAGTGCTTTCCCTCTAGTGTGAGGATGAAATGAACTGATGGGTCCCTTAGCATGGTATCCACTAACCATTCCAAAAGGCGGCCGCTGTGGTTATTATGTCCAGCCTACTATGAGTTCTTCCAAGTGGAGACCACATCCTACTCCTTTCTGTTTTGTTGTATACTTTTTTATTGGAGTTCAATTCGCCAACATATAGCATAACACCCAGTGCCCATCCGCTCAAGTGCCCCCCTTCCTTTCTCTTTTAAATCCCTCAGTGTTTGTTTGTTTGTTTATTTATTTAATTTTATGATAGTCACAGGGAGAGAGAGAGACATAGGCAGAGGGAGAAGCAGGCTCCATGCAGCGGGAGCCTGACGTGGGATTCGATCCCGGGTCTCCAGGATCGCGCCCTGGGCCAAAGGCAGGCACCAAACCGCTGCACCACAAAGGGATCCCGAATCCCTCAGTGTTTAACCCAAAGTTTGTGCTCAAAATGTTTGTCTTCTGAATGAGCCGCTGCCATTTTGAGGGCAATGTTGAGACCCATGGGGTGATTTTGAACATCTCTGTTTCCATCAAAGAAAATTTACTGGAGCAACGATTAGGCAGTGATTCAAACTTTCTTGGATAAGTTTTTAATGAGCTCTGGATGCCTATGCCTAAAAGGTATCTCAAAATTTATTGAATTATTAAATCAAAAATGTCTCCTCATTATTATCTCAAAATATCTTCAAATTATTCTCAAAAGCCTTTCTAACTCGATAAAGGGCAGGGAGAGTTATTGTTAATTAATTTTTAAATTAATGCTTATCATAAGCAATATATCAGTCCTAGGGAAGATTTATGAGGCAGAAATGATGTACTTTTTATGTGCTGCATGTACATTTTATGGTTCATTGGGGCCCTTTGTGTAATCAATATGATTGGTACATTTATGTACATTTGTGAAATGCTTTGGAGCATATTTTTATTATTTTAGGTGATTATAAAGGCTTATAGTTCTTTGCTCTTATGGCATCTCCAGTCATACTGTGTTTTTGGATGCCAAGATCTTACTTAGGATGTAATCTCCACCTGTCTCATTATCTTTATAAAGAAAATATGATCTTCTTACAATGAGTCACTTTATGGTGAGTTTCCAGGGACATAAAGTAGAGAAAACTGGTTAATTTTTCTTTAAAACTGAATTGCACCTCACCTCCTCTACTTACTTCCCAAGTCTCCACTCCTCGCCCAGCCCACTCCTGGATGCAGGCTGAATTAACTGAAATAGGACAGGTCTCAACGGATCCTAAGTGGGATCTGTGTACAGACAGGGTTTAAGTTTTCTGCTATATTCATCCTGGGGTCCAGTTTCTTTTTTTTTTTATTAAATATTTTATTTATTTATTCATGAGAGACACAGAGAGAGAGACAGAGACAGAGACACAGGCAGAGGGAGAAACAGGCTCCAAATGCAGGAAGCCTGACGTGGGACTTGATCCTGGGTCTCCAGGATCACACCCTGGGCTGAAGGTGGTGCTAAACCGCGGGGCCATCTGTGCTGCCCTGGGGTCCAGTTTCTAACAAAGCCTATGCACATAGAGAGCTCATTAAATGTTGGATTCCAGGTGATCCCTGGGTGGCTTAGCAGTTTGGCGCCTGCCTTTGGCCCAGGGCGTGATCCTGGAGGCCTGGGATTGACTCCCACTTCGGGCTCCCTGCATGGAGCCTGCTTCTCCCAATGCCTGTGTCTCTGCCTCTCTCTCGGTCTCTCAGGAATAAATTAATAAATAAAATTTTTAAATGTTGGATTCTAATTGATGGCCTATTATATTACTGGATATCCCAGCCAAAATCAATTCATAAAAAGACATATATATTACACATGTTATATATTTTTGCTGTTATATATATATAGCTAGTATATTCGTATAGCTAATATATGTCTCATATATACACACACATATATATATATACAATAAATTATAACTAAAACATGTTATTCTTTCTGGTACATGAATAAAATATCTCTGGAAGAACACAAAACAAAGGAATAGAGCTGCTTGCCTGCATGGAGGAGGATGAATAGCTGGGGGTGGGGTACGAGGAAAGGGAGAGCAGTCATTATAATCCATTTAGACTTCTGAATCATGTGACTTGTTACCTATTTCAGAAAACGTTGGGGTGCTTGGGTGGCTTAGTTGGTTAGGCATCCAACTCTTGATTTTGGCTCAGGTCATGAGCCCAAGTTTGTGGTATTGAGCTCTCCTCAGGCTCTGTGCTCAGTGGGGAGTCTGCTTGAGATTCTCTTTCTCCCTCTCCCTCTGCCCCCCAACCTAAAATAAATAAATAAATCTTTTATCTTATTTTATTTAATTTATTTTTTTTAATTTTTATTTATTTATGATAGTCACAGAGAGAGAGAGAGAGGCAGAGACACAGGCGGAGGGAGAAGCAGGCTCCATGCACCGGGAGCCTGATGTGGGATTCGATCCCGGATCTCCAGGATCGCGCCCTGGGCCAAAGGCAGGCGCCAAACCGCTGCGCCACCCAGGGATCCCTTATTTTATTTTTTTAAAAGATTTTTATGTATTTATTTCAGAGAGAGAGAGAGCATAAGCAGGAAGAGGGGCAGAGGGAGAAGGGGAGGGAGAAGCAGACTCTTTGCTGAGCAGGTAACCTGATGCAGGGTTTGATCCCAGGACCCCAGGGATCAATCCTGATCTGAGCCAAAGGCAGGCACTCAACCGACTGAGCCACCCAGGTGCCCCAATACATAAATCTTTTAAAAAATGTTTTGAGTTTATCTATGTCCATAATGAAGACCTAGATGTGCATTTTTTGCCCTTGCTGCTGGGTCTTCATAAAGCCTTAGGCTCTGTATTTCAAGGGTATAGGTGTAACTTTCCAGTTAGATCATACTTTTTTGTTTGTTTGTTTGTTTGTTTGTTTAAGTAATCTCTGCATCCCATCCCATGTGAGGCTTGAACTCCCAACACCCCCTGCCTCCCCGAGATCAAAAGTGGCAGGCTCCACTGACTGAGCCAGCCAGGTTCCCCAACAATATGGTCTTCTGACTCTTAGGTGGGGTTTGCTGTTAAAAGCCCCCTTGAATCATTGGAAGGGGAAGGTGGATACTCTTTGTGAGAGGTGGTCCCCAGGGACCCTTTCTCACTACACTTCAGCCCAGGCCTTCTCCTACAGAGTCTGAACAATTTTGTTTGTTTGTTTTAAATATTACTTATTTATTCATGAGAGACACAGAAGAGAGAGGCAGAGACACAAGCAGAGGGAGAAGCAGGCTCCTCGCAGGGAGCTCGAGGCGGAACTCGATCCCAGGACCCCGGGATCATGACCTAAGCTAAAGACAGACACTCAACCACTGAGCAATACACATGCTTCTGAACAGGTTTTTTTTGTTTTTTTTTTTTGGTTTTCGTTTTTGTTTTATACCAAGGAAGTTCACATTCTGGATAGACTCCGTGGACACAGGGACTGCTGGACCCGCCTCCCCCCCCCCCCGCCCCCCCCCTCCCCGAGGGCTGAAGGAATCTGTAAGAGTCCTTCTTGGGTGTCTCTGTAGGAGGGAGGAAAGGAAGCTGCCTCATTTGGAATGGCCTAGATGCCTCTTTCCCTTAGGTCTTGACCCTCGTGTCCCTCTACATCCCTCACTATCTCTGGGGTGAGGGGGCTTCTCGAAAAGCACTACAGAGAAGGTGTCCATAAATTATCCCCCAAGATTTGGAGGTTTTAAAAAAGCAACAACCTTGAGGCACTTCATGAGATAACACAGTGTTCATTCCTGGGGTTCAAAGGAATTGCTGTGGCCAGTATGAGAAACCAACCTGTCGGAGGCTTAGGAGAGACTGAGAAGATAATTCAGAAGAAGGGAGCAGGGGAAATAACTACAAAGATGGTTATTTTTTTCTTTTTCTTTTAAGATTTTATTTATTTGTTTATTTAAGATTTTATTTATTTATTCATGAGTCACAGACACACACACACACACACAGAGGCAGAGAGAGGCAGAGACACAGGCAGAGGGAGAAGCAGGCTCCATGCAGGGAGCCTGACATGGGACTCGATCCGGATCTCCAGGATCAGGCCCTGGGCCAAAGGCGGTGCTAAACCGCTGAGCCAAGGATCCCTGGGTGGCGCAGTGGTTTGGCGCCTGCCTTTGGCCCAGGGCGCGATCCTGGAGACCTGGGATTGAATCCCACGTCAGGCTCCCGGTGCATGGAGCCTGCTTCTCCCTCTGCCTGTGTCTCTGTGCCTCTCTCTCTCTCTCTGTGTGTGTGTGTGACTATCATAAAAAAAAGTTTATAAACCCCTGAGCCACCCGGCTGCCCAAGATTTTATTTTATTGTTAAGAAATCACACCCAACATAGGGCTCAAACACACAGCCCCTGAGAGTTGCATGTTCTACTGACTGAGCCAGCTAGGCACCCCAGAATGTTCTATTTTTCAAATCTCATCAAAAATTTTTGCCTCCAGGGGTGCTTGGGTGGCTCAGCAGTTGAGCATCTGCCTTCAGCTCAGGGTGTGATCACAGGGTCCTGGGATCAAGCCCCACATTGGACTCCTGGCTCAGTGGAGTCTGCCTCTCCCTCTGCCTCTCCCCCTTCTCATGCTTTCTCTCTCTCAAATAAATAAATAAAATCTTAAAAAAAAATTTTTTTTTTGCCTCCAGAGTTGTTTGATTTTGTTTTTTTAAAGTAAATTCTGCACCTCACATGGGGCTTAAACTTACACCCTGAGATCAAGAGTCACATGTTCCACCTACTGAGACAGCCAGGTGTCCTTTGCTTCCAGGGTTTTGATTCTCTGAAAAGGAGTTAGGGCAGATATTTTTCACCCCATTTAGCAGATATGGAAAATAACACTTGGAGAGTTTCCTGACATCATAAGCTAGTTGATGGTAGAAGAAAGGATAGAAATATAACTTTTTACAGATTTTTTAAAAAGATTTTATTTATTTATTTATTTATTTATTTATTTATTTATTTGACAGAGAAAAAGCACAAGCAGGGGGAGTGGCTGGCAGAGGGAGAGGGAGAAGACTCCCACTGAGCAGGGAGGCCAATGGGGGGCTCGGTCCTAGGATCCCGAGATCATGACCTGAGCCCGAGGCAGATGCTGAACCAACTGAGCCACCCAGGCACCCCAGAAATACAACCCTTTAAATTATCTCTGGAGATGGATTCATTTTATCCAACCAGTATTTACCAAGCACCTACTATGGTTAGGCATGATGCAAGGCTCTGGGGCTGGAAAAGTGAACACAGAGGAAAGGCCTGTGGCCTCAGGGAGCTCTGAGTGCAGTGGGAAGGCCAGAACTGCACACACAGAGAAGAAAAATCTAGAAATGGGGCAGCCCGGGTGGCTCAGCGGTTTGGCGCCTGCCTTCAGCCCAGGGTGTGATCCTGGTGTCCCGGGATCGAGTGCCATGTCGGGCTCCCTGCATGGAGCCTGCTTCTCCGTCTGCCTGTGTCTCTGTCTCTGTCTCTCTCTGTCTCCCTCTCTCTATCATGAATAAATAAATAAAATCTTAAAAAAAAAAAGAAAAATCTAGAAATGCACCAATCGTCCCTGCTACGAGGGAACAAGGAGTCAGGGGAGAACCTCTTATGCTCTAAGACTCTGAACCTGGGATTCTATTCAAGCCCCTTGGCTACATGACTGTCAGGATTCCTTCCAGTTTGAGAACTCAGGAATTCCCACATGGCCTCACCAACAGGAGTTTGTGATTGTGCGAGGTGGGGGGTCCCATTCTGTCCTCAGCCTCCGGTGGCTGCCCTCGTGTAGACCTGCCTTTTTGAGTTCTGGGCTCTGCACCATCTCCCTGCTGCACAGAGGCCGATCGCACAAGCCCAGCTGTGTGCTGTGTGCTGAGTGTGTAAATGTTATCAACAAGCCCTGGTGACAGGGGCAGAACAATGCCTCAGAGGTTAATGAAGTCATGGGAACCTCCAGTGCTGATCCCAGCTCTGTCCTGTGTCTGTCGTTCACCCGTATCTGGGCCAGCTTGTTTATCTTCGCGGGTCTGTAGCCCTGTCCCCCTGAGTCCTGGCGGGGCTGCGGTAGTTTGACCCATTTTGCGGGGAGGAAGAAGGACCCTGGATTAAATACTTTTCTTGGAGACCTCAGGCCAAGAAGCAGATGTAATACGGGGTTGGATAAACCTGGGTTTTGTGAATCAGGCTCCCAGGTCGAGTGAATAAGAACCCTTAAAAATACCAGCCAAGATCCTTGGAGCGTGAAAGGGAAGAGCTGGGGAACAAGGGTTTAAGACACCAAGGCGCGGTGCAGCAATCTGATTTTTGCAGATGGAGCGAGTAGCTCTGAGATGTGAATCAATGAAAAGTTCTTGCTGTATGTAATGTAAATGCAGAGCATAGTCTACAGCTCCGGGAATAATGAAGTATCAGTGACTCAAATCCGTAAGGTAAGTCCGTGTCAATTTTTGAGTGGCGTGGACTTCTTTGGGATACGGGGTTGTGACAAGTGTAGGAGGAGTTGTGTGGGTGAACGATCATTTCTTGAATTGAGAAACACACCAGTGCTCTGCTTCATCTGCATGGTGTATTCTAGATTGCCCCTGGGGTAGACAATTCATCTTAGCCATGTTTATGAAACACAGCAGGCAAAATTAGAGTATAATGAATATCACTATTCATTCATGCATTTATTCACTCTGAATGGTATAGTTGTAGTGTGGCTTTAGGAGTCAGGCTGCCAGGTTGGAATCCTGACTCCACTACTTAATAACTGGGTGATCTTAGGCCAGTTATTTAATTTCCATAAACACTTGGATTTCCTAATCAGTCAAAAACTGAATAAGGCTATGCACATAAAACTCCTAGCTCAGTGCTAGCACGTGTGGTGAGGATCTTCGAACTCCAGGTGTTCTTCACATCATTTTTTATTATCAAGCGCCCACTATTCAATCATGCTAACTATGGAAGGGACACACAAATAAATACGGTGAGGTTCTTGCCCTCGAAGAACTTGTGGTCTGTATGTGTATATAACTCAGGAAAACCATTTGAAGTCATTGAATTAGGGCATTAACTCAAGGCAACGGGAACCCAGATGAGGACATGATTATGACCTCTGAGGTGGAGGTCAGACCAGAATAGACTGCATGACATCTGAGCCTTCCAACCTGTGACAGGTAGAAATTCTAGGAGAAGCAAAGGCAAAGATCCGAGGGTGAGGATGAGGATGACAGTTGTACCTAAAGAGCCTTGTCCTCAACAGGAAAAGGAAGTGGCAAGGTTAGTCGGGGCCAGATTTTGGAGAGCTGGAATGCTGTGTCCGGGACTTTGTTCACCAGGAAGCAGATAGGATTGTGAGCAGGTGAGGGACAGGATCCAACTGATTGTGAACGTAACTCTGGTGGCTGATGGAGGGATGACAGGAGAGGAAGGAGGGGAGGGTGAAAGATAGAGAGCTGCGGGCTGCCAAGGGTGCCAGAGATCCAAAGGAGCCTTGAGGCTCTTGCCTCAAGGGGCTCAGATCCCATCAGGAAAATGAGACACATACAGGTCAACACCCAGAGAGGAGGGCCACATAACAAAGCTCCATCTGCCTTCAGGTGGAGGCCAGGGAAATAAGTTTTGATTTCTCATCTGCAAGTTGGGGTAATGGTAATGTATTTCCCTCTCCAGGTTGTGTGAGGATTAAGTCATTTTAGGAGACTAAAGTGCATGCCCAGAATATAGACAGAGCTCCATGCGATACTATTCAAGTGCAATACTAGTCAAGTGCATGCTCCAGGGCCGAAGAAGCTGACTGCATGCTGTTTTTAACACACAGGGGTAGAGGAATGAGGGGATCGTCCGGAGCAAAGTGGGGGATGAGATTGGAAAGCAGGTTGGGGCAAACGGGTCACCCAGATAGCTGAAGCTGATGCCTTGGGCTTCTTTTATTTCAGCCCAATTAGGAATTGACTCCTATCTTCCTCCTCCTCCCCGCACCCCCCCCCCCCCCCAGTTCTATCTCCACGGCTCATCTTTTGTTCCTGCCATGGGTCCTGTGGCTTTTTGAGTTGAGAGACCAACAGCCTAGGATACAGATGCATGAATGTGGAAAATCTTGACAGGGAGGCACTGGGCTGTGTTACAGCAGTGGCTGGAGAGCTCTTCTGGTTCTGGAGCCCACACTGTATACTGGTGGTGTGAGGGGGTACAGCCCAGCGCTCCTGGCCTTTCTTCCCATGTGATGAGGGTGTTGGTGGGCTCTCACATCCACGGGGCCCAGGCTTGCTCTGAAGCTGAGGTGTCTGGGAATTCGAAGAATCACAGTTAGGTGCATGGCTCCAACTCCTGCCTGCACATCGATGGCTCTTCAATCTCTATATCTAGAACTTTCTCAGGTCTGAGCTTCAGTATCTCAGATATAACTTCTAGACGTGGCCCTTGAGTGCCCCATGGGTTTTCAGAGTTGACGTGTTCAAAATTGGACTCATCATCTTCTTTTCCCAAACTTGCCTCTGTTCCATGTCCTCCATCTCAGGTAGTGACAATCAACCATGACACAATCCACCCAGTAACAAAGTGGGAAACCTGGAGCCCTGGGTGCCGGCCGTGCCTTTGACTCCTCAACACACCACACACACCACACCATGTGCTATGTCTACAGCCAATGAGTCGCTAATACCTATCAATTCTGCCCCTCAGGTACCTCTAACGTCAGGTCCCTCCTTCTTCCCTCCCACTGCTGCTGAGCTTAGGTCCTTTGGGATGGGGACAGATACATTGGCCTCTCCAAGAGTTGTGACCACCTGTCGTCAGGCATCTGCACCTTGCTTAAGGCAAAATACCTGCAGTTCTCAGCTCCTTAACTCTCTACCTGCCTGAAATAACTTTTCTTTTGCTCTTCCCCTGGTGAAGTCTCACTCCTTGTACCCTCCTCAAGAAGCCTTCCCTGACCTCCCCACCCTGTGCTGTGCTCCTTTCATGTCTGCTCATGACCCTTACCATAGCCTCCACCGCCCGTCAGCTGTTTGTGTGGAGGGGGCAGGGGCTTGGCCATCCAGCTTTGTGTGCTTAGCACGGTGCACAGATCCTGGCATGCTCTGCCTGTTAGAGCAGCTGCTGCTGAAGAATCACACCTAAGAGCATGACTTTGGGGAGAGGTGAAAACATGAACCCCCTCTGCTATTCACAGAATCAAAAATGTGGCTGTCAAAGATAAAGCCCAACCTTGTCGATAAAAATCCAACCGATTCTTTACCTATTCAGCCTTTGTGTATTGAGCATCTTCGCGAACTCAGGTGCTCCTGCACAGAGCACTGAGATTCCAAGATGAAGGAAATGCCACTCTGGGGGCCCCCAAGAAGCTCAGAGGTCAGGGGTTAGAAAACCAAAGTAAGGGCATTCTTGGCACCTATGGGCAGGTGCCACAGCCTCAGGGTGGGTGAATGCATGATCCCCTCTGGGAGCCTGATGAGGAACTTGATCCCAGACCCCAGGATCACCATCTGAGCCAAAGGCAGATGCTCAACCACTGAGCTGCCCAGGCATCTCTATTTACGTATTTATTTTTAAAGATTCTATTTGACAGAGAGAGAGAGAGAGAGAGAGAGAGAGAGAGAGAGAGAGAGAGAGAACACCAGTAGAGAGGAGGGGCAGAGGGAGAAGCAGGCTCCCCAGTGAGCAGGAAAAGGGGAAAAGGGACCCTGGGATCATGAGGATAGGGACCCAAGCCTAAGGCAGAGGCTCAACCAGCTATGTCACCCACGGGCCCATGACCCCTGACTTTAACAGGAACCATGAGGGACGCCTGGGTGGCTCAGAGGTTGAGCGTCTGCCTTCAGTTCAGGGTGTGATCCTGGAGTTCCAGGATTGAGTCCCACATCGGGCTCCCTGCATGGAGCCTGCTTCTCCCTCTGCCTGTGTCTCTGCCTCTCTGTGTGTGTGTCTTTCATGAGTAAATAAAATAAAAATC
Source organism: Vulpes lagopus (assembly GCF_018345385.1). Taxonomy (NCBI): domain Eukaryota; kingdom Metazoa; phylum Chordata; class Mammalia; order Carnivora; family Canidae; genus Vulpes; species Vulpes lagopus. The sequence goes on along the minus strand of NC_054836.1, from coordinate 6,097,692 downwards.
TTAAAAAAAAAAAAAAAAAAGGAACCATGGGAAAAAGCATTTAAACCTTGTGGCATAGGCCCCTGTGTAATATTTCCTAGTTGGCAGTCATGTTTGCATTCAGTATCTGTACCTGTATCTTTTTTTTTTTAATTTTTTTAAAATTTATTTATGATAGTCATACAGAGAGAGAGAGAGAGAGAGAGAGAGAGGCAGAGACATAGGCAGAGGGAGAGGGAGAAGCAGGCTCCATGCACCGGGAGCCCGACGTGGGATTCGATCCTGGGTCTCCAGGATCGGGCCCTGGGCCAAAGGCAGGCGCCAAACCGCTGCGCCACCCAGGGATCCCTGTACTTGTATCTATATCTGTGATGTACTATGCTGTTCTGGGTGGTCTGAAAACGTATCAGTTGAATAAGAAAGACTCCAGATTAAAAAGTTTAAAATCTTCTAGGGGAGTGAAGTAAGGCATAAGTATAACAAAAATGTAATGAATCGCAAAAGGATTGTGAATAGCATTTATAAAGTGCTTTGAGTTTCCACCACAAGCTCAGGTGATCTGGGCCAGAGAGCTTGCCAGTGGGAAGAAGCTGCTACATAGGATCAAGGACACAGGCCAGGTACCTGGGGACAGATCTGCTTAGACTGTACGTGACCCATAAGCCTAGGCAGCCTCAGGCCTCATTCCTGAAAGTCCCATGTGCCTAAGTGTGTGCCTATGCAGGGGAAGGGAGGGCAGAGGGTTGGATACCTGGGATGGTCCAGCGCATTCTTAATTTGCTAAATTCTCAGTTACAAGAGCAGGTCCCCTTTCCTAATCCCAGAGGTCTGCTCTCATTTGAAATTTTGCATAATCTGGTGGTCACTGGACCCATCCTACATCGTGGGAATTTAAAATGCCCCAAGTGTTGAAACACATATTCTCCCTTTATAAAACTAACACGTTCCTTTCCAGGTTTTGAGAGAAATTAAATCTCTGAGCACAAAGCATTGTTTAAATCAGGGAGCATATAACATCAATTTTTTAATTAATTCCCTTTTTTTTTTTCCCAATTGTACTGCTTAGTTTCAGACAGAGAAACAGGCTTTTGTTGACACGGATATTAGGGGAAGAGTATTAAAATACATCAAAGATAGTCACACACGTCCCACGGTATTTACAGGGAACACCCTCTGTCTTTCCCCCGTGCGACATGGAAAACAGGGTCAGAACGATCCTGCAGGAACTTCCCGATGAAAACAGCGTGGTCAGCCGTTCCCAAGGTTGAGCCCGGCTCCTGCTCCGGCTCCTGCTGCGGCTCCGGCTCCTGCTCCGGCTCCGGCTCCAGCTCCTGCTCCTGCTCCGGCTCCGGCTCCGGCTCCGGCTCCTGCTCCGGCTCCTGCTGCGGCTCCGGCTCCTGCTCCGGCTCCTGCTCCGGCTCCTGCTCCGGCTCCGGCTCCGGCTCCTGCTCCCGGGAACCGCAGCCAGGGCTCCAGCGCCTCCTCGGCCGCCCCTGGACGCCGCCGCGGCACCGGGCTCAGGCTCCAGGTCCCAGGGCCGGGCCCGGCCACCCCCCGCCCCGCCCCCTCTCCCAGACCATCTGGAAGGCGCTCGGCTCCTCAGCCCAGGGGTCCAGGGAGCCAGACCCAAGCTGCCCCGTCCCCCTCCCCCCTACGGATGCAAAGAAGCCCGAGGGGGCGGGCGCAGCTCCCTGGGGGCTCGGCTGCTGGCCGGGCGGGCACCGCTGGGCTCGGGACCCGAACCGGGCGGACCCGGGCCCCGCGTCCTCACCGCTGTTCCTGGCGCAGCAAGAAGCGCCGCGGCCGACGCCGCTGAGCGGTTAGGGGGGCGCACGGCGCTTCTGCCCACGGCGGAGGGGCGGGCGTGGCGCTCCCCGCGCTGGTCTGCGGCGGGTCCCTGGGCCTCTCTGGGACCCCATTCCCCGCCGCAAGACGAGGCCAAAACAAGGCAGCTGTGAAGAGTGAGCGAGATCCTGCTGCTGAGGCCCCAGGACCAGGCGGGCTCGTGACCCCCCGCAAGCCCTGTGTCGTGACCCGTCGCGCGCACTTCGCAGGGGGAACCCAGGCTGGGCGAGACGAGGCGACCGCCCGGTCCAGGCCGCCCGCAGGGGCGCGGCACCTGCCCGCCCCCCACGCGCACCCCGCGGGGGCCGCGCCACGCGCTGCGGCCGAGGCTCCAGGGGCCCTGAGCGAACACTCGAGGCCGCGGCGCCTCGCTCCGGCTCCGGGCCGGCGTCGGGGACCCTCCGCATCCCCGCGGACGCGCTGCGGGACGCACCTGCGCGCCGGGGGGGGGGGGGGGGCGGGGCGGGGGGGGGGGCGAGGCGGGGGCGAGGCGGGGGCGAGGCGGGGGCGAGGCGGGGGCGAGGCGGGAGCCCCGGCCCCCCGGCCCCCCGGCCCCCCGCGCTCCCCCGCCCGCTCCCCCGCCCGCTCCCCCGCCCGCGCCCCGCCGCGCTCGGGGCGGAGTTTCCTCCGCGCTCATTGTTCCCGGCGCCCGCCCCGCCCCGCCCTCGGCGGCCGCCCGCGCGCTCCTGGGGGGCGGGGGCGGGGGCGGGGGAGGAGGGGGCGGGGGCGGGGGCGGGGGCGGCGCGGACGGGACGGGAGTCGCCGCAGCCGCCGCCGGGCCCAGCCGCGCAGACACCGCCCGCGCCGCCGCCGCCGCTGCTCCGCCGCTGCTCCGCCGCCCGCGCCGCGCCCCAGCCCGGCTCTGCCGCAGCGGCCGCGAGGAGGGGCCGCCGGAGCGCGGCCCGCGAGCCCCGGGTCAGGCCCCCGCCGCGCCGCCCCGCTCCGGCCGCCCGCGCGCTCGGCCCGCAGCCACCTGCTCCCGCCCAGGCCCGGGCACGATGCGCCCCGCGCCGCCGCCGCCGCTGCTGCTGCTGCTGCTGCTGCTGCCGCACGACGGTGAGTGGTGGCCCGGGCCCCGCGGGGACCCCGTGCGGCTGCGCCCCGGCCCGGCCGCACCTCGTGGCGGGACCCGAGCAGCCCCCGCGCGCGCCTGCCGGTGCGGCCCCCTGGCCCCGGACCGTCCGCTCCGCTCGCGGCGCCAGAGGGCGGCAGGTGCGGGCCCGGCGCGGACCGCCCGGCTCGGTTCGGGTGGAGGGTGGCGGCGAGGCGGGCCGGCCGTGAGCCGCTTTGCGGGCAGGAAGAGCGCGGGCCCCCGGGCCTGAGCCCTCGTCCTGCGCGTCGGAGGGGACGGGCAGCTGCCTGGTGCCGTCGCTGAGCGCAGCGCACCGGCAGGCTGCAAGCTCCCGACGAGGTCCCCTGAAGCAGGCGACCAGCCTGCGGGAGCGGCTCACGCGGGTGATGGGCTCCGCGTTTGCAGAGCGAGGGTGTTCGAGCTTTGCGGGGTTCAGCTCACCTGAGCCTGTGCGGGGCCAGGGAGGGGGGAGTGGACCTTCCAGTCTCAGAGTCACGTCGCTGAGTTGGATCCCTGTCTCCTATGTCGCACATAGCCAGGAAGGTGAGACACCCCCCCACCCCCCGACGGGAAACAAGCTTGGGTGCATCTTAGAAACAACCCGCGTATTTTTTCTAAAGGTGAAATGTTAGCCTTTTAGGGGGGACAAGGGGGTGGCTGCAAACCCAGCCAAGCAGGTGTCCCAGAGTCCCTAAGAACAGCTGGAGGGTCAGCCCCAGGAAGGAGGTGCATTTCTCTGTGGCCCACCCAAGCACATGTCTGCAGAGAGAAAGAATGCAGGTGGTGCTCCTACCCCGGGGCCAGGAGGACTTAGGGGACACAGAGGAAAGGGACCCTGCTGCTGGCAGGCTCTGGCATTGGGGGCTGAACGCTTAGGGGCAGGGTAGGATGGAATGTCAGTACAGCCTCTTCTGTGCACTGCATGGAACCCCTGGTGGGAAGGGGCGGGTTCTCAGAGGTCAAGCAGCTGTGAGCATCCTGCAGCTGCTGCCCTCAGTTGCCACCAGGTTGGCCTAAAAGGAAAGGGCACTTTCCGTGGGCAAAAAGTATGTGCTCCCAAAGGGTGTGTTGTGGTGTGAGGAGTGGTCTGAACAGCTCTGAGGATGACCATGACCTCACATTTGCACGCCCTGTAGGGCTGAGAAGATGCTGGACGGTGGCCACTCAACCCTGCTCTCAGAGCAGCCAGACTTCAGCGTGAGCCTTGGCATGCACCTTTTTGGAGAGAGCGTCTTAGCAACACCCAGAAGGGAGATGGGCTGTGTTGGCCAGGGTAGGCAAAGACAGGCTAGTTCTCCGTGCACCAAAGCCTAGAGAGACTGAGCTTGGAGGAGAGCCGGGGGGCATCTCTGAGAGATGCTCTGGAGCCAACCATGGGAAAAGCTGCAAGCCCAGCTCATTGCTGGCATCAGGGCTGGGACTGCCTTCCCCAGCATCTGGGCACATCCCAGAAACCATGCCTCTTTCAGGAAGCCCTCCTCAATTCTAGCATGGGGCATGGCACGTGGAGGGAGCTTGATACGTGGGAAACAAATGAACAACAGGGACCAGCACTGCACTCCCACCCAGCAAGTCTCTTGGCCTTTGCAAGCCTCTGGTGCCCAATCTCTATTTTTTTTTTTTTAAGATTTTATTTATTTATTCATAGACACGGAGAGAGAGAGGCAGAGACACAGGCAGAGGGAGAAGCAGGCTTCATGCAGGGAGCCCGAAATGGGACTTGATCCCCGGTCTCCAGGATCACCCCCAGGCTGCAGGCGGCGCCAAACCGCTGCGCCACCAGGGCTGCCCCTGGTGCCCAATCTCTAAATGCTTTGCAAAGGGATAAAGGGAAGTGTTTGGAAACTCGTAAAGCACAAGGGACTATTATGATTATTTGTATACCTTGAGGCAGAAAAGGCTGGAGGGGGGCAGTGGCTGTGCTAATTTAATACTTTCCTTTAGGGAGTCCGTAAGGACCACCCTATCTCTCTGCCTTTCCGAAGATGTGGCTGCCTGGGCTGCCATCATGGAGGGGTGTAACCCCTCAAACTGGTGGAATCCTGTGATTCAGTTCTTTTTTTTTTTTTTTAATTTTTATTTATTTATGATAGTCACAGAGAGAGAGAGAGGCAGAGACATAGGCAGAGGGAGAAGCAGGCTCCATGCACCGGGAGCCGGACGGGGGACTCAATCCCGGGTCTCCAGGATTGTGCCCTGGGCCAAAGGCAGGCGCTAAACCGCTGCGCCCCCCAGGGTTCCCCCTGTGATTCAGTTCTAAACAATAAAGATTACAGCGCAAATTTCTCTCTCTCTCTCTCTCTCTTTTTTTTTTTTTTTTTTAAGATTTTATTTATTTATTCATGAGAGATACAGGCAGAGAGTGAAGCAGGCTCTATGCAGGGAGCACAATGTGGAACTCGATCCCGGGACCGTGGGATCACACCCAGGGCCCAAGGCGGCGCTAAACCTCGGAGGCACACGGGGATCCCACAGTGCGAGTCCCCTTAACAAAGGCATCACCCCGCCCAGGTCCCCTCCGCAGCGTGCCTTTTAATACAGGCCGATCACGCAGCCTCCAGCATAAGCAGCATTAAACCAGGAGCCCAACAGTCCATTAGACAGACTTCGTTTCCATACTTTTAGTTTGATATATTCATTGGGTGGAGCCACACGGCCTCTGAGTTCAGTTTCCTTACCTGTAAGACAGAAGAGCAGAGGGCACCTCTGTCTCTCGTTATGTAACATTTCTGGGGTTTTCTGCCCTGTTAGCTGCCAAAGGACAGGCTGACTTACGCCAGCTGTCTGATCCAGTCATTTCACGGGTGAGTCCTGGGAAGGGAAGGGGGCTGGCCTGCTGGAAGACACTCAGACTTTGGCTCAGAGGGACCCAGGAGACTGTAGACAAAATAGCGAACCTCTTGAGCCTCGGTTTCCTGGTCCATGAAATCGTAAGGAAGTGACCTTGTAGGTTGCTCTGAAGATGGGAGTTACCATATGTAATGAGCTCGACCGTGTGCCGTTACTCCTGGGCAAGGCTCAATAAATCCTAGCTCTGATGATCAATAAAGCATTACGGACTGAGAACTGGGTTTCTCCAAGGCCACCGAGCGCCAGCATTCTGCTAATGTTTGCAGGCGGCAGTTGGCGAGTAGTAGCAAAGAGCGAAGCTCGAAGCTCTCGTGCCACAAGGTGAGGGAGAAGGAGGCTTGTGTAAAAGAAACGGTAAGATGCGGGTAGGGGTGATCTAGGCGAAGCTTCCTGAAGGAGGTGGGGGCTTATGCAGAGATTTTAAGATAAAAAGGGTCAGTGTGGGGGCGCCTGGGTGGCTCAGTCTGTTGAGCATCCAACTCTTGGTTTCAGCTCAGGTCTTGATCTCTGGTGGTGGGTTTGAGCCCAGGATCTGACTCTGTGCTCGGTGGGGAGTCTGCTTGGGATTCTCTTTTTCCTTCTCCCTCTGCCCCTCCCTGCCGTACTCATTCTCTCTCTCTCAAATAAATCTTTTTTTAAAAAAAGGTCAGTGTGGGGTGGCAAGACCATTTCATAGGCACCCAGAGGTGAACTTTTAGAACCCAGAGAGAAAGCTCCATGGGATGAGTTCAGGGAATGGAGGTATTCCTAGCAGGTGCTGCTTGGGCATGCTCTGAGGCAAGAGTGAGCAAGCCATGGAAGTTAGGAGCAGACTGGGCTCAGCTGGCTGGAGAAGAGGAGGGGTATGTGGGGGGGGGGGGTCACAACACTGGGTGGCAGTTTGGCCAGAGCTTTGGGGTGTAGCCACCCAAGGAGGGGCAGAAGAGGGGGTGTCCTCTGGCAGTCAGCAGGGCACAGAAGTGGGGACAGAGGCAGGGAGGCTGCACCACATCTGCCCTTTCCTCAGGCATCCATGTTTGAAGGGACAGGAGAGGTGCTGCTGGATGGGGTTTGATACCTCTGCCCTCTGGAAGCTGAGAGAGGAAGGGGCCCCCACCGGACTGGAAATCCTCTGAGCGTGGAAGACTTAGAGATTTAACTCTGTCCTTAGGTTTCATCTCTGTTGAGAAACCTTCTAGACGGAAGTAAATTATGTTTGGGCATCTCTTCCAGCGTGCAGGGAGCCCCTCCAGGGCAGGGGCCGCAGCAGTTTCTACCTCCAGGGCTCCATGCAGCGATGGGCATTGAGCCATTGCTTGACATTTTACCTGCACCACTCAACTGAGGGGAACTGGCCTAGACCCTGGTTTCAGGATTTTAAGTAGGGGAACCCTAGGCCAGCTCACCTCCTGGGCAGTGATGCTGGCCAGTGGGCTGGTCCTGCAGCAGCCAGAACAGGTAGGAACACCTGTTGAGGATCCGGACTTCGGGGCTGGAGATCCTGGACCAGACTGTCAGTGGCTGCTGGGAGGACAGCTTGGCACTTAGCTCAAGGCCCCTCGCTCCTAAGTTAAATGGGAGGAACCTTCTAGACAGGTTCCTGCACTTCCTGGGGAGAGGGGTCGGGACTTAGATGGTTCTACCCTGGTAAGAGCTTGCTTCTTTTTTGTTGTTGTTGTTGTTGTTTTTTTTTTTTTTTTTTTTAAGAGCTTGCTTCTTTACATCCTTTATGCAGAGGCGAGGCCTCAGGAGCCCTCTGCAAGTTTGCGGAATGGAAGCTCCATATGAGAGACCGAGAAGGAGCCTCTTCTGTCCATCCGCTGGCCGTCAGCCTGAGCCCCAGCCTCAGCCCCGGCCTGCCTGAAGACTTCCTCAGACCTAGAGGCCAGGGAGCTCTTTCCTCAGCTCCGGGCTCACTTTTTATTTGCGCTTGAGGGTATGATGCAGGGCAGGGAGCTCAGTTGGCGGCGTTTCCTGTCATGTCCCATTTTCAGGAACACAGGTGAAGTTGCTTGGGTCTCCTTGTCATGGGTCCCGTCCACCTTGTCCACCTTGTGGGGATGTTAGAAGACCAAGGACGTGGCAGGTCTGGGGTTGGGACTCTGGGCCACACGAGCCTCATGATGGTAGGTGTTCCCTTCCGGAAAGCCTTCAAGAGAATCTCCACGGAGGAGACCGGGCAGGGAGCCTGTTCACATTTGCAAAAGCATTACCGTCAGACCCCTTCAAGGAGGCTGTCCAAAATAGCATCCAGGTAGTAAAAGGTAATTTGCACGGTGCTTCTAAATAACCCAGAAAATCATAGAACACAGAATTCTAGAACTGGGAAGCCTTCTGGAAATCATCTTCTACGCATCTTCTACTCATTTTGCAGATGAGGGAATGCAGACCAGGGAGTAGGGTCGCCTGCCCAAGTCCTAGTGACTCCCAGGGCCCTGGGAGATGGGTGTATCCAGGTGTGCAGCCACAGAACTGACTGGGCTCCTGTGCTCATTCTCCCCTTGGCACTGGAGAAACTCACTAACACCCTTTTCAGGAAGGGTTTCATGATGGTGACCTCTCTATATTGTGCCCGCACTCTCCCCATCCCTCCACCTTCAGGGGAAGTCGAGGCTTGGAGCTACTTTATTACTTGGAATTAGGCTCTCCACAGGCTCTCCCTACCGTGTCACTGTGCTGCCCACCATGTTGGCCACTGTGTACTTGTCTGTCTCCCATTGCCTGTGAGCCCCGGTGGTGATGACATCAGCCAGCCAGATTCTGGAACAAATAAATGAGTGGGTAGCAATGCTTGTTGAATGTCTGGTGCACAAATTCGGCCTTCCCTGCACTGCCCACCCAAGCCCTTGTACTGGCTCTGGGCTCTGGTCCGACCCTGCACCACTATAATGATGGCCAGCACAGACCCCCCAGCCTTGCTTGGCCACCCGGCCATCCATCCTCCCTCTGTCCCCACCCCTTTCCCTGACAAACCACTACCACCCTCTCTTCCTTTGCAGCCTTATCCCCCTCGGGTCAGCCACCTTGGACTTCCGTATGGCCAGGGTGCAGGGTGGCACCCCGTCCGCCAATTGTCGTGGCCGGAAGGCTGTGTGCCTCAGCCCAGGGGGAAGAGAATTCTGAGGAATGGCTGACCCAGGCTTGCCAGGCAGCCCCAGGTTGGGATGCTGGGGGCCTTCCCAGAACTAGGCCCCCGTGGAGGCACATGGGCTCACCAGGAGCCCACAGCTGTCTCACCCCTACCTGTCAGCATAGGAGGGAGTGGGAAAGCCAAGCCTGATGAGGGGACACTTTGGAGGCAACGCAGCCCTTCTTACCTGAAATTCGTGGAGCTCTCTCCCAGGGGCCCCCCTGTCTTTATCTGGTCTGATCCCCCTGCTAACTTGCTCTCAACATGCTCACTGGAGCCACAGTCTCCAGCCAGGATAGCATGAGGTTGTCTTGGGATGGCTTTTATCTCACAGATCATTCCAGGGAAGGGAAACTGAGGCACAGCACTGAGCACTTCTAGTAGGTGACTCAACCAGCATTCCTCTCAGATAGCCACATGCCTCACTCCCTCATTTCTGTCAGCTGTCTGCTGGAATGCCACCATCTCAGAGAGGGCTTCTGGGCTGCCTTGTGTAACACAGCCTATCTGCCATACTCTGTATTTTCTGCAGAGCACTCATCCTCCGGGTACATACTCATTTCTTTGTGCGTCTCTCCCCTCAGTAAGACTCCAAGTTCCATGAGGGCAGGGTCCGTTGTTGTCCAGTGTTATAGCCACAACGCACCTGGAACAGGACCTGGGATATAGTAGATACTCAGTAATTGTTTGCTGAACGAATGAGTGAATGAATGAGTGGGTCATGGCAGGACTGGTTTAGAACCCAGAGTCCTATCTGCCAGTTCTGTGCTATCCATTTACAAGGCCCTGACCTTGTTCCAGAAGAAGACAGGCAGGTGGCTGGCGGGGTGGCCCCGGGCCTGGAGCAGGTGGGATGGCTGCATGGGCATGATGGGGAGCAGGACTTCTGGAGGCAGGAGCACCGTGGGACGTGCCGCAGCCTTGTAGCTGCTTCCGGGCCTCCCCCACCTGGAGGACCCTTCCATGGAGGTTAGGGCTGCTGGTGGTTAGAACTTGGTTTGGCTGCTCTTAGCCACTAAAAATAGTGGATTGCCCAAAACAGCGATGTTCTCTCTCTCACATGACAGACGTTCATGAGGTAGTGGGGTGGGTCCGCCGTCTGCCCCATGGTCCAGGACGGCTACCGGGGTTCAGCCACCAGGAAGAAGGAACAAGAGGCCCGCAGCTCCTCTTTGGAGGGTGGCTGCCAGAAACCACACACCGCACTTCCAGTGACATTTGTTGGACAGAACGTGGTCCTGTGACCACACCTAGCTGCAAGGGAAGCAGGGAAGCAGCCTTTCCTCGGGGAAGACTAATTTTTATTTAGGCACCCACGTGGCTAACCCAGAAATTGGTGGTTCAGTTACAGAGAGGTCGTGGGGTGCCTGGGTGGTTCATTCGGTTGGGCGTCTGACTCTTGGTTTTGGCTCAGGTCACAATCTCTCAGGGTCGAGGGATCAACCTCTGTGTGGGGTTCCCCACTCAGCCCGGAGTCTGCTCGCCCCTCTCCCTCCCATTCTTTCTCTCCGCTAGCTCTCCCCCAACTTGTGCACACACACACACTCTCTCTCTCTTATTCTCTCTCTCTCTCAAATAAAGTCTTTAAAAAAATAAAGAAGTCACAAAGGATGGATGTGAGAGGTCCCTGGTGGGCGCTCACCATAGAGTCAAGTCCCTGAAAACCTTGGGTTTGGGGCCCCTGAGTGGCTCAGCCGTTGAGTGCCTACCTTCAGCCCAGGCATGATCCTAGAGTCCCAGGATTGAGTCCCACATAGGGCTCCCCGCGTGGAGCCTGCCTCTCCCTCTGCCTGTGTCTCTGCCTCTCTCTCAATCTGTGTTTCTCATGAATAAATAAAATCTTAAAAAAAAAAAAAAGAAAAAGAAAACTTCGGGTTTCTCTGCAGCTGCGCTCACTCCTCATCTTGCCAATCAGATCAACTGCTTCTGCATGAGTGAAACACGACCACTTGACTTTCATGGCCTAAGGCTTTGCACCCCCCCCCAACTTTGGCTAAGCCAGTTTCAGCTTGTCTCTTGTTGTGGCTCCGGCCTTCTGGGGGTATGGATGCGAGTTTCCTTGTAGCGTCCCAGGGACCTTGCTGCTCCCACTCAGGCGCCTTAGCTCTGAGCTCTGCCAGGGAGCCGAGGTGCCCGAGGGACCACCCATGAGGGACCACCCGTGAGCCGGGCCTCCTCCCGGCTTGGCACTGGGGGGCCTGCTTTCCCTCACTGTCCTCTGAAGGGGAGAGAAGTATTTGTAGCATATTCTCCCCTTTCCTGCTCTTCAGGGCCAAGGGCAGGGCCGAGGGAAGTACGGTCTTCAAAGCTTGGTCCCTGGACACTCAGGAGACTGGAGCCGGAGGCCAGTGGCTAGAGGTGCTCTGGGGGCTGCCTTGGGGACCACCAAGAGGTTGGGGTATACCCAGAGGGGAAAGCCAAGAGTAGGCCAGTATGCAGGAGGAGGGGCCTTGCCTCCCACCCACTTTGTGCAGCTCTGCTCTTCTCCGTCCTGTGCGGTAGTCTCCACAGAATTACTCTGAGACAAATTCTGCTATCAGAGTGGAGAAAAATGGCAATGTCTTGGCACAGAGCCCCAGGCTTGGAAGTTGGATGCATGGAGTTTAGTCTGAGCTGTGGCACTGGCCAGCCCTGTGGTTTCAGGCTTGCTCCCTGCCTCTGTTTCCCTAGCTGTAAATCACGTACAACGCCTTCCTCTACAAGTGAGGGTTAAAGGCAGTCGCACTGGTGGTGGGCCTGACGCCTAGTAAGCATCAGTACTTTGGGGTTTTCTTTCTTTTTTTGGGGGGGGGGTTCTTTCTTTTGTTGGCTTGAGCTCTTGCCCCGTGTGACGTTGATAAATGATGAAAGGGAGTCTATGCTGTAACCTCTCCGGGCCAAGCTTTTGCCCATTTATTCGCTGTCCCACAGCGGGGTCACTCTGGATGAGGGCCCCAGTCCTGGGCTGTTGTAGACCACGCTCCCAGATGAGAGATGAGAGTGGGCTTAGCCAGGAAGGGGCTGCAGTGGCCAGCACCCCCCCCCCCCATTCCTGGTTCCTACCTGGTGCTTCTCGCTCCACTTCTGGGGGCACCACCTGTCACTTCAGGCTGCAAATTAAGGCTTTCCTGAAGCCACCAGTCCCTGATCCTGGCAGCCCCCAAAGTTCTGCCCATCACACTGGGAAGTGGAATGTCACATCCTACCACTCTTTCTGCCTAGATCAATACTCCTGTGGCTGCTCTTGCTCTGCTGCGCCCCCACCCCCACCCCGTGTAGGCTGCAGACCTGAGTATCACCCTCTAAAGAGCTTCCTTCCTCCTCCTCCCACCCTCCCTGACTCCAGTACCGAATTCATGGAGCCGCCATCCAAGTCAGGCAACAAAGCACTATGGCAGCCTTTATAGCATCTCTACATTTTTCCTTCTTCTGGGAGGTTGCGATCCTGCAGCAGATATAAACCAGGGAGCCAAGTATCTCTTCCCAAAGATGAGAAGTGAGAGGAAGATGGAAACTACTCACAGAGCTGCATTTGGCTTTTTGCACAATAATCCTGGAAGGGGGGAAATTGCTCTCTGCCTCAGTTTATCCTTGTGGTAAAACAGGGCTAGCACCCTATTTTTTTGGTTTGGTTTGTTTTTTTAACCTTTTCTCAGGGGGGTGGGGGCTGCTGCAGCATGGAGGCTTGAATACGAGGCTTGAACTCACGACCCTAAGACCAAGACCCAGCTGAGATCAAGGATTGGGATGCTTGACCAACTGAGCCACCCAGGCGCCCTTTATTTTTTACTTTTATTTTTTTTTAAAGATTTTATTTATTTATTCATAGAGACAGAGACAGAGAGAGAGAGAGAGAGAGAGAGAGAGGCAGAGGGAGAAGCAGGGCCCATGCAGAGAGCCTGACGTGGGACTCGATCCAGGGTCTCCAGGATCATGCCCTGGGCTGCAGGCAGTGCTAAACCGCTGCGCCACCAGGGCTGCCCTATTTTTTACTTTTATAACTTGGTAAAATAAGCTGTGTCTCAACTGTGCATAAAGAAGATGCCACTGGTCCTCAAGATATTAACAGGTACGCTCTCAGTACATGTCTGTTAAAAGAATAGGAAGTTTTTCATGAACAAGAGAGAAGCATGATCCAAAAAGTTTGGAAAAGCATGCCTACTCTTCCCCTTCTTGGGAAGTTAGGGCATGTTATGATCTTAAATGCCCCCAGATCTTTGTTTTTAAGAAGAAAAATAGATTTTATTTATTATTATTATTTTTAAAGATTTTATTTATTTATTCATAGAAACACAGAGAGAGAATGAGAGGCAGAGACACAGGCAGAGGGAGAAGCAGGCTCCATGCCGAGAGGCTGACGTGGGACTTGATCCAAGGTCTCCAGGATCACGCCTTGGGCTGCAGGCGGCGCTAAACTGCTACACCACTGGGGCTGCCTGCCCGATTTTATTTATTTTTAAAAATATTTTATTTATTCATGAGAGGCACACAGAGAGAGGCAGAGACAGGCAGAGGGATAAGCAGGCTCCATGCAGGGAGCCTGATGCGGGACTTGATCCTCGGTCTCCAGGATCATGCCCTGGGCCAAAGGGAGACGCTCAACCACCGAGCCACCCAGGCGTCCCTCCTCCTCCTTTTTAGTGGGACTTCCGTTAACATCTGGTGGGAAGTATTGATGGAAAGGCAGAGGGGGCATCTCGGTTTTGTCCAGCACAGAAGGGTATCCAGAGATGTGGAGTCCATGCTGGAAGCCACACAGTCCTATGGAAGGACCTGGACCAGGCACACAGTGGGTCTGTCAGGAGCTTTGCTAAAGCAGGTTCTTGAAATGGAAATGCAGCCTTACAGCGCCCTCCTTCCCGAGGGGATTTGTAGGAAACCACATGGAAGTTTGTGGCCAGAACAAAGTCTGCTCGTGGGCCTGGTGGCTCAACGGTTTAGTGCCACCTTCAGCCCAGGGCATGATCCTGGAGTCTCAGGATCTAGTCCCACGTTGGGCTCCCTGTGTGGAACCTGCTTCTCTCTCTGCCTGTGTCTCTGCCTCTCTCTGTCTGTGTCTCTCATGAATAAATAAAATATTTTTAAAAATAAAATAAATAAGAAATAAAAATAAAAATAAAATAAAGGCTGCTCATGCCAGAGTCTCTGTAGGAACCGGTTCCACGCCAGGCCGGTGGCCCACATGGCTACTCAATAACGGTGTTGTTTCTCAGAGGGAAGCTGAAGGCATTATTAAGAAAATTGTGGATGCGTGTGTGTTTTTGACACTTGCTCTTGCCACTCCGATGGGGACAAGCATGGTTTGCAGGTTGATTCTGGCTGCTTTTTTCCTACTTTGCCTCTGCCCCTGCTGGTTGGAGTCTCTGTTTCTGACAGCATTACGATTTCTGTTCTATTATTATTATTATTATTTAATATTTTATTTATTCATGAGAGACAGAGAGAGGCAGGCAGAGACACAGGCAGAGGGAGAAGCAGACGCCATGCAGGGAGCCTGATGTGGGACTTGATCCCGGGACCGTGGGATCAGGCCCTGAGCCAAAGGCAGATGCTCAACTGCTGAGCCACCCAGGCATCCCAGGATTTCTGGTTTTTTTTTAAGATTTATTTATTTATTTATTTATTTATTTATTTATTTTACATATATATATATATATATATATATATAGAGAGAGAGAGAGAGAGAGAGAGAGGGGCAGAGACACAGGCAGGGGGAGAAGCAGGCTCCATGCCGGGAACCTGACGCAGGATTCGATCCCGTGTCTCCAGGATCATGCCCTGGGCCAAAGGCAGGCGCTAAACCGCTGAGCCACCCAGGGATCCCAGGATTTCTGTTTTAAATCCAGTCCGAGGCCATCCTGCACACCCCGCCCCGGGCGCGTGGAGGCTGTCGTGGGCCAGCACCCCGCGGCGGCTCCCCGGCGGTGGTACTTGGGCTTGGTCCTCGGCCCTGGCTTACCTCCGCGCTCGCCCACCTGCAGGCTGTCGGGTTTCCGGGAGCCCGGGAGCCCGGTGGTGGGAGGGAGGTGCACCTGTTGGTGGGGTCCCGGCTCGCCTGTGTTTTTCCAAGCTGCTGCCGGCACACAGGGGCCCGCGGCGGAGGCTCGGAGCCTGGGGCCCCTTGCGCGGCCGCTGCGGTCCCGCAGCCCGGCCCTGGGGGGCGCTTCTGAGTCCCCGCGCGGCCCTGCCCGCTCCGGGCCACCGCCTGGAGCCCCCGAGCCCCGCCCGGGGCCGCCTCTCACCCTGAGGTCATCCTGGGCCGCAGGGGCAGGGGCCAGGGCGCAGGGAGCCCGTGCGGGCGGCCCGGGGAGAGGCGGGGAGCTCGTGCGCAGGCCCTGGTTGTGCCGCGGCCTCCCGGGAGGGGGCGCTGGCCCGGGGCCGGGGGGGGGGCGGGTGGAGATGGGGCGGGCGCGCGCTCTCACGGCTGGAGGCTGGAGGCTGGAGGCTGGAGGCTGGAGGCTGGGGTCGGGGTCCGGGGTCCGGGGTCCGGGATCGTGGGCCGCGGCGCCTGCGGCCGCGCCTGGGGCCTGCTAAGTGTCGGGGCAGCAGGCTCGGAGCTGAAGTAAGAAAACGGGTTTGTAAGCGGAACAAGCGAACGTGCTCCGTCCCCGAGGCTGGGAGCCCTCCCTGCGGGTCTCCCTTTCCTGCTCCGTGGGTGAGGGGCTGGCCCGGGAGGTCTCGAGGCCTCTCCTGCTTAGTATTTCTCGGTGTCCCAGAACTGGGAGCATAACAGCGCTGGGTGTAGGTTTGTGGGTGTATGCAGGAGGGCGGGAGGAGCGCAGCTGAGGGGTGCCTAGACCAGGCGGCACCCATGCTTTGAGTCAGGCGTTGGCTGCAGGTGCGGGGGGGCGGGGTGTGCACCTGTCGGTGGCGTCCCAGCAGTGAGGGACCTCTCAGGGTCCCTCCTTCCTCCTCATCTCACCACGCATCAGCTGCCTCTGTCCCTGTCCAGGGGCAGGAGGGGAAGCAGGGGTTGTAACCAGGAACATACGTGTCCCACAGCACAGAGGGCCTGTGTTAGGAGTTGGACCACAACCTTCTAGAAACCAAAGAAGGCGTGAGTGACTTGGTGCCCAGAACTCTTGACCTTCTGTTTGCCTATATCCCCCTCCTTGGGGCGGGATAAAGGGATGTCTTGGGTCCCTTTAGTTCTGAATGGAGGACAGGGGTGTCTGCGTGGCTTCCAGAGCAGAGGATGTGCCCAGCCACCGGTGGTGCAGGGCTGTGGACTCAGCCCCATACTGGCCTCAGCGCTCAGCAGCCTGCTGTCTCTGGCCCCTGCTTCCCCAGCTGCTTCCTCAGCGAGGGATGGACAGGAGGTCCTTTTCCAGCTGCACCTTTAGGCATGAGAGCAGCACTGTGGAAGCACCGATCAGTTTGTCAGGGGAGATGAGAAAGGCAACTGTCTGTGGGGCCGGTACCTCCCAAGTCCTGTGGCCTCGGGTCATGCCCCATTCCAGAGGACTAAACCCACTTTGCAGCAGGGACGTCCGAGGTGGGAGGGCAGTGGGGAATTGCCCAGTCTTGGGGTCAATCGAGGAGTCCTGAGGTTCTAGCTAGCCCCTATCTTTGTTTTTTTTTTTTCTTTTTTTTAAAGACTTTATTTATTTATGAGAGACACAGAGAGGCAGAGACACAGGCAGAGGGAGAAGCAGGCTCCATGCAGGGAGCCTGACGTAGGACTCGATCCCGGGACCCCAGGATCATGCCCTGGGCTGAAGGCAGCACTAAACTGCTGAGCCACCCAGGCTGCCCATAGCCCCTCCCTTTGTTATTTGTATTTACTTTTTTGAGGGACAGAGCCAGTGCACGAGTGGGGGGAGGGGCAGAGGAGGGAAGGAGGGGACCTCAAGCAGGCTCCACGCCCATGAGGCCCCTGAAGTGGGGCTTGATCCCACTACCCTGAGGTCATGACCTGAGCCAAAATCAGGAGTTGAACCCACCAAGCCACCCAGCACTCCCAGCCCCTCATTCTAGGTATGGCTTTGTGCTCGAGCCCCAGGAGTGGCCAGATAAACTTGGGCTGGCTCTCTGTACCCACCTTGCATGGTAGTGGACCCCTGACACCACAGAGTGGGGGCGGGGAGCACGGGAGGCTGTGGGGTAGGAAAGCTGCCTCCCCTGCCTCCTCCCTTTTGGAGTGCCAAGTCTGACCTCGGCATCCATCTATGTGTGACCTAAACAAACCTGAAAAAGTTTTGGAGGGAAACGTTCCATTTTGCTTGCAGTTTCTTCCAAACAGAAGAGCTGTGAGATCCCCGTGTGTATGCATGTGTGTGTGCATGTGTTTGCGTGTTTGCACGCCCGCGTATAAGCCTCCTCGATGACTTTTAGGGGATGAGTTTTCAGCTGTTTGGACACCTGGCTCCAACCAGGCTGGCTCTGGGATTCTTGATTCACTTCCCTAGGCGGAGCCCATAGGAAACCGAGCTTCCTTGACTAGCTCTAACATCTCAAACACAGGGGGACAACTTGGCTTTGTTTAAAAGGAACGTGGCTTTTAACTTTCCCCCCACTGCAGGCCTTGGTGGTGGTGGTGGTGGGGGGGGCAAGAGAGCCAGCCTGCAATTGTTCAGCTCTGTTCATTTGTGAGGTGTGTTTGTTTCTTTTTAAGCAGTAACCCCGCCCCCCGCCATTCCCCACAGGCAAGCAGACCTCCTTGGTCTTTAAACACCAAGGAAGTCTAGATTTTGTGCTTGACAGGGGAGTAATCGTGCTTTTCCCCCTATTTCTTAGGGCCAACCAGAGTCTTGGGGGCTGCTTGGCTTCATTTTTAACTGGCTTTGCAAAATAAGTGGGGTTTCCAGCAGGGAGCCAGCTGACGGAGCCTTAGCTTAGCTCCCCCGGGCCCAGCGCACACACGCTGAGTTTGGGGAACGTGCTAGCATGGATTATTCTGCAGCGAGAAGGATGCAGGTGTTATTCCTGGAAGGGGAGAGTTCTCTCCAGGGCAGAAAAAAAAAAAAAGTTGGGAGATTTGGAAGGTTCTGCTTGCTGGCTTAACCTTCAGCTTCCACCAGGCGGAAACCGGTCATTCCCAGGGAATTCACAGTCCCGTGGCCCAGAACTTTCTCATTCCACTCCCAGAGGTGACTGTCCCCGCTTCTACGCGGGACTTCCCTCTGGCTTCTGGCCCTTGTTTGTTTTCAGCCCAGAGTAGAGACTGGCCCGCGGTGGAGGTTTCCAAGGGCGGTGGAGAAATCCGTACACATCTGGTTATTTTCATGGCTTCGGGACGGGGAAGGTGGCGTGGGAATGCCAGTGCGCTCCCTCAGAAAAATATTTGCCGAGGTTGTTTTGGAACCAACCACTAAGGGAAGAGCTGGACGCCAAGTGTGCGCAGGCTTCGCCTGGGAGCCTGAGTGTGCCCGAGGGTTTAGAGAGCGGTCCGTGTCCTGGGGTCAGAGTCGTGCAGACACGTGCAAGCAGCGGTTCGCAGTCGTGGGAGGGAGGCCCACACTCCTGCCCCCACCCCCGCCCCCCACCTCCCACCCCTCACCCCGCTGGCTCTTCAAGGAGCACGATAATGGGACCTCCCCACAGGGTGTGGGAAACACAAATGGGATCTCACTTAGAGCTCTCGGTTCAGTATCTGGCCCATTTGATAAGGCCTCAGTAAGTGCTAGATAAAAGCCTGAGAGCGATGTGATCCACTGGCTTTGAAGGGTGGTGGGTTTGTAGAGAAAGCCTCTGTGTAAGGAGAGAGGAAGCGCGCCCTTGTGCCCCGTGGCCTCAGACCTGACGCAGGCCCGGGGGACATGCGGCGCCCAGCCCTGCCTTCCCAGCCCTAGCACAGACATTGGCGTCTCAACCGCAAGGTCGTCAGCCTGGCTGCCCATCCCACCAGGCCTGCCCCTCTGCAGATTTGGAGTATTTTGACATTTCCTCCCCAAAGCTTATTCATTTTTTTTTTTAAGTGTTCATTTTGGTCTGAGGTAGCTATTTCTCCCTCCCTTGACTGACAAGGGGACAAAGGCCCCAGAGGCTTCAGGTTCCCACGGGACCTGGGTCTCATACCCCAGAGCTCGCCCTTCCTGTTGTGGAGGCTCCATGTGCATCACGCATGGGGTGTCTGAACCCAGTACTAAAGACAGGCCAAAGTGTGCTGGGTCTCCTCCCCGGGGTGCCGTCCTGTTGTCCTGACCTCCGCGGGGGGCCTCCTCCTGGCTCTGGAAGGCGAGGTGAGCTCGGCTGGCTGGGCATCACCCCTGTCTGCTCGCAGGCCAGTTGGTTGGCAGGCAGCTCCTGGGCCGCTGCCGGGCCGCACAGATCAGGATTCACATGGTCTGCAGCAGCCGAAGGGATTAGGAGGCCCTGGGAAGGGTATTGTTTTAAGGAGGTTAGACTGTCTTTCCAGCGCCGGAGGAGCCCCGGCCCCTTTCCTGGGCTGGCGGGCTGCCCGCCCTCGACAAAGCCTGAAACACCTGCCCAAGCCTCCAGGGCTCAGCGTGTGCGTGTGGGAACAGCCACGACAGGTGGCTCCAAGGCCAGCAGCAGGCCCAGGATGGGGACCTCTGCGTGGGCAGGGAGAGGAACAGGTGGGGGGAGGGGGGCTGGGGGGGGGCTCCAGGGGAGGCGAGGCGACAGTCTCAGGTGGCACACTTGGCTGAATTCCAAGCTCTCCTCTTGCCTCTCTGCCTTCAGCCACAGAATTAGAATAATGAGTAATCCAAAGAATGGATTTAGAAGCTTCTGGCCTGTACAGGGTGGGGGTGGGGTTCCACCTTCTGACCCCCACTTGGAGCACTTCTGATGAGGGTGGGGGGTGTGCCCTCCTTAGGCGGGACTGCAAAGGTCATTGGAGCCACCCCTCTGTGAATCGTGTGCAAACTGAGGCCCCCCAGAGGCTGGTAGTCCTGGGGAGGAGAGAGCAGGGTTGATCTAGAACCCTTGAAAGCCAGATGGGAGCGGGGCAGGGATGCCCAGGCTGAGTGGAGTGGCTCACACAGGGACGGCCCAAGAGTCCTTCTGGGTGTGGGGTCTGGGCCAGGGGATGGGGAAGCTTGGGCCGTGGGTCCTGGGGCCAGGCCTGCTGGTTGGTACCCCCCACCCCCACCCCCACACTGTGGGACTCCCAGCAGCAGCCCTGTCCACACGGCTCAGCCTCCGCACAGAGCTGCAGAGCTGCGTGAAGTGTAGACAGATGTCACCCAAAGGCACGAACTGCCGTGCTCACGCGTGGTGGCCCTGTGCTGGGAGCCGCCCAAATGCCCATCTGCTGTGGAATGGGTAAACAGGTGCCACACCAAGAAGGGACAGTCCGCAGTTGCACCCTGCGACAAGGATGAATCGTACTCGTAAAATGCCAAGGGAAAGGAGCCTGGTGCAGATGTCAGTAGTGTGCAATGGTAGTAGTGTGATAGATGCACAACTAGCTCATGATATTTAAATCAGAAGACAGCTTCCCCTTATAGATGGAGAGTGGCTGGAAGGGAACAGGGGCTTCCAAGACTGGGCATCCTGTTCTGAGACCTGAGGACAGGAATGTGCTGCATCGATGCTTGTGCATGTGCAGTTCTCTGAATTTATGTCATTATTCCCTGAAACGATTTTTAAAAAAGATTTTAAAAGTTATTTATTCATGAAAGACAGAGAGAGAGAGAGAGAGAGGCAGAGACACAGGCAGAGGGAGAAGCAGGCTCCGTGCAGGGAGCCCAATGTGGGACTCGATCCCGGGACTCCAGGATCAGGCCCTGGGCTGAAGCCTGAGCTCCAGGCTCTCCCTGAGCCACCAGGTGGCCCTGAAACACTGTTAAGATAAAGGAGGAGCTGTTCTCTGAAGATCTCCTGACCCCACTCTGGCCAAAACCCTGGCCCCAGACAGCTGAGGGGGCGTCCCAGGGAGAGAGGCTCTGCGGCCCAGGAGCAGCCAGCCCCGGGGAGAAGAGGAAGGGAACCAGCTTAGGTGCCCTGACCCCCGTGTCTGCTGGCTGACTTTACCCTGGCCATTCCCGTGAGGGTCAGAGGCAGGACAGCACTCGGTGGCCTGGGGCTCGGGAACCCGGCACGCACCTGCTGGGGATGGGCGCCGTGCAGGTCCTGGGTGCCACAGCACCTGCCAGGGCAGGGCTGCTCGTAGATTTTTTAATTTATTCTTTCTGTTTTGTTTTCTGAGTAGGTGACAATCTGGGTGTTTCTGTTGGTGGCATGAGTTGCAAAGACTTTTTGCCAGCTGGCCATCAGGTGGCTTGGTTTCCAGTAGTCTGCTGGCTCAAGTGGCTCTCGTCGCGTTCCCCTGGGAATCGGGGACCAGTGTCTAGGCTGGATGAAGGCCTAGGTGCCTCTCCCCGACCTGGAGTGGGGGGCTCCGCTCCGCAGGGGTCCGCAAGCTACAGCTCAGAGACAGTCACACCCGGGACAGCCACACCCGGCTGCTCCCCGCGCTGCTGCTTTGCCTGCTCCGGGAAGTGGGGTAGGTGTGACGACAGCCCGCATGGCGTGAAACATTTACTCTTGGGCCTTCACAGAGAAAGCTTGCTAGTAACCGGCATTCCTGTGTCACAATGTCCTTATTCTACAAATAGAAAGCGCGGGCCGGGGCTTTGGAGCGGCGTGCCCGGTGTCCCGAGCGAGGCAAGAAGCCCGCCGAGCCTGCTGGCCCTCCGTCCGGCTGCGCGCTCAGCCGCTCACTTTCTGTGCGGAGCAGGCTGCCTTTTCTCACCTCAGTTTAACAGAAACTTCTGGCCCTCAGTACATTTTATTTTATTTCATTTTATTAATTTTTAAAAAATATTTTATGTATTTATCCATGAGAGACATACAGAGAGAGGCAGAGACACAGGCAGAGGGAGAAGCAGGCTCCATGCAGGGGACCCGTTGCAGGACTCGATCCCAGGACCCCGGGATCCTGACCTGAGACAAAGGCAGACGCTCCACTGCTGAGCCCCCCAGGGATCCCCCTCAGTACATTTAACCTGTGAGTTCTCGGCCATCTCGGCCTTCTCCTGGGTCAGACACCCCCGTGCTCTCCCCAGCTCCGCCCACAGCCCTCACGGTGGGATGGGGAAGGAGGCAGAGGGAGGAGGCAGAGGGATGGAGGTTCGGTTCACTGACCAGGAGACCCAGGCCTGGGAGAGACGAGCACACCACCCACTGGTCCCCCGCCCTGGTGTCCCGCCCGCCGCCACCATGTGGCCCCTGACGCAGGTGCTGGTCCCAGAGCCGCGCTGGCCTGAAGGGAGGCTCGGGCTGCCAGCCTCTCCCTGCGAGACTGCGGTTGGGGTCGCTAGCGGGACTGGAGGCTGCCAGCAGAAAAGCCCCTTCCTCCCTTGCCCCTGCTCCCATTCCGGGGCCCTCCTAGGCCTCAGGCTCCTCTTCCTTCCACAGGAAGATTCCAGTTACTCCTTTTCTTTGTCCATAGCCCCCTCCAAGGGGCCACACTGCGCTGGGAGACCTAGGAAGAGACCCAGTGGGTCTAAGGACGCCTTGGGTTGGTCGTGTCCTCCCCCACCCCGCCAGTGGAGGCGTTACAGGGGGGAGCATCCCCAGGGTGGCCCCGGGAACAGTGTGGCTCTACCGGGGGGTGTGGCCTGGCTGTGACCCTGGCTCCCTTAGAATGTGAGCATTGCTAACTGAACCAAGCACTTTCGATGTGCACTCACTGCTCTAAGTACTTAAAGGGATTTGGTTGCTATGATTACCCTCCTCTTCACTTTTTTTGTAAAAGATTTTATTTATTTATTTGAAAGAACCAGAGAGCAAGAGTCAGAAAGAGAGAGAGAGAGAGAGAGAGCGCGCGCGCAAGCAGGAGTTAGGGGAGGGGGAAGCAGGCTCTCCCCTGAGCAGGGAGCCCTACGGAGGACTTGATTCCAGGACCCTGGGATCATGACCTGAGCCGAGGGCAGATGCTTTACCGACTGTGTCCCCCCAGGAGCTCCACTCTTCACTTCTGACAGATGGGAGAACAGGAGCAGAATCAGACACTTGCCTGTGCGGTGGAGAGGGGACTTGGGTCCGGGGGGCCGGGCTCCTGCGTGCGTGCTGTCAGCCCCCACCCTGTGGTGCTTCCGTGCAGGGGAAGAGACCGGGTCACGGAGGGCCGGAGGGCCCGGGCAGGGATGTGCGCAGCTGGAGCTGGGTGCCCTGGGGCGGAGGGCGCCTGAGGCCCTGGGCGGTGCCGAGCCGAGCCTGCCTGGCGGAGCCCGCCTGGCCCCACGCCGGACAGTGGCAGCCTCTCCTGCCCGGGGCCCAGCCAGCCAGGGCCCCACCCCGCGCGGCGGGCAGGCCAGCTGAGACAAGCTGATAAGGGCGGAACAATTCTAGATTTGAAGAATGCCCGGAATTATCTCCCGCAAGGGGGCAGCTCTGGGCCCCCCTGGGGGAGCCCTGCTGAGGCCGGGCCTGATAACCCCTCAGGGTGCCGACCTGCTGTCCCCCAGTGGGCCGGGGCGGGTAGGAGGTGGCTTGGAGCCCCAGACCCACGGCCGACCACCCAGCCCCTGCCCGGCCCCGCGCAGCAGGAGCAGCCCCTCCTGCCACTTCTGTTCTCATTGTTAACCTTCGCCCCCAGCCCCTCGTCCCCTTGTGTCCCCTTGTGTTCCCTTGTGTCCCCTTGTGTCCGTGTGGGCTGCTGGGCAAACACCACGGCCCCGGGGGCCTAAGCAGGCAACATTGACCTCTCATACTCCTGGAGCCGGCAAGTCCAAGATCAGGGTGGCAGCAGGGTCCGGGGGGGAGGGGCTTTTCCCGCTTGTGGACGGCCACCTTATGTGTCCTCACCTGGCCAAGAGGAGAAGCTCTGGTCTCTTCCTCTTGGAAGGACACTACTCCCACCCGGAGGCCCCACGCTCATGACCTTATGTGACCCTGACTGCCCCGAAGGCCCCCCTAGTACAGTCATATTGCGGGGGGAAGGGCTTCAGCCGATGACTTTGGTGGGGGGGGGGGACGCAGCCAGTCAGTTCATAGCACCCCTTATGCCAGGGAAGTTGACCGGATAGATGCATTTCGGGGGCTCTCGGCCCAAGCAGCGGGCTGTTTGGAAGGGTCTAGAGGATAGCCCCAGTAGTTATTATCCCTGTCTTTCAGAGCGGGACCTGTGGCAGGCCACCCACCTGCTCCCCACCGCCCACCCCTCCACCCCCTGCAAAAAAAACAGAAACAAAAAAACCAACTTTCGAATTCTCAAACCTGTGATTATCACCTTATTTGGACAAAGGGTCTTTGTAGCTGTGATTAAGCTGAGGATCCTGAGGTGAGATTATCCAGGTGGGCCCGAAACCCAATGGCAGGTTTCCTTATAAGAGACACAGAGAAGAGGTGGCAGCCATGTGACCAGGATGCCCATGGCCCCCGGAAGCTCAGGAGACAGGGAAGGGTCCCCTTTGGAGCCTCCAGAGGGAGTGCCATACCTTGGCCTCTAGAACTGCGAAAGAATACATTTCTCTTGTTTTAAGCCACCCAATTTGTGGATTTACTATGGCAGCCAGAGGAAAATAATACAGGATCCAAGGCACAGAGAGGGTCTGGGCTCACCTGCACATACCCGGTGCAGACCTGGGGAGCAGGCCAGAGCTGGTTGGTTAGGGTGAGAGGAGGCAGCCCCCCTCTTCCCCTCCCTGGGCTCCCAGCCCAGGGCTCTTCCCAGCTGCCGTCCACTGCCCACAAGCCCTTTGCTGATGCGGTTCACCCAGTCAGGCTCTCCCCACCCCCCACACCAACATCTGCTTAGGATCTTTGGGTGGCAGGGGTGGGGTGGGGACTGGCTTTCTTAAAGCCACAGGGATAAACTTTTATTTTATTTTTTAAAAGATTTTATTTGTTTGTTTGACAGGGAGAGAGAGAGCGAGCACCATGGGGCACACAAGCAGGGGGAGTGGGAGACACAGGCAGAGGGAGAAGCAGGTTCCCCGTTGAGCAGGGAGTCCAATGTGGGGCTCGATCCCAGGACCGTGGGATCATGACCTGAACGAAGGCAGACCCTTACCGACTGAGCCACCAGGTGCCCTGGGACAAGCATTTATAAGGGATGGTATAGGACAAGAGAGCAGATCATCAGAGGAAACCTACTTCAAGGATAGGACCTACACTGGGGCAGAGGGCTGAATCCAGAGGGCCTCTTGGTGGGAGGCAGTGAGTGCGCAGCTAAGCAGGAGGAAGAGAGGTAGCAGGGAAGGATTGACTAGACGATGCTGTGAAGGGGACTTGTAAAGACCTGCATGGAATGAGGGGTGCGTGGGTGCACAGGTGGGGACATACATGGGGACGCCCCAAGGAGAGCAAGGGAGTGAATGTGGCCTAGAGAGAAGGTGTCTCAGTTTGGGGCCTGCATCCTCCCAAAGCTCCCCATCTGCCCCATGCTGCCATAATTCCCAGCTACCACCCTTATTACCTTATTGTCAGGAGTCTGGCAGTAAGTGGACTAATCCAGCATGGGCAGCAGGATTTGGGGTCTGAGAGGGGTGGACTCTAGCAGGCTAGGAGGGGCTCAGGCTTCAACCAGGCTGCACCTGAGGTAGCATCAGGCTAGTGGGAGGGGAGGGGCTCAGGGAACAGATGGCACAAGCTGGAAAATGAGATTTGAGGTCGGTCATTTCTTGGAAAGAGACACCCAGAGCAAGGCCTCTGATGTGGTTCGTTACAGTGGCTCTGTTGTCACTGCAAAAGCAGACTTACCTGTGTCATGCTAAGGAAAGTGCCTCTACCTTAGAAATCTTGACCTTTTAACAGATGTGCTTCGTGGGGGCCAAGGCCTTGGAGGGATCAGAGGCAGAGTCAGGACCAGAAAGCTCAGATCTCTGGATTCCCAATCTGGGTGCTTTCCTTTCTCACACCAATCCAGGAAGACACAGCTTCTCCCACCTGGTTTCTGCCATTTTACCGCCTCCCCCCCTCCACCCCCCAGCTTTTCGGTGTTATTTCCCTGGAGATCAGTGGCCCTGGGACTGATGAGCTGGAGGCAACAAAGGAAGGAGGGGTGGACCCTGGTGTCCAGGCCTGGCCCTCCCTCCCAGCTCACTGCCTTCCTGCCCTCCCTCCACACACCCTCTTCCTGGGGCATTCTTTCCAGTTTCCTTTCCTGCTATTAATAGTGCGAGTCTCCCCAGGTCTGTCAGTGTCAGTAGCCAGGAATGGGAGGAAGCAGGCCCTCGCCGAAGGCTGAGAGCAGTGATCTGCTCTCCCCAGGGGAGAAGACAGGTGGCCGTCCCCTGCCACTGCCCCACTGCAGGCAGGCAGGGATGCGGAGGAAGGACACCTTGCTGCTGCACCCCCAGCATGCACTCCTTTCTCCTAAGCCTGATTCACCAGCTCCCTGGGCTGCAGTTACCTCTGACCTCTTCCTCGGCACCCCCACCCCTGCAGACTTTCACTCCTTCCTCTCCGTCTCGATTCTGGGTGACCTCTGCACCCACCTGTATAAACAGTGAGGTGCCCTGGGCTCCCGTTGTCTTGACTTTCCCCATCTCCACTTCATTTGGTCACTCCTGTTTCACACCCTGAACGTGACCACCACCCCAAAGGCCACCACCTCTGAAATTGAAGCATCGCATTCTTCGATCACTGTCCCTCTACCTTCCAATTCCTTCATTCAAGTACACGGCACCTAATGCTTGAGCCTAAAACAGCCAGTCTGGCGACCCATCCCTTCCTCATCCATCCTGTACCCTGACTTCCCAAAGATCAAGTCCCTTGCACCCTGTCCCGCCGGTGGACTCACCTAGCAAACCCCATTCCCAGATGAACTCTGCTGTTTCCATGCGCACGCCCAGGCATCAAGACACTGCTAGGGTAAAACCATATGTTAGCTGATTGGATTAATTTTATTTTATTTTTATTTTTTGGATTAATTTTAAATTCATGATTCCAGGCCCCAGTTTGGCACTACTTGGCATTCATCCTTCCTTTCTCTAGTACCGTGGTTCCAAAGTGCAGTCCTCTTACCAGCAGCAGCAAAATCATTTGGGAACTTGTTAGACACGTACATTCTTTTTCTTTTTTTTGGTTAAGATTTTATTCATTTATTTGAGAGAGAGACAGCGCAGGAGGAGAGCGCGCAGGAGTGAGGGGAGAGCAGAGGGAGAGGGAGAAGCAGACTCCTTGCTCAGCAGGGAGCCTGACCCTGGGCTGGATCCCAAGACCCCGGGGTCTCCTGGGATCATGACCTGAGCTGAAGGCAGATGGTTAACTGAGTCCTCCCCCCGGGCGCCCCTAGACCTGTAAATTCTCATGCTCTGTCCCAGACCTGCTGAATCAGAAATTCTTGGGTTGGGGTCTGCACTTGGGGTTTAACAAGCCTTCTGGGTGATTTTTTTTTTTTTTAAGATTTTTATCTATTTAGTTGACAGAGAGAGAGAGAGAGAGAGAGAGAGGGAGAGAGAGAGAGAGAAGGAGTGCACAAGCAGGGGGAGCAGCAGGCAGAGGGAGAGGGAGAAGCAGGTTCCCTGCTGAGCAGGGAGCCCAAAGCGGGGCTCGATCCCAGGACCCAGGGATCACCATCTAAGCCGAAGGCAGATGCTTAACCGACTGAGCCACCCAACTAAAGTTCAAGAACCATTTCCCAGTAGGCTCACTTCCCCCTTCCCAAAATGAGCATTTTGTACTCTTGCCTTGCACGTCACTTCCTCTATACCAGAGGACTTGACTGAGAACGCTTACCGTCCTGCTACCAAAGTGACAAGTGTACTTAGTCTGTACCCACCTTCATCCCATTGCAAAGGCTTCCACTTCCGTGTCTGCCCATCTAATGAAGGTCATGCCCTCCACGGGGTGGGGGTGGGGGAGTAGGAAATCTGGATTTACACACCTGTGTATCCCCCTTCCGTACCTTAAGGACCCAGTGAGACATTACAGAGGGAACAAAACAAAAGCAGCTTTTTTCTCAGCCTTTCTACCTTCAAAAAGAAAAGCAGAACTTTCTTGACTATTCCAACCCCCTCCAGTGATTTCTGGTGATTTCTGCTCCTTTTCCTATCTTCTGATTGATATTATCTATGCACAAGCACACTTCCCTTCAGTCAGCCCTTGTTAGGCTTCTACCCACACTGTTCCCATTGAAACTGCAAGTTGGGACTGCCAGGGACTTCCATGGTTCAGCTCTTCATTCAGCACCATCAGCCGGCCATTCCCTCCTTGGGGCAGAGACCAGAAGCCCCTGTTGAATCTCCCTCTTTTCCTCTAGAAGTAGTCATTGTCCTATATTAGCATTAAATCTTCTGTAAGGGCAGCCCCCTTGGCACAGCGGTTTAGTGCTGCCTGCAGCCCAGGGCCTGATCCTGGAGACCCAGGATCAAGTCCCACATCGGGACTGCATGGAGCCTGCTTCTCCCTCTGCCTGTGTCTCTGCCTCTCTCTCTCTCTCTCTCTGGGTGTGTGTGTGTGTGTGTCTCTCATGAATAAATAAAATAAAATCTTTAAAAAAAATCTTCTGTAAGAATCTTAATTTTTTTTATGTTTCTATCTCTATATTGTTCCACTTTGCCCATTTTTGAGCCCTATTAAAATATAAAAATCAGACTAAGTATTCTTGTTCTTTTATTTAGTTTTTTTTTTTTAAAGTTTATTTCTTTTTAGTGGTCTCTACACACAATACAAGGCTTGAATTTAGAACCCTAAGATCAGGGGCACATAGGTGGCTCAGTGGTTAGCATCTATCTGCCTTTGGCTCGGGGCATGACCCCATTCCTGGGATTGTGTCCCGCATTGGGCTGAGCACCCAGGGATCCCCTGTATTTTTAAATTAATTCATGTCAATACATGTATTATATTATGTATTATAATATGTATAACATAATAGGGGATCCCTGGGTGGCGCAGCGGTTTGGCGCCTACCTTTGGCCCAGGGCGCGATCCTGGAGACCCGGGATCGAGTCCCACGTCGGGCTCCCGGTGCATGGAGCCTGCTTCTCCCTCTGCCTGTGTCTCTGCCTCTCTCTCTCTCTCTCTGTGTGACTATCATAAATAAATTTAAAAAAATTAAAAATCCATAATAGACAATGCATTGCTTTTGGGTGCTGTGTAGTATTCCAGTATATGAATGTACCGTCTGGGCAAACTGTTGACAAACATTTGTTTGCTACCTGGATGGGGCCCATAAAGCCATCCTGTTGGGGGCATTCTTGTGAATGTGTCCTGAGCCATACATGGCTCCCTAGGATAAATGCCTGGGGTACAACTGGAAGTTGTAGATTGAAAGACAAGTGCATGTTTCACTAGTGCTTGTACTGGTTTACACTACTCCATATTCTTGTTGCCATTTGTTATTGCCTGACTTTATTTTTATTTATTTATTATTATTATTTTTAAATTATTGCTTGGCTTTAAAAAATTTTGCCAATCTAGTGATGGAATCGTTCTTACTTCATTTTGCATTTCCCTAATTACTTACATATTTTGTGCTGCCTTTTTTTTTTTAAGATTTATTTATTTATTTATTCATGATAGACATAGAGAGAGAGAGGCAGAGACACAGGAGGAGAGAGAAGCAGGCTCCGTGCTGGGAGCCTGACGTGGGACTCAATCCCGGGACTCCAGGATGGTACCCTGGGCCAAAGGCAGGCGCCAAACTGCTGAGCCACCCAAGGGTCCCCTTGTGCTGCTTTTTAGACAAATTTTTATTATTTAAAAAATTTTTTTTTTCTTTTAAAGATTTTTACTTATTTATTGGAGAGAGAGAGAGCACGAGTGGGGTAGAGGGGCAGAGGGAGAGGCAGAGAGAGAAGCAGACTCCCCACAGAGCAGGGAGATCCACTCCGGACTCGATCCCAGAACCCTGGGACCACAACCCGAGCTGAAGGCAGAGGCTCAATGACTGAACTACCCAGGTGCCCCTTCTATACAGAAGTTTTTAAGAAATATATCTTCGGGGCACCCGGGTGGCTCAGTAGGTTAAGTGACAGACTCTTGGTCTGGGCTCAGGTTGTGATCTCAGGGTCCTGGGATCTATCTACAAGTGTCTGTCTGCAAGCTCAGCAGGGAGTCTGGTTAAGATTTTCTCCCCCCCCCCCAAAAAAAAGATTTCCTTCTCCCTCTGCCCCTCCCCTCATTCTCTAAACAAACAAACAAATAAAATCTCTTAAAAAAGAAATATATTTTAGAGACTAATCCTTTATGACTACATATGTTGTAACTATCTTCAGATTCTTCTTCATTTTCCTTTTAGTTTCTCTCTTTTTTTAAACCTTTTCTTTTTTTCTTTTTTTTTTTTTTTTAATTTTTAAACATTTGGGATCCCTGGGTGGTGCAGCGGTTTAGCGCCTGCCTTTGGCCCAGGGTGCGATCCTGGACACTCGGGATCGAATCCCACATCGGGCTCCCGGTGCATGGAGCCTGCTTCTCTCTCTGCCTGTGTCTCTGCCTCTCAGTCTCTCTCTCTCTGAATAAAATAAATAAATCTTTAAAAAAATTTTTTTTAAATTTTTATTTATGATAGTCACAGAGAGAGAGAGAGAGAGAGAGAGAGAGAGAGAGGCAGAGACATAGGCAGAGAGAGAAGCAGGCTCCATGCAGGGAGCCCGACATGGGACTCAATCCCAGGTCCCCAGGATCACACCCCAGGCGGCAGGCGGCGCCGGGGCTGCCCTAAACCTTTTCTTTTTAAGTAATTTTAGATTTACCAAAAAGTTCCAAAGACGATGCAGAATGTTTCATATTCCTTTCCTTCAGCTTCGCCTAATATTACCGTCCTACATAACCATGGTACATTCATCACAAATGAGAAATTAACACTGGCAAATCCTATTAACTAAACTACGGACTTTATTCTTGTTTTATCATAATTTCCCCGATGTTTTTTTTTGTTCCAGAATACATTGCATTTAATCAGGATGTCTTGCTAGTGTCTTCCAATATGTGGCAGTTTTTCTGTTTTTCCTTATTGTTAGTTATCTTTCTGGTTGTTTAGGGTACGAGCCAGATATTTTGTAGCATGGCCTTCAATTTAGGTGTGTCTGCTGGGTTGTGTTTTTCCCCCACGATTAGCCTAGGGTTATGTGTTACTTATTTTTTATGGAAGTAGAGTTGACATACAATCGTGTATTCGTTTTAGGTGAACAACACAGTGGTTCAACAATGATACACATTAGGAAATGGTTGCTCCCTAGGCCTTTTGGACTTGGTCTACCTTTTTTTTTTAAGCACTTCTTTACCTTCTGGCATTACAGATGTTCCAGGCTCATCTTGCATTGTCCCTATACATCCCTAGAATCAAGCTATTTCTCCAAGGAGCTCTGGTTCACAACTTTGGAGACTGGTTGGATATCCTTAATATTGCTGGTGTGTCACTGCTTCTAGACCCTCTTAGTGGAGAGCTAAGAAATAAATGTTTGTGAACTGACCCATGTGTGCACACATCTCTCTGGATATTTCTTTATCTGTATGCATATGTTAAAACATAAGTTCATACAGACATCTGTCACTAACCAAACATCACAGGCTTCAGGTAGCTTCTTCCCCACCTGCCTTACTTATTTGCAACTTCCTTCTCTAACAGCGAGAAACCTGGCTTATGTTTTCCGTCATTTATTTTCTTATTTACCAACCTTGGTACACACATCAAGTCAATTTTTAATTGACAACCCATACTCTTCTGAGAAACGTATTTACCCCTTTGAGTACTGTTTCTTCTTTCTGTCTTTAGCTTTATAGTAGTTGGTCAATAACTGTTTCCTCCATGCGTCCCAAAAGGTGATGTTATACATTTGTAACATAGTTAAGTTTATTTTCATAGTCCCCATTACATCCTAGGATCTCCTGAAGATCCCAGTGAATTTTTTCCCCTAAATTTTTGCTAAGTAAAGTTAATTCTCTCTCTCTCTCTAAGATTTTATTTATTTGTTCATGAGAGACACAGAGAGAAAGGCAGAGACATAGGCAGAGGGAGAAGCAGGGGAGCTTCTGATGGGGAGCCTGATGTGGGACTCGATCCCAGGACCCCGGGATCACGTCCTGAGCCGAAAGCAGACGTTCAAGCCACTGAGCCACCCAGTCACCCTCCTTGTCGATGTTTTGCCCATTAACAAAAACTTAGTTATCCTTTTATTATTGAGTTTAAGTTATTTAAGAGGTGTTTCCCCTCCTTGTTAAGTAGGAGTGGTGACGGAGGACATCCTTGCCCTATTCTCAAATTTAAGGGCGAAGCATTCAGTCTCTCCACATATAGTATATTAGCTATTGGCTTAATTTGAAGCTATTATTTATTAGGTTAGAATTCCCTTCCATTCCTAGTTTGCTCAGATTTTTTTTTAAATCATAAATGAATGATGAATTTTGTCAAGTGATTTTTCTGCATAAATTGAGTGATCATATGGTTTTTCATTTTGTTGTTAATATGGTGAATTGCATTGATTGCTTTTCATGTACTGAATTAGCCATGAGATGAACCCTGCTTGATCATGATGTATTATCCTTCTTATATATTGCTGGGTTTGATTAGTCATTAGGGAAATACCACAGTGGGATACCACTTCATGCCCAGTAAAATGGCTGAAATGAACAAGACAGATGATAACAGTTGTTAGTGAGGAGGTGGAGAAGTTGGAACCCTCATGCGCTGCTCATGGGCATGTACTATGGTGCAGTCACTTTTGAAAACAGTTTGGCAGTTCCTCAAAATGCTAAATATAGAGTTACCATATGATCTAGAAATTCCACTCCAAAGTATATATACAAGAGAAATGAAAACATATGTCTACACAGAAACTTGACCACGAGTGTTCAAGTGTTCGTAGTAGCATTATTCAAGCAGCCAAACATTGAAACAACCCAAATGTTCATCAGCTGATAAAAGAATCAACAAAAGGTGGTATATCCATACACTGGAGTATGACTCAGCAATAAAAAGAAATCCAGGACTGACACATGCTTTAACATGGGTGAAACTAAAGTGGAGAAAGCCAGTTGTGAGACACTCTTCATTGTAGGATTCCATTTTTGTGAAATGACCAGAACGGGCAAATCCACAAGACCTAGAGAGTAGACTGGGGTTTGCTGAGCACGTGGCTTTTCTTCTGCTCTGCCTTCGGGGTGAGGGTCTGGGTTAATCTCGTCAGGGCTGCCTTTCACACTTGCTGCTCTGCAGGCTGCCAGGCCCCCGGTAGTAGCTGTGTGTCTCCCTGCTTGGCTGTCGGTCTTCCTTTTTTGCTGCCCTGCAGAGAGCCTGTCTTTCACAATTCCCTACAGCTCTCTTCAACTTATTATTTTTTATTTTTATTTTTTTAAAGACTTTGAGAGTGAGGGAGGCAGAGCATGAGGGCGGGGGGGTGGGGTGGGAAGAGACAGAGGGAGAGGGAGAAGCAGGCTCCTTGCTGAGGAGAGGCAGATGAGGGGCTCAATCCCAGGACCCTGGGATCATGCCCTGAGCTGAAGGCAGACACTCAACAGCTGAGCCATCCAGGTGTCCCAAGCATCTGACTCTTGATCTCAAGTCATGAGTTTGAGCCCCATGCGGGGTGTAGAGATTACTTTTTTTTTTTAATATTTTATTTATTTATTCATGAGAGACACAGAGTGAGAGGGAGGCAGAGACACAGGCAGAGGGAGAAGCAGGCTCCATGCGGGGAGCCCGATGCGGGACTTGATCCCAGGTCACCAGGATCACGCCCTAGGCTGAAGGCAGATGCTCAATGCTGAGCCACCCAGGTGTCCCGGTGTAGAGATTACTTTAAAAAAAAAGTAATAAAAAATTAAATTAAAAATTATTTTATTTTATTTTTTCAAATTTAAGAAAAAAAGATTTTATCTATTCATGAGATAGGGAGAGAGAGAGAGAGAGGCAGAGACACAGGCAGAGGAGAAGCAGGCTCCTCGCAGGGAGCCTGATGTGGGACTCAATCCCAGGACCCCAGGATCATGCCCTGAGCCGAAGGGAGATGATCAACCACTGAGCCACCCAGGCATCCTTATTTTTTCAAAAAATTAAAAAAAGATATTATTTACTTGCCAGAGAGAGAGAGCGCGCGCACAAGTAGGTAGAGTGGCAGACAGAGGGAGAGAGAGAAGCAGACTCCCCACTGAGCAGGGAGCCTTGTAGCAGGGCTGGATCCTAGGACCCTGGGATCATGACATGAGCCGAAGGCAGACACTTAACGAAGGGAACCACCCGCATCCCTCAATTTCTTATATTAAAAAAAGAAAAAACTTGTTTTTGACTTTGTTGATATTTGCTATTATCTTTTGTTTTCTATTTCCCTAATTTCTGTTTTTATCTTTATTATTTCATTCCTCCAATTTTTGGGGGGCTTATTTTACACCTTTCCATTATGAAATTGAAGAGTATATAGAGGACCAGATCCAAGCAGGCCCTAAGGGAGGATACATTTTAAATTGCAATGTGGCTCGTGACCTCAGCATGCCTATACCTGCCATATTGCCACCTGTCCCTCAACTCATCCCCAAAGGTCCCAAAGAGTACTTCCTTGTGATCAGTTGTCTGAGGAATGAATAAAGGCACGTTGTGTTTATGTATATAATATGCTGGAGCCAGGCAAGAGTGGACTGATGTGGGATAATAGCCCTGTTTAGGGGATACAAGTATAGTAAGGAAGGAAAGAAAGTTCTTCCCAATGGGCAGGACTTTGAACAGTAGATTTCATGGCCAGTTTTTTTTTTTTTTTTTGTAGGGGGGTGGGTTTTCGAAGGCAAGCTATACTGAGATGAGGATCTGACCAGATTCACAGGCAGTAGCTAAGATTTTTAGATAGTAGATTAGGAATTTAGAAGGAATAAGAATGGAGAATCAGTGCAAGGAAGTTTGTGGAGGAGGCATATGGATGGACCTCTTGGGATGGATATGGAGCGCAAGGATTTTTAATCTCACTCTTTAAGCTTTTTTTTCTTAAAGATTTTATTTGAGAGCGAGAGAGCTCAAGAGAGAGAACATGAGTGGAGGGGTAGTGACAGAGGGAGAAGGAGAAGCAGACTTCCTGCTGAGCAGGGAGCCAAATACAGGGCTCGATCCCAGGACCCCGAGATCATGACCTGAGCCAAAGGCAGATGTTTAACCAACTGAGCCATCCAAGCACCCCATTTTTAATCTTACTCTTTTTTAAAAATTTTTTATTTATTTATGATAGTCACACAGAGAGAGAGAGGGGCAGAGACACAGGCAGAGGGAGAAGCAGGCTCCATGCACCGGGAGCCCGACATGGGATTCGATCCTAGGTTTCCAGGATCGCGCCCTGGGCCAAAGGCAGGCGCTAAACTGCTGTGCCACCCAGGGATCCCTTTTAATCTTATTCTTGATAATCATATAGACAAGATACTCATTATGCCTGTCAGTTACCTTTTTTCTCCATTCACCTCCATGATTGCTCTGTGGTCTCATGAGCCAAGTGGATGATGTAGGGAGACACACTGAAGTGGACACACTCTGGATGATTGTGTCTTCCCACCTGCCATATTCTATTGGCAATCCTATTCACTGTCATCATATTCCACAGAGAACAGGATTTCACCAAGAAACTCAAAGGCAAAGTAAGTGGAACATTAACCTTATAAGATTTACTCATCTTATTAGGAATCCTGCATGCTGCTACATAATGAAGCAGGGAGGAATATGGTTGGCACCCAGAGGATACCTGTAGTACCTCCTAGCACTCTTCCTGACAGCAACCCTAAAGACTTAAATCTCTCAGAAATGAAATCCAGAGGCACCTGGGTAACTCACTCAGTTAAGCGTCTGCCTTCTTCTCAGGTCTTGTGATCCTGGGGTCCTGGGATCCAGCCCCACATCAGGCTCCCTGCTCAATGAGAAGTCTACTTCTCCCTCTGCCCCTCTTCCTTCCTGCTTGGTGCTCTCTCTCTCTCTCTCAAATAAATAAATAAAATCTTAAAAAAGAAAAAAAAGAAATGAAATGAAATCCAGTATCCACTACTAATGGTATCAGTGATGCATACTGAATACCCCATGCTCGAGGGTGGTAGAAATGATGTACTTGTCACATAGGTTTGGGAGAGGAGTTCTGGGTATGGTTTCTGACCTAAGACTGATTCTTTAGCGATCTGAAGTGATTCTGTTAGCTAAGTGATTTTTTTTTTTTTTAAACTGGCTGCTTGGAGTTTATATTTCCCACTTGGTGAAAGGCACATGGTTACAGGGTGTCAGGAAGGCTTGCATGTGGCTTGGATAGTAAAGCCAACTTCCAACTTCCTTTTTGGTGTTTGGCTTCCTTTTTGGTTTTGGTGTTTGGTGGTTTGGTGTTTGGCTCTTGTGATATAAAATAACCCAACTGCTTTAGCTTGCTGTGGCCTGCCTCCTCTACAGGGGGAAGCGGGGAGTGGAGGGGCTCTGATGAGCCTAGTGTTTCCTGAAGCCCGGTGGCTCGTGGTGGCCACTCAGGATTGGGGCCCAGTTGTTGGCTTTGCTAGGCTGGCCAACAGGTTGCTTCCTCATGGCTTCTGGAGCCAAGTCACAGGTGATTGTGCTGTTGGAGGCCTGGGAAATTCTAAGCGTTCTGGAGACTCTGACGCCGTAGCCCTGAATGGGAGAGTGGAGTTCCTGAAAAAGAAGCTTGCCCATGAGTGACCCGGGTACGCCTTGGGGAGACCAGGGTGGTGAGGGATGGCTTCCCCAGGATACTCTGCATTTCTGCAGGAGCTGTTACTGGAAGTGGAACCCAGGCAGCACCAGTAACAACTGAGGGTGGCCAAGGGAGAGCCCCCTGGAGGGGTTGGCTGCCTTGCTGTTGTTTGTGGGTGGGCAGAAACCTTGGCGGTGACCTCTGCCAGGCCTTGGCATGTGGTCATGGGTGGTGGGGACAGAGATGGTAAGCTCAGAGCCCATTTACAAAGGAGACCATGGAAAGCCACTCCTCACCTGAGGTGCATACAGGGTTCCATTTTCCGTTTAATGCAGACAGAGTTGATTTCTAATGTTTGAAACTAAGAACCCCGGTTTTCATAGTGAAATAAGTGGGGGTGGAGGAATAGATTAGAAGGTTGACTAGTGTCCTCCCCAAAAGATGTGTTCAAGTCCTAATCCCCACCACTTAGTATCAGCAAATGTGACTTTATTTGGAAATAGTGACTTTGCAGATATAATCAAGGTAAGATCATACTGGATTAGGTGATACTGGATCAGGTGAACCCTAAACCCAAAGACTAGTGTCCTTATAACGGTGGGGGGGGTGGGTACACAGGGAAGAAGGCCATGTGAAGAGAGCCATAAACAGGAAGGATATAATTGTAAGCCAAGGAATATCAAAGATTGCCACAAAGAGGCAAAGAGAGCTTCTTCCCAAGTACCTTCAGAGGGAGCATGGCCCTGCCAATTATGGATTTCTAGCTTATAGAACCATGAGAGAATATATTATATTGTTTTAAGCCACCCAGGTTTGGTCATTTGATACAGAAGCTTGGGAAACAAATACACACTTCATTCAAGGTACCCTGAGTCTGTCGAAAGATTCAGTTTTGGGAATTGGGTGAGTGGCTGGCTGTGTTTTCTTTTTTCCTTTTTGTTTTTTTATAGTTTTTTTTTTTTTTAAAGATTTTATTTATTGATTGATGAGAGACACAGAGAGGAGAGAAAGAGAGGCAGAGACACAGGCAGAGGGAGAAGCAGGCTCCATGCAGGGAGACCAATGTGGAACTCGATCCCGGGTCTCCAGGATCATGCCCCGGGCTGCAGGCGGCGCTAAACCGCTGAGCTGCAGGGGCTGCCCTGGCTGTGTTCTCTATTGCGGTGATTTGACACAGGTCACAGGTTACTGAGCCTTGAGGTGAGATGTTAGTGGGCTGCCCCTAAGGAACACATGGTTATTATCCCTTGTCCAAAATTGCTTTTGTTAAGATTATTCTGATTACCATGCTGGTCCTGCCATCTGTTATGCTACCGTAGCCACCCTTTTTCCTAGAAATGGAAATGCCTCTACTGCTACCCAAGGAACCTGGTGATTCATCCCTACTGAAATCAGCATTATCTCCTACTAGCACACCTGGCTAATGAAGAACAGCCACAACACTGTCTTAGAATATGCTACTAGTCTCCTCAACAATATCCCAAAATTAATCAAATCCAAGATACTGTCAATGATAAGACAAACTATTATTTTATGAACCTTAGAAGAACCTTTTGAAGTCTTAGGAAAAAAAGACTATGGTTAAAGTGTGACCTACAGTAATTTATAACACATCCTCATTTCATGGACATGAAAAGATATGCATTTTAGAACTCACGAAATAAATATTTCTCAAAGCCTTGGGGAAGCAAGTGTCATTTGAGCTCTTAAGAAAAAAAATGTGACTGAGCAGATTATGCATGATAAACCATTCTTTCTTTTTTTTTTTTACGATTTATTTATTTATTTATTTGAGAGAGTGAGAAAGCGAGTGTGCGAGTGGGGCGGGGGAGGGGCAGAGAGAGGGAGAGAGAATCTGAAGCAGATTCCACGCCCAACATGCTCCACAGGGCTTGATCCCATAACCTCGAGACCATGACCCAAGCCAAAACCAAGAGTTGGATGCTTAACCAACTAAGCCACCTGGTGCCCTTATGATAAACTTTTCTTTTAAGATTTTATATATTTATTCATGAGAGACATGGAGAGAGAGGAAGAGACATAGGCAGAGGGAGAAGCAGGCTCCCCGATCCCAGGACCCCAGGATCATGACCTGAGCCAAAGGCAGACACTCAACCACTGAGCAACCTAGGTGTCCCATGATAAACCAACATCTCTGTCTCTCTAAGATTTTGGATTTCTTCTTACTCATTATTCCAGGAAATTTTTGGCAACTTAAACTTTGTTTAATGTAGACTACCATTGAGTCCAGGTTTCAGTTCACCAACTAAGAAAACGATTAGAACTACTACTTCTAGCTGCTTATTAAGTCAGCTTATTGAATCCAAAATCTCTTGTATGCATATCTATATTGATAAATTCAGCTTGATATGATTACTGCTCCTTGATCTAGCACACTCATATTGTACAACTATACATATTTGCTGGAGTTATTACAGATATTTCTTACTGTGTAAGCCTTCTTCCAGGGCAGGCTCTGTATTTGTCTTTCTGGGGCATTACTGGAGTCTGACCATTATTACAGGTTTGAAAAAAGTTCAGAGTCGAAGAGATGATGAAGAGATGTGATTTCCTGTGTCAGTGAGTTCAGATGAGCCTACTAAGAATTTTTGAGCAAGGTAGGAACTGCATTAGCAGAGAGGAGAACAGCAGTTGAGTATACTGGCAAGTGAGCTCCATTGCAGATTGAGATTTCTGGATATTTTGATTCATCTGCATCCTCTCATATGTCACCCGTTCTAATTCCAAAGGTGCTTTTTTCACATAAAGAGACCTGATGAAGTTATGAATTAAACTAACACTGTAATTTGGCAACTCATGGGATCAAACTTTTACATTTGTCTTTTGATCTTCTCTGCTCTTCAACTGCAAACAAAAAGAGATTCCTTTACTGTAGTCTCAGAAAATCTCAGACTTTCAGTCTGCGCTTTGACTTAGGATTTAGAATTTGATCTCTCTCTCTCTCTCCCCCCGCTTTTTAAAAAAGATTTTATTTATTTATTCATGAGACAGAGAGAGAGAGAGAGGCAGAGGGAGAAGCAGGCTCCATGAGGGGAGCCTGACGTGGGACTCGATCCCAGGTCTCCGGGATCAGGCCCTAGGCTGGAGGCAGTGCCAAACCGCTGAACCACTCGGGCTGCCCACTCTCTCCCTTTTTTAAAAGTAAGGTCCACCCCCACCATAAGGCTTGAACTCATAAACCCAAGATGAAGAGTTGCGTGCTTGGGACGCCTGGGTGGCTTAGCGGTTAAGTACCTGCCTTCAGCTTAGGGCGTGATCCTGGAGTCCTGGGATTGCCTGCTTCTCTCTCTCTGCCTCTCTCTTTCTGTGTCTCTCATGAATAAATAAACAAAATCTTAAAAAAAAAAAAAAAAAAAAAGAAGTTGCCTGCTCTACCAACTGAGCCAGCCAGGCACTCCTGTTATTCTCTTTCTTTAAACGAGTTTTCACTGTTAGTGATTTTGTCTCTTCCAGGGGATACTTGGCAATATATAAAGACGTTTTTGGTTGTCACATCTGGAGAGAGATGTGTGTGTATATGTTATTTGCATCTAGTGGATAGAGACCAGGGATGTTGTTAAATATCCTATAATGCACAGGACCACCTCCTATAACAAATAAATATCCAGCCCAAAATATCAGTAGTTCTGGGGTTTAAGAAACCCTGTTTTAAGCTGTGTGCCACAGTAAGAAGTAACCACCCTACTCCACATCACCTAATTCCACAAATATGCTGATATTCCCCCTCAGCAATCTCCTCCCTTCTGCCAAAAAAGTACTATGACATGATCAATTATAAGAAGCACCATTATTTTGTGACTACTGAGAAGGAAACACCACTGACAAACCATAACGGAACACTGATCTCTAACACGTGTCCTTTTATGTGTGCCCTTCATACTCTTCTCTAGCTGCAAATGCTGAAGCCACTTCATGGGCACTTCATTCTAGATGACAGGTGACAGGTGCTTGAACTTACAATCCTGAGATCAAGAGTCACATGCTCTACCAACAGAGCCAGCCAAGTGCCCCCCAAATATAATCTTGATCCATTCTCTTTTTGTCTCTGTTGTGAATAACTTTGTATAGCCAACTATGACCCATTCCATCTGGATTACTGTCATAGCCTCTTCCCACTTCAATACGCTCTCCCTTCCAATCCGCAGCCCCAGAGCAGCAGCAAATGTGTTTTTTTTGCAAACCACTCTATTAAACTTCTTTGCTTAAAACCTTCAGTGGCTTCTTTTTGCACTTTATTCTAAGTCCAAAGTCTTTAGTTTGGTCTCTAAGGAGGGTGATCTTATGTCTCATTTTACCTAGGATATTTCTTAAGAGAGTCTCCTTTTATTCTCAAAAGTGGACAATAGGTTACTGGCCCTCCACCTGTAAGGCCCTGATTTTCTGAGCCCTCCTCCCTGCCCCCTTCGCTCACTAAACTCCATTCACACTTATCTTCTCTGCCTTGGGGCCTTTGCAGGTTCTGTTCTTCCGCCTGGCACACAGTTCCTCCTGCTCTCCATACAGCTCTCCTTGTTATCCTTCAAGTCTTAGCTGAATGGGCATCTCTGAGAGGCCTTTCCCCACCTCCCTACCTAAACGGCCCCATCCCCTGTTCTGTGTATCATTTCCTTGTTCATTTTTCCCGTATCGTCTCCAGAACGTGACGTTTAATTGTTCTGTCCCCCTTGTTTAATTTTTGTCTTGTCCCTGAGCGGATACGGATTATATGTGTCTTACTCACCATTGTATCCTAGGGCCCACACCTAATAGTCCCCTTAATAAATAACTTGCTAAACAAATGAATAAAATTAACAAGGCTTTCCTTCCCTGATCTCCTGGTAAGGTTAAGCTATCATGCTGAACAGAGTCAAAGCACTGTACTTCTCTTCCTTGGCATGTATCACAATTGTATTTATACAGGGACGCCTGGGTGGCTCAGCGGTTGAGGGTCTGCCTTTGGCCCAGGGCGTGGTCCCGGGGTCCCGGGATCGAGTCCCCCGTCGGGCTCCTTGCAGGGAGCCTGCTTCTCCCTCTGCCTGTGTCTCTGCCTCTCTCTCTGTGTCTGTCATGGATAAATAATCAAAATGTTTTAAAAAAGAGAAACAAAGAACATTTGTACTCAAATAGCAATTTGTGTCCTGTCACTCTGGTCAGTTTCTCCTCCTAGGTTATACTTCCACGAGAACAGGGGCATGCCTCTCTTGCCGTGCCTCCCACAGGGCAGTTCAGCGGGCCTGAGTTGGCTGCGTCTTCTGCCAGGGTCCTGTGCCTGGGCGCTAGCGAGAAGAAGGCTGAGGGGATCTTGGCGGCCTGGCTCTGTGGGGGCATATGGGACTCATGAAGGGCACGGGCCTGGAGCTGGAGCGGGGAGGGGGCAGGGAAGTCACTGCAGGCTCTCACGTGCACTGGCATTAGCTGGCCTGGTCTTTCTGTTCTGCAGAATTTATCTTGGCTTCCTTTGCTCCACTCTTGTCCCTAGAGGTTTCTTGAGTGTTAGAAAATCCAGGCACCTCAGAGGCCTTCAGCCTCTGCAAATGGCAGTGATGGGAGCAAGGCCATTGGATCCTAGGGAAGAGCTGGAGAAATGTGGAAACACTTCCAGCTAATACCCTGCCTTGCTTCTGTGTTGTCTTTGTAAACAGGAACCACCATCACAGCACCACCTCCAACCTCAAGGCAGCCCAGCGCAGAGTTACCTGGTGGTGAAGGGCTAACAACTACAGCCAAGACTATACAAAACACAGTTCTAGCAATCACTGGGGAAAAGGTGGCGTCAGCCACAGTCAGCAAAGGACCATTACCAGGATCCAGCAATTCAGTATCGACGACATTAGCCCCAATCCAAAAAAACACTGTTACAGCCCCTGACAAAGATGAGAAGGTGTCAAGC
Organism: Vulpes lagopus; assembly: GCF_018345385.1. Taxonomy (NCBI): domain Eukaryota; kingdom Metazoa; phylum Chordata; class Mammalia; order Carnivora; family Canidae; genus Vulpes; species Vulpes lagopus. Next base: position 6,055,516 of record NC_054836.1, on the reverse strand, counting down.
AACCCCACTATAGCTACAAGTGACTCAAAGGGTATTCCAGACTTAAACAAGTCTGTACTTCCATCAGCCACTAACTCCATGAAGCCTGACACCCCAGTGACCCAGACAGCTGGACCTGGAGCCCAGGGCAACCCTGGCACTACCGTCAGCCACATGACCAGTAAGAACACAGAGCAGACGACCTCTCAGCCTCCACCTCAGGTTAAGCCCTCCAGCATCACTCCTGCTCTAACTTCCATCATCACCCCAAGTCCTCGCCAACCCAGTGCAAACTCCACTACTTTGAAGCCTCCAGAGAGTTCTTCCGAAAGTCCAGACAAAAGCCATACAGCTTCAAGTAGTTTAGGCACGAAGGTGGTTCCCAGCTCCTCATTATATGGCACACCTCCCACACCAAGTAAGTAATGCTTTTTTTCTTCTTCTTCTTTAATTAAGTAGGCTCCTCATCCAGTGTGGGGCTTGAACCTATCACCCTGAGATCCAGAGTCATGCGCTCCTCTAACTGAGCCAGCCCCACACCCCAAGTCATGTCCCCCACCCCCCCCAATTAACAAGAAACTTCTGAATGCTTATACACTGTACAGTTGCTCAGCTGGAAGTTGGAGTTCATGCTGAGGCCTAAATTCTGTGGCTACACCAAGTTGGTTCAGGCCCAGGTTTTCCCTTCAGTGATGAGCAGAGGCCAGCAGTGCTGTTATTCTGATGAGGGGTCAGTGTTTTGCCCAGTTCGAACACACAAACAAGCCACCTTCATGGGTAAGATTTGGGTGGTTGTAGTGGTGCGGCATTAGGAGTACTCCAGAACAGTGTTTCTCAAACTGCTGGCAATCTACCTTATGAAATACAATTTTTTTTAGCTTTATAACTTGATCCGGGAATACAAACATGTAACATGCATGTAACAACACATATAACTGATAACAAAAGTTTCACTGACCAGGGCTTATTCTTACTGTATGTGAGAGGCCCTAATGTTTTCTACTCCTCCTCATTTTCTTGGTTCCTTTTTAAAAATACCGATCTTAACCCAGTAAACAAAAATTTAAAACTCACTGATGGATCACGAACCTCAAGGTCATGACCTGTGGCAGATCTGAATCCGAATTTCTGGGTGTGAACCTGAGCGTCTGCGTTGTCAGGAAGCCCCCCGGGTGCCCAGATTGGGTGCCCAGAATGCATACCGATGTGCACTGCACCTGCTCCCACCGCAGGCGGTCGCATCCTGCAGTGAGAGCAAGGGCTCTGAGTTGGATAAACCTGGATTCAAGTCCCTGATGTGCTGTTTCTTATCATGGGCCCTTGGGCAGATCATGAAGCCCCTCTGAGCCCCATTTCCACATTTATAAACTCAGGTTAATTATGGTACCTTCCTCAGAGGGGTGTTGGGAGGGTTAACTGAGAAAGTAACCTGGAAGCACTTAGGACCTTGCCCCGGACGGATGGAGTAAGTGCTTGCTCAATATTAGCTATTGCTGCGGACCTCACTGTCACTGTCACCGTCACCGTCACCGTGACTTCTTTTATTGGGTCTCACACCGGCTCATCCAGTCTGACCCACCCTGGAGTATGTTACAGGGAAAGACTCCATCTGTTTGCCTCTTGTTCCTCACAGCCTGCGCTCTAGCTGGTAGTGGGGGGTAAGGCCCAAGAACTCCCCCAGACTAGGACAAGACTGTCCTCTGCTCTTAAAGGGACCACTCATCTTTTCTCAGAGCCTTTTGCTTTCCCGATTACAGCATCACCGGTTACCTTCTGGGGAAGTCCACAGTCCTCCAGCAGGACGCCGCCTGTCCCTGGGCCCACTTCCCCCCCCGCTGCCACCTCTTCCTCCACCACTGGGGTCTCCTCTGTTCCTGGGACCACTTCGCTGCCGTCGGAGACGGACTCTCCGTCGCAGCCTCCGAAGCTGCTGCCGACCGGCCCTTCCTCATCGGGACCTGTGGCCACGCTTCCTGACAAGGGACCCAGGAGCTCCAGCACTCAGCGGGCCTCCACTGCTCCCCAAGCCCCCAGTGTCCCTTCTCCTACCTCTCCTACCCCGGCTCAGGGGGATGACAGGGTACTTCCCGCAGGGGTGGGGCAGATACGGGCTCTAAGAAGTGCTTGTCGTCTTCCCTCCAGCCTAGGGCCCCTGATGAGGGCTCCAAGCACCCCGCCCCCAGCTTTGTCAGACTGGCTTGGACAGCTGGACAGCCAGTGACACCCCAAGCTTGCCAGAAACTCCTTCCGCTGTGCCCCCTACCTGGGGGTGGGGGGAGGAAGGGAGGGCTCAGTGATGAGACCCCACAGGCTCAGCCTGAACCTGAATCCCAGTGGCTTCTCCTAGATAAAGTGCGAATCCCCCGGAAGGCTGACCGACAAGATGCTCCTCCTGAACCTGACGGGAAGCGGCCTGTGCGTGAGTACCCGGGGTAGGGGTACCCTGCCCGGCGGCCGGGCTCTGGCCCGCCCCGCAACACTGCGGCCGGCAGCGGGTTAGGGAAGGTAAAGGGCGGGTGGAGTGTTCCTTCGGCCGCTCGGCTACGGACAGGCCCCGGGCACCGCGGCGTCTCTAAGTGAGGTCCACCGGCCGCTGCAGGACCGGCGGTATCCAGGACTCCGGGGCTCGGGCTGTGCAATTATTCACGTGTTCTCGGGTCTGGAGACCTCGACCCGAGCTGAGGCTGTGATTCAGTCGAGTCGATCTCTTTGGGCTTCAGAGGCCCCGGCTGAGAACGAGTCAGCTGAACTAACTCTCCCTATTCTAGAGGTCTGGTTTTCTGTTTGCTGGCCCCTGTATTAATCTGACAGCCCCAGTGGGAGAGGAGCGTGAGGAGTCAGAGCTCCCGAGCAGCAGGGAGCCACTGCCAGCGCTCAGGGGACTGGGGTGTGCGCCAGCCGGGGTGTCCCCTTGTGTCTGAGGACATTTCCGGGAGAGGGCGCGGGAGAGGGCGCGGTCCGGGAGCGGGTTTGCTCCTGCCTCACTGCCAGTCTTGCAGCAGTCAGGCTCCGGGGTGCAGGTGATGGGTGGCTCACTGCTGCCCTCTCTTGGCCAGCAACTACTTTTTGCAAACACCTCTGGGAAGCAGAACCACGCAAGACGAGGGTTTCTAGAGGATGGAGAACTTGGGTTCACAACATTTTAATGCCCCCTGTATTTTTTTATGGTCGTTTTCTTTTGAGTGTCCATTTTTCTGGAATTTCCCGCATGAACTTTCCAAAAGCATACATTTAGACTAGAGTTGTGTCACCCTGGGGCTGGGCTTATTGAACAAGGCAGGCATCACACTGATGGCAGGTCCAGCCATTCTCAGGCCCTCTTTTTGGCTAAAACTTGCCAGGTTGTGTGATTGGTTGGGAGAAGCATTTTTTCCCATGTGCTGTAAAAGGAAGGTTAGACGCCCTGGTGTGAGGCGGAGGAATTGGTAAGCTTAGGAAATGTTGGGCGGAAACCCAAGGATGGCGTGTGGGAGTCCTGAGGTGAGCTGTACCAAGAGCCCATTTCTTCACCTCAATACCTTCTTCCAAAATTGGGTCAGAGAAACACCAGTTTGGTGTTTCTGACATGACAGGACCAGGTAAAAGCTGTCCACCTTTGTTTCCTCACCCTCAGCCCTAAAGCCACATCAGCCATGCTCTCTCTGCCGAGAGGTATACACAACTCCCCCCTAACATTTCACCATGTGCAGCTTCAGGATAATTCCCACGTCCCCGGTTCAGTGATGGCCTGGCTTCGCGGCCAGAGCCTTAGCCTAGGGAAGGGCATGCGTGTTTCAACTTCGGGAGAGATAACCTTGGGCTGAGAGCTGGGACTTCCCCTCCTGAGGTCTTCGGACTGGGCATCAGTACCTGGCAAGTGGCAGGCTGCTGGGCAGTGCCTCTTCTGGCCCCTCTCGGGAGCTAATGCGGGCCTCAGGTCCTGACCCCTGAAGAGCTCCGAGAGAGACGGGGGCACTCAGGTGAAAGGTATCGTTCAGCCACGGATGAGATAAACAGGGTGAGGGGAGCGGGGAAGAGATTTGCGAGAGTCAAAGAAGGCAGGGACTGGCCCGGCACAGCATGGAGCCCATGATTCCTGCTGGGTCTGGGAATGGCCCCAGTTGAGGGAAGAGGGACATGGGTCCCACCAGGCAACAGCAGTCTCCCGACCCTAGCTCCGAAGGGCAGCCCCCAAAGCCTAGGCTGCTGTCCTGATCCCGGAGGAATGACTTGTGGCATCCCCACAATAGGCGGGGAACAATTCGGATGACAAACTGATCACACTTCTGTGCCGAGCAGCAAAGGCCACCTTCAACCCAGCTCAAGATCAGTGCCATATACGGCTGGTACCTATTCAAGACACCCAGGCGGTGGCAATCAAAGAAATCACCGTCCAGAGTGAGTTGAGGGTAGCGGTGCTGGGGTGTAAGTGGGGTGGGAATGGGGCAGGCGTTGACCACCCATGAGGACGGGTCGGGCTGGTACTTCCTAAGAAGGGCCAAGCCACGCCCCCTCCCAGGGCCATCCCAGGGCCACCCCAGGGTGCGGGCACTCAGGAGCCTGGGGTGCAGTGCGCCCTCCTCACGGGGCCCCGGCTCCGGCTCCTGCGCGTCTCCCGGAGCTGGGCCACTAGCAACATCTCTGCTCCCCACAGCGAACCTCTTGCCCAGGGACGTGTACGAGTTGCTCAAAGACAAATGGGACGAGCTCAAAGAGGTGAGTGGGTTCCTCCCGGGCGCTGGGGGGTCTGAGGTCTCCGTGGCGGAGGACGCTCCCAGCTGGCAAGCAGCCGGCAGCCGGGAGGGCTCCAGAGGGGCCAGCAGGGCGCCTCCAAGCAGACGCGCTCCTAGCCGGGTGGGGGCGACCCGCGTTCTGTCTCTGCCCCCTTCTGGCAGGTGGGAGTCAGTAACATGAAGCTTGGGGACCAGGGGCCGCCCGAGGAGACAGAGGACCGCTTCAGCATGCCCCTCATCATCACCATTGTCTGCATGGCATCCTTCCTGCTCCTCGTGGCTGCCCTCTACGGCTGCTGCCACCAGCGCCTGTCGCAGCGGAAGGACCAGGTGAGGACTTGGCTCCCTCAGCAGGCCAGTCCTCCAGATGCCTTCACCCGGTCACTCCCGTATTACAGGAAGGCCAGGGACCCCTTCTGACAGGCAGAGGCGTCCCTTACAGGAGCTACCAAGCACCATGGGTGGTGGGGAGATCCTGGGCTTTGGGTCAGAAAGATGGGATAAGCCCTGGCCGCCCTGGCCTCGCCTCCTAGTATCCTTCTGACCTTGAGCACGCCCTGTAATCCCCGAGCGCCCCACCCCCCACTCCCCTCTGCGCGGGGATGATACCCAATCCCCACCCTGCAGAGCCGCTCTGAGGATTCCCAGAAACGAAGGGGCCCTGGCGTAGCCCTTTTAGCCGGCTTCCTGGAATTTCACCCAGACCCGTAGCTCTCAGCCCTGGCTGTGCATCGTGGGGACAGTTAGCAGAATTCCCACACCTGCCTCTTCACATGCCGGTTGAATCAGAATCTCTGGATCTGAATATTTGCTGAGAGCTTCTGGGGCGACCCAACTGCATGACCCAGGTTGCATGTCAGATAAAGACTTAGAGAAAGCACCCTCTCCTGGTGTGTCCCGCTGCACCCACACTGCTTAGGCCTGGAGAGGTCCTCGCTCACCCGGCCTGATGAGAGTCATTTTCTTCAGTTTAGCAGGGTGAGGCAGGTGCCAGGAGAGTACGTTTTGAGGGGGATGAGGGATAGAGGAAAGAGACTGGAGGTTTCTGGAAAACAAAGTCCATTTCCACAGACTTCACGGATTTGCCAACAGGGTAAAGTCAAGTGAGTTGGGAATTCTAGGATGCTGGGTCAGTCTTCGTCTCAAAGTAGAGGTAGGCCAGTAGCCACAGTGGCCTCCAAGAGCATGTATTGCACACCCTACCCAAACCGGGGTTCCTGGATTGTAGGGGTGGGGTGCCCATGTGATTCTAAGGCCTTAAGCCCTCCAAAATGACCCTTTCTTGGGCCATCTTCCCTATCCTAGCAACGGCTGACAGAGGAGCTGCAGACGGTGGAGAATGGTTACCATGACAATCCCACACTGGAAGTGATGGAGACCTCATCAGAGATGCAGGAGAAAAAGGTGGTCAACCTTAATGGGGAACTGGGGGACAGCTGGATCGTCCCTCTGGATAACCTGGCCAAGGATGACCTGGATGAGGAGGAGGACACGCACCTCTAATCAGGTCCGCAGGTGGCCCCCGACAATGCTACAGCGCTCCGGACTGAACCACCTCAAGTGCCATTTGGACAGGGGAGGAAAATCCTTCCCAGTTGAGGGAAAGACGGGAGGAGGGAAGCAGACTTGGAAAGTTCCCACCTCCCAATCCCCACAGGGCCTTAATTTTCCCTTTTCACACTGAACAAATCCCATTCTCTCTAGATTCCTCTTGTAAAATAACCCACTAGTGCCTGAGCTCCGTGCTGCTGCAAGACGAGAGGCAGAGCACTCACGCAGTCATCAGTAGAATCCCTTCACCTCCCGCCCACGGTGACTGAGGCCTGAGGGGGGTCAGGTCCTGCTCATCCAGCCCCTCAGTGACAGAGGCGGGACGGAAGCAGAGCTGCGGCCTGCGGCCCCTGCGGGGGAGCTCCCTCCCGCCCCACTGCTGCCGTCCCTCAGGGGTGAAGCTACCAGTTGACGGACGGAACAGCAGATGGGATGGAAGGGACAGCATGGGCCAGATCCTCAGTGGGATTTGACTCCATCCAAGGACAGGCTCCTGGCTGTCCATCTCCTCCTACCCGAGCCTGGCCGGCCGGTGTCCCCATCTCCTTTGAGCTTGTTCCCCCCCCCAGGGCCTGTGGGACTCACTGAGTTCATCATGGCCTCAAACCCCTTGCTCTGGATTTTGGCTTCCTTGCATTTGCTTAGGGATCTTGAGACTTAACCCACATAAGACTCCAGTGTGAACAAGGTCTGCCTCTGGGATCCATCTGCAGGTGAAAAAAACAGGGGGACGCCCTTCACCCCAGGATGGGTCCTGGCCCACCACCCAGGGAAGTCCTTGAAGAGGCTCCGCGGGGACTCCATTGGCTTCCCACTCTTGTGGGGACCAAAATCTGCAGCCGCTATGAAGGCGAGGTATTCCTATTTTGTTGTTCTCTGCTCAGCCGGTGAGGTGGGGACCCGAGTTCGGGGATCCCCCCGAGACCCAGCAAGAAAGAGCAGTAGCTGCAGGGCACACTTTCCCAGGGCCCAGTCCACACAGAGGTGTCTTGACAATCCATCGATACAGTTAGGAAGGCCAGGCTTTGCTCTCTGTTCCATGGGAAACTCAGGGACTTTTCAAGTTGCTGAGAGTTTTGTTACTGTTTTTTTAGTCCAGCCCTCTACTGCCACAAGCCAAAGCTCCAGTTGCTGGGAGACTTTTCAGTTAACCAATCTCACCGATTTCTGGTTCTCCTGTGCCATCGGGCGAGAAGGGCCTAGAAAGTGCCATGCATTTTAAGTTGCACAGGAGCAGCCTGGGAGGCCGGGGAGCGGGGGCAGTTCCCAGCAGCACGCAGTGGGCCTCGCCATGTCCCCTTCTCTGCACTCGTGGCAGGGCTGCCTAGTTCTGCGATTTCTGGTGGCATCTCAGGGAAACAGGACCGTGAAGAGGTTTGGAGGGAGCTTAGCAGTTAGCTCCCATGCAGAAGTCACCCGACGACTGGACATAGTGAGGTTTAATTGGATTTTCTGGGAGGCCCAGATCCCAGATTTTATACACCTTTGCCCACGGTCTCTCTTGCTCCTGGTGTAAAATTTCCTGACGCCAACTCGGAAGATGGGCAGAACTGCTTAGGAGAGTGAAAACTGTAATTTCAGGGCAAGAGGTCAGAACCCCAGGACCTGCAGGCCTGGGCTGTGTCCTGATGAAATAGGCAGCCTGCTTTAGAACAGCTTATTATTATTTTTTAAAGGATCTTAGCTGGGGGAAGATCTATGCCCTTCCCTGGATGCCTCGATTCCTCCTTCAGAGCCTCTGGCCTTTGATATCCTAGTTTCACAAGAGCTAGATAGACGCTAGACTAGCAAGGATCCAAAAGTCTTTGCCCTGATTGTCTAGCATTTGAAGGTTGGCAGGGGAGAGAACAATGCTAGTCTGGGAGGACAAAAAAAAAAAAGAGAGAGAGGAAATCTTGTTATAACTGGGAAGGGATCTGTTTGCTTCCTTCCTGCCCAACATTGGGTTCTTTCCACCCAGCGGGATTCTATTGTGGCGTCTGTGGAAGAGGCCACTGGGTGACTACTCCTTGGCTGATTCTGGGTCCCATTTTACCAGCCAGCCTCTAGACAGAGACAGCAAGTATGCCTCCACAAACTGATCGGAGGCTACAGCCCCACGGCCTCTTGGGCAGAGGGATGATGCCTGGCAAGGACTAGAGTAACAACTATACTTGGTCAAGAGGAATGACTGTGGCTCTGTCCAAGGGGGGCACCTTGGGAAGCTTTGAGCTGCTTCAGATGCTCATTTTGGTGCATTTTCAGATTGGGTTACTCTAGCTTTTTAGGGCAACTTCAGAATCGAATACCTTGCTCTTGCCACTTAAGACACCTGTGTCAAGGGCCACGTGTCGGCAAAGGTCATCTTCACCCCACATCTGCACTGGGTTCTACATGCTGTCTGGTAAGTCAGATCCTGGGGCTGAGAAGAAGAGGAACATCAGCAACTCAGCATGACTTTAAACAAGTTGTGCCAAAGGGATATCATGAACTTTCCATCGGTGGCACACTGGTTTCCCTAAGCTGTGTAAATGGCCAGAAGCCACGAGTCTGTGACTGGATGGAAACCCAGAGGGAACGCATGCTGTTCTGTGAACGGGGAGGGAAGCGGCAGTGCTTAGGAAGGGGTACAGAAATAGGCTCTGCGTCGTAGGGACAGAATACGGGTTTAACCGAGTCGATGCCAGGTTCTTTCTTTCCCTCTTGATAAGGAAGGCTAGCAGAAAGTTTATTTAAACCACTTCTTGAGCTTTAACCTTTTTGACAATATACTGGAGAAACTTTGAAAAACAAGTCCAAGCTGATACACATATACATACTTTTTAATGATGTAAATACAACAGCCACATGTTAATCCACCCTGCACTGCTTTAAGTGAATATACACTGGGAAAACATGTGTTAGTTGAGGTGGCTTTTTTCTCTCAACAGGAATGTAAATGTCTAATTCACTAGAAAGGACTTTTATTTTTCCTCTAATGAAAAATGAGATACAAGACAAGCCGATGACAAGTATCTGTCTTACATAGATCAGGCATTTTTATTTTTAAACATGATCCTCCCCCCGCCCCCCCCCCCCCCCCCCCCAAGTCTTAGCAGATCACAGGAAGGCTTGGAGTCCATGTGCACTGGTTGACACTCTAGTCCTAGGGAGGCTTTTAGAGACCTAGTCCTATCTTTGTTTTGTTCTTTACAAAGAAACTGAAGCCCAGAAAGATCGAGTGCCTTGGCCAAAATCACATGGTTAGTGACAGAAACAGGATTACAACACAGGTGTTGTGGGCCTCAGAAGGAATTAGTAAATTAAGGACTGCTAATTAAGGCGCCAGGATGAGACAAAGGACAGAATTCCCTTCTCAGATCTCTTCCTGCAGCAAGGCTGGGGCGAGCCTGACGGCGACGCTAGGAACCATACTGGCCTTCTGCACTTCCTCCGAGTTCAGGTCTAAGACGTACATGAATGATACTTTCCTGCCAAGGGACAGTTTTGAATGACCCTTTTTTACATACGGATCTTCTACTAGCAGGACTAAGGATCAAAGGGAACAAGCTCCAGGAAGGCAGGGAGGGGCAAGAGTAGAGCAATTGCTTTTTTTAATCATTGTTTCCAGCTGACGGCTCAGGTTTGGTGAAAACCCAACACTTGAGTGGGAGCGAGGAGGTTACTAGTTGGATGTGTGTCTCTTCTGTTATTTGTGAATGTTAAACAGTTTGCCCAGGAGACTGGGGGAAGCATGTGTCTTCATGGACAGGGGTCTGAAGTACACTGGAATTTATGGAAAAACTTGTTTGTAAAGACTCTATGTAATTATTGCCATTTTCTTACAAAACTATATTTTGGAAAATTGTATACTGTCAATTAAAGTGCTTTTGTGTAAGCTGGTTCAAGGCCTGTTGAACTTGATTGGCCAGTTGGCTTATGTTCCTCACTTGTGCACAGAGGCTCGAGGCCCAAGCGCCTGAGGACAGGAGGTGCAGGGATGAATGCGGCACCCTCTGCTCTTACACGATGGAGGGCGGTGCAGGGAGTGGAGGAGAAAGGGAAGCTGAGAGGAAGAAGGGGATTCTGGACGGGGCGATGGTTCTCCAGGTGGCCTTGGGCTGTTGTAGTGATCACTGCTGAATTGTCCTCGCACTTTTATCTGTTCTACCTTCTTCCTTCCCTCCCCTTGTGGCTCAGATACAATCATGAGTCACCCACCACTAAAGATCCTTGAGCCCTGGTCAAGTGTGAAAACACGGGCGTAGAGACAAAACAAAAATGTAAAAAAACCAAGAGGTTCTGTTCTGGGCCTGTTACTGCTCAGCAAAGGCTCTGCTTGCTTGTCCCGAGCAGCCTGCTGCTGCCGCCTCTCCGCTCCTCACTGGAGGGGGAACGCGCTCCAGACTGACTCCAGGCTTGCAGGAGGGAACCGTCCCAGGCCATCTCTTCCACTGCTCTAGGCCATCTCTTCCACGTGCCTCCTAACTTAGAGGTCACAACCTTGCTCAGGAACGGGCACTTCTCTCCCAGCAGGGATTCTCTGCGAGGACACAGCTATTTCAGTGGTAGCAGGAGGCCTGGAAGCCACGTCGTTTTTCTCTCCAGTCTTCCATTCTTTTCTCGCTGCCACATTAATGCAGGCGATCCAACAACAAAGCACATTTCTAGAATAAGACCACTGTTAACAATTTCCCGGCCTCCCCCCGCCCAGTATGATTTGCCTTTTATATAGGGGTTCTGAAAGGCAGTTAACACCCTTAATAGTGGGCCAGAGTTGGGCCAGGGGTGTTTTGAGGTGAACTTCAAGAGTGTGCCAAGAATACAGAAAAGAGTACAAGCACCAGGAACTCGGGCAGGCTCCTTGGCCATGCTGGAGGCACACTGTTCTGAGAATGGCTCAAAGATTATCGCTGGCCACAAAGTAGACCTGAGGCTCCGTTCTTTTCCTGAATAGGTCATTCACCCTGTTCCCTGCCCTGCCAACCAAGAAGCATTCAGTGGTCTTTTTAATTTGTTAGGCCTCTGTCACTCACACTTACCCTGCCCTACAAGCTTGGTGCCAAGCCACGCATTTCTTTTGCACCCTAAGGGAAAAAAGTAGGAAAAAAAAAAAAAAGGACTGGCTATTATATAATTAACACTAATGATAAATACTGAGAGAGTATTTTTCAAGGACCTTGGCAGTTTACAAATTAAAAAATCGATGGGATCCTAGCAAATGGGATCTGTTGCCAAGATGTATTTGTTAGATGGAGAGAGGTGAGGCAGAGTTGAGGCTGCCCAGTGCTACACAAAAGTCCCTGGTGGATCTGGAAATAACCCTAGGGTACCCTGCCTATGCCCTGGGCCACCCATTCTCTGGCCCAAGTTCAGGTAGCAGCTGTGACCATGTGTGCTGTACATGTTGCCCCGCTTGGGATGTGCCAACTATTAGAACTTATTAGCACAGATGTGGACAGGCTGCCTCTACCTATAGCTTTCCTTTCTTCCCTGTAATAAGATCATGTTCTTCCCTCCCACCTTCCCTATGCAACAGAAAGCTAAATTTCTCTTCCTCTTCTGTCAAGACACTAAAAGGCAAAAGAAGATGTGGCATCTGTGGTGCTTAGGTAAAGAAGCAACGTATCCAAATAGTATTTACACCTAAGCCAGGACTTCAGGATAGCCTCAGTTTGCCTTTCCATTCATACCTTCAGAATCTGAAGGATTAGGGATTAAAAAAAAAAAAAAAAAAAAAAAAAAGCTTTTATTACCAGGGAAAATATTTTTTCAATTTCCATGGACTCTGTGGTTGACTTTTCTAAGTATGTCAGATGGGCACACATGGCCAATTCCCTATTCTCTCCTTGGGTAAGCAGAGGCTTTTACCTCTGTAGGTCTCCACACTCACTTGGTGTGTGAGCGAGCACCTGCCATCACAACTGTTCAACACAAAGCCCTTTGCTTATCTGCTGTCTTCCCGCCAGAAGACAAAATATATCAGAGAGGAGGTGTCCCACATTCTGATCCTTTTGAGTTCTCCGGAGGATTAACCAAGGAAAGGCCAGTTCCTTACCTTATCACTGCATATCATGTTTTCCGGTTTTGAAAACAAAAATGTTAGTTATGAGCAATGCTCAAAGCACACTCTAGAAATGAGAGCTATGAAGAGGGATCATTTGATTCATAAATTGAGAAAATCCCCATTTTGAATAAAATCAGTTGACAACTCACTCACTGCAGAATGCAAGATTGCAAAGCTAAGCATGTAAAAGGGGCCAGGAGATGAAAAATGTCAAGAAGAGGTCCTGTCGAGTCCATCTGGAAAGCTCACACAGCTCCTGCCAAACAACTCATGCTCTTTTGTTTGGCTTATCAGAGTTTCTTTTCTCAAATGTTCAGTCCTTAAAATTTCTTTCCCCTTTATTAGGCACAGGAATCCAGAATTTTTCAAAACTTTGCAACAGCTCCAACTCTCTTTACTGTATTTTCTATAATTAATTTTCTTCTAGTTCCTAACCTATACAGGTATGTCCCCCTTAAAGAAAATCTGGGAAACACTAGTCCAAATTTATAAAAACAGATCAGATAGGGCTGGTCATCAATAGTAGATAAAAGACACCACCTAATGAAATAGTTTACCAGTGTTCTTTAAATATGGAAACTTCCCCAGGATCTCTTCCCCAGGAGACTGAGATCCATCAGAACGTCTTTATTCCAGCACTGTCTCAAAGGAAAACACCAAATGGCTTTTCTACAGTGGGTAACATTTTCCATCTTTGGAAGCCTGAATAAAACTCACCTTTTTGAGGGAAAAATACAACAAATCCAAGTGTAAAGTATGTAAACATTTTAAAAGTTGACTTCAAAAGTAGTTTCAGCAAACGTAAGAGACATCTTGTAGTGTCCATATATAACTTTTTATTAAGAAAATGAACAAAATACATTCTTTCTCCATATGTACATTACATACAACATAATTCTACAGTTGCAATCATTCAGCAGATCACTCATTTATTTATTCACAAAGCAGTGTTAACACAGTCACCAAATCTGGGATCAGAAAATTCCTTGTATGAAACAAAGAAAAAAAGAAAAGAAAAAAGAAAGAACTTAAAACGTCCATACAGACTGGGCAAAAATAAGATAAACCAGAGAAGATCATAAGAGGAATGGGGAAGACTGCAGAACACACCCAACACAGTCCAACAATGACCTGGAACACCAATGATATGAGAAGAGAGCTGATGCCCCCAAAACATTTCTGTTTAAAAACTCCAACTAGCTCATGCCTGCTATTCCAGAGTTCCCTCTTGATTTCCATTTCTGATTTAGGTTCTTTTTTTTTTTTTTTTTTGATTTAGGTTCTTTAGGATACAGCCCAAAGCCATGTTGCCACAGAAGAGGAGGGTAAAGGAAAGAGTAGAAACCTCGAGAGGCTGCAGTTTTCTGGTTTACATACTAAAAAAAGAAGTCTCGTAGGAAATATAAAACTGAATCTTAGCTGGTGAACAGAGAAATACATTTATTTGGAGAGGTATCTGTTCAAGCATGGTAAGGGAACTCTTGTTCCCAGGATTCCTTATTTATATTTATGTTCATCTGTTTTTTGTTTTTGTTTTCCCTCTGCTTTTCCTTTCGCCTTTGAAAAGTACCTCATTCTTTTTGGGTGTGGGTTTACTTAGGGTCATATTAAGTCCACCTACATAGAAAGCTCTTCATGGGTGTGAATATGCTTCAGACGTCATAAAAAGCTGCATAAACGGTGCATAAAGGGCCTAAACTTCAAATAACTTTTAGAGATGAATTTCCAGTAAGCTGAACAAGTCAGCTCCTTATAGCTTCTAAGCAATACTTTCTATCCACGGTTCAGGTTTAAAAGATACATATCAAGAAAATCATTTTCAGACTGTCAGTCTGGGAAGGGGCAGTGCTTAGAGGGATATAAGTAACAGCGGGGACACACGCTCACACCCTGTCCTCCTCACGTGTTTTGGTAAAACACAGTGAGAATGGCTGCGTCTTTTTTTTTTTTTTTTTTTTTAACTTTTTTCAGGGCTTTACCATGTGGGTTAACAGAAGAAAGTCAGGAAAAACAAAATGAGTTAAGTCTCCTCGATTAGTTAATAGTGGTATTCCCTCTTTTACACTTGTAATTTCCTAAATTTCTATAATAAACATTTTTTTATATCACAAACATCAATACATGTTATTATTTAAAAGCCCCATAAGAGAAGTTTAATACTCTCCAACTTTCAGATGAGCTGGTTGCTGTAACGCTAGGTTTCCAGTCTAGGTGTTTCAACAAAGAGAAGAAGCTATCCACAGTATTAATAAGCAAACCTGGGAAGATAGAATCTTTTGGGTACGGATGGAGCTGTATCTTTCTTCCAAATTTAACTTCCAGTCCAACTTTGGCTTTGAGGATCTATCTCTAATCTGAAGGGACCTTGATTTCTGGCCACTGAATACTACTTTATATTTTTTTTTTAATTTTTTTTTTTATTTATTTATGATAGTCACAGAGAGAGAGAGAGAGAGAGAGAGGCAGAGACACAGGTGGAGGGAGAAGCAGGCTCCATGCACCGGGAGCCTGATGTGGGATTCGATCCCGGGTCTCCAGGATCACGCCCTGGGCCAAAGGCAGGCGCCAAACCGCTGCGCCACCCAGGGATCCCTGAATACTACTTTCTAAAAGAAGTAAGCAAATTGACTTAAAACAAATGGTAACATCTTTCCCAAGTCGTTTATGTGTAAATATGCCATTTTGGAAAGATGGAACAATGTTTGTTACCAAGACCAAGACAAGAAAAGGAGGTCCTCATCTTAGCTATCCTATACTCTTTGTCTGAGGCTAGACTCAACTGTACATAGAGTTTGAAATAGTGACAAAGAAGGAATCTCTGTAAAAAAAGATTATTTTATATATATGTGTGTGTGTATATATATATCCATAAAGGAAATTTGCTCATAGAAAAATGTCACTATTTTGCAATTTTGAAATTGAGCTGAAGACTATACATAAAGGAAAATTAATATACTACGTAATTTTTTCATTTCAAAAGACATTTTGCACAAGTCAAAAAAGCAAGGTGTCTTAAAGAATAACACAATTACAGCATCTCTTAGCCAGGCAAAATGTAATCCTTAAGAGAGGAAGTCCACTTTAAATTCTCTAAATGGATGGTTTACAATTGAGGGAGAAAACAGTTTACAACTGGTCAGTCACCGAAATCATTTTTGCTGCAAGAGGGAAAAATCATCTCAAAAAGGAGACCAAGTATGTAACTTTTTAATATATGTGCTGCCGAAGCGACCATAGGATATAACTTTTTAAAACATGTATCTTCCCCATGGAAGCCTACTCATATTTATTTATTTATTTTTATTTTAAATTTTTTTTGCTACTCATATTTAAATTGTGGAGTCTGATATCCTGCTCTAAGATTTGGGGTTGGGTAGACAATTACTGTACTTTGTCTTATAGTTTATATTTAGTGCTCTAGAAAGTATAGCTAGTGTGTATATGTAAAATTGAGCTAAGCCTTTACAAAGGTTGAGTATCCTAGGACTTCCAAAGTAGGCAACTGAAGAAAAAAAGGTAAAGCCATGCATCTCTGTCCTCAGCTTCCTCTCCTCTCATCTCAAGAAGCAACTACAGCAACTACAAGGCAAGATGTTAAAACAGGCTAGCAGACATCAGATGGCATGGCCATGATGGTTTAAGATCCTTTCTTTGTTGCAAAAGGAATTGATAAAGCTCTGCCAGCTGCAATGGAATTGGGCTTATTCTAGAAACCTTCTCTCATTAATCACATTCCAGATGTGGAGGAGACCTAAAAAATAAACCAAAATTATTAAATTGTTCTTTTTTTTTTTCTTTTTAAAGTAGGCTCCATGTCTAGAATGGAGCTCAATGTGGGGCTTGAACTCATAATGCCAAGATCAAGACCTGAGCTGAGATCAAGAGTCAGACCCTCAACTGACTGAGCCACTCAGGTGGCCACAAAATTATTAAATACTTCTCATGCCAAGCCCAGAACTCATGGATCTCTTGGCAAAGCAGATAAACAGGGACCCATGGGATTGTGCATAATTAATTTTAAAGTACGGAAAACAATTGATGTCAGCGTAGTTCTGTATGGGCTGTAAGTTAAACATGTAGTGACGATCTTTTAAAAGGCTAGAAAATAACCAAATGACACTGGCTGAACTGTAACAAAGGCTTTCTTTCTTGAGATTTGCTAACAAAAGAGAACTAAAGCTCAAAACCGGCTATTTGAGCAACTCCTTAATCATGCATACAGGCCTGTTCAGTGTACCACACAGTACTTTTCCTTCCTGCCAATTAATCTGGCAGTCATTAAGCACTGAGTGAAACTGAATGATGATCTCTTCAGGCTGGTATTGGTGCGGTAGACAGCTCAGATATCCACACTCACTGCTGTGAATGCTAGCATCCCAGATGGTACAGAGCTGTGTTTCAGCTTAAACTTGATGAGAAAGCAAGTCCCATGGGAGTCCCAAAACTGCATGTTAGAATGTTTTATTGCTGGTTTTTCCTACTGGATCCTTATCAATAAACTAGCTGAACGTAAGAAATTGCTCAGCTAGTTTAAACTCTCGAGCCCATCACACTGGGTTTTTCTGTTCCAAGACCCCAAGAGCTCTTTGGGAGATGATGAAAAAAGAAACTAACCAGAAATGCTGTTTTCCAAAGACTACACAGAACAACTGAGCTGTGATTCCTTTTGACAGTCATCTTCCCAGAAATGCATTAGTAAAATGAGTTTAGGGTTAGAATGGAGAGCTTTCTCTTTCATTTAAGGTTTGCGGACCTTTGCATCCACGAACAAAAAAGCTCTTACTTTCCTTTCTCTAACATATCTGCATTCTCCTCTCCAGTCTTGTTCCTGGGGCTCAGTACCACCAAGTGAAAATGCCATATAGACAGGCAAAATAAGATGCCGCACACAGATGTTCAATGAGACTGTTTGAACAGCAGATAAAAAGGAATGTGAATTATTTCATAATTGTAAATCATAATTTAAAAAAATGAACAAATACAAATCATTTCATAGCAATAAAAGCTATTCCTAATATACAATTACATTGGAAATTCAAAGTCAATTCTTAACACAAATTCTGGCTTCGGCAAAACGTCAATGCTACTCAAAGGTAGTGGGAATAGAGGAAAAAGAGCTAAAAAATTTAAAGACAAGAGGCAAATGGAAATCTGGTAATGTGCTGAATTCCATGAGCTCTGCTATGACACTTGCACCTGATCATCAGTTTTATGACTATGTTTCCTAGTGCCAAGAAAAGAAGCCAACACTGGCTCCTCCACTGAAGCAGCCACAGCCATGTTACTATTCTCCAAATGAAAATAACTTAAGGATTTTTATAGCAATGTCTGACCACTATTAATTCTTTAACAATGGAAAATTTTTAGTTTCACTATTCTGTTGTCATAAACAAGAATAAAAGAGCAAGTTTGCCTCAAAATGATTCTGACCTTTTCTCTTAAGCAGTACAACACTCATAAGCAATGCCATAGAAAACCTAGGAAATCTAGAGCTGAAAAAGCCAAGAATAAAGTCAAGTCAGCTAAGGAAATAATGGGTATACAATTCACACTAGTTGGTGGGTAGGAAGAAATCAAGGTTAAGAAATTATGTAACATAAAATCTCTAAGACAGCACTTTTTTCCAGAAAAAAAGAGCATCTGGTGAAGAAATCAAGAAATTGCAATGAGTCCTTCTGCCAAAACAATGGCAATATCATTCAACTGATCTAGCTGGCTCTTAATGCACTGTTTCAACAAACCTGGAACTGCCCACCTTCAACTAAAATACCTCTACACCAGAAATTTTGGATAGTCATTTCAGCATTGACAGAAATCACAGGGAGAAACATTGCCCCCCCTCCCAAATAAAAAATAAAAATAAAAAAAAAATCACAGAAGAAAAATGTTATTTGACGTTATTCAACAAGAAACACAGAAGACAACAAAAAACACAAAAACCTTTGAGTGAGAGAGCCCAAAGATCTAATCTACAAGTATTGTCATATGCAGACCCTATAGGATACTCTCCAATAATCATAAACTTTTTCTGAGGGAGCATGCAATCTCAGATCAAGGACAATTTAAGTAACTTAAAACTTAGTAAAAATTCAGGCCAGAATTTATGCAAAAGGATGAAACTGCAGATGGTCATGGATTTTTAAGAAAAGAAAGGTTACGAAGGCTATGTTTTTTATAGCTAGATGACTGTTTAGAGTACACACTGTAATGATCCCTTCTCATACAAATCACTTCAAACCATAATTCTCAAATCCTAGGTAACATTCAACTGGCTCAAGAGTTAATACAACATTCACTCAGGAAGTAAGTAAATGACCCATAATTACTGAATGAATTCCATATGGTGTTAAGAATAATTATGACTTCCTTATGTTATAACCATGAAACTGAGTATAATTCAGAGAATAAAATCAGGAATATGCTCCTAAGTGCTTTTTGATCCACCGAACATCACTCTTAATGTAGTTCTTATTTGTAGGTTAGATTTTTTAAAAAATATTTGATTTATTTATTCATGAGAATACACAGAGGAGAGAGGGAAGCAGAGACAGAGGCAGAGGGAGAAGCAGGCTCCATGCAGGGAGCCTGATGTGGGACTCGATCCTGGGACTCCAGGATCACACCCTGGGCTGCAGGCAGCGGTAAACCGCTGAGCCACCGGGCCTGCCCCTGTAGGTTAGATTTTAAAACGTTTTTATTATATAAAATCCTGTTAATGTATTTCTAGCATTTTTAAGGCAGATGTGTGAAGAGATCCGCTAGAAGGATAAGCTGGGAATCATTTCTATTCAACAAACATATTTCACCCCAGAATGTTGTTTTATAATCTTAAATCACTGTGGTTTAAACTCAATAAGCCTTTCTGTGATAAATCAGTGAATTGATTCTCTAATGTTTTATAACAGTTTCTACTTATTAGATATGGACAGGTCAGGTTTAGCATCAATGAAAACCAGGTCTAAAAAGATGATCTTGTGAAAAGCTAAGACAGCCAGCTTGCGCTCTTAGGCACCCAAGTCTGGAGTCCTTTGCTTGAATGAGATCAATATATTTGAATTAATCAAACTGGCCACATGAGGTCTCTGTTATTCCACAGAATACAAAAACATTTTAGATGTAGTTTTCAAATCAGGTAATTTCTCATGAAGTACAAGCGATGAAAATAATGTTGCAGATCTAGTTTACTATGTTGGAATAATATATTCCACTGGGAAAGAGAGAAATGGGAATCAAGTTGAAGCTACAAATAATGAAATGGAGTAAACTGTATCCTGCTACCGAATGCATCTAAAGTATCAGCCAATTGTTTCAACTGGGACTCACTAAACTAGAATGAAAGCATTTCAAGGAGTGAAGCACAGATAATTTGGCATACCTAAACACCGTATCTAAATACCAAATTAGATGATTTAAATTATAATATGCTGCTGGAATTCTTGGAAATATATGTAGCTCCTCACTAAATATATAAACAAGTTTCAAATCAGGTCTGTTGTGAAATATGAGCTATGTGTTGATCTTGGTTCTGGATATTATGAAGCCCCACATTCTCTTACAATCGTTGTCAGCAAATGCTCCTTGAAAGCCCCATGGTACAAACTCTACCTACGCAACAACCTCCTCAACAGAATATCTCACTTGGGCAACACTGAATGGCTCACTATGATTCAGCCCCATTTGAATATGTTAGTGAAAAAAAGTTAATAAAAAGGTAAAAAAAGTTCCACCTAAATAAAGTGACAAAAGATAAAATGAACTTATGTTAAAAAGCCATTAGTAGAGAGTCCAGGAAAAACAAAAACAAAATCACAGAAGTCAAGAACTGAGTTTCTTCCAAATCTACGGAACTCATGAAAAAAAAGTGACAAAACAAAGTGCTGTAGAGACAAATGGTGGAGGTAGCCGAATTTCATTTGGTTAGTGTGTTCAAAGTGCCAGAACTCATGGCAAGCAAAACTTGAGCTTTTACCAAGTTCTTTACTATCAACTCTCTGATTTCTATGTTTCCATAAAACAAGATTCAATAGGCTACAATATTTGGGATAATATTTTATGTTCTTGACTGTCTGGGGGACTGTCATTTTATGAAGCTGTACAAGAATGTAAGTAGATTCTATTTGTTCACCTATAAAGTCACTTGATTATTCTGTAGCTGCACAATTTGGTACTTAGTAAATTACATTCTATACCTCTCACAAAGTAAGATACAGATCTAATTGTGGAATAAATCACTACGGATAGCTTTGGGATACTTGGAAAGCTAAGGAGCCCAAGATTCAAATCTAGAATTAGGAAAAACAGATTTCTGTCCATTCCCAAAAGCACTGAAACCAAGCAATGAAGACAGTGAAGAGGGGTCTCAGTCTCATTCCTACACGAGACTTTTCGAAAGTGCAAGTCAAAGTCTTCTCTTTCTTTGGTGAGGCCTAATCTTGCTACTCAGGGACATTCCACAAAGTCTTTTGCTTTTCAGAGCTACTGACTGATGGACATTTATTGTACTGTCTGCTTTAAGCATGGTGGGCATCAGTTGCATACAGCACATTTTGAGCAAATGCAAGCACTGGCCAGGTGTGGGCTTCCTACACTGCACTCCACAGCACCCCATGGAATGATACATACATACCTCTATCTCCCACAAAAAAATGGAACAGTGGGAAAGCCCATCTGCCTATTTTTTTTTAATTTTTTAATTTATTTATGATAGTCACACAGAGAGAGAGAGAGGCAGAGACACAGGCAGAGGGAGAAGCAGGCTCCATGCACCGGGAGCCCGACGTGGGATTCGATCCTGGGTCTCCAGGATCGCGCCCTGGGCCAAAGGCAGGCGCTAAACCACTGCGCCACCCAGGGATCCCCATCTGCCTTTTTTTTTTTTAATGAAAAAAATATCTGCACCATTATTTTCTTTTTCTCCACTTAAAAGCCTATGTGTGCTTCACGAAATGCCTGTCAGCTGTATTCCACTGGACAACTACACCATTATTCTTTAAGGTATCAGTATACAGAAGCAGATGTGGGGAGCCAACGTATATGGAAATAAACAAAAGCATAGCTCTGGAAGCCCACTTTCCCAAGTGGAAATGCTACAAAGAGCACAAAGGGGGAATGGAATCAGCTCTACCAGAGGAAAGAGTCATTTTCTTCCAAAATTTGCTACAAAGACATCAATGAACATATTAATCACTACTAGAATCTTCTTGCTGGTAATTTTTATATTGGCTCTTAAAGGTTCTGAACTATAATCTCCTCAGTTTAAGGTTTCTGTGACTCAAAGCTATTGTAATATCCACTATAAAATATGTCATTATAGAAATACTATATACCAATCTCAGATAAGTACCTGGATCAATCATGGGTTAGTTTTTAGTTCTATGACAAGGAGCATAAATCTGAGCCCTCTGTTCCTCCTACTGTTTAATGCAATACAAGACTCTAATCGACAAAGACACATATATCACTTAAACATACATCATTTGCCCTACAGAACTATATACTTTTAAGAATGAAGGAAAGAGGTAAACAAGTGACACCACTTACAAGCTGTTGTGTGATGTAAGGTAAAGTGAAATGGGGAAGGAGGAGTAAGAAGAGAGGCCAAACCAGCCAACAATAAAACCCCATTCTTCCAGCACTGGGTCTGTCAACACGCTTACTTGCCCCAATTTTATAAAAATGAAATAAAAATCCGAAAAGGGTAAACTGCCTCATTATTTTGTCTTTTGTACTTATTCGTTCTTAAAAGCTAAAGTAAGAAAAAAATATATATATATTTAAATGGAAAGTATATCAATTTCACTTTATTAACCTAATTCAGGAAAGGGATGAGGAGAAAGGGGCTGAGGTTGGGTATGAAGGAAGAGGGTTAAAACTTGTGACAGTAAGATCCCTTCAAAATTCTGGTGCAGTCCTCAATCACTGCAGCCTGACGGTCAACAGAGTTGAACTCCAAAATACTGAAAGCAGACTCCTGTTCTCCATTTCTGTCCAGTGATCTTCGGTTACAGTGTGATGAGGTCTACCAGGTTGCCTTTAGGAGGAGTCATGCTGTCAGGAAAGAAATTTACTAAGGTGTCAAAGAGCTGAGTTCTTTGAGCGTAGGTGTGATCCACATCGGAAAAGCCTGGTAAAGGAGAGATACAAAGAAACTCATCGATTGTGTCTAAAACATGTAATAGAGAAACTAGTTGAGAAAAGCACCATTGTATAATGGAAAAATCAAAACCAAATTTGATTTCAAAACTAGACAGAGGTCCTGAACCCAGTTCTATTAATCTGGCAGTGGTGTGATCTTAGGGGAGTTAATCAGCCGTTCTGCAACTGTTTCTACAGCTGTAAATTTGTGTTAATCCTGCTTACTTGATGGTGTTACTGTGCATATTAAATACAATTTCACTAGAAGCACCTGTTCTAATGACTGGCTTTAGAACACTCATTAGACTGTTTTGTAACTAATTTAGTAACTTTAGTAACTAATACTGATTTCTCTTCTTTCCCTTATAAGCATTCTCTTCTTCTAGTCCACTGAGGCAGTTTCACTCCTCTTTTCTGCCTTTATAATGCTTTTGACCCACTAAAATTTTTTTGATAATAAAAATACAATAAAATCAGAGGTGCCTGGGTGGCTCAGTCAGTGAAGCATCCAACTCTTAGTTTTGGCTCAGGTCATGATCTCAGGGTCCTTCCATCAAGCCCTGCATTGAGCTCACTGCGCAGTGTAGAGTCCGCTTCTCCCTCTCTCTGCCCTTCTCCCCATTCTCTCTCATAAATAAATAAAATCTTTAAAAAAAAACACACACAAAAAAATCAAAATGAAAAATATACTAAAATCACTTTCTTTTAGCAAGTGGTTAAAAATCATTAAGGTCCTGAGAGTGGAAGTAGTCTCAGAGAACTGAGTGAAAATTCAGCTGAGGGAAATACATGTACAATAACGTAGAAAAGAGTACCTGGCACATAGCAAATGCCATACATTTGTGGTACTATGCACTGGGCTCTATGCCAGGCACATGCCATGTGAAAAATTGAGCAATGAACTACTTTTATCCAGATAAACATTGGAAAGTGGATGAAATTCTTAAAAGGTGGGGACCATGGAACTAAAGCATTTTCCCCCCTTTAACCTCCAGAAAACATGTAATTTTCAAGTTCATTCCAGCCAAAGGAATATTCAGTGAGATGCTTCCTTCCTTTAGTTAGCTGGTATATTGCTTTAAGCTGCTTCAAATTTCTTTTTTTTTTAAATTTATTTATTTATGATAGTCATACAGAGAGAAAGAGAGAGAGGCAGAGACACAGCCAGAGGGAGAAGCAGGCTCCATGCACCGGGAGCCTGATGTGGGATTCGATCCCGGGTCTCCAGGATCGCGCCCTGGGCCAAAGGCAGGCGCCAAACCGCTGCGCCACCCAGGGATCCCCTCAAATTTCTTATGTACATATGAAGTAGGAAAATAAAGTAGTTTTATTATTTCTCCATTTGTGAAATGGCTGAGACATAAGAGCCCTACTGAGTACCATAAGACCTAGAAATAGTGCCAGAGTTATATATGCCATGATACTCAGTGGAAAACTATTTCAAATTGGATCAATTTTCATTCAACCTACAATACAGTTTTAGGTACACTCTGTTTTTTACTCTTGTAAAGAACATGAACAGAACAGAACATTGCCAAGGATACCAGTTTCCTGGAAGGAAAATAAACAATGCCTCAAGAAAGGTACATTCCTTTTTATTAAAAAAAATTTTCTTACTCTTATTTTGAGGACAGATGTTTACTTCTTTGGAGCTTAAGATTTAGCAAAGAAATAGCATGGAAATGAATGGAAGGAAATACTCTGAAATGTAAACAAAGATATCTCTGAATGATAAGATTATTTTCTCTATTTTATGCTTTTCACAGTTTTCTAAAATTTTGAAAAATTTCAAACTCTTAGAAAAGTTTCAAGAATAGTACACCAAACAGTTATATATTCTTATCTAGATTACTTGTTCACATTTTGTCACATGTGTTCTCATTCTCTATTTGTTTGTATCCCACACATACTTTCTTTCTTTGTATAACTCTTTGGGAGTAAATCGTAGACATTTTCAGCTCTAAATACTTGGGTTCATTTCACCTAAGGACATCACTTAAATAACCACTATATAATAAACATATATACATATTTATATATTAAAACAATGTTTTTGTCCTAATAATCTTTTTATAGTCTTTTTCCCTACTCATCTAAAACCTAAAACTCAATCCAGTATCAAACACTGTGTTGAGTTTTCTTTGGCCTGGAATAGTTCCTCAGCCTGTTTTTTTATGACTCGGATATCCTTGACAAGTATGGAGCAGATACATAGTTGCAGAATGTGCTGAATTAGGGTGGTCTGACTGCTTCCTTGTGCTCAGATTGAATTTATGAAGTTCTGGCAAGAATACTACATTAAGAGTATTAATGTAGTCCTTCTCAGTGTATCATGTCAGGAGGCACAGGCTATCAGTTTGTCCCAATGTTAACTTTGATCACCTGATTAAGCTACAATAGCCAGATTTCTCCAGTGTGAAGGTATTCTTTTCTACAACTGCAATTAGTAATATATATATATATATATATTTTTTTTTTTTAAGTAAAATAATTTTTGAAAAGTTTTAAAGTAGGCTCCTCACCCAACATGTGGCTTTAACTCACAACCCTGAGATCAGGACCTGTGATCAAGAGTCAGATGCTCCATGAACTGAGTCACTCAGGCACGCTCAGCAATTAGTAAAATATTGGTGAGGAGCATTTGAGACTATGTGAATATCCTGCTCCCCAAAAAGGCTTGCACTCAATATTAGCCCTCACTCATTAATGATTCTTGCTAAAACAATTACATCTCAATAAAACCACTGATGAAAGTGTTTTCCTAACTCTACAATTCCTTCTGCATTTGTTGACTGATATTAATTATAAAGAGCTTTTCTTTTTCCTCTATTTTATTTGTTTACATGACTATGTACTCATGGATCCTTTTCTTGTTCAATATATCGTATTTATTAGCCATCATATTTTATTTTATTTATTTTATTTTATTATTATTTTTATTTATGATAGTCACACAGAGAGAGAGAGAGAGAGAGGCAGAGACACAGGCAGAAGGAGAAGCAGGCTCCATGCACCGGGAGCCTGACATGGGATTCGATCCCGGGTCTCTAGGATTGCGCCCCGGGCCAAAGGCAGGCGCCAAACCACTGCGCCACCCAGGGATCCCCCCATTATTCATTTTAATACTTATTGTCGCAGTTTTGGCCAGTGAGTGCTCTTTTGAGCTGGTTTCTGTCTTTAAATGTTCCCACTGATTTTTGAGCATTTCCTTATTTCTTGGCATAGCAGATATCCAAGCTCATCTTT
The DNA here is from genome assembly GCF_018345385.1 of Vulpes lagopus. Taxonomy (NCBI): domain Eukaryota; kingdom Metazoa; phylum Chordata; class Mammalia; order Carnivora; family Canidae; genus Vulpes; species Vulpes lagopus. The sequence continues at coordinate 6,029,869 of NC_054836.1, read as the reverse complement.
ACACAGCTCTAGAATAGCTAGAGATTTTTTTGCTGAATCAGCTAGAATTTTTCCAAAGAGCCCTAATTCCTTTCAGTGGTGAATGATATTTAGAAATCAAGATCAATTGTGTTAACTGCCAAGGGTGGTGGTGTTTCTAGGCCTCTACAGGTATGTACAATACATATTATATACACAGGTTTTTATTTATTTTTATTATTTTTTAAAGATTTTATTTATTTATTCATGAGAGACAGAGACAGGCAGAGAGAGAAGCAGGCTCCATGCAGGATGCCCAACGCGGGACTCAATCCCGGGACTCCAGGATAGTGCCCTGGGCCAAAGGCAGGCGCCAAACCACTGAGCCACCCAGTGATCCCTACACAGCTTTTTAAAAGCAAAGTCATGAGTTCATGATTTTGTTGATGATTCCCATTTTTAAAGAACTCTACAGGAGGGCAGCCCCGGTGGTGCAGCGGTTTAGCGCTGCCTGCAGCCCAGGGCGTGATCCTGGAGACCTGGGATCGGGTCCCACGTCGGGCTCCCTGCATGGTGCCTGCTTCTCCCTCTGCCTGTGTCTCTGCCTCTCTAGCTGTGTCTCTATGAATAAATAAAATCTTAAAAAAAAAAAAAAAAAAGAAGAACTCTACAGGATTCTTCCTCTCCTTATCCCATTCCCTATTCACAATATCTCCTTTCTCCCAGCAGGGAAACTAACTCCCTACAGCATCATCATATTTACTTATTTGTTCAATGTAAAATACATACAAAATATGTTCCAGGATTACTATACTCATACCACTACTAGCAAAAAGTCAAGATTTCTTTGCTTTTATTGTCTTTAGAATATATCTCACTAAGAGTGTAGTCTAAGCATTGCAACATTACACTGAAAAGCTTTCTCTCTTTTCTTCCTCCTATTGTGTGGTAATATTACCCAATGGCTTGTAGTCAACTTTAGGATGTTTCCCTTTTTTGTTTTATTTACTTTCATTCTTATAAAAAACTAATGAAGCAGTTATCACAAATTCCCCTTTCAGATGAGACAACTTAAGAGATACTCAGTAATTTAGTAAGATCTCACAGTTGGTGAGGGAAGAGAATGGAATTTGAATCTGTGTCTGACTCCAAAATGCATTTATTTATTTTTATTAACTAAAATTAACTGAGGGCTTAAATTGTACACAGTGTGCTAAATTCATTTAATCCTTAGAAGAACATGTTTATTTTTTGGCTTAATATTTTTAAATTATTGGAGTATATAAGTTAACATACAATGTTATATTACTTTCAGGTATACAACATAGTGATTTTGATTTGACGATTCTATACATTACTCAATGCTTCTCATGGTGTGATTACCATCTGAACATGTTTTATTTTTATTCACCATTTACCAATGAGAAAATTGAAATTTATACTATCGTTAGATGAATGTTTACATTATGATAGATCCCATTATGGAATACCATGTATCACTTAATATGAATACAATAGATCTAATGTAGTTTCTTAAAAACATCTCCAAGCCACATCATTAAATTTTAAAATGTTATGTTGTAGAATATTTTACATTGTTTAATAAATAAAAATGGAACACACAAACAAAATTATCTGTGTATGTTTGTGTGTGGGTACAGTCCATCTTTATTATGCACAAATTCTTTATTTGTACATTTGCCTACCCACTAAGATGTATCTGTAACCACAAAACCAATACTTGTGGCACTATGTGGTCATTCACAGACACATGGAGAGCAGCGAACATTTGAGTCACCACAGGCACACATTGTCAGCTGATGGTGAATTGAATGATGCTCTGCCTTCTTTTATTACTTCTTATACTATAAACAAGTGTCCTTTTCAATCTACTGGTGTCATGTTTTTCGCATTTTTGTGCTTTTTGTTGTGATTTCACTGCTTAAAATGGTCCCCAAGTGTAGTGCTGAAGTGTTCTCTAGTGTTTCTAAGTGCAAAAAGGCCATGATGTGCCTTATAGAGAAAATACACATTAGATAAGCTTTGTGCAATGGATCAATAATATCAGGAACCTAACTCTATGTCCCATAAGAACAATGATTTAGTATTCACTAATTCAGTATTCCTTGTGACTTTACAGAACATAACTACTGTAAATAAAGAGTATCAACTGTATTTGTATGTCTATGTATATAGTTGTGTGTGTGTGTGTCCGTGTGTAAAGATCTTCCAGATATGAGTGGTTACACTTGAGAAGGGACAGAGGTTGAGGAAAGTTGTTCAAGGAGAACCTTAAGCTTTATCTGTAGTCAAAGTTTTTTTTTTTTTTTTTTTAAAAAAAAAAAAACAACTTAAAAAGGGGCAGGAAACTCATCCAAACTACAACAACAAAAAAAGATTTGAAATCTCATACTCCTAATCAGTGTTTCTCTCACTTCATTTTCACCATAAAATGCAATGAGGAACTAATCACTCAGAGTAGTAGACACTGGTAAAGCTCAATGAGAAGTAGTATGGTTGGTGGTTTAGAGAGTGAGCTCTGAAGCCATACTACTAAAGTCTGTATCCTAGTTTTGTCATTCATTAGCACTATTCCTGGGAAGTTACCTAAGCTTCTCTGTGTCCCAGTTTCTTCCTATATAAAAGCAGATCACTTCATAGGATTATCATGGAGATTAAATGAGTTAAGACATGTACAGTGCTTAGAATAGTACCTGGCCCCACAGTCGGTGTTCAACAAATACCAGCTATTGCTTTATCACTACTACCATGACTGAAGACAACAGATGCTCTAAAAAAGAAAAGTGACCTATTAAGAATATACTTTTTCTTTTTCTTTAAGATTTATTAATTAATTTATTTGAGAGAGAGATGGAGAGAGAGAGAGAGAGAGAGATAGAGATAGAGATAGAGCCCAAGTGGGAGGGACAGAGGGAGACAGAATCTGCAGCAGACCCCATGCTGAGCTAGGAGCCTAATGCAGGGTTCAATCTCACAACACTGAGATCACCACCTGAGGCAAAATGAAGATTTGGATGCTTAACCAACTGCACCACCCAGGCGCCCTTAGGAATATACTTTTAATTTAACATCCTATACAGACTAGGTAATGTTTCCTATTTATGGTAAAGAAGAAATAGCAAGAAATCTCATTTTTCTACTGGATACAAGTTTATTTTTCTATTGCTAGTAATAAACTTATTGTTATATAAAAAGTACCTGTAAACATGAGGGCTACAGACAAGAGAGGCTGAAGAAAGTATCCTCCTGAAATCTAAATTTGGTGGATATAGCAAAAGTATAAAGGTTAAAAGGGCATAGTAAATACCGTGAAATTCTTAAGGTTCCTCATTCATAAATGTCAACACATGACAAAAAGCACTACTTTAGGCATAAGATGTTTTAAACATCTGTCTGAATTCATATTTTGCACATCATATTTGGGCCATAAAAGTTCTAAAAAGAGGTGTGAAGATCAAAAAAGGCAAATATACACTATAGACCAGATTTTTCCTACTTGTCACATACTTGCTGAAAATACACTTAAACTGCTCCAGTGCATACTTTCTGGAAACAAGATACAGCTCTAAAAATTAGCAAAATGTCTGAGTTCAAGTTTAAAAGTGCCAAAGCCACCAGAAGCTCTAAATTAAAGATCCTCAGAGGTTGTTTTTCTCTGCAGTCATTTTTCAAAATGAAGATAATGCCAGCTGTTTTTAACTCATTTTCCACCTTTCTAATTCTTTAAATTACATAGGATATGAATACTTTCATTTAATTTCAGTAAGAGGTTAAGATAAGCAATTCCAAAGAAAGTCAGAAAGTTCGGCAGAGGGGTACCTGGGTGGCTCAGTTAGTTAAGTGTCTATCTTTGGCTCGAGTCCTGATTCCAGGTCCTGGGATTGAGCCGGGCATCCAGTTCCCTGCTCAATGGAGAGAGTACTTCTCTCTCTGCCCCTCCCCCTGCTCATGCTCTCTTTCTCTCTCAAATAAATAGAAAACTAAAAATCTTAAGAAAGTTTGGTGGAAGCAAATTTTTTTTTTTTAATAGTTATTTTTTTTTTAATTTTTATTTATTTATGATAGTCACAGAGAGAGAGAGAGAGGCAGAGACACAGGCGGAGGGAGAAGCAGGCTCCATGCACCGGGAGCCTGATGTGGGATTCGATCCCGGGTCTCCAGGATCGCGCCCTGGGCCAAAGGCAGGCGCCAAACCGCTGCGCCACCCAGGGATCCCAGGAAGCAAATTTTTTTTTGGAGAATTTAGAAAATGACATATTTAGTTGATCTGTACATGAAAAATGTATACGTCTAGGCACTCGGCTGGCTCAATAGAGCATGAAACTCTTGATCTTGGGGTTGTGAGTTCGAGTCTCACACTGGGTGCAGAGGTTGCTTAAAAATCTTTAAATAGATGTATACATATATACATGAAATAATCCATTTGATTCCAATTCTTCTTCTTCTTCTTCTTCTTCTTTTTTTTTAAGATTTACGTGAGAGAAAGAGAGCATGTGCACATGCACACACAGTAGTGGGGGCGAGGGGCCCGGGTGGCTCAGCAGTTTAGTGTTGCTTTCGGCCCAGGGCGTGATCCTGGAGACCCGGGATCGAGTCTCATGTTGGGCTCCCTGCATGGAGCCTGCTTCTCCCTCTGCTTGTGTCTCTGCCTCTCTCTCTGTCTCTGTGCCTCTCATAAATAAATAAATAAAATCTTTAAAAAAAAAGGAGTGGGGGCGAGGTGGGACTGAGGGGCAGGTGGAGAGGAAGAGGGAGAGAAGCAGGCTCCCTGTTGAGTTCGGAGCCCCATGTGGGGCTTGATCTCATGAACTTGAGCCAAAAGGAAGAGTCGGACACTTAACTAAGCCACCCAAGTGCCCCAAGATTACATTTTTAAGGGAGGTAATAATAATAGTACCCTGAATGGAGCACTTACTGTTTTATAGTGCTGTTTTCCATATTTATTTCACTTAATTCTCTCAACAATTTGAGGTAAATACTCTTTATTACCTCCATCTTATAGATGGTGAAATTATTAGGTGACTTTGCTCAAGATCATTTTTGAAATTAGCAAGAGCCAGAGCGGACAGCTGAACCTAGATTCTTTTTTTTTTTTTTATTGGGTCCAAGTATACCTGACACAGCGGAGCAGGGACTTGGACTGAACCTAGATTCTGACTCTTAATCATTCTCCTATATTCTTGTCTCTTAACTACTGCCTACTAAGACATACTGCCTCCCTTCAGACAAGGCAGGAAATAAAACCCCACAGGAATTTTCTTTTTGTATTTTTTTCTGTTGTTTGTATTGTTCTCCGTGTATCCAAGATTTGCCTGGAATCCAAATAAAACCAATTGTTCCTGATAAAATATATCAGCTGGCAGTGAACGGGGCGGAGACCAAGGAAAGGAGTTCAGCTAAAGGTAAAATATTTGCTGACACCAGCCTAACATATTTAAATAATTGCCAAGAAATTCTTGTTCTAAAGGCTGAATATAAGTCAGCCAGAGACATTTTAGTGCTGCCCACCAATAAAATAAAAATAATGGCTCTGGGCTGTGGTATCCATACATAACAAGGCACATGTTTACTCAAACAAGTATTTATGTGCCATGCTCCTAACGTATATATCACTAAATCTCTGTTTCAAATAATGAAATTCACAAGGATATAGACTTTCTAAAATAATGCTTATACCTAGGTTCTCCATCACAAGGTTAAGATCTCTACTGGCTTCAAAACATTTGTGTGTATGGCATAGTGGTAAATGATTATCTAAATTTTCAGAGAGCCTAAGTTTTTTTTTTTTTTAATTTTATTTATTATTTATTCATTTATTCATGAGAGACCGAGAGAGAGAGAGGCAGAGACACAGGCAGAGGGAGGAGCAGGCTCCATGCAGGGAGCCCGATGTGGGACTCGATTCTAGAGCTTCGGAATCATGCCCTGAGCCAAAGGCAAATGTTCAACCACTGAGCCACCGAGGCGTCCCAGAGAGCCTAAGTTTTATAGCAGTCTGCTTGGCCCTGCACTGTGGTATCCTATGTATTCTCAATTAGAACTCAGGACTAGAGTTGCCTAGATCAGTGAAGAAGCCTCTCTTTCCTATTCTTTCCATCCCATTCATAAACACCAGAATTATATATGCTGTGTTTTCTTCTTTAAGGTATGTTTCACCTTTAGGAGACAAAAGGGTAAACAATGAAGAAATTAAATTGATATCCCAAAGTGTTATTTTATTCCAGAGAGAAAGAGCAGTATCTATATACACATACTAGAAAATTTCAATATTACTGCTCAATTCTAAGGCAAATAATAATAGCACAGGCATCAATGGAATTAATAAGCATCCACAATGTGACCATGTTTTATGACAAGAGGAAAGCTAAAAACTCCCATATTTCAAAAGCCTACAATCTTGTTGAAAAAGTAAAGCTATCATAATGACTTATCCTAATGAAAAGATTCTTAAGAATTCACCTGAATAAAGCTCTGGGTTGTGGAACTTCTACAGATTCCCCACTGCACTATAGTCTAGCTCGCTTTAATGATTCATTAATACCAAATGAGAGTATTGCTAAATGAAGACTGACGCTCCTATTTGGGGTGCCCAAGTAACACTGGAGTTTCAAGTAGAATGTATCTTAAATAATTAAGGTAACAGCATAAAAAACTCCCATTTTCAGGAAAGAGATAATGCATTTTCTCAGATCTCACAAGATTTTTCCCATCAACATTACTCTATCACCAATTTGTTGATCCCATACAATTCCACAAAGAACAGAGGAAAAATCATTCAATCAGTAAGTGTTAACTCACGGTAAGTGTATCAGTAATATAGTCTACATTCAGAAACAATGCTAGACAAGTTAATTTGTTTTGATTATGCTTCTACTGCCATGTGTTTGCATAATAACCCAGCAACTGGTGTAACAGGAACTGCAAACTAATGGGGACTGATGTGTGGAAAGAAAAGAACTCTGTAACAGGTTATTAGAAATTTTGCACGCTACCTTGAAACTTGCTCCCCTGAAACTTGCTCTGTTCAGATGAACATCTCACCTGCTGTTTCATTTAAAAGAAACTGAAACCCAATCCCCCAAGTGCTAGGGCATCTAAGCTGGGTAAACTGCACTGGAGTACTTACCTAGAGCTGTAAAATCTGAGCCAGATTTGAATAGAGCTGAAGCTAGAAGCTGAAACTGTAAAAGAAAAATAGAAGCAAATTAGCTGAGCACATTAGAGAAAAATATCATTTTGGCCATTTATTAGCCACTGTATGTCCCTGAATATATGCTGCTTAAGTCTATCCACCAAATAGTAGAACAACATCACATTTAGATTAAAGAATATGCTGATTTTTCTATGGGATTGCTTTCCAAAATACTGGACCACCTCTTGGAATTATTTTATTTTTAAAATTTATTTAAGTATGTATTTGTGAACAAACAACAAAAATTGAGAATATTTAGAACTACTGTATTTAATTTGGGAGAACTATTTATCTTTATTTTGAATGAGGATACTAGAAAATAGGTAAGTTAAAGGACTGAGTAGACCAATGAGGAGAATCTCGATGAAATTACTTAGCACTTTGTAAGACCTAAGTGGTTGATACCACTGATTCCTCAGGATGTATTTTATACCCGTGCTTCCAGCCTTTAAGATTTCAAGTATCACTCACACTAATATTCTGTCATTCTGTCAAGGAGGTGAATGACTGATTTTCAAATGTTAAACCAACCTTATATTCCTAGGATAAACCCTCACTTGGTCATTGTGCATTAACCTTTTTAAATATTGATAGATCTGATTAGCTAAAATTTAACTAAGAATTTTGCATCCACATTCCCAAGTATTGGTCTATAATTTTCTTTGCTTGTAATATTTTTGTCGGGTCTTTAATATCAGAGTCAACTTGCTTCATAACAGGATATACAAAGTGCTCTATCTTCCCCTGGTTTCTTAGAGTCGTCTGTGAAGAGTTGGTATTTTTACTTCCTTAAATGGTTGACTGAATCTGCTGAGATAGCAATTAAGAACTAGTTTTCTTTGTTAGAAAGTTTTCAGTTACAAATTCAATCTATGTTTGTAATTGATATGGAGTTCCTTAAGATTTTCTTTTTTTTTTTCCTTAAGATTTTCTAATTCCTCCTGTGTCTGTTTAGTTGTGTCTTCCAAGGAATTTGTCTATTTTATCAAGTTGCTCAATTTGTTGACAATTGTTCATAAAACCTTCTTATTCCCTTTTGTGTATATAGGGTCTGTAATGATGCTCACAATTTATATTTTCACTATTATTTTCTTTGTAAGTCTTGCTATTTTATTCATCTTTTCAAAGAACCAACTTTTCACTTTTTTTAATTTTTATTTTTTATTTTTTTCAACTTTTCACTTTTTAAACTTTTTCAATTGTTGCCTGTTTCACTAATTTCCTATATTCCATTTATTTGAGGGTTAATTTGTTCCTCTTTTCTGACTTGGAAGGTGAAAGATAAACCTACTGGTTCTACATACAGAACGCTAGGGCAAAAACCATTATTTTAATAATCTGATTAAGGGGAATTGATATGTACTAGCCTAGGATTTTAACAGGTATCAAGTGATATTACACAATCTGAGTAAAGCCAGACTTGAATATCCAACTATCACCTCAATGTATAAAGTTGGCTGATTCACAGGCATCTCAAACTGAAGATACCCAACATTATACTCCTGATCCCAGTCAGGAGTCCCCACCCACGACCACAAACTGGGTCTACCCAGATCCTCAATTCAATTGATAGTAACTCCATCCACTAAGGCTAATAACTTTGGAGTCATTTCTTTCAAACCCTACATCCAATCGATCATAAAATTCTGTTGGTTCTTTTTTTTAAAGTTTTTAAAAAAAATATTTTATTTATTTATTCATGAGAGACACAGAGAGAGAGAGGCAGAGACACATGCAGAGGGAGAAGCAGGCTCCATGCAGGGAGCCTGATGTGGGACTCACGCCCTGAGCCAAAGGCAGGTGCCAAACCGCTGAGCTCCCTTTTTAAGTTTTTATTTAAATTCCAGCTAGTTAACATACAGTGTAGTATTAGTTTCAAGTATACAATATAGTCATTCAACGTTCCCATACATCACCCAATGCTTATCACAAGTGCATTCTTTAATTCCCATCACCTATTTAACTCATACCCCTAATCCTGGTAACCACCAGCAGTTTGTTCTCTATAGGTAAGAGTGTGTTGGGGCATCTGGCTGGTTCAGTTGGTAGAGTGTGCAACGCTTGCCTTGGGGCTGTAGGTTTGAGCCCTACGTTGGGTGTAGAGAGTACATTAAAAAGTCTGTTTCTTGGTTTGCCTCTTTTTTTTCCTCCTCTTTGCTCATTTGTTTTGTTTCTTAAATTCCACATGAGTGAAATCATATGGTATTTGTCTTTTTTTCTGAGTTATTTCACTTAGCATAATACTCTCTGGCTCCATCCATACCATTGCAAATGACAAGATTTCTTTCTTTTTTTTTTTGGCTGAGTAATATTCAATTGTGTACGTATCATTAATCAATGGACACTTGAGCTATTTCCATAATTTGCTTATTAGTAGATAGTGCTGCTATAAACACTGAAGTGCATGTATCCTTTTGAATTAATGTTTTTCTATTCTTTGTGTAAATACCTAGGAATGCAATTGCTGGATTGTAGAGTAGCTCTATTTTTCACTTTTTGAGGAACCTGCCTACTGTTTTCCATAGTGGCTGCACCAGATTGCATTCCCACCGTTGGTTCTATCTTCTATATACATATTGAGAATCTGCTCTACTTTACTTCTCACTATTTCTACTGCTGCTACTTTGGTGTGCACTACAATAATCTCTTACTTAGATTTCTACTATCTCCCTTACAGGTTACTCTGCCTCCATTCTTACTCTCCTTTAGTCTATTGTCAATATGGCAGTCAGAGTGTCTTAGATCTTAGCGATCTTAGTCAGGTAAGACAGAAAGCAGGTCACATCACTCCCCTGCACGATATCCTGAACTGGCTCCTTATTCACTCAGAGTGAAAACAGAAGTCCTAACGCTGCCTTCCGAAGTCATTCACAATCGATCTCCCAATCCCTGCTATTACTTCTCTGATTACTCTTATCATTCTTACTTCTATTCCAGCTACAGTAGCCTCCTTGCTGTTTGTTCTCCTAAACAAAGCCAGAATGCTCCCACTCTCGGGTCTTTGGTTCTAGTCCTACCTTTGCCAGGAATTATCTTCCCCAAATTATCTTAGATCATTCCCTCATACCTTTCAAGTCTTTGTGTACATCTCATTTCTAAATGAGGCTTATTAAAAGCATCCTATTTAATATGGCAACTGTCCATTCTCACCCCTTCTAATTCTGATCTCCCTTTACTTTTTTTACCATAATACCTATCAATACTAATGTACTATATAAATTGCTTATTTAATATGTTTATCATCTGTCATCACTAGTAGTAAGTACCAACGCAGGCAGGTATTCTGTTTGGTTCACTAATATATTTCCTGTGTCTAGAAGAATGCCTGGCATATTGAAGGCGTTCAATACACATCTGTTAAATGAATGACACCAGTACTTTGGAAGCTCAGCAGAAATATAATTAATACAAAATGTGCAATACTGGCTCAAAACTTGTTTTTCTCATTCCTTCTTTATTATAGAATCCTCTCTGAAAATGGCAGAATTAATTTAGGCAACCTTTTCCTGGCCTTTTCTAGAAAAAAAAAATCATTTCTGTAAGTTTTATCAGCAGTGCATTTCCAATTTAGAATCCACATTCTGAAGAATGAAGGAAAGCAACGGATCATTATTTGGTATACAGCTGGTAGTCCACCATCATTTTTCCAATAATAGGCACAATGATGATTATCATCCTGATAACTAGCCTCCCAAAAAGAGAAAAATCTAAAAACTACTTCTAGTTGCTGATACAATCATTTAATATAATAAAATTTTGTAAAATATACAAAGAGAACAAAAACAAGCTTCTGCAGAAAACAAGTAACAGTAAGGTCTTTTTTGGAAGTAGAATGGTATCTCATAAGGGAAGTGAAGATCTATATACCTCACTAACAAATACTGTAAGTATATATTCTAGAACAGTCATCAAGGGATTTCTTCTCCCAAAACAAAATCTATCTACACATTTTTAAACAAAATAATAATCTCACAGACCAGTAATCCTCAAAGTTAGGAGTGTTTTCTGTTACATAAGAGCAGATGAGAGAATCTTAGGGTGAGGATATCATTTTGAAGAAGTCTCTGGGGGTGATTCTGATGTTGACACACACATGCATAGCATCATTTTAACGAACTTATATTAGGGCTAAACAACTCTTGATGGATAAAGTTTTTAAGAAATGGAAGTCTGTGGCATACAAAAGCATAATTTCAAACTACCAAGAAAGGAGAAAAAGAGAAACCTGCTACCAAAATTTTTAAAATGGCTCTGTTTGAACCTGACACACCTTGCTGTCCTGGTTTTTCCCATTAGCTTAGCTTTAAGAACAAACTGCCTGTTTTCTTTGGCCTACTTGCAGCTCACACAGCTCAATTTATTTACTTTGCAATATTTTGTTTTGTTTCAGTTTTAAAAAGTAAGAGAAAAATGAATGTTCCCAGGTTACAGACATTTTAGATAGACTGGAAAAAAACAAGGAAATCTATTTATCACTTTCAAATGCATGGTCTAATAAAATGAACATTAAGAGACTTTTTACAACTATGTTCAGTTATAAGCCATAAAAGATAAAACCAGACATAATCTGCTACTTGGCAAAACTACGATAATTTCCCCAATTTAAGTAGTATCATGAATGGACTCAAGATTCAAGGAGAGACAATTAATTAACTGTCCCCCCCTTCAGGGGGTTCTGAAGCATGTTCTACTGATTCTCCACCTAGGGAAGGGTTATAACCAATACTGAGTAAGAACAATCAGACTTATTCTCACAGGCAACTATGAAAGAGAATCTCTTTGTTTTGGTGCCAAGTATATGCAGGCTCTACTGCTTAAAAGTACAATGAACTTGGTACCTGAAAAGTGATGTAACATTAAATCTGAAACCTGGGTCATGGCTGAAAACAAAAAAGCACTGTTTGATGTTGTTATTACAAAGCCAAAGCAACAGAGAACTGGGAAATAGATGGTAGGGACAGAACTATATATCATCAGCACCAATTCTGTGAGTGGAAGGTAAAATGCATTGCAGTTTAGATGTTGCTAGACGAACTATGAACAAGGATGCTTGGCAGAAGTTAAAAGTGACAAAAGGAATCTCAGAGGTTAGAGAAAGACAGGAAACTCACTGCAGGGGTATTCATACACTGTAGATAAGCAAATATGCCCTAAAAATATTACATCTTTTAGATGTAATTTTGTAACAAGAAACCCCTGAAAAGTAATGATGAAGAAATTAGTATTAATGCTATTACTAGTATTTACTTGGTAGCATTACTACTAAGTTCTCAAGATTAGGGACCCCTGATGAATGAAATCAGTAGACTGTAGTTGAACCATCCTGCTATAACAGTCATATAATTAAATATCAAGATAGCAGGGATTCTACTCTTATCAACCTCTCTTCACTTTCTCCCTACGAAAGAAGAGATTTTGCTTTCTTCTCTATGGGATTTTGAAGTATCAACAGAAAAGTTTATATTGAGCCATTATGTAATCCTTAAGTGAAAGAAGCACAGGACTACAGAAGTAAAAATTTCTATTTCTTTCCCAACATACAAAACTAATGCTGAAGTTAAAACTTTAAATGTGAGAATCCTTTTCTGAATGGATCAAAGCCTTTCTGTGTGACCTAGACCTTTTATCTTCATATGAAAGTAAGCCTATTCAATTTCTATTTCATCTGCTCTGTGCTACTCTAAAGATTATTAGTGCCATCGTATTTTCCTTTAAATATCTAAGAGAGAAATCAGCAATCAGAAATCAATCAGTAAGAGACTTTTTTTTCCATGCTCATTTTCTGAGGTTTATTAGCACCTTTACCTCTTTTGTCTCTTCTGGGTCTGAATGATCCACGGTTATATAGAGATCATTTTGTAAGTATTTCAGAGCGCTAAGGGGATCCATCTGGGCCTTTTCTTCAAACCTAGAAAATGTAAACAAGAATAATAATTGTCTGGAGGTATGAAAAAACATCAGAAATGTCATTTAGAACTGCAGTGGAACACTCTGTTTGAGGAGTCATTGTGGATATCTAAAAAAAAAAAAAGCAAAAAAAAAACAAAAAACAAAAACAAACAAACAAACAAAAAAACCACAACCTGTGTTTGGGAATTCAGAAGTAAGAATACTGCCATGGAGACGGTGTAGCTGCAGAGTCCCTGGAGATGTAATGGTAATGCCAGGTGGTCACAGGCAGTCATGGTGCTTGAGACTGGGTAGGAGCACTTCCTACACTCCTCTTAAAACTACAAGCTAAGATTAAATCAACTACAAAACACAGTGAACATGTCAAATATTTTATATAACAGAACTGCATAAGAGCCAAATATGTTTCATAAAAAACAAGCAGAGATAAAATAAAAATACTGGGTTAGATCTGTGTAATATACATTCTACTAGAGGTGCTTAACAGGTACCTTAGAAACAGAAATTAGTAGTTTCTTTTCAGGAATATCTTTTTTTTTTTTTTTTAAGGTTTTATTTATTCATGAGAGACAAAGAGAGAGAGAGAGAGAGACAGAAGACAGAAACACAGGCAGAGGGAGAAGCAGGCTCCATGCAGGGAGCCTGACATGGGACTCGATCTGGGGTCTCCAGGATCAGGCCCTGGACTGAAGGCGGCGCTAAACCGCTGAGCCACCTGGGCTGCCCCTCTTTTCAGGAGTATCATTAACATTGATTAAAATATATATTTTTAAAACTGATTAAATATTTTTATAAGATTATTTCCTATCTCAATGATCAACAAAAACAACTGTAGCAACCACTTATCAAGTATGTAATGTGCTAGACACTGTATCATGTATTTTATAAATATTAATTACTTCATTGATCCCTGCTCTAATGACAATAAGTTTATCATCATTTAAAAAAAGAAATGAGGCCGCTTCCGCCCCGCCGGTCCTCCTTCCCGACATGGCGCAGTCGGTTAACATCACGGAGCTGAACCTGCCACAGCTAGAGATGCTCAAGAACCAGCTGGACCAGGAAGTGGAGTTCCTGTCCACGTCCATCGCGCAGCTCAAGGTGGTGCAGACCAAGTACGTGGAAGCCAAGGACTGTCTGCACGTGCTCAACAAGAACAACGAGGGGAAAGAACTACTCGTCCCACTGACGAGTTCTATGTATGTCCCTGGGAAGCTACATGATGTGGAACATGTACTCATCGATGTGGGAACAGGCTACTATGTAGAAAAGACAGCGGAGGATGCCAAGGACTTTTTCAAGAGGAAGATAGACTTTCTTACGAAGCAAATGGAGAAAATCCAACCAGCTCTGCAGGAGAAGCATGCCAAGAAACAGGCTGTCATGGAGATGATGAGCCAGAAGATTCAGCAGCTCACAGCCCTGGGGGCAACTCAGGGGACGGCCAAGGCCTGAAAGCTCGGTTCAGAAAGGGTTGGTTCAGAAAGGGGCCAAGTGCTCCTGCGGCGGGAGCTGGGACTTTGTGGGCGTGGCTTCCCGGGGCCCAGGACGGGAGGGGCTTGCTTCGTGCTAATAAACGTGCCCGCGGGGCCCCCCCCCCCAAAAAAAATAAAATAAATAAAAATAAAAAAAGAAATGAGAAACTGAGGCTCAGACAATCAACTTGGCCAAGATAAGAGCTAAAAAGTGGCAGAGGTAGAACCAAACGCAGATCTATTGGATTCCAAAGCTGAAAAGAAAGTTATTTCTCTTAAAAAAAAAAAAAAAAAAAGTCTGCTTGGAACTGTTAAGCTATTTAAATAAGATACTGTCCTTTTGTTATGGCATAATTATATGTGGATTTATTTGTAGTAAGTTGGTATGTTTTTCAAAATATTGTACAGAGAGAAAGAAAAGAAGACATTTAGTTTCACTTGGGAAAGGAAAATAATGAGCCTCTCACAATAGTGTTCAGGCTGATGGCATCCGTAATATCCTGTCTTTAGAGTTAATCTCAGAGATAGAGTACCTGTATTTCAAGCAGGGCAAAAAGTAGCAAAATATTACAGCTTTATTGTATCGGATAGTAACATGACAGTCAACTAGCCTTCAAGCCCTCAAATGAGAGAGTTCCTTAGGCAGAGGTCATATTACTCTACTATCTTGTCCAAAATTGGTTAGACTCTTTCTCTCTCTGTGTGTTTCTCATGAATAAATAAATAAATAAATCTTAAAAAAAATTGGTTAAACTAGTTTTGGCACCTAAGACAAAAGCAATCCTCTTAAGCTCGCTCAGCAGTTTATAAAGCAGCCTGGCAGAATTATTCCCAATAGGGATACTCTCTCCAGGTAGCCCTCTCTAAGACGACACTCTCTTAGAGAATCTGAACATGAGAAACACAAGGGCATAAAAGGCACACAAAACACAGAAGTCAGTACACAGAAGACATGAGATGGTAGGTACATTCCTTCCCTTCCTATCCCACTTTTCTTTCCTTTCCTCCTATCTATCTACCTACTTATTTACCAAAGCCACATGTATCTATCTGTCTGTCTGTCTTTGGAAGTATGAGGTTGAGGGAAAGCAGAGTCTGGAGTGAGAATCCATCCCAGGACCCTGGGATCATGACCTGAGCTGAAGGCAAACGTTCAACCACTGAGCCACTCACAGGTACTCTTTTAATATGAAATTAAAAATTAAAAGGTAGGGGGATCCCTAAGTGGCTCAGTGGTTTAGCGCCTGCCTTTGGCCCAGGGTGTGATCCTGGAGACCTGGGATCAAGTCCCACGTTGGGCTCCCGGTATGGAGCCTGCTTCTCCCTCTGCCTGTGTCTCTGCCACTCTCTCTCTCTCTGTCTCTCATGAATAAATAAATAAAATCTTTAAAAAAATTAAAAAGGTAATTTTCATGATCCATTCAATTTATATAAGCAACTTCTATCTATTCTGCCTGCAATGTAGCAATATTCCTCAAACTCTTTTTTTTTTTTTAATTTTTTTTTTTATTTATGATAGTCACAGAGAGAGAGAGAGAGAGAGGCAGAGACACAGGCAGAAGGAGAAGCAGGCTCCATGCACCGGGAGCCCGATGTGGGATTCGATCCCGGGTGTCCAGGATCGCGCCCTGGGCCAAAGGCAGGCACCAAACCGCTGCGCCACCCAGGGATCCCTCCTCAAACTCTTGAATTCATCTAAGGGTTGGTAGAAAAAAAGGTCTATGTCATTTCAAATATTTTTTTTTTAAATTTTTTTAATTTTTTATTTATTTATGATAGTCACAGAGAGAGAGAGAGAGGCAGAGACACAGGTGGAGAGAGAAGCAGGCTCCATGCACTGGGAGCCCGATGTGGGATTCGATCCCGGGTCTCCAGGATCGCGCCCTGGGCCAAAGGCAGGCGCCAAACCGCTGCGCCACCCAGGGATCCCTCATTTCAAATATTTAAAAAGGGCCAAGGGTGCCTGGCTGGCTTTTAGTCAATGGAACATGTGATTCTGTGGTCTTGGTCTGTGAGTTTAAGCCCCACACTGGTGGTAGAGATTACTTAAAAATAAAATCTTCAAAAATAAATAAAAATTAAAATTAAAATTAAAAAGTAAATAAATAAGTAAAATGGGCTTTCTACTATCAGTTCAGATTAGTACTAGACAAGATTCTAAGATGCCCTAGCGGTTATCACTGACTGCTCTTCTCTCATACCCATATCCAATCCATCATGAAATTCTGTTGGTACAATCTTCAGTTTATATCCAGAATCTTACTGGGCTTTCTTGATCTCTTTCATGGAATGCCTCTTCCTCTGTATTCCCTCAAATGGTGGTCATCAGATAATACCAACATCTCTCTACTCTTCTCACTCTCTATAAGTAAGCTCCTTTTCTTGTTGATGACTCACAAATATAATAATTGGCCCATGCCTTTCCTCCAAATGCTAACACATAATCTTTAAAACACAGTGCATCAAACTGAACTCATCCTTCCCAACACACAAACCTGTTGTTTCTGAAGAATTCCCCATCTAACTGAAAACAACCACAACCTTTTTTTACTCAGTTCTTTTGGAAGAAAACCTAGAATGGTTTTCTATTAAAAGAGAAATCTGGGTGTGTTATTCCTCTGCCTAAAATCTTTCAATGCTCTCCTTTCACTCAGAGTAAAAGCCAAAGAAATTGTGATATGGTAAAGGAAAAGTCTAATAATTTATACTACATGGATTTTATGTATTTCTACTCTATATAAAATATAATATATATAATTATGTATATAAAAAATAAAAATATAATAGACCCATAAACATGTGCAGATGTATGTGTGTGCATGTGTGGTGGTGACGGTGGTGAAGTGATGAATGCTGGAGTCACAATACTTAGGACCATCTCCTGGCTATGCCACATTTGGCTGAGTGACCCTAGATGAATTATGTAACCTATTTAAAAATACTCATTTCTTCTTTTATGAAATAGTGTTAAGAATAGTACCTTACTTAATTGCCTTATGGTAGGAATAATATGCTAGATCTAGCACACAAAAATTGCTCAACAAATCATAGTTATTATCATTAAAGGCTAACCTTCTCCTTTCAAACTGTAAATTTTTCTTACCATCAAGTATTATCAATAACTAAAAAGAGATATGCTTTTCTATATTTTTCAGTGTCTTATCACCTGCTAGGGCTAAAAAGCAAGCATAATCCAGGAAATCTATATGAAAATGTTTGATTACATGATTTTGCAATTAAATGGTAAAGGTAATGAAGTAAAACCAAAATCATATTTGAAGTTGTATTCTGAAACATCAGATTAGAAAGATACTGTTTAGTCAACTATATCATCGTATTCACTGTTAAGAAAGTTATCAACAGGCTAGGCATTTAGCAATAGTAGAGTGCTGATATAATCTATAGTGATTAGGCCTTGAGTTACTGGAAGCACCTTCACAGAAATTTCTTCCATTTAACAGGTGCAAAATCTCCTTCTATATCTAGACAATTTTAGCATCAATATGTATATTTACTTTGTATCTTCCTTTGAAAGAAGAAAGCAAAAATAAGGAAAATAACAGGGCATTTACAAAAGTCATCTTTACAGTATTTACACTATCATATTAGTAAATTTCCAAAGGCAAAAAAGTTCTATCTCCAAAGTTGAGGTAATACCAACAATGGCTGATAATTTAAAAAAAAAAAGTTTTCAGTATAATATTTTTATACCTGTGTTTTCTTATCAGGTACTTGCAGTGTCTGAGTAAGTAATCTTTTGAAGGCCTACACAACTTCAGCGACCAGAAGTCATCTAATCTCATCTTTGGGGAGCAAGATTTTCCTGGATTCCCACCAAATAAATAATGAACCTAAAATAAAACAAGCCACATTTTAAGATGCATGCATACTTAGGAAACTATAGAAGTCATAATAAAATTTCTTCATTTTGGTAGCAATGTGTAACAGTAATAATTAAAACATTATTGCATTTCTACCAAAGACTTCTTTTGATATTTCTCACTTCCATTTTACTTTAAAGTACTGTGGCTACTTCCTTAAACTGCATTTCATATTAAAGATGAGTTGTATTACCACAATTATACTGCCAATGGAAGACATGAAACAAAAGCAATGATAGTAAAAAGCTAATCCACAATACAGAGTTTACTTAGGGCAACAAATAATGGGGATTATTAAGTTAACCAAGCGTTAATCATAATAACAAACAAGATCTTTAATAAAACTGACATACATGCTGAATCACTGAAGGTGAATAGTAACTAGAAGCTTTTTAAATTTTAGCATCTTAACTTTGCTTTAGGCTTACTGCCAAATGTTAAATGGTACATATAATTTGTGATATAACTTTTAAAATATTACATTATTCAACACCCCAAAAAAGGGAATGCAATTTCATTGGTATAATTTTAGTGATATTCTGTACTTAAAGTGTTAAAATAGTTCCTGAAGTTTTGAAAATCAATAATGTTATACACAACAGCTCTATTATTTCTATCCTATAGATGAAAATTCATTTACCCTTTAATTTGGGAGACTCTAAGAGAAAGCACGTTTATTCACTCCTATGGTATCATTTAACCTAAAGGTCTTAAATGATATGGAATTTAAATAATCACCTATGGCCTATACAGAAAGAATACAAGCTTTGTCAATAAGTTATTATATAATCTGAGCCCAATCACGAACCTGTATGTAAAGTTTTTGGGAGACATAGTTTAAAGAAATCACCCTTAACATTTAGTGACCCTAAAACTTGAGAATGCAGGACTGTTTTTGTGAGGCCAATTGAAAGCACATGTCATTCATAGATAAAAGACTTCTTACACAATGGGAAAATCTAACCTAAGCTGAGATCAACAGTCTGAGGCTGGAACAGCTGAGCCCCCCAGGCACCCCTGCTTCTATTTTTTTAGAAGTCTCTCCCTGAGCTGGTGGTAGAGCATTCCTACCACTTTAGGTTTGGTGTTGCCTGATTCTCATCACTTTTTGCTCAAATACACTCTTAAAATGTTTTTTTTTTTTTAAAAAAAAGGAAAATCTAAAATTGGAAGTTACATATATTTTTTCATATCATGGGACAAGGTATCCTAATGCTAAAAACCGTACATTTTTTAGTTGGACATTCATATTTCCCAATACAGGCATACCTCAGGCATGTTCAGTTCCAGACCACCACAAAAAAGCAAATACTATAACTGAGTCAAAGGAATTCCTTTGTTTCCCAATGCATGTATCTGATCTACGGAGCTACAAAACAAAGTAGAAAAGTGCCAGAACTTTGGACTATGAGAAATGTTTATTCTCTTAAGGAATTTTAGGAAGAAATGATATCAAATGTCTGCTACATATTCTATGAATCTCTACTATGTATAACTTTTTATTCAAATCCACTTAAAAATAATCAGAAACATCTATTTTGGGATTCTTTCAGATTATAGGTCTTGGAAAGTTTACAAGTTGATGTAGTTAGGGTACCTTGTGTAACTCATCATATACAAGCTGATGGGCAAATCTTGGACATGGTTCTTCCTCCTGTAGACTTTTACTTGGATTATCCTTTGCAGCTTGATCATTCTTATAGACGCAAGACCTGCAAGACATTGCTTTTTAAGACACTGCTATCCTAAAAAATTAGCAGCATAATGTTAATACAACTTTAGCAAGCAAATTAATTGGATGTCTAATTACCAACAAAAAATTTATAAATTTGTTCACATCAAATCTTAAAATTTCTGGTCACTCTCACACAATAATGCAAATTTGTTAGAATGAAGTTCTTACATTCTTTTAATGTCCATCCAAAACCTCACTTAAGAACTAACTACTTCATGTTATGAAACACAGACAGCATATATGAAGGCCCAAACCAAAGTCTCAAAGACAAGATAATCCCATTTATTTAGTCACAATAAAAAAAAAAACTCACAGTTTCTTTCAGTTTTACTGCTTAAAATAAATGTCCTACTTAGGAAATAATAAATTCCTTAGTTGCTGCATGGAGGAAGTTCTCTCAAGTGCCTGTTTTGTAAAATATCCACTTATGCAGTAATCACAGAATATCAGACCTGGATTCTCTAGACCACTGTTTTCCAAAGCAAAATGTGCAACACTGGTTCTATGAGATGCTCTGTGACAAAAAGGTCCCAGTTTGAAAACACTAGACAATGGCCCCCACCCTGCTCTAGTGAAATCAGTTCATTTATCCAAACTAAGACCACCTACAGGAGAAGGGAAGGAAAAATAAGATAAAAATAGGGAGGGAAGCAAACCATAAGAGACTCTTAAATAGAGAGAATAGAGGTCTGCTGGAGGGGAGGTGGATGGGGGTGTGGGGATGGTGATGACCTAAATGGGTGATGGGCATTAAGGAGGGCACTTCGGATGAGCACTGGGTATTATATGTAAATGATGACTCACTCCTAGAATTTAGGAGTAAATTCTACTCCTAAAACCAATACTACACTATATGTTAAATAACTTGAATTTGAATTAAAAACAAAACAAAACAAAACAAAACTAAGACCACCTGGGAACATTAAAAAAAAAAGTTCTCAATTTTACATATCTACTTGGTAGCAAAATCTAGACTAAAATACAGTTCTCTTGTCTTCCAGACCAGGTGATTCCTGGATTTTATTCAGAGGTAAAATCCATTCACTGAACATCACTGCATACATGGGCATCAATATTAACTTCTTTTCCCAATACAGGCATACCTCAGAGAAGTTGTGCATTCATTTCCAGACCACCACAATAAAGCAAATACTGTAATTAAGTGAGTCAAAGGAATTCCTTTGTTTCCCAATGCATATAAAAGTTATGTTTCTACTATTCCAGTCTATTCAGTATGCAACAGTATTCCAGTCTATTCAGTATGCAACAGTATTACGTCTAAAAAATACTATGTATATACCTTAACTAAAAAATACTTCATTGCTAGAAAATGCTAACCAACCTCTGAGCTTTCAGCAAGTCATAATCTTTTTGCTGGTGGAGGGGTCTGCCTCAATGTTGATGGCTGTTAACTGACCAGAGTGGTGGTTGCTGAAGGCTAGAGGAGCTGTGACAATTTCTTAAAACAGCTGACCCTTGAACAACATGGGTTTGAACTACATGGATCCACTACAGTACAGTATGGTAAATGTATTTTCTCTTAAGATTTTTCTTAACAGGGCAGCCTGGGTGGCTCAGCAGTTTAGTGCCACCTTCAGCCCAGGGTGTGATCCTGGGGACCCGGGATGGAGTCCCACATCAGGCTCCCTGCATAGAGCCTGCTTCTCCCTCTGCCTGTGTCTCTGCCTCTCTCTCTGTCTCTCATGAATAAATAAATAATCTTAAAAAAAATTTTTTTTCTTAACATTTTCTTTCTTCTATCTTACTTTATTGTAAGGATACAATATATAATACATATATAAAATATGTATTAGTCAACTGTTTATGTTACTGACAAGGCTTCTGATCAACAGTAGCCTATTGGGTTTTTAGGGAGTAAAGTTACACATGGATTTTCAACTGTGTGAGGGCTGGCACCCCCAAGGCCTGTGTTGTTCAAAGGGTCAAGTGTAATGAAATTGGCTACATAAACTGACTCCCTTTCATGAACTATTTCTCTTTGTTATACAATGCTGTCTGACAACATTCTACCCATTAGTATAGTATAACTTCTTTCAAACCCTGCCACTGCTTTATTAACTAAGGTTATGTAATATTCTAAATCCTTTGCTATCATTTCTACAGTCTTCAGAGTTTCTACCAGAAATAGATTCTATCTCAAGAAATCACTTTAGTCACATTGTTAGGATCTACTTCTAATTCTAGTTCTCTTACTCTTTCCATCATATCTGGAGTTACTTCCTCCACCGAAGTCTAGAACCTCTCAAAGTCTTCCAGGAGGAAGGTTGGAATCAACTTCTTCCAAACTCCTGTTCATGTTGTATTTTGACCTTTTCCCACAAATCTGAATGCTCTTCATGGTATTTAGAACAGTGAATCTTTTCCAGAAGATTTTCACTTTCTTTGCACATATCCATCAGAGGAATCATAATCTATGGGAGCCATAATCTTATGATATGTGTTTCTTAAATGACTTCACGGGTCGCCTGGGTTGCTCAGTGGTTCAGTGCCTGCCTTTGGCCCAGGGAGTGATCCTGCAGTTCCAGGATCAAGTCCCACATCAAGCTTCCTGCATGGAGCCTGCTTCTCTCTCTGCTTGTGTTTCTGCCTGTCTATGTCTATCATGTATAAATGAATAAAATCTTTAAAAAAAGACGACTTCAAAGTTGTAATGAATCCTTGATTCACAGGCTACAGTATGATTGCTGTTAGCAGGCATGAAAACAACATTAATCTCATTCTATATCTCCATTAGAGTTCTTGAATGACCAGGTGCGTCCTCAACAAGCAGTAATATTTTGAAATGAATCTTTTTTCCTGAGCACTAGGTTTCAACAATGGGTTTAAAATATTCAGTAAACCATGTGGTAAACAGATGTGCTGTCTTCTAGGCTTTGTTTTTCCATTTATAGGGCACAGGTACACTAGAGTTAGCATAATTTTTAAGGGCCCTAGGATTTTCAGAATGATAAATGAACACTATCTTCCACTGAAAGTCATCAACTGCATTAGCCCCTAACAAGATAGTCAGCCTGTCCTTTGAAGCTCTGAAGCCAGGTATTGATTTCTCCTCCCTAGCTATGGAAGCCCTCAATGGCACCTTATTCCAAAATAAGGCTATTTCATCTACAATGAAAATCTGCTGTTCAGTGTGGTCATCTTCATTAATGATCATAGTTAGATCTTGCTAAGATAACTTGTAACTTCTACATCAGCACTTAGATATTATCAAGACAGCTTCTTTCCTTAAACCTCAGGAACCAACCTCTGCCAGCTTCAAACTTTCCTTCTGCAGCTTCCTTACCTCTCTCAGCCTTCACAGAATTCAAGAGACAGGGCCTTGCTCTGGAGCAAGCTTTGGCTTAAAGGAATGTGGCAGGTTTGATCTTCTATCTAAACCACTAAAACTTGCTTCACATCAGGAATAAAGCTGTTTTATTTTCTTATCAATCATGTGTTCACTGGAACAGCACTTTTTTAAAAAAGATTTTATTTAAAAAAATAAAGATTTTATTTATTTATTTGATAGAGAGAGTTGAGCACAAGCAGGGGGAGTGGAAGAGGGAGAAGAAGGCTCCTCATCGAGCAGGGAGACTGACGCCGGGCTTGATCCTAGGACCCCAGGATCATGACCTGAGCCAAAGGCAGACACTTAACCAACCATGCTACCCAGGCACCCCTGGAACAGCACTTTTAATTTCCCTCAAGTACTTTTCCTTTGCATTCACAACTTGGCTGTTTGGCACAAGAAGTTTAGCTTTCTCCCCTTCACTCGAACACTTGGGAGGCCTTTGTAGGGTTATTAACTGGCCTAACTTCAATATTGTTATATCTCAGGGAATAGGAAGGTCTGAGGGGAGGGAAAGAGATGAAGAAACAGCTGGCTAGTAGAATGGTCAGAACACATACAATACTTATAAATTAAGTTCACCATCTCATATGGGCACAGATCATGATGCCCCCAAAACAATTACAACAGTAATATCAAAGATCACCGAACACAGATTATAATGAATACAACAATAATGAAAAGATTTGAAATATTGTGAGAATTATCAAAATGTGACGTACAGACATAAAGTAAGCAAATGCTGCTGGAAAAATGGCGCTGACAGAGAGGCTCAGCACAAAGTCACCACAAACCTTCAACTTATAAAAACTGCAACATGTGCAAAGTGCAATGAAGCAAAGTGCAATAAAATGAGGTATGCCTGTATTGACATTTAAATAGACGGTATCACATATTAATGTAAGCCTTCCATTTCTGTCTTCTTTTGAAGAAACTACCAACCTTGAATAAGTGTTACACTGGGAATGTGACACAGACAAAAACTCCTTACCAACTATTCCTCACAATGTCATAAATCCAGAATGAATTTCTGACATTCTCCTCCCGCTTTTCCTTGTCTTTGCTGAGTCCAGATAGGACATGTATTTCATTCAGTTCTGGATCAATGGTTGCTCTCTGTGTGAATCCTGTCATTGGAACTATAAATTGAGAAAGAAAATAAGATGATAACATTCATGTTAAATAACACAGTAGAACCACTGTACAAGATACATCTTTGCCCTGCTCTCCCTATATCCATGGCACTTACCTTTTAACATACCAGAGAACTTTTATATTACAGAACAAATCATTGTTAATTGCATTCTCCCCACTCTAGAATGTAAGCTCTACAAGGGCAGAGGTAGTTTGGTTCACTACTTAGTTCCCAATGCCTAGCAAAGAGTTACCCAATTTTGTTGAAAGAATAAATGAATGCTAACTACCAGAAAGGAGCTACAGTGAGAGAAAAAGTAGAAAGAGGCATGCAATGTAATCATTTTTATTGAGAGAAGAAAGGTCAGTGCTTTAATTAACTGATTTTTTTATCTGGGCCAGCTCTAATTTAATAGTAGAGGTAAAATATTCAAATATTGACCTGGAAAAACACAAATCTGACAAAGTGAAACACAGGTTTGTTTAATAAGGTCAGGGTCATTTACATTATCTGTTCATGACATACAATGAAATGACATAATTTCCAAGTAAAAATAAAACATTTTGGGGTATAATAATGCCATTTTGCTTTCCTTAATGGCTCAAATTGCCCAGAGTTAATAACATATTTTTTAAAGATTTTATTTAAGAGAGTGTGAATGAGACAGAGAGGGAGAGCATGAGCTGGGGGAGGAGCAGAGGGAGAAGTAGACTCCCTACTGAGCTGGGAGCCCAACGTGGGGCTCCATCTCTAGACTCTGGGATCATGACCTGAGCTGAGAGGGCAGATGGTTAACTGAGCTACCCAGGTGCCCCAGTAACATATTTTTCTAAGAAGTCCATTAAATGAGTGATTGTGATTCTGTATCATCCAGTAATTTGCAAAAACACTAACACAGTGAATGCAAATTTTTCTTTTTTTTTTTTTTTAAGTTTTTTTTAATTTACTCATGAGAGACACAGAGAGAGACAGAGGCATGGGCAGAGAGAGAAGCAGGTTCCCCACAGGGAGCCTGAAGAGGGAGTTGATCCCAGGACCCTGGGATCATGACCTGAGCCAAAGGCAGATGCTCAACCAGTGAGACACCCAGGTGCCCTGAATGCAATTTTTCTTGTCTTCATTAAATGGAAATATTAGTTGAAATGTAATTTTGTGGATCATGACATATTTCAGTGAATCTAATATAATGTCATTGTTTCAACACTACATGTCTTTTTTTTTTTTAAAGATTTATTTATTTATTCATGAGAGACACACAGAGAGAGGCAAAGACAAAGGCAGAGGGAGAAGCAGGCTCCTCACAGGGAGCCCCATGTGGGACTTGATCCCTAGCCCCTGGGATCACACCCTGAGCCAAAAGCAGATGTTCAATGGCTGAGCCTCCCAGGGGTCCCAACATATTTCTTTTATACATGAACAAGCATCATATACTCAAAACGCTAAACAAGCATCAGACTGAAGTACAATATTTCAATCAATCCAGAATATTATGGCAGGAGACGCTAGCCACATTGATCTTCATTTGTCTTTATCTACTTTAGCAGGGCCAAATAATCCAGCATTTATTTTTTCCTAGTTTACTTAAATTTGTGCGTCCTTTCACATTCCTATTCAAAATAATTGTTTGGAGTATTTTTTTTTAAGATTTTATTTATTTATTCATGAGACACACACAGAGAGAGAAGCAGAGACATAGGCAGAGGGAGAAGCAGGCTCCATGCAGGGAGCCAGAATCGGGACTTGATCCCGGGTCTCCAGGATCACATCCTGGGCTGAAGGCGGCACTAAACCGCTGAACCACCTGGGCTGCCCTATTTGGAGTATTTTAGAGACTACCCAAATGCATTCTATTGTAAATATACTAAAAATAATAAACACACACAAAACAAATGTTTATATTTATACACATATACACATCACCTAATCTTAAGAATAATCTCAACTCTCATGCCATAGTCTTTAGTGGTTATG
The DNA here is from genome assembly GCF_018345385.1 of Vulpes lagopus. NCBI lineage: Eukaryota > Metazoa > Chordata > Mammalia > Carnivora > Canidae > Vulpes > Vulpes lagopus. The sequence goes on along the minus strand of NC_054836.1, from coordinate 6,003,242 downwards.
TAAAGTCTGGTATTTTCCTAATGACACTTGGTAAACTTTCTAAAGTGCCAAGGTTCTGCCTTCTGTTCCTCAGATAATCTTGGAAGAAAGATAAAATAGTAAAGAAATAAAATCACTTTTGCTAGTGGTGGAAGTAGAGGACATAACTGTATTGCATTTAGAATTTATCATATTTTAAATTTTTTCATTCCTTTCATCTTAATACTGAGCCTTTCTATTAAGAATTCTCTAAGATAGGCTGGCAAACTATGGCTTGATTTGGCCTGCCTAGAGTCAAATCAGCCTTCCTCCATTCATCAACATTTTGTCTGTGGTTGTTTTCACCCTACCATGCAAGGCTGAACACCTGCAACACTGTATGTATGGCCTACAAAACTGAAAATATTTACATCTGGCTCTTCATATAAAAAGTGTGCTGACCTCTGTTCTATAATCTTTTAAAATGTAAATATGAGAAATGTATGACTTATAAAGTAATGCAACAACCCATTTACCTGAGGAAATGGAAATTTTGGGATGGAATAGAAATCAGTAGAGGGGGGAAGAAATTTTGAATTCTATAAAATGGGAGTGGAGTCATCAAAGGAGTATTGGGCTGAGGGAAGCATGTGAGTATGTGGACGAATGCCAAAACCAAATTTTGCATACTTGTCTTTTTAGATTGTCACATTTTGCCCCAAAGTAGTTGAAGAGCAACAGAGAAAAATGATAAGGATCGCTTTTCAAAAATAGTGAGAGGTTTACAATACTCAGGGATATCATGCTTATAAAATCTATCGTATAGGTGTTATAAAACATTACTTTGATTATAAAGCATACTAGAAACTATATATTTCCCATTTCTTTGATATTCCATATCCAATATGCTTTTCACTTTTCACTCTCTATACATTTTTAAAGATTTATTCATTCATGAGAGACAGAAAGAGAGAGAGAGTTGCAGAGACACAGGCAGAGGGAGAAGCAGGCTCCACGCAGGGAGCCCACCGCGGGACCTGATCCTGGGACTCCAGGACCACATCCCGGGCCAAAGGCAAGCACCAAACCGCTGAGCCACTCAGGGATCCCCTCACTCTATATTTAACATTGATTTTACCTCCCAGATACACGTTCAAATCTCCTTGCCCTTTAAACAGCTTTACACAGAGGTAATTCATATACCATACAATTTACCCACTTAAGTGTACAGCTTGGTGTTTTTTAGTATATCCACTGTAAAATCACAATCTAATTTTGGATCACTTATAAAACAGAAATCAGATCTGTGTGTCCCAAAGGTTTCTGAAGGTCAACCTAGGAACTTAAATAGCAGTAAGTATTGGAAATAAAACAGGAGTCGAAAATCTTGGTTTAGTCTAGACTTTCTCAATTCACTGTGATTTCATGCAAGAAACTTTTTACTTTTTTCCAAGTTTTTGTTTGTTTGTTTTTTAGTAATCTCTACACCCAATATGGGGCTTGAACTCACAACCTTGAGATCAAGAGTCACATACTCTTCCGACTGTCCAGCCAGGCCCCTTTGCAAGAAACTTTTAGACTTCAGTTTTCTTATCCAAAAATTGAAACTGGAGCTAAATAATGTACTGGGTCTCTTCAAAACTGAAATTTCTGTTTAGATTAGACCCTAGAGGGTGAGAGCGGTGACAGTGATAGTAGCAATGTACAGTGTGAACAGAGAGAATCCTGAGATATGGAGAGCAGTTAATAAGCTGTTATGATGGTGATGCAGTGGACTGGAAGAAGAGAGGAAGGAAATACAATGAAGAAGCATTATTCCCACAAAAAGGATATCATCAGCACAAGTAAGGCAGATATTATGTCCTAAGCACAAAACTTCCCTGGAGTGACACAACAGACATCCAGCTTAAAGCAGAAACGTGTGAAGAAAAGAGTAAAAATGTTTCAATGAAGTTTTTTGGAGGCATCTAATATTTTACTCTAAGAATAATCAAAGGCAAAATTTCTCAGGGCAAGATTTCTGTTAATCTTTAAGTTTACAGACTCTTATAACTTTTACTACATACTAAAGACAAGGAAAAATGTTAATATATATAATATGTTCGTATATAAATTAGAAAAAAATGGAAGAACATATATCAAACCATAAATAATAGTTACGTGGGGGGCGGTTAGGACACTTTTACATTCCTATATAATATGTATTTTTCCAATATAGATTGCTTTTATAATTATAAGGAAAAAGAAAAACCCAAACCAAAATACAAAAAAGCAAAAATACTGGGGACTTTCAGTAATAAGTGAAAAATTCTCACACATACTCCCATATTTTCCGTGAAGAGAATTTTACATTAATATTTGGAATGTTGTTATTTAGACAGAAAAGGAATTAACGTTTCAAAAGATGGTTTTACTGACACTAAAAGAAATATTCTTAAGCCATTTTGTTGGCATGAAATTACAGGACAAACTAGGCATTATTTTATTTGAATTAAAGTATTTTTAATTTTTTTTTCTAAAAAAAAATAAAAATGAAAACTTATATATGAGTTCCTAACAATCAGGGGTTAATTCATATTTACATTGACTATATCTATGTTAATGGCCCAATGCCTAATTTTTATGAATTGCCCTTAAGCTTAATTCCTACTTCTCTATTCCATGAGTAACAATTCAAAAACATTAAAAAAAAAGTTTTCCATATCTATCTTCAAAGGTACTCTAGATTTTTTCCTAAAAAATATTTTTATTTATAAATTTATTTATAAAATAAATAAAATATATTTTTATTCATAAAATAAATTTATAAAATAATAAAAATAAATATATTTTTATTTATAAATTTATTTATAAAGTAAATAAAATATATAAATATAAAATTTATTTATAAAAATATTTTTTATTTATAAATTTATTTTTTATTGGTGTTCAATTTGCCGACATATAGAATACTCTAGATTTCTCTAAGAAAATATTAAAAAACATTATAATTCCTGGAATATTCTAAATCTCATTTTTTTGAAAGATTTTATTTATTTATTCATGAGAGAGAGAGGGCAGAGACATAGAGGAGAAGCAGGCTCCATGCAGGGAGCCCGATGCGGGACTCGATCCCGCTACTCCAGGATCACCCCTTGGGCTGAAGGCAGGCACTAAACCGCTGAGCCACCCAGGGATCCCTCTAAATCTCATTTGTTACCTCTTTTGTAAACAGAAGAGTAAGACCTGTTTTTCATTTTAAATGGACAGTTTAAATAAAATAAACTGTCTTATTAAATAAAAAGTAAAAAATTATATATGGGTATGTGTGTGTGTACACACATTACATACACATGTAAGAATTACAGCCTAGCACTAGTAAGCATTTTATACTTGAATTTTTACTAGCAGAAGCTGCTCATGAAATCTAAACTTTGGGCCTTTTGATTTATGATAGCAAAACTAAACACTAACTACATTATCCCTCTTTCCCATCATGTTACAAAATTGACAGAAAAGATTCTGGCAAAAAGAAAGAAAACAGCACTAGGAGAGAAGAAAGTATGTCATCAAGAGACAGGAAATTCTGAGACTCTCACAGCCAAGAAAAAGAGAGCCTACTCACCAGAGGTAAGAGATGGAAAACTTCCAAGTAAGTCATCAAATACAAAAAGCAGGAGTACACTGTGAGGCGGACTCCTGGAGAGAGCTTCTACTAAGGACACAGGGGCCTGAATGAGAATGAGAGCAGAGTTTAAAGTAACTCCAAACCTGCACACAGATAATAGAGAAGACAGTCTATTGGACAAGATGTGCCATGCATTTATACAACATCCCTGGTCAGGGTCTTATATAAGGGAGAAGCTGCCTGGCAAAGACACCTACTCTATGCACAGAAGTCACTGTCAATTGCCTTTCTTAATAGAAGTAGTGCTTTATTCATAGATCTTAATGTGTAGACAGGTATCACAAGATATACGAGAAACATTTCAATAGTGTAAAGATAGGGGCCAAGATAAACATATAGAATGGGAAAAGATAAATCACAGGAAGAGAACTTAATAAAACCAAAACTCAAAAAAAAAAAAAAACCAAAACTCATTACCTCTGTAAAAGAATAAAAGGAATATTAAATTGTAAAACAAGAATAAGCTTCCACAAAAAGTAAAACTATGACCAAAATAAATCAGACAACAGAATGAAAAAAAATGAGCATAGTTAAAAAAGAAAATCAGTGGTTGTAGAATAAAAATGATAAACTACCAGGATAGTAAAAGATACAGAAGTTATGATAGAAAAGTTATGGGACACAGAGGATAAAACCACTGAATTAAGAAATCTGTCTGAAAAAAACACTTACAAGAGGTGAAACAGCGTAGGAGGAAAAATTAATTAAAGAAAATCTCCCTGAATGGAAGAAACAAGTAGGTATCCAGTTTGACAGAGCCCTGGGTGCTCAGCATGTTTTACAAAAAAAGACTTTATATATAGGTATGCCCCGCTTTTTGAAAGTTTGCATTATACCACTCTGCTTCTAAGAAAGATCTACATTAGTACTTGTTTTAGCTAACTGAAAGAAATCTGAGGAGGATCTTCACCTTTATGAAAAAAAAAAAAAAAGGTGAAGAGCAAAAAATAGCATTTAGCATTTAGTTTTGCAGTGACCCCTTACAGAAGCAGCACACTCTCTCCCCACGAACTATACCCAGCTTCTCTGCGTCAAGCAGCCAGAGTTGTGAACTCTGTGTATGTGAGTGTCTGTGCTTTATCTCAATTAATTTTGTGCATCAGTTAGCAAGATGTGACCTAAGGTATCAGGAAAATTGGGGGAGGGGCGGGGGGGCGTTGTGGGTCTGGGAAGACTCAAAATTTTTTCCTTATAAATAAATGGTAATTGCTTCTTTGCTTTATTCTATTTTGGCTTACCAAAGTTTTCATAGAAATGCTACTTTTGGATAGTGGGAAAAAGAGAGAGAGAGAGACAGGGAGACAGAGATATCTCCTAATGACACTTTAAAACTCCAGGAAAAAAAAGAAAAATTCTAAAAGCTTCTAGAGATGGGAAAAAGCAGGTTATTATACACAGAAGAATAAGTACCAAACTTATTAGACCTTTTATTTGTAACAATGAATGCTAGAATACAATGGAATAATGACTAAAATTCTGAGGAATATAAAAAATATGGAATTAAAATTCTATTTCTAATGACAGCAATATAAAGGAATTTTTGGATCAGTAGAAGCATGAAAATTTATATCAATAATTGTATATAAAACAATTCTTTGAGGAGCTATTCCAACAAAACGAAACAAAAAACTAAAAAGGAATCCAAGGTAAGGAATGACATAGGATATAAGAAACAGTGGCAGTTTTAGATGACACAGGAAAGCAAAAGGAAGCTTAAAAGAAAACAGAGACACATTAAATCTTGAGCCTTGTATAAGACATTTGGAATGAAAAAGTTTTAATACAGAATATCTTCTTACCTATAAGTCCAATCACAATACCTGAATTATATATAGTGCCCTATTCCCCCTCCCCCATTATACTTTCATTGTTTAGAATTTTGGTTCTAGTATTTTTCTTCTGGCAACAATTTTCTCAGGATAATTTGATCGCTACTTATCACATATTCTGACATCTCCTAAATTTATTTCTGAGTTGTGCTTCCAAGTGGTTTCCAAAACAGGTCTTCATAGTGCAAAAGAAGTGCACAACATAGATTTCTTGGTTTAAAGTAATTTTCCTTGAGTACTTTTTAACTTTACTATTTTCTTCCATTCACTATTGCCGTTGAGCTGATATCCATCCATTTATCCATCCATCCATCCATCCATCCATCCATCCATCTTGCTCCCTTGTAGGTAATCTTTCTGAAATCTTTCAGAATTTTCCCTATGTCCTTGATATATATATATTTTTAAAGATTTTGTTTAAGATTTTTGTTTATTTATTCATGAGAGACACACAGAGAGAGACAGAGACAGAGGGAGAAGCAGGCTCCCTCAGGGAGCCTGACATGGGATTCGATCCCGGGACTCCAGGATCATGCCCTGAGCAGAAGGCAAATGTTCAACTACTGAGCCACTCAGGCATCCCTGTCCTTGATATTCTTTTTTTTTTTTTTTTTGTCCTTGATATTCTTAATCAAACTTCAACATGTCTAGGTAAGTGTTCCCTTATTCTTCCTGTCTGGTACGGTATAAGCACTTCCACCAATCTGAAGCCTTTGTCTTTTCTGAATTCTAGCAAATGTATCTTCATTATTTCTTTAATTATCTTGCCCTCTTAAAATTTCATTTTTCTCTCCTTCTGTTAGTGCTGTTAAAATGTTGGTACTTGTACAATTCCTTCCCACATCCTTTGTTTTTTAATATTTTCTTTCATTTTTAAAAAAGATTTTATTTATTTATTTGAGGAGGAGAGGGGCAGAGGCAGAGGCTGAGGGACAAGCAGACTCCCCGCTGAGCAGGGAACCCAACGCAGGGCTTGATCTTAGGACCCTGAGACCATACCTGAGCTGAACGCAGATAGTTAGCCGACTGAGCCACCCAAGTGCCCCCTTTTTATATTTTCTATTTATCTTTTTTTCTTTCCTATTTCTTCCTAAAAGACCATTCATTCTAATCTTTCAACTAATTCATATCCATTTTACTTGTAATATTTGGAGCAGTCTTCATTTCAAGTATATTTTTCATATCTAGTATTTCCATTTGGTTCTGTTTGTACAATTTTGAGATCTTATTTCATATCACTCATATTTCCCTTTATATCTTGAATTATATTAATCATGCTTGTTTTGAATTCCTGGTTCAGCTATTATAGTAATTCTGCTTTAGAACATATATGCTGTCAGAGTGATTTCTTTTGAGACAACTATAGTCCTCAACTGTCTAGTTATACTGCTTTGTGAGGTAAGATTTTTCAGGGCATCAGCTATTCTTTCGTTAAGATATATTATATTAGGGGGACCCAAAGGTCAGGCCTTAAGTAGCATCAGCTCAATGAATTTAAGGAAAATGGAGGGGGAAGAGCCCTAAGGTAGTAAAGCACAGACACAAAGAACCAGTTTATCACTTCAACTTACTATCATTCCCCTATGTGAGGGTTTCACACCTTTAGACCCTTTGGGCAAAGTAGAAGGCAGTCTTCCTGGACTTGAAGGGTGAGGATAGGAGAAATGAATTACTGAGAGTAGATGGTCAATTCACATCTATTTTCATCAACTCTTAACACCAGTAGGGTTCATACACTGCCATCATATTGTTCTTTGGATTCTGGCACCAGTTGTATAGGCTAGTTTCTATAGTGAAGGAACAAGAATCAACTCAAGGTAATTTTGGGGACAGACAGCATTCTATCTTAAAGAGTTTCTGGAAGCCAGTTGCCTCTCATTTTATTTTTTTAGGGTTTATCTCCGGGGAAGGGAATCAGTCATCTATGTTAGTTCACAACTTTGGCAGAAATATTTTCATTTTATGGTATTTTATATTGTTTGAATTCTGCTTTATGAATTATGTACATTGCATTACTTCTACAATAATTTTATAGAAACAAAAACTGGTTGAACAAAACTGGCATTACCAAGAACTAAAAACATCTAAAGGTCAAAATGAAGGAAGAAGCTTTCATCTAACATGTTATAACTATTAACACAGTCTTCTGTATTGATTTTCTTCCCAAGAAGAAAAAAAGGGCTATCTTTACAATTTAATGGTTGATAATGGGTAGTTGCAAGGGGAAGGGAAAAATTAGGAGATTTTCAATGTATAATATTTTAAAAGCTTTTAGATTCAACTGGTTCAAGTTTTAGATTAAACTGATTCAAAGCTCATCTGAATAGCAGAAATCTTACCCAGTCTTTATAAAACTGACTCACAAAGAAAAACAGATCAGTAAACAAGATCATATGCTAATCACAAACACATTTTGAAAGGACACTTGTCTGAGAAAATAGAAAATAAGAATAATACAACAACTGCTACATCCAACTTGTTTTTAGTTTTTCCAGGAAATTACAAAGATAATCTTTCAACTCTATTTTTTCTTTAACATCTTTAAAACCTGAAATAGGACAGATTAGAAAAAATTATCTGACAGTCTGAATCATTTTTTCTTTTCCTCTTCTTCAGTTGACCCCAACAGGGGGAGATTATCAGAATTTGTAACATAAGGAAACCCTACAGGGAGGCTAAAAAGACAACAGGGTAACAGTTGAAGTCATTTCAATTCCTGAGGAAGATACATGATTGCATTAATTCATGAACTAATCTCAACTCTCTTGCTTCATGATCCAATGCACATATTATTAGTTACTTTAGTTAAGCCATAGGGGGAAAAAATACAGTTTCAGAACTGTCACAGAAATGTAAGTTTAATAAAACAGCTTTCTAAAATTTCTCCATTTGTTAGGATATTTGCAGCTTCAAGTAACAGAAAACCTGAATATCAATTGATTAATTAGCTCATAAATCAAAATTTTGCAAGTAGGCAGCTCCAGGATTGTTTCAGCAATTCAACCAAATCATGGTGCTAGGTAAACATCCCTACAATTCTCTTGGCCTTCCTTTCTTTTTGAAAGTTGCCAGTACTAGCTCGCTCTAAGCATTACATCCTTTTATACTATCTGTTCTGCTCCATTCCATTAATCTGTACAAAACTGTACCTTTATAAATACCTGGTAGAATTTACTACTACTTCATTACCTTTCATTTTCAAAATTGTTGGTAGTGTTCTTGCATTTTTGTTTTTACCAGTGAACTTTAGTTCAGATTTACTATCAAACAACCTAAATTTTATTTTAAAAATATGCAACATTTGTATAAAGCTTGTAACTAAGCAAAAACACCTTTGGGAGAGTAGAAGGGGGAAATTATGTAAAGTTAGTATCAACAATAATGGTAAGAGAAAAAAGTACATAATCCAATTTTATCAGAACAATGGCACAACAAATACAAAAGATGTTAAACGGAAAGCAATGAAGCAGAGTTACACTGAAACACTGCAATTTCTTAGCTCAGTAACTAATCTAATCTAACAGTGAATCATTAGCCTCAGAATCTTCTCTATACCTGCTGAATTGGCCTGATTTAGTTAATTGGTAAAAGTCTAAAAGGTTCAAATCCATAAACATCTATTCTATATAATTACATACACGTTTATTTATTTAAAAAAGTCAATAATATCAATATTTGACCATTAGTTGAAACATCTATTCTATATAATTACATACACGTTTATTTATTTAAAAAAGTCAATAATATCAATATTTGACCATTAGTTGAACAAAAATGAGTAAGATTTTGCTTTTAAGGTTTTCATGAAAATATGTTTATACATGAATCAGATCTTACAGCCATTACTAACATAGCCTTCATGGTAGTTTTACAGCCTGATAGCAGAAGGGAATGAAATTTAACTGTCAAAATTTTGGAGCTAGATGAGGCCTTAAGATTAACTAGTCCAATCTCATTTTCAGATGAATAATCAGGCCCAGAGAAGTTATGTATTTAATTTTGCCAAAGTTGCAGAGGAATGAGTGGCAGACCCAGATGAAGAAAGACCAAGTCTTCTGATTCTCAATTCACCATTCTTTCAGTTACACCAATCTGCCACTATGGTTGAACAGAATGGAATAAAGTGACAGATGTGGGAAAATACAGTCAACAGATGTTAAGGAACAAAACAAGTAAACACATAACTACTACAGAACAGGGACTAGGTTGTAGGAGTTCTTGACTTAGCATCTGGCAAGTGGTGAAGACTTAATATATGTTTGTTACCTTGAATAATACAGATATGAGAAAGTAATCCTATTAAAATAAACTGAGTTTCTATAGCAAACTATAAAGCTCTGGTGGTGTGACTATCTTCTAAGCACAATTTTCAATTAGTGTGAAATACAGAGCTTACATATGGGGAGTCTGCTAAACCCCTTGTGCTTGCCAAAAGTTATTCAGAAATAAACCCAAATTTTAGATGTGCTGAATTTTGATGTAATTATGTATGTGTTAGACACAATACTAATAAATCCTTCCTTTCTAAGCAGCTGCCAATCCACTGATTTAAATTATAATCTCTTTCTGAGGGGAGCATAACATTGTTATACTCTAGTTAAAAATTAAGATTTGAAAATTTCTTCAGATCTTGAGATATTAAATCTAAGATAATTCATTTAAATTATAAAGAACAAACATTTAGGATTTTATAGTATCTGACACAATAAAAAAATTATAGCAAGCAGCAGCAATTTTACAATTAGATATGCCATTTCTAATTGGTGATCTTAATAGTTCAAATTTTTTCTATGATTTCAAACAATCCATTTGAAACTCACATCATAAATGCAGTTTTAATCAAATAACCCACATTACCGAATCATAGATAAACACAGTAATTATATGTTAAGTCCATCTCAAATTATAGTAATTACCGTAGTAGAAAAGCTTTAGAAGAACAGTTAATAAATAGAATGTTTAAATACATTACAGAGCATCCGTGTAATGGAAGAAAATTGGTATTTTTTTTTTTTTAAGATTTTATTTATTTCAGACAGAGAGTGTGCTCGAGAGAGAGTACATGTGTGTGAGTTGGGAGGAGGAACAGAAGAAGAGGAACGCTGAGCACAGAGCCTGACTTGGGGTTCAATCCCACCACCCAGAGATCATGATCCGAGCTGAAATCAAGAGTCACGCCCAAGCTACTAAGCCACTCAGGCATCGCCAAAATTGGTAATTTCTAAGAATATTTAATAATGTAGAAATTTAAATAGTACCCTGCTTTGTCCTTAGAAGGACTTTTCATGGCTTTTTCTTTTTTTTAAGATTTATTTATTTATTCATGAGAGACCTAAGCAGAGGGAGAAGCAGGTTCCATGTAGGTAGCCCGATGCAGGACTGGATCTCAGGACTCTAGGATCACACCCTGAGCCAAAGGCAGACACATAACCGCTGAGCCACCCAGGCATCCCTTCATGGCTTATAAATAATAATCTAGTAAAATAGGATTTTTAAAAATCAGGTGAAAGTAATTCCATGGGAGGATAATTCAATATATCATAGTTCTGACATGAGGTTTTCTAACTTAATCCAATGAAAGGTTTTTTTTTTTTTTTTTTTAGGAGATTCAGAGTACTGAAAAGACTGAATGCTCTTTAAGAAATCCTGAAAAAAGTCTATGTATTTCAGCTAAGCTTTTTACAGGTTTTGAAAAGTAGAGTCAAGATTATACTATTAGATGAATATCTAGAATCGTGTTAACAATGAAGATTAGAACCATACGCTTTAATTCCTAACGTGGGCTTCCTCAGATAATGTCAGGAGATAATGATCTATAAACTAAGATCTGAAAGATGTTCACAAAATAAGTTATACTTTGGAGGTCAGAGGGAAGAGTGATTCAGGTAGGGAGAACAGCATGGACAAAAACCCAAAGGCAAGGAAAAGTATTTAATCTATAAAGAATTAATATTCTGTGGTCATAGAACAAAGAATTGGTGGCAAAGTGAGGGTGGATACTAAAAATGGGGCTAGAAAACTAAGGCGGGGTATATCATAAAGGAATCTGATAGGCTGAGTTTAGACTTAATCCTGAAGGCAAAGGGAAACAAGGAACAAATTTTAATCAAGGAAGATGGCCTATCAAGTTTATATTTTTAATTTTATTTTATTAAAAAAGATTTATTTTATTCGAGAGAGAGGGGTAGAGGGAAAGGTGGGGATGGGAGGAGCAGAGAGAGAGGGAGACAGAAGCTTAAGCAGACTCTGCACTGAGTGCAGAGTCGGATAGGGGCTCGATCCCACAATCCTGAGATCACGACCTGAGCTGAAAACAAGAGTCAGATATTTAACTGACTGCACCACCCAGGGGCCCAGAGTTTGCACTTTTTAAAGGTATTTTCTTATTTTATTACCACTAATCAAAAAGTAAGTTTGTTAATTATTTCTTTGTTCTCCCCACACACAATTGTAAGCTCTAGGAAGACAGAACTCTTATTCACAATTGCTACTTCTAGCACTTAGCTTATTATCTGCCACACAGTAGATGACCAAAAAATATCTGTTGAATAGATGTTAAAACCATACAATTCTACAACTTCACTGGTAACACAAAACTGCTGTATTCTGCTTGCAATATGGAGAATGAGTGGGTGGGGAAAGGTGGGGGAAACAAGAAGAGGAAGTCCAGTTACTACAGCCCAGTGTAATCGAGTAAATATCACCTGTATTGTTAACACAAAATGACTACTATAAATATAAGAACTTAAAAAGTCTTTGGGAAATTTTCATAAAATAGTGAATGTAATAGTCATTGTTCAAAGTAAACAAGATGTTTTTAGGGCACTTGGCTGGTTCAGTCAGTGGAACATGCAGCTCTTGATCTCAGGGTTGTGAGTTTGAGCCCCATGTTCTATGTAGAGATTACTTAAAAGAGAAAATCTTTTAAAAATAACAAACAGAGGTGCCTGGGTGGCTCAGTTAGTTAAGCGTCCATCTTAGGGTCATGAGATCAAACCCAGTGTCAGGCTCCTCCCAAGCTTGGAGCCTGGTAGAGATTCTCTCTCACTTTCCCTCTTCCCCTCCCCCACACGCTTGTACATGCTTGCTCTCAACAAGCAAGCAAACAAAAAGAAGAAGAGGAAGGGGAGGAGGAGGAAGACCAGGAACAAAGGCCAAATAGGTAACGATTGCTCAAACTAGTTGCAGTGGAACTAGAGAGAAGATGGAGGTAAAACTGGCATTACTTAATTACTGAATAGATCAGTGAACCTGTAGATAGCATTAGCATGTTCTTGTAAAAACTGAGGTACCTAAGAGTAATATAATACTAGCCAAAACTAGAGGGTGAGTCTGTCTCTACTCTTAAAATAGCCATGAGCAGGGACACGATATAATTTTAGTCACTTACAGACACACAAGCTAGGACTGAGAAATTAGGTAACTTGTCCAAGGTTACTTGATTAAGGGCTGAGACAGGCTCTGGAGAGCTAGAAGAGTGGTTCTCAATTATGGCCACAGGGGTATCAGAAACACCTGGGGTGGTGGGAGAAAGTGGCACACTGGTAGGGGTTAGAAAAGAAGGGATGAATAGGAAGGGAGAGAGAAAGGAGAAGAGGGAGAGAGGGGAAGAAGAAGAAAGAGGGAGAGAAGAAAGGAGGGAAGGAGATGGAGAAAAAAAAAAAGAAAAACGAAAGTGATTTTAGTTTCATTCTACTGTGCCAACAGAGTCTGCTGTGGTTCCACAATTCCAAGTAAAACCACAACAGTTTTAGGCAGGAAAACTTTCCAAGTATGTAGTCTAAACAGACATTCACTCTGCCATAAAAATCCTCAATTAAAGCATCATATAGCCTCTGGACACTGCAACTTGTAGGCATATTGTCAAAATTAAACACTCGGAAAATGTGTGTCTAGGAAAAGAGTGATATTTTCAAAATTTTAATCAATCAGATCAAGCCTCTGGCATTAAACCTTTCAATAACTTCCAATTTTATTTGGAAAAAAAAATTCAAACTTTTGCATCTATACAAGGCATCAAACAATTAGAGTTTTAACTATTTTTCTAGCCTCATTTCATACTGACTTTCCCCACCGTCAACTGGCACCAGCCTCATCTCTTTCTGGAACACACTAAGTTCCTTCCTGCTTTGGGACTTTTGTACTTGCTCTTCTCTCACTTAACATGGTTCTTCCTAGTTCTCTACTTCTTAAATCTTAAAGATAACCCCTGCAGATGAGGTTTCCCAACCTGCTCTATCTGCATGGGACCTCCCATGCGACTTATTCTCATGGCAGCCAATGTTTTTTCTTCACAGTACTTAATGGCAACTGCAAGCCTCTGCACCAGCAAGTGAGTCCTCTGAGAGGAGGGATCTTATCCCTCATGCTCACAGTATCTCTCAAGTGTTTAAAACACGGCACATAGACGGCACTGAAATATGTTGGGAAGGAGGAACGGAGAGGGTCAAACTTAGATGCTAGCAGGTGTCCAATAAATATTATTAAACGAATGAGCTTGTTTGCATAAATCAATTATAAATTAAAGAACACATAGCAAAACTGGTAATTCTGATTTTTTAAAAGTTGACTATAGCAGTAATTAGGGAATGAAGCCACACTTCTCACTTCCCCTAATGCCTCTAGTCTATGGTAGTAAAACCATAATGATGAAAACAATTACCACAATTTAATGTAAATTTAAAAGCAGCAGAATATAAAATTGTGTTTAATTTTATACAATAAATTATTATTATTTTTTGAGAGAGAGAGAGAGAGCCTGAGGGAAAGGCAAAGGAAGAGAGAGAATCCCAAGAAGGCTCCATGCCCAGAGCAGAACTTGATGCTGGGCTTGATCCTATGACCCTGAGACCATGACCTGAGCCAAGATCAAGAGTTGGACACTCAACAGACAGCCACACAAATGCCCCTACAATAAATTTTTAAAAAATAGATGGAAATACATCAAAATTATAACAGATTACATCTGGGTGGTCTGATACAGTTTCTTTTTTGCATCTTTCTATATTTTCCAAATGTTCTACAATGAGCATATTATTACATTTATTGTCAGATTATCATACTTTGCTGGACATAAAGCCAGCCATAACCATGAACAAAGCATTACACTGATCAATTTAGCAACTTACTATATAATAACTCATTTAAAAAATATCTTTAAAAAAATATATATATATATCTTTAGGGGCAGCCCGGGTGGCTCAGCGGTTTAGCGCCGCCTTCGGCCCAGGGCCTGGTCCTGGAGACCCGGGATTGAGTCCCACGTCAGGCTGCCTGCATGGAGCCTGCTTCTCCCTCTACTTGTGTCTCTGCCTCTCTCTGCCTCTCTCTCTCTCTCTCTCTCTCTGTCTCTCATGAACAAATAAAATCTTTAAAAAATATATCTTTAAATGATAGTCATTAAAGCTTATCTACAGTGAATTTTTATACTAAGCCTTTGCTACTATCACTTTGTCACTTTTTTTTTTTTTTTTTAAATCTTGGGAAGTAGTTTAAGCATAGTGGAAAAAACACCTCTGTACTCATTTCCCCTAGAAAATAAAGGTCTAGCCTCTGCCTACTAGGAAATATGGGAGAAGAGTCTTGAGGGTCCCTTCATGTGCAGTTTTTAACTATGGTACTATCTTCTGTTAAAATGTTTTTTAAAGTTTTTCCTTGTAAGTAGGAACTATTTTAATAAAAAGATCTATTTTTATGAATAATAGCTAAAAGAAAAAGCCAGCTGATCTAATTTCTTAAATTAGGCATTTTAAACTACTGCATCTTAAATATCATTCTTCTGTGTATAATAATCAAAGGCAAAGTGACTACTATGTAGGGTAACTATGCAAATTGATATCTGACAGTGAATCAGGGGCACTACTAATAATTACTAATGCCAGGGCAATATGCATAACACTGAGACATCTCAGGCAAACCAGTCACCCTATTACGAGGAGAATAACTTGGATGCTGAGTATGCAAACTTAAAAGTTGTTATCAGTTACACGAAGTTCTCCCTCAGAACAAAGATATATTCCACATGCTAGTGCCTTATAAGTCACTACAGTGAAAGCAGAAGGTGGAAAGGAATAGCAAACATAGAATAAGACAGTTTTAAACTCATTAATTCTTGCAAGGCCCCTTTGCCAAGCAAGCACACATATAAATAATGCCTTCAGGAATTTAAATATTGTCTTTCTGCTCAAATAATATAATAACTCGTATATTTTAAACACATAAAACTGGATAATTTAGTGGATAGATTTTTCTTCCTCTTATTCAGAACTACTTCAATTGAAGACATGGGGAAAGAGTGAAGAATGGTTAGAAAGAAAAGAAAATAGGCTATATATAGTCTATCTAAAGTAGTTAAGATATGAGAGAAGAATCACTAAATGCCTTTACCCATTCCAGAGTCTTTCTTGGTGCCATCTGATATTATGTCTACATGATCAGAGTCCACATCATAACTAAAGAAATCATTCAAATAGGTCTTCGATCGCTGGCCACCAAAAACATATAAGCAACGATTTTTCTGAAAAATAAGGAGAAAGGGCAAAGAAGGGAGAAAGCAGTCACTTCTATGAAGAATTCAGAATGATCCTTTTAAAATTTAATCCTCTATAAAAGCAATTTTATGCCAGATCCCATGCAATGGAGTACTATGCTGGTATAAAGAGGAATGATGAAACTATATATTAAGAGGTGATCTCTGGGATATTTTGTTAAAGTAAAAAGCAAGGTACAGAATAATGAATGCAGAGTACTGCCTTTGCATAAGAAAGGAAAAAAATGAATGTGTATATGTTTGTTTCTTTCTTCAAAAAGAAAGAAAGGAAAGAAGCTAATTAAAGAAGGGACAGAGCAAGGAAGAAAGAAATCCGATCTCTCCAAAAGTACATTGACTTACAGGTTTTGCCTTTGGAACCATGTGTATTGTTTTTATTTAATTAACTCAAAAGAAAAAAAAAATTTTTTTTGAAATTTGAAAAAACAATGAAATAAAACCCATTTTTAATGAAATAAACATATCTGTAAAAATAGGACCACATAAAGACATGATCACATGGAGAAGTAGTAGATATTTATGTTTTTTTGACTACCCATTTCTAGCTATAACCTAAACAGAAAAATAATCAGAAAGCAATGTGAAGCAATATTCAGTAATTTTTGTTAGTTTTGTGATTCTGTTACTATTTAGAAAGACATAAGAAGTAATATAATACTATCATTAAGAAGTAGGATTTTAACCTTAAAAGATACATAAAATACAAAATCAAAAGGATATTAAATTTTAAAACTCAGTAATTTTTAATTTGAATTGGCCATGACAGTATGAACTAATGATTTAATTTTTCTGTTATTAAAAAAGATACTTATATATAATACACATAAATGTGTGTATATAACTATATGTGTAGGTATTCTGGGAATGGGGCACCCCTATTGGACAAAGAGAAAAACTTGGTTATCAAAAAGAATAATCACAGCACTGGATTAAAAACATCAAATATATAAAAGTCCACAAGCTCATAATAATGCTTAAAAATATACTGGTTAACTTTGGAGTTTCAACTCATTAATATGAAAAGGTGATAAAGAAAAAAAATTAAAACATTTTTATCACCTCTCCTGTGTGCTGTGCACATTAGGGTGGCCAAATAGTTAATGAGGTTAAGTTTTTAGTATCAGAATCAGTTAATAAATACAGAATAAATAACATAACTAGAAAATCACTGTTTTATAAACCCTACATCATGATTATCAATGACTGCAAAAGCCATTTGGTAAAATGTTGACAAGAACCTTTATTACTGATCAATCAGGCTGGTAACACCTAAACCCATCGAATAATTTTAACATCACCAAAAGTATGAAAGCTACACATAAAATGCCTCTTGACAGCTTGCAATCAGACCATCTTTAAGGTATTCTTGCACTTCTTTTGCATTCCCCCTCCCCACCCCAAAAAGAGAGAAAATCTAAAATCAAGCCTTTAGAGCTAACTACCAGCTTATAGGAAATATGGAGACTAAACAATCATACCACTACAAGGATAAAATTAGCTAAATCAAGAATATGGGAAATTCGAGAGCACACATGATTCAGTTTCTTTAACAAGTAAATAAATGGTATATGAGGGGGGAAAATAGGAGCAGGGAGTACTGTTATGGCTTAAAATAAATTTAAGAGACATAAAAACTAAATACAATACATAAACCCATTCTGGAGTCTGACTTGAATAAATCAACTATAGAAAGGTATTTTTCAGTATTTCAGAAAACAAAATGAATGCAGACTATGTATTAAATGATAATATGAAATTGTTGGTACTTGGGTTGAGTATGACAATGGTATCATAATTATGCAAATAAAAAATCATCTGTTAGTGATACACCCTAGTATTTACAGGTGTAATGACACATTGTCTGGCACTTGCCTAGCAAAATAAAATTTCAGAATAAACTTGAAAATCAGAGAAACATTAAAGAAAGAAATGAAATATAAGTGGGATAGATACATGAAAAATGAACAGTGAAAAACTGATAACTGTTGAAACAGGTAAGTACACTCTTCTCTCTACTTTGATATATGTTTAAAATATTTCACAATGTTTTTAAAGTTATGTTAAACAGAAAGAAGCCCAAGTTAGCCTTATGACATCTGAGAAGGTTAAAGAAATGTCTGCATATTGGTTTTGCTAATAAATTTAAATTCTAATTCTATAAAGTCAGTTCTTAATTCTTCATATTTAATGGAGAGTGGCAGAGAGGAAAATAAAACAAAATAATTGATCTTTAAGTTACTAAGAGAAATCAGTAAATAGAAAGGTATAAGAAAGAGAAATAGCTACAGTATTTGTATCAGCAGTAGTTATCTGTAAGTTCTAGATTAGTATTCAAGTAATAACTATTTAGGAATTACTGTTAATAGGAAGAGTCTTAAAATTAACAACCTTCACTGCTGAGGAAGTTTTATTTTTGTCTATCATTGTTAACACTAGTGATTTATTTTTAACGAAAAGTTCTGATCTCTTTCTGAAGATTTAGATCTATTTCTTTTTATGGAGATAAAATGACAAAATAACAATACAATATATAGAATATTCTTACTGAGTGGAATAGCATGCAGTGTCCTATCCGAGACTGGATGTCCTCAGGCCCAGCATTACAGGAGTCCTCTCGAAGAAGTTTCCAAGTTTGACATTGACAGTTGAAAGCAAACAACCCACTGAACTGTGGTTCACTGGCTCTGCTGTCGTCTACGCTCCCATTACATGTCAAAATTCTACCACCAAAGGTGTAGATCATATGCTTTTCTGAGTCCATACACATCTATCAGAACAAGGCAACAGATTGAATAGTTACAGATTATTCCTGTCATACATACTAAAATGAAACCAGTGTGCAGTTTTAGATTCTCAACAAACTAAACTGTGTCTTAGTAACACTAAATATCACCCCAGATTATCATGTGCACTTACTGCAGTAACGCTCACTGCCTGGCAGATTCTGGATCCCCCTTCCTCCCTTCCTCTCTCTCTCTCTCTCTCTCTCTCTCTCTCTCTCTCTCTTTCTTTTAAAGATTTTATTTATTTGAGAGAGAGAGAGACAGAGAGAGAGAGAGAGAGAAAGAGCGTGCACAGCCAGGGTGAAGGCAGAGGGAGAAGCAGACTCCTTGCTCAGCAGGAAGCCCATCTGGGGATCACAACCCAAGCTGAAGGCAGATGTCCAATTGACTGAGCCACCCAGGGACACCTCAGGATGCATTTCTAAATACTTTTTTGGGTTTCTATTTTTCCTGATGAGAGCAAAATATATTGCTTTCTTGAAACTATATAATTTTTACCAAATCAATCAGTAATACATGAGGTGCTGATTTATATCGAAGAGTAAATGCTAATCATACTTCATGGGTAAATAGTGATCACACCCTTTTATTTTCCTTTTTTTTGTTTGTTTTTATTGAAGTTCGATTTGCCAACATATAGTATAACACCCAGTGCTCATCCCATCAAGGGATCCCTCAGTGCCCGTCACCCAGTTACCCCAACCCACCACCCACCTTCCCTTCTGCAATTCTTTGTTCATTTCCCAGAATTAGGAGTCTCTCATGGTTTGTCTCCCTCTCTAATTTTTTCCCACTCAGTTCCCCTTCCTTTCATCCTCCTTATAAAAACTCTGTATTCTAGGCAAGCATCCCATCCTCTTAATCATGAACCATTTCATCAGAGGGTAGTTACATCAGTAAGAGTGATACAACTAAATTTTTATTTCTGCATTTATTTTGCAAAGCTCTTCAAAACATGTTGTTACAATATAGTAAAACAAACAGACGTTTGGAGCAGTCTCCAGACTGACTTCTCTAGTGATGAATCTGCCTCCTTTAACACATTACTATAAAATTAGTTTTCTTTGAGGTATATTACATAATTTATGTTCAAAAGTCAAAACTGATTCTTTCATTCTTTTTTTTTTTCTTTTAAGATTTTATTTATTCATGAGAGACACACACACACACACAGAGAGAGAGAGAGGCAGAAACACAGGCAGAGGGAGAAGCAGGCTCCATGCAGGGAGCTTGATGTGGGACTTGATCTCAGGTCTCCAGGATCAGGCCCTGGGCTGAAGGCTGCACTAAACCACTGAGCCACCCAGGCTGTCCCTCTTTCATTCTTTATACTCAAAGAGATCATGGCTTTTCATAAAAATATCTCTCAGAGGGATGCCTGAGTGGCTCAGCGGTTGGGCGTCTGCCTTTGGCTCAGGGTGTGAACCCAGAGTCCCGGGATCGAGTCCCACTTTGGGCTCCCTGCAAGAAGCCTGCTTCTCCCTCTGCCTATGTCACTGACTCTCTCTCTGTGTCTCTCATGAATAAATAAATAAAATATTTTTAAAAATCTCTCAGAAAAAAGCCATTTGTCACAAGACAATAAGTTCTAATCAAATTCTATTTCAAAGAATATCTAAGTCCTAGTTGGGAATTAGATGTTGAACACAAATGGCATTTTGGTATTTAAAGAATAAATTGCATATACAAAATATCTATTTTTTGGCTAAGGTACAAATACTAGCCATTATATGTTCAATTTTCTCCTCCCATCAAATTGTGCTATTTATCTATTTTTGTATTGTTTTCAGGAAAAAGCTATTTTCATAATTGTAAATTCTTTTTATTTTTAAAATTGTTTTAAAAAGATTTTTATTTATTTATTCATGAGAGACACAGAGAGGCAGAGACATAGGCAGAGGGAGAAGCAGGCCCCCCATGGGGAACTGAATATGGGACTCAATCCCAGTACCCCGGGATCACACCCTGAGCTGAAGGCAGACACTCAACCAGTGAGCCACCCAGGTATCCCTAAATTTTGTTTTTTTTTTTAAATTAATGTTAAAAAGAAAAGATTCTAGCACCTCCTAATTTTTCTCTAACCACTAAAAAAGATCCAGTCACTTGCCATTTCCTAGGTTTCTGACAACCTTCCATAAATTAAGATGAAAATCTACTATTCTTTAAGGGTGAAATCTTGGTGAATATAGTTCAAAGTATTCCCACTCTTTAATCTTAAATGATTATATCATTAAAAGCAATCCATACATTGCTGAAGATGACTCAGTATGGCCCCATTCATCTACTACATCACTGCCTGAGGTTTCACTGAACCTGAGTTGCATTACCCTGTCCTAAGGACTAAAGGCTCAGATCTCTCCAAACACCTCAGGATCGTGTTGAAAATCATGAGGGGCCCACATTATGGGAGCCATTTAAATTTTTACAAATTTACAGGCTGATACTAATTTTGGCCAATCTCTGTTATCCAGCTCCTATGGTTCTACTTCATGTGATTATAAAAGTAGTTTCTATTTCCTTCCAGGGATATTTAAGCTTATTATTAACAGGACACAAAACAGATATAATTAATTTTATTCCTTCAGGTTGGTTCTTCCCTGGGTAAGATAGGCAGTTTCAACTGGGGTCAATTATCAAAGAAGAAGTGTTAATCACTCTAGAAAACTATGTTGGGGGATCCCTGGGTGGTGCAGTGGTTTAGCGCCTGCCTTTGGCCTAGGGCACGATCCTGGAGACCCGGGATCGAATCCCACGTCGGGTTCCCGGTGCATGGAGCCTGCTTCTCCCTCTGCCTATGTCTCTGCCTCTCTCTCTCTCTCTCTCTGTGTGACTATCATAAATAAATAAAAATTAAAAAAAAAAAAGAAAACTATGTTGTTCAATAGTTTATGATTTCCTTTTTGTTTTCAATCTCTGAAAAAATTTCTGAGAAGCTAAGAACCTATTAAAGTCTGGGTGATAATATTAATATCTTTTCTCTTGAAGACTTCAAGAGATTGCTTAAGTCAAAACTTGAAGACCAGTCACTCATCTACTCTATAGGTTAGATATTTAATTCCTAAAATCAAACAAATTGTGGATAGCTGCTTATCCCCCACAATGTTTTAAAGTCCCAAAGTCTTTATTTTACTCTGCCACATGAACACAAGACTGGCTAGGATTAGGCTGGGTTCAAAACAATTTTTCTTCTCAGAAATCCGGAAGCTTTCTAAACAGTACTCAACCTACCAACCTCAAAAATGCCTCATGTTAATCTGGTCCTTGCTTACTTAGAAAGATAACCAGTATCCTCTGTGGCTTTTAGGATTTTCTCTTAATCCATGACTCTAAAATTTCATGAAGAAAGTACCTAGGTAGGGATATTCCTTTTCATTCATCCTAATCTGCTCCTTGTGTTCCTTTAATTCTAAAAAGTGTCTTTCTTCAGTTCTGGGACCTTTCTTCCTTTTAAACCCTGAGCATGTATGGTGCTTTCAGTTTGCTTCCATTCTCTTTTTCTAGAACTCCTATTAGGTGGTTCTTAGAACTTCAGGATGTTTTCTCTGTTCCTTAACATTTCTCTTATAATTTCAGCTCACTAATTTAGTAACTTTTAGAGATGAGAGGTTTTTTTTTTTTTTTAAGATTTATTTATTTATTTATTCATGAGAGACACACAGAGAGAGGCAGAGATATAGGCAGAGGGAGAAGTAGGCTCCATGCAGGGAGCCAAATATGGGACTCAATCCTGGGACTCTGGGATCACACCCTGAGCCAAAGGCAGATGCTCAACCACTGAGCCACCCACGCGTTCCTGACGTGAGAGCTTTTTAATCAGTTTATTGAGATTTTTATTTGGCTATCAAATCTTTATCTTGTAATTTTTCTAGATATTTCTTTTTCATGGATAAAACAGCCTGCTGAATTGCTTTAAAAAGATCACTTAAACTTATCTTCAAGGCTTCTTCACAGTCTATACTACTAGCTGTTAATATTAATTCTTAATTTGTTGAGTTCACTATCCCTGTTTGTCTCATGGTATTATTTCCAAACATATCTTTGCTTTTTTATTTTTTATTTTTTTGGCAGTTAATCCAGTCCTCTTTGTAGCTGCAAATTCCCATTCATCCACCCTTTCACATATAGCAGCCTGCCTCAAGGGACTGGATGAAGAGAGATGAGACATGGTGTTGTTAAGGGCTCCATAGCAGCTCCCCAGGGCCTCTTGGGCACATTGCTTTATCCATCCAGCACCAGTATCCACACTCAATACCTGACTGTGGACAATTATCTAAGGTAAGTGCTGTTCAGTCACCAACCAATCATCTAATGTTTGCCCCAGCTACATAAACTTTGAGACCTTTTCTTTTTTTTTAAATAAACTCTGAGACTCTAGTTGCTAAAATCTTATGGACTCCGGCTTCTTCTGGTTGGATGGAACCCATCTGCTTTCTACCTTACAGGAATTCTCCCCAATTTTTTTAAGTTCCTCAAACGCATTCTTTCTTGTTTTTAAACATTGTTAATGTATTCTTTTGCATTCTTTCTTGTTTTTAAACATTGTTATTGTATTCTTTTGCATTTCATAGATTGTGGAGCAAGAGATCTTAGTATTTTATCCTGCCAAACAAGAGAATAAAAATTTTAAAGATAACTTTATGCCAAAAAAAAAAAAAAAAAAAAAAAAAAAAAGATAACTTTATGCCTACTGAAGCAAGAGTTATTTTTATTATCTATTATAGGCATTTGTACGGAATCACCAATAGACAACGCAGTGTAACATGTGAAATAAACTCTAAGGGCAAGAGTTACTGAGCACAAATTAATTCCAATATGTACGTATCTGTGCACCAAACCTGATGATCAAACACCAATTTTGGCCCTCCATCAGCAGCAGTATCTTCACTGAGTAACATCCATGTGTTTGTGTCAATGTCATAACGATAGAAGTCACTTTTCAGAGACTTGCTATTCCTCACAGAGGAATCCAAATATCGCCCCAATGTGTAGATTTGCCTTCGTTGAATGTCAATGCACATTTTATGACATGATCTGGCACTAGGACCATTCTGTGGAGAGCAAAGAAAGAAAAAAGGAAAAAAAAATTCAAAGAACATATAACAAGAAAATAAAATTAAATGCTCTTTTTTTTGTTGACTTTCATTCAAAGGTTTGCAATAAAGTCCTACATAGGGTTAAATCTTACCACAGAAATGCTTAAAATCTACCAGGAGAGACGAGATGAACTATTCTGTATATGATGGCACTCTGTTTAGAACACTTATATGACTTCTATTACATACCCACCGTATTTTAGTCAATTGTGCACAGAACTTGATTCTATAGTACATGTTAATCTAAACATACAATTAATCTTTAAAAATGTTTATTAGGATTTCTCATCAGAGTCTAGCACAAAACAGATATTCCAAGAATATCTAGAATTGCTGCATTTCATAACTGGAACTTTAATATAACTACTAGTTTAATTATCTCTTTGTAAAGATGAGGAAATATGGGATCCCTGGGTCGCGCAGTGGTTTGGAGCCTGCCTTTGGCCCAGGGCGCGATCCTGGAGACCCGGGATCGAATCCCACGTCGGGCTCCCGGTGCATGGAGCCTGCTTCTCCCTCTGCCTATGTCTCTGCCTCTCTCATCTCTCTCTCTGTGTGTGACTATCATAAATAAATTTTAAAAAATTAAAAAAAAAATAAAGATGAGGAAATATAACCTGAAGAAGAAAGGTATCCTCCTAAAAGCTAGTAAAGTAGTGACAACACCAGAATAAAAATGCACAATGACTTCATCGTCCACCCTTTTCATTACATAAAACCAACACTCCTGAGTGAATAAATATTACAATGAGAAAACAGTATGAAGAACACTATATTATCAACAAAAATTAATTATTTGAGATCACTTTTATCAGTGGACTGAATGAAAGGTCAAAAAATGGTAGTGTATAAACTAAAAAGAGAGTTCCTTGGAAAGAAAAGCACTTCAATTGGGCATGATCTGATTAGTTGAAATGGGGAAAAGAATGAGAATACTTGTTAAATATCTCCTAAATTGTACCCATAATATTACTGTGTGTTCAATCCATATAACAACTCCATAAGGAAATTTACCATTTCATAGAGTCTAAGTAAGCTATCCACAGTAACAAGATTAGGAAGATAATTTAAACCCCAGTGTAAGTAGAACCGAAAGCAAAAATAGACTTAATCCAATGTGTATGGCTATGATTGAGATGAAGACTTTCTACTGCAGAAGTAAGAGCTGAAGAATAAGGCAGAAACGGAGCCTGGTGACTGACTGGTAGAGGAGATTGGACGTAATCTTGCAGGCAATAAAGAATTATCACAGGTTTCTAGAGCAGGACAGAACATTTAAAAAAAAAGTATTATAAAAAGAGTATTCTAGCACTGTTATGCAGATTAAATGAATAAAAATATTAGGAAGAATAATTTGATATTAGTGCTATCAATCTAGATGTTAAAATGATTTGTAACTGAACTTTAGTATTCATACCATTTACAACTTTAAAACCCATTTTCAAAGATTTTTGTCAAGGAAAATCTCTAGCAGATAAAATGGAAATATTTTTTGAAAGAATTTTCTCCACAATTAACCTCAAAAACAAAGATAGAATAATATATTATAAATCTGTGCCATATATCCTAGAATGTGGAATTTGAAATTTTAATAGGGGAGGTAACAGAACTTCTTGCTTCAGCTGAATTAGCAATAAGGGTTATTAAAATGATGAGCAAATTATACCTTAAGTAAGCAGAAAAAAGGAAAGAAAAGAATAGGAATCAAAAGAAAACAGACAAAAAAATAGAGATACTAACAAAGCTGGTTTCCTGAAATATTAATAGAATTATAAACCACTAGCAAGACTTATTTTTTAAAAAGGAAAATATGAATTGCTAAATATGAGAAATGAAAGTAGGAATATCACTTATAGGCTCACTACAAGTTAAAAAGAAAATAGGGACTACTATGGAAAACAAAGGTAAAATCTGACAATGTAAATAAAATGGACATATTCCTCAAAAAATTATAAACGTACTAAAATTAACATAAGAAAGAAAATCTGAAGTCACTGTATCTACTGAAAAATTGAATTAATAATTTAAAATCTTCCCACAAAGAAAATGCCAGTCCTTGAAGTACACTGGTAAATTTTATCAAACACTTGAAGAAGAAACATTACTCCTAACTTATTTTATGAGGACAACAGAACACTAAAGCCAATTAAAAATAGTACTACAAAGGAGGAGAAGGAAAAATAATTTACAGGCAACCAGCAACCAGTACACTTCATGAACAGATATAAAACTAATCTTTAACAAAATATTATCAAATAAAATGCAGCAACATATAAAAGAATATTTCTTTTTTTTTTTTTTAAGATTTTATTTATTTATTCATGAGAGACACAGAGAGGCAGAGACATAGGCAGAGGGGAAGGCAGGCTCCCTGCAGGGAGCCTGATGTGGGACTTGATCCTAGGACCCTGGGATCATGACCTGGGCCAAAGGAAGACGCTCAACCACTGAGCCACTCAGGTGCCCCTAAAAAGAGTATTTCTTAACTAAAGGGGGTTTATTTTTTTTTAAATTTTTTAAATTTATTTATGATAGTCATACAGAGAGAGAGAGAGAGAGAGAGAGAGAGGCAGAGACACAGGCAGAGGGAGAAGCAGGCTCCATGCGGGAGCCTGATGCGGGACTCGATCCTGGGACTCCAGGATCGCGCCCTGGGCCAAAGGCAGGCGCCAAACCACTGAGCAACCCAGGGATCCCCCTAAAGGGGGTTTATCTCAGGAACGCAAAGTTAATTTTACATTAGAAAACTGATCAAAGGGATCCTTGGGTGGCGCAGCAGTTTGGCGCCTGCCTTTGGCCCAGGGCGCGATCCTGGAGACCTGGGATCAAATCTCACGTCGGGCTCCCGGTGCATGGAGCCTGCTTCTCCCTCTGCCTGTGTCTCTGTCTGTCTCTCTCTCTCCCTGTGTGACTATCATAAATAAATAAAATTTAAAATAAAAAAAAAACTGATCAAAGGTAATGAACATTAAAAGAATTAAAGGAAAAAGTATTATCTTACTTATACAGAAAAAGTATTTGATAAAATTCAATACACGGTCACGAGGAAACTCACAGCAAACTAAGAATAGAAAGGAGCGTCCTCAATCTAGTTAAGTGTGTATAAAAATCCTAAATCTAATTTTTCACTTAATGGTGAAATATCCAATGCTTTCCTGCTAGTATCTGAAACAAGATAAGGAGGTCTATTCCCACTTCTTTTTTTTTTTTTCTTAAGATTTTATTTATTTATTTGAGAGAGATAGAGAGTGAGAGAGAGCGAGCACAGATAGGGAGGAGGGGCAGAGAGAAAGGGAGAGGCATACTTCCTGCTGAGCAGGGAGCCAGATGTGGGACTCTACCCTAGGACCCTGGAATCATGACCTGAGCCAAAGGCAGACGCTTAACTGACTGAGCCACCCAGGTGGCCTTCTTTTTCTTTTTTAAAAAGACTTATTTATTTGAGAGAGACAGAGAGTACATGTGCAAGCACAAGTTGGAGGAGGAGCAGAGGGAGACAGAATCTCAGACTCCCCACTGAGCACGGAGCCCAATTTGGCACTTGATCTCACAACCCTGGGATCATGACCTGAGCCAAAATCAAGAGTTGGAAGCTTAACCAACTGAGCCACCCTTATGCCCCTCTCACTTCTAATTAATATTGTATTAGAAGTCCAAGTCAGGGTAGTAAGGCATTAAAAAATAAAATAAAAGGTTACAACAGAAAAAAAAACAGTGGAAAGGAAGAAGTAACATTTTCTCTATTCACAGATGACATGACTGTTGAAAAAAACCTAAGAAATCAACAAAGAAACAATTAGAAATAAGTGAATTTAGAAAAGTGACATGATATAAAGGAGATATTAAGAACCCAATTTATTTATCTGTATCAGTAGTAAGAAAACAAGATGATTTTCTTTGGTGGGGGCACAGAGGGAGAGAATCTTAAGCAGGCTCCATGGCCTGCAAGGAGCCTGATGTAGGGCTTGATCTTACAAGCCTGAAATCATGACCTGAGCTAAAATCAAGAGTGAGACATTTACCTAAATGAGCCACTCAGGCATCCCATTTTTAAGTCCTATTTACAACAGCATGAAAAAACAAAATACACTAGGATCAATTTAATAAAAATGTCCAAGGCCTCCAACCTAAAAACTTCAAGAATGCTGACAAAGAATGAAGACAAATAAATGGAGATTTAACTATATTCATGGGTTAGAAGATAATAGTAGTAAGACATCAATTCTCTCCGAATTGATTTACAGATTTATCACATCCCAATCATAATCCAAATAGTTTTAGAAATTAATAGTATGGTTCTAAAATGCACAATTTTTAAAAAGTAGTAATAAATTAATAATAATTAATTGATTTTTAAAAAGAAAAATAAAGAGGTCTTACATTATCTGACCTCAAAGAATGTTATATTGGTATATGAACAGACCAAAAGATAATGGAGTAGGATAGAGTATCCAAAAAGAGACATATATGATCAGTTGATTTTTGACAAAGGTGCCAAAGCAATTCAGTTAGGAAATAAGATAGGGAGCAACCAAAACTCTCATACATTTCTGGCAGTAATAAAAAATGGTGCAATCACTTTGGGAAAAGCTTTAATAGTTTCATCAATGGATGAAAAGTCTAAAGGATGAAAGTCTAATGAGTAATAGAGTATTTTCATAATCTCAAAATGTCTCCCCACAAATTACATATTAATTATAGAGGGAAAAAATCTGGAAAGCACCTGCCTTAACCAAGACAAACTGATACAATGTGCTTCCTGATTGGATATTCTAAAGAAGACTCAATGTCATCAACATGGTATTCCTGCTAAAAAGGCTCAACCTAAATTCAATCCAAAGAAAACAAGAAACAAACACAACTGAGTGATAGTCTACAAAATGACTACTCCCATGTTCTTAAAAAATGTCAAGATCAAGAAAGATAAGGAAAGGTTGAGGAATCATTCCAGACTAAAGGAGACTAAAGACACATGATACTGAAATGCAATGCATGAGCATGAACTGGTCAGGGATGGAGGTTGGGGATAACAGTGGGACACCTATAAGGGACATTACTGAAGTATTAGGTGGATAAGTATATCGGAAAAGGGCCTGTGGTTTAAAATAATGCAGCAGTGCTCAGGGCAGTCTGGGGTCTCCAAGACACTTCAAGGGAGCCTACCAAGTCAGTTTGTTTTATAACACCACTTAGATGAGAATTTGTCTTTTTATTCTTTTTTAAGATTTTATTTATTCATGAGAGACACTGAGAGAGGCAGAGACACAGACAGAGGGAGAAGAAGGCCTCCTGTGGGGAGCCTGACACAGGACTCCATCCTAGGACCCTGGGATCATGACCTGAGCCAAAGGCAGACACTCAATCACTGAGCCACCCAGGAGCCCTGTCTTTTTATTCTTATTCTCTTATAAGTCTACATGAAGTTTTCCAGAGGCTACAC
This sequence comes from Vulpes lagopus, assembly GCF_018345385.1. Lineage (NCBI taxonomy): Eukaryota > Metazoa > Chordata > Mammalia > Carnivora > Canidae > Vulpes > Vulpes lagopus. Next base: position 5,973,923 of record NC_054836.1, on the reverse strand, counting down.
AACTTCTGATATAATAAGAGATTGGATACAGAAGCAGATATGAATTCAACTGCCTTCTATTTAGCCAAACAGTAAAGAGATTTAGAAAACTTTATACAAAACAGTGCCACTTGACGTATGGTGGTTATTTCATGGAAATGCATCTATGTGATTGAGTTACAAGCTGACCTAGCTGCTTTTTTCCATGGAACTATATTACATGAAAGAAAACTAACAATCCAAGTACATTGACTCAGACATCATGGTTATGAAAGATATCTTCTGAAAAATGAAGTCAGTATGTCATTTTGAAGGAAAACAACTGACATTTGTTGCCAATGATAAAAGCAAATTTTAAACTTTAAAATTTGTTAAGCAAAAATTAGAATTTTTAAAACTTCTACCTGCCACTCTAATCTTGACACCTTCCCGATACTTAGAAGATTTTTCTAATGATAGTGATAGTAATATTAACAAATATGGAGGGTTTTTTTTTGATATTGTATAATAAAATTTCAACATTAGGAAGATATGCAGAACTCAGGAAACCAGTAGTTTTCAAGTGACCAATGCGTGGGTAAAAAAAAAACAAAAACATGCATGGATAAAAGATTGATTCAAAAAGCAAGATATAACAATCGATTTGAATGTAACAGAATGCAAAACATTAGCTGATATGGTTTCAGAGTCTATAATGCAATCACCTTTAAGAAAGAACTACTTGTCAATTTGGGATATGAGATCAAAATAGACCACGTGCAAATATCAGAAAAGGCTATTAAAATACTACTCTCCTTTCCAAAAACATCTATGTGAGGTCCAATTTTCTTCCTATATTTCACAGAAAACAAGTCTCAAGAGATTAAACACAGAAGCAGATATGAGAATCTAGCTGTCTTCCACAAAGCTTGACATTAAAGAAACTCATAAAAATGCAGAAGTAAAGAAAAATATTATTTTTTCAAACCTTTATAAAAATTTACTGCCTAAAAAAAAAAAAAAAATTTTACGGTAAAAAAAAAAAAATTTTACTGTCTATCTGGGCAGCCGAGGTGGCTCAGTGGTTTAGCGCCTGCCTTCAGCCCAGCACGTAATCCTGGAGACCTGGATCAAGTCCCACATCAGGCTCCCTGCATGGAGTCTGCTTCTCCCTCTGCCTGTGTCTCTACTTTTCTCTCTCTCCTCTCTGTGTTTCTCATGAATAAATAAAATCTAAAAAAAATTTTAAAAAATTTACTGCATATCAATATGAACATTTAAAATAATTATTCTCGGGCAGCCCAGGTGGCTCAGCGGTTTAGCACCACCGTCACCCCAGGGCGTGATCCTGGAGACCCGGGATCGAGTCCCATGTCGGGCTCTCTGCATGGAGCCTGATTCTCCCTCTGCCTGTGTCTCTGCCTCTCTCTCTCTCTCTCTCTCTCTCTCTGTCTCTGATGAATGAATAAATAAAATCTTAAAATAAAACAATAAAATAAAATAATTATTCTCTTTAAGAGCTGGGTCTTTTATTAACTCTCAATCCCCTAAATGTGTTACTAGATACATATTTAAGTAAATTAAAGTGAACTAAATTAGTACTGCTTCTTAATTGTATATCATACTTTTAAAACACATGCTCTGGGGTGTCATCAAACAATAATTTGTACTCACTGGCATAGAAAGTAAAATAAGATATATGAAATACTAACTATTCAATTTTGGAAGGAATGAACATTTATGCTAGAGCCATATACTACCACTATTTATTCATAGAAAGATCAACACAAGGTATTCAGGATCTATATAAGGAAAGTAATAATAAACTATAATAAATCTGAACTCCAGTATTGAGTCACTACTGACTTCAAAATTACAGGTACAAAGTCTTCTCATCAAAATAATTTCTATATTTTTCCAATATTAATTTTAAATATTAACTGCATTCCAAACATTAATATGACCTTTGAGTTCTCCTGGAAATCACCCCCCTCTTGCCAAAACAGCCACTCTCCTGATTTTGTATTTATCTTCCCATGCCTTCCTCCAGCATTAACTTTTCATTTAATTTATCTCACCTATTTGCTCACTAAAGAATAAACATATGACTCATGCTTTAAGGAATTCAGAGTCTAGGTAGGGAAACAAATGTAAACTAATCATTTAAGTTACCCATTTGAGGAATATAAGTAGGCTCAAGAAAGGAGGAAGCTTCTAATTCTGAGTAGAAAAGTCAAGAAAGGCTTCACCAAAAAAGTCTGAATTGAGTTTTAAGAATAAGTAGGTGTTTACTAAGTAAGAGCAAGGTGCATGGGAGAAGGTGCCCTCTATTAAGTTCAAACAAAAAACATTATTGCCAAGGGACACAGGTGAGAAAGCTGAATAATTCCAGCAACTAAAGATGTGGCTGGCACTTATAGTTAGGAGGTGAGGTAAGAAACGCAAAGGGGAACCAAATCATGTTGAAAAATTTGAAATTTATAACCTAAGCCAAAGGAACTAGAGTTGATAACTTCTCTTATCATTATGATTACTGTTGCTGTTATTCACACATCTCCGTATCTATGCCTTTTGACAGTGCCCCTTACTATATAGTGACTCCAGCCTTGGCCACATACATGACTTCCTTTGGTCAATTTAGTGGAGTGCTCATATCTACTTCTTTCTCCTTGCAGCCCTTGCTCCTGACATGAGAACAAGCCCCAGCTAGCCAACAGAAAGGTGCGCAGCAATGTAAAACAGAGCCAAGTAGTCCCCACTTGAAGCTACTCTAGATTAGCTGACAGCCAGCTGACTCTGGGACACAAGTTCAACCAAAACCAAAAGAATGACGCAGTCAATCTGTAGCCTATAATATGCCACTGAGGTTTTGTAAGTGCTTGGAAGAGATAGAATATAAGAGATAAATGAAACCGGAACTGAAGCTTACCATAGGGTTTAAGCAGGTGTCACATGGACAATATGTTTTTTAATGAATGGAAAATAGACTGCAGATTAACAGTGGAGGCAAAAGTTTAAGAAAGAAACCATAATGTTTGAATTAGTGCCGAAAGGGGTGAAAAAGACATCTGAAATGCAGTACTGGTGCTAGAACTTGAAGAAGTTCAAACTTCATGAAGTTGAAAACTAATGCACTAATTAGACATATTCAATGAAGAAGAAGGAAAATTTCAGGATGATTCCCACACTTACTGCACAAATAATTACAGATGCAATCAAATTAGATTTAAAATAGTTTAAAAGAAATAAGTTAGGAAACTTTTTAGATCTCTATTTTTGTTGAAGATAGAAAAATCACTTTAGAAAATGGTACTTTAATACTGAAAGACAAAAGCCATTTTTACATATTTTCACAGGGATAACAAATAGAAATCAAAATTTTAAGTTATCTTTGAAAAAAATTAAATCTACCCAAATTAATCACTAAAACATGCTGACTAAGCAGAATCCAATAACCTAGAAATAAAGACAGCACTGATCTTTCTGAAATGGGCATCCTAGATTAAAAGCAATGGGTTTTGAATTAGATCTTTCCCCTACTTTTCATTTTCAGCTCCTATCATTTTGTAAAAGTTTATATTTCACCTTGTAATCTGGAACAGTTTATTTTTTATTATTATTTTTTTAATTTTTATTTATTTATGATAGTCGCAGAGAGAGAGAGAGAGAGGCAGAGACACAGGCAGAGGGAGAAGCAGGCTCCATGCACCAGGAGCCCGACGTGGGATTCGATCCCGGGTCTCCAGGATCGTGCCCTGGGCCAAAGGCAGGCGCCAAACCGCAGCGCCACCCAGGGATCCCTCTGGAACAGTTTAGATGGAGGATACAATTAAAAATTCTATGAAGATTTGTGAAAAATAAATGAATTAACATTTCCTTTATACTAGTGTATAATTATGCTATAATTATACTAGTGTATAATTCAAAGCCATAAATCTAAGCCATCTTATTCACTAAGGAAATGTGGTATGTATACTGATAGACACACATGTGAATACAATCTTAGTCAAAAATAAAATACATATCATTTGTGAAAACTGATATATAGCGAAGCAGTAAGGGACTAAAATAGTGAAAAGGTAAGGACATTAAAAGTCTATTTTGGGGATCCCTGGGTGGCTCAGCGGTTTGGCGCCTGCCTTTGGCCCAGGGCGCGATCCTGGAGTCCTGGGATCGAGTCCCAGGTCGGGCTCCCGGCATGCAGCCTGCTTCTCCCTCCTCCTGTGTCTCTGCCTCTCTCTCTCTATGTCTATCATAAATAAATAAATAAATAAATAAATAAATAAATAAATAAATAAACTCTATCTTAAAAAAAATAAAAGTCTATTTTTCCAGAGAAAATCAAAATAAGTTGAATGCTTGAAATAAGAGGAGAAATGACAAGGACATAAAAAAAAGATCATTACAAAATTATATTTCCAGACTGAAGTGGTTAAAAACTATTATATTCGATAACCATTTCTACTTATCTCTATGAACTAGATTTGTTCAGGTACCAGTAGTTGAAGAACCAGGTACAGAAGCTAGAATGCAAGAATACTTAAACGAAACTTATTTACCACAAATTCTTCTGCTACTATTATGGATATAGAAAAAATACAAATCATCTAGAAAAAGAGGTATTACACCCACACCCCTATCATAGTACAGATGGATGAAAAGTCTGAGAACTTGCCTCTTTTTCAGTGTCTCTAGAGATACATGTCCACTGGTTCTCCTTCACACTGTACGCCCAGAAGTCAGCAAGATCTTGTGTTCCATCCCAGCCACCAAACAAATAAACGGTCTCTATGAAAATTAGAAAAATATGTATAAAAAAAAACCCCTTAAGGATAAAATTTAAGTATACGCACCCAGACCTAGCCATTGTTTCTAAGATCACTTAAGAAGGCACATCTAAATAAACTTAAAAGTGAAATTTGTAAATGAGTTAACATTTCAAAAATATATACTAGACTAGTTATCTCCTACACAAGGTATATGGAAAGGCTGCTGCAGGACCACTACTTTGAGAGACTTATAAACATACAAATAACTAAGAGATACTGCACAACATTCTTTCATAAGTCTTTGGTGAGTAAAGAGAGTATGTATTTTCTCAAGTATCCAGAGTGAATCTGACGTGCTGCCAGTTTAGGAGTCTGTGTTAGGCCATGAAAGGTTTACATTTAGCAGTTTCTTAGCAATGCAGCTTCAGACTGTAAAAAAGAAAAAAAAAGAAAAGAAATCCCAAAGGAACAGATGGTCTAAAATAGAACATAAATATACCTAGCTATTTCTGAAAAAAAAAAAACAAAAACAAAACAAAACAAAAAAAAAACTTCACATCAAAACCGTTTTCCCTATATTACAATATCAAAAACAATGGTTAAAACTAGCTATGAGTTAAAGTTAGACACCTTAAGAATAAGGTGATGTACAGCTTTGGCATTCCCATGGAAACTGGGGAAATCTTTTCCAAATATGTTATGGTAGGTTTAACTCCTCAGAAATCAACTTTTAAGTCATTCTAGGTATTTTAGAAATTTGGTTTCTTCTAATTCTGAAATGTCTCTATATCCATGGACTGTCTCACTGCAACAAAATGGATTTCCTGCCCTGTGAACAGTGAAAATCTTTATACATAATACTGTGTATCATCCACCTCCTTCTTTATTAACAATGCCTTTCCTTTCTTCCAATTATCTTCTCCCTTTTATTTATTTTTTTAAATTTTTATTTATTTATGATAGTCACACACACAGAGAGAGAGGCAGAGACACAGGCAGAGGGAGAAGCAGGCTCCATGCACCGGGAGCCCGACGTGGGATTCGATCCCGGGTCTCCAGGATCGCGCCCTGGGCCAAAGGCAGGTGCTAAACTGCTGCGCCACCCAGGGATCCCCTTTTCTCCCTTTAAATGTCTTATGTCTACTGGTTACACAAGTCTACCAATTATTTTTTAAAGCCATGACATTTTTTCTTTCTTTTTTTTTATTTTTAAGGATTTTATTTGAGAGAGAGAGAGAGAGAGAGAGAGAGAGAGAACGAGTGGGAGGAGGGGCAGAGGGAGAAGCAGTCTCTCCACTGAGCCGGGATCCAGACATGGGGCTCAATCCCAGGACCTTGAGATTCATGAAATAGCCGAAGTCAGATGCTTAACCAACTGAACCACCCAGGCACCCCTCTTTCTTTTCTTTTTTTAAAAAATAAACTCTACAACCAATGAGGGACTTGAAATCATGACTTTGGGATCAAGAGTCACACGGTGTACTGACTGAACCAGCCAGGTGCCCTTTCTTAAAAAATTAAGTAAGACGTACAGGAACATTATAAAGCTATCTACTCCCTAACTGGCATGACCTAGGCCTATATATGTTGAGGCTGTCACCTAAGTTAGATCTTACCACGAAGAGTTACAATTCAAAGTGTACTCAGAAATACTGTAACACCATGAAGAAAATCCTTGCCATTCATAGAGTTGGACAGTCTTCTAAGAGATTTTTGTCATATTTTCATATAATTTTAAACTCTAAGTGAAATGTCCCATTCTATGCCTCAGAAGCTACAGAAATCAAAACAATTCTTCTGGGTAAGAGTATATCATTGGAATAGGACAGAGTTCTAGTGCTAACTGGGTAATCGAATCAAATAAATACAGGCCACATAACCTTCCTGGGTCTTAGTTTTCTCACTTACAAAACTCTTAGTATTTTGGTGTAGTTCTCCAGATATAAGTTACATGAAAACATTCTGAAGGCTATGAAGCACAAACAGCATTTTTACCTTTAAGACATACAAAAATAAAATATACTCTGTAGTTACTAAGTGCCACAGATGCAATAAAAACAGCATTATTGTATCCAATGCCATGTCTAAGTACCTAGAACATTTCTGGCTCTGCACAAATGTGAAATAACAGCAATTATTTTAAACTGTTAAAAAACTATCATATCTCAGAACTATTAGGTAATCCATTATCATTAATTAAGTAACATGGTTTCCCAAATGGCATGCAGTAATACCAGATACTTCAAGTTTTATAGGAAAAAAAAATTAAAGAATTTTCATCTGGCTTAAAAATTATTTGCCAAGGCCTCAACTGTAAAGACAATTAACCCTGTTAAATTCTGAAGCCAGGAGAGGAAGGGGTAATATAACTAAAATAGCAATAGCAATTGACCTTTTGTTTTATAGTGTTTCTGGGTACCCTCTGGATAAGGTTACCCTGGTTCATTAACTTTAATAACCCTTCCTCTTGGGCTCTGGGTTCTCAATGTTCTTTCTGAAAAGCAGGTCTCTTTGTACGCATAAATTCTCACAGCAAAGAAAACCCACATTTCCACAACAGCCTCATTGATAGCTGTGCAAAATAAAATCTGGCAGAGAGCAAGCATCCCAATGGAGTTAATCCAAGATGTCATTCTTGTCTGTGAATGCTTTGTAGTCCCAGTTGAAGTTTAATAGTAAAATTGAATGAATCGGATGGAAACAGGACCTTTTGACATACCTGAATAAAATGCACGACAAAATTTTAACTAAATCATTTAATCATTTAAGTTATCATTCAGAGACGAAATATTATCTAGAAATAAACAGAGGCTGAAGTATTATTTTATGCATAAAGGATATCAAAAATTTTAAAGATTACAGAAATAATTGGAGAGAACTGTAATAAGAATTAAGAAAACAGAAAAAAGAAAACACTATTTGCAACAGGGTCCATTCTCACGCTTATCGGTTATGTAACAATTCACGTACATCCCAGGCAGTACAGTCCTCCTCAAGCAGTAGCCCTTTCTCTGTTTTTTTCTTAAAGGAGTACAGGCTATTGCAACTATTCATTTCTCCTGGCACTCAGAGGAATGTTCAGTCCAACAGCGCTAGTCTGGATTGACAAGGTATTTTACAGAATAAAAAGAAAGAAGACAGTTCCTATCCTCAAGGAGCTTACAATCCAGTCAAGAATATAACATAAGTACATAAATCACTATATTGTAGAGTGGACTAAAGGCCAACAGAAAGGTAAAAAGCATCATCTGAGTTCAAAAGAGAGAAGAGAATATACCTGAAGGGACTCTGACCTATGCATCAGAAGGTGGCTCTGGGGGCACCTGGGTGCACAGTCAGTTACACATCAGACTCTTGATTTCTGCTGAGGTCATGATCTCAGGGGTCATGAGACTGAGTCCCATTTAGGGCTCCATGCTGAGTGTGGAGTCTGCTTGAGATTATCTCCCTCTCCCTCTGCCCCTTGCCCCCGCTCACATCCATCCTCTTTTTGTCTTCTCTCTCTCAATAAATAAATCTAAAAAAATAAGAAGAGGAAGAAGGAGGAGGAGGAGGCAGTGGAAGCAGCAGTGGCTCTGTTGGTAGAATGGGAGAAAGAGAGGAGAACTTTTCAAGCAGGGTAAAAAGTATAACAAAGGAACAGAGGCAGAAAAACACATGAGAAATGTTTTTTTTTTGTTTTGTTGTTTTTTTAGAAATGTTTTGAAACACAGGACTCTAAGGTAGATCTCAGACAGAACTACAGCTCTACCACCACAGCTGTGTAACAACCATTGGGGTCCTTAACCACTGGTATCCTCATGTCCAAATGGCATACCACAGCACCTAGCTCATAAAGCAACTATGAGAATTAAATTATATAATACAAGCAAAGTGGTTAAAACCGTGTGATGAGTAAATGCACTGTTCAATTTAAAAGAACACAAAAAGTACCAGGTCGAGATGAGGTTAAAAGGACAGGTAGTGGCCAGATCGTGGAAGGGGTTAAATGACAATATTAAGGTTTTGAACTCAATTCCACAGACCATGGAGTAGCTTGAGAAGATTCCAACCAGAGATGTAACAAGGGCACCTCTGAATGTGCAGCACCATAGGACTCGACCAAGAAGGAGAAGCCAGCAAGAAAGTGGGATTGGAAGTAAAGTGACCAATAATAGCCTATGTTCAAAACGTCAAACCAACTTTATTACGAGATTAAATGAATCAATCATCAATGAATCAGTCATATCTGAGGTCACAAAACTAAAATTCAACCATACTAACTCTACAGCTGCTTACTATCAGCATACCAATATACACATATATATTAGAAATAAAGTAGAAATATTAACACACCAGTGTCTTTACACCATTCTGCACAAAGAAGGCTTTTTATTGTATGAGCCCAATTGCAAGATCTATCCTTCTACTCTGATTCTTAAGGGTGAATCAGACTGTGCTGACTAAATAATCCTCCACAAGATGGCACACTATTTTCATAATTAAATCCATGTTTCCACTTTGAAACAATATAGAATGCACACACCGTACATTCAAATGGCATAGGCCCAACCTTAAACAAAATTTATGCACCAAAAAGAAGGGGTAAGAGAAGAGTTAACAGGATAATGAAGGAGGTTAACTTAATTCTTAGTTTAATATAGTCAGCTAGAGAAAAACAAATGAGACGGAAAAAAAGTTTTAAGAAACAATAATTTATACTCAAGATAAAAATGAAACCCCTGGGTGGCTCAGTGGCTTAGCGCCTGCTTTTGGCCCAGGGCGTGATCCTGGAGTCCCAGGATCGAGTCCCACATCCGGCTCCCTGCATGGAGCCTGCTTCTCCCTCTGCCTGTGTCTCTGCCTCTCTCTCTCTCTCCTCTGTGTCTTTCATGAATAAATAAATAAAATCGTAAAAAAAAAAAGTATCTTAATGTTCTGCAGTAATTCCCAAAATACAGCATTAAAACAAAAGTGCACTGAAACTCCAGAAATACTCCACGTTTACAACAAAAATCAAACATATAACTCCCCCCTCAACACACACACACACATACATACACACACACACACACACAGAGAGAGAGAGCGAGAGAGAGAGAGAGAGAGAGAGAGAGCTAGAAGGGGCTGCACATTACTTTTAGATTACTAATTTGATCTATGCAGCAGCCTCCCTTCCCTCCTGTGTCACTAACTCTGTTTATATTAAACCTGTGGGAAAAAAAATATATATTAAACCTGTGGCTAATGTCTATTTTCTCTGCTACTTGGTTATTATGGCTGGTAACATTTAACTTCTGCAATGAAGGGAAGAAATACTTTTGTGCTTCTTTTATTTTAAAATGTATAATTTTTAAAATAATTTGCTTTCCATTACAAATTTGCTTTCCTCACCTGTTTGAACATCAATAACCATCTGATGGCCCCCTCTCATTCCTGGTCGGTTATCTTCTCCATCACCTAAAGAAGAAACAAGTATTTTCTTTAAAAAGAATAACTGGAAATAGACAGTAACTGCATTTGTAAGTCTGCAATGAGTAGTAAAATTAACACACATTTACTCTTTCAATATTAAAAACAAGTAAAAAGACTCAAAAGAAATAAATGTAACTATGTTTATAATGACCTTGCTCTTTTTTCCAATGCTTTCAGGCTATATTAATGCAAAAGGAAACTATTTTCAATGTATTTATGACCAGTGCCATAAAACAGCAAAGATGCAGCATAGTACAAAAAAACATAAGACAAAAAATTCTATAAAATACTGGAGTGATAGGGACGCCTGGGTGGCTCAGCAGTTGGGCATCTGCCATCAGCTCAGGGTGTGATCCCGGGACCCAGGATTGAGTCCCACATCGCGCTCCCTGCATGGAGCCTGCTTCTCCCTCTGCCTGTGTCTCTGCCTCTCTCTCTCATGAATAAATAAATAAAATACTGGAGTGACAAAGTGAAGGTGGTAAGCAGTTACAGAATTAGATCTAGGTCTCTATTTCAGGAATCCCTAATTAATATAATGAGCAGTTTTAAAGTTCATACAACTAAGCTATTGAAAACCAACATGTTATCAAGTTTTCTACTAATTTATATTACCACATAACTTACAAACCATTTTGAGTACTGACTGAGAAATATAAGATTTACTTCCTTTTGATTCCTATTTCCAACATGGAGCTTAACAGGTGGTTTGAAATATAATCACAGAAACTTCAAAACTTCTGTAGAACTATTGTTCAACTTTACCGAATCTTACTTTATACCAAATCTTATATAAACAAAGATATACCTTCATTTCAATGGTTCAACAGGTTGCAGGATTCTAATGTCTGTCTTGATATAAACCAGAAAACCAAAGGTTTTCTTTATAATTCTCCTATTATTTGAAATATATTACTTCTAGCTACCAACTTTCTCTATCTCAGCTTTTTCCTGTATAAAATAGAGATCATCTAAGTTTTTACTAATTCCGCTGCAGTACTATGAAAAAGACTGAAATGTCAGTTCTTATATGGAGAAAATAACATGCAAACCTGAAGCATTCATTCCATTACTAACTTTACTACTGTATTTAGAGGCTATTCATTCAGAAGTTCTCCACAAATTCTTTCTCCTTTCCAATAGTTAGGTTAATATTTTGCAGCTCATTATCACTGAAGTTTTATCTTTTTCTTCCTCTTCCCCCTGATCAGTACTGCCACTTTCAAGAATAGACTAAGACAATAAAAAAATTTATTGTCAATATGTTTGCATTTTATATATTTAACCCATTAGTTTTCAAATACACAATTATAATCTGTCTGCTTACAGCATGTGTTTCTCTGACAAAAATGACCTCAAAAATGACGGACAAAACAGAAATTATGGAGGTTCATAAGCAATTTTCTCTAGTGTATTAACATTTAACACTATCAGGGGAGAGCTTTCTCCCAATTAAAGAGAAGTGCTGGGGATCCCTGGGTGGCTCAGTGGTTTAGCGCCTGCCTTTGGCCTAGGGCATGATCCTGGAGTCCTGGGATCGTGTCCCACGTTGGGCTCCCTGCATGGAGCCTGCTTCTCCCTCTGCCTGTGTCTCTGCCTCCTTCTCTATCTATCTCACTTTGTGTCTCTCATGAATAAATAAAATCTTAAAAAAAAAAAGAGAGAGAAGTGCTTAGCAATTTATAAAGATTGTCAGAAAAAAGCTGACAGTCTGCCACTGAACTCCTTTCCTTTAATGCAAGTAACTGGACTGTTGCTACACTTTCCACTATACTCACCATCTGGCAAAGCAGTGAGTCAAGATAAAGAAGTGACAAATACTTTCCCCTCCATGAAAAACAATGAATTAATGAAGACTATGCTCTGGATCAGATTTTAAGTTTTGATAAATACCCTCTAAGGATGACAATGCAAAGCAGGAAGCATGAGTCCCAGAGGTTAAGGCTCCAAACTCACTGTGATGCTCAATATAAATGCCTATAGAGTTAACTGTACTAGCATTTATTTTTATTTTGTAGTAACTAGAGTTACTACACTAGTTCCATTAGCATCTGCTTAAAAAGTTCCATAGATTTAGAATGTTATGTCCCATTTCTACTCTTCTCATAAGCTCTGTTCACACTTTAGTGAGCAATTCTGTAGAACTGAAGGTTTATCAGGAACATATATGGCATTACAACACTAAGCCTGTAATTTTATAGTACCTCTATAAAAGTAGCTTATGATGGTATTCTGTGCAAAAACTACCAAGCCTTCTGTTTGTAGTGGTAAAACAAAAAGGTTTGAAAGAAAAGTTTAATATAGTAAACTAATTCTGCCATCTAGTTAAGGAAACAATCTTTTCTTAAACACTTGCGTTTCCCTAAGAACTGTAAAATCTGGGTTACCTTGGGGGAAAAATGAAACTGACACATTAAAGCAAAAGCACTCACAACCTAGAAAAGGCTTACCTTTGGTGCTTTTTGGAATGATCTGACTCCATCGTGGCTTATATTCCTGCTGACTGATGTACTGATTAAACAAACCATCTGCAAAAATCAAAGAATGAGAAAGAATTATTTATATTTTAACTAGCTTATACTTTTTATCATAGCAAAAAAGACAAAAAGCTGACATTAAGGGAAATTACTAATACGTCACTAATACACTAGTAATAGTATATTTTCAGAAAACATGTCACTTCAGTTTTCACTGCTATCTCAAATATAAAGTATTAGTTGACACAACCATGTCAACAAATTGTTTTAGTGACAGACTATACTAAATTTACTACATGTTCCCCATTTCTGTCACTACTAATATAAGAAAGCTAGAGAAGAAAATGAGTGCCTCAACAACCTTGGTCTGGGCTCTTATATCTTCAGAAAAAACAAAAGTAATTGTTTAAAGTGAAAATTCCGCTTTTACATAATTTTGAGTACAAAACCACAGAGATAAAAGTACTAGTATAGTTACATAGTTATTGAATAGTTACAAAATGTTAAAATTCATTCTGTCTTAGTTAAGACACACTAAATATGATTTAATTCACGAAACAGAATTATGAACTAGGCATTATCATCTCCATTTTACAGATGGGGAAATGTGTGTTTAGAGAAATTAAGGAATTTACCAAAATCATGCAGCTCTTAAGTGGTAGGCAGAGACTCATGTTTCACTCTGATTTACTTCTGAATTTATTTCATCAATAAATTCATAATCTATTTCTTATGAGGAGTTGTTACACTAGCTGCCATAGTGTTATGGAAATTGAACTCCCCATATATAACCATTTCATCCCAAATAATTATCAAGCCCTAATCCCATGCCCCTCAACAAAGATTAGTTTGAGAATGGTGTGGAACCCAATTCTGACTAATGTATTCGATGTTTCCTTTGCTTCTAAATAGACATACAAAGAAGAAAAATCTCCTTTTATTCTGGAAATTTTCCTATCTGTATGCAATGTACATAACTGCTACAGCTAATTTGTAGAGGTATGAGAATGAAGTCAATTCAATAATGATGACAACGTAGAGATAAGAAAAGAAACTGGATCACAGAACCAACCAACCATGAAATCTACCTCTGGACTTCTTGTTATATCATAAAATAATATATTCTTACTTTTCAAATAACGGTTTTCTCTTACATGAATCCACATAGATTATAACTTATAAAGACAACTTTCCTATAGATTCTATTATTTGGCTCCGATCTCAATCTGAAAAAAACGTTTTCCCTTTTGCTTCATTAAGTCTCTGAACATAAGTACTTTTCCAAAGAATTTATAAGTAAAACTGTCTGTTCTCTATGACCTATTCACTTGTCAAACACTGTGTAATGCACAAACATCTCCCTGATTTCTCTCTTTTCTAGGTGATTATTAAGCTCAACTGCATCCACACCCTTAAGGTTTCAAGTCTTTTCAGATGGTTTTAACTGAAAACTTCCACACTTTCCTCTAGTTGCTTTTTTCCTTTGCCTTTAGGACCTAAAAATTCTTGCAAGAAGAAAATTTACCTATTCAACAACACATGAAAAAACCCCCAAGACTTTGGAAAACAAAACTTGCCATACCCGATCATTCTACTACATATTAAAACAAATACAACATTAAAAGATAAAACTAAAAGAGCTGAAAAAATTATTTACGATTTACTTTTTTATTTTTTATTTTAATATTTATTTATTTATTTATTATTTATGACAGACATAGAGAGAGAGAGGCAGAGACACAGGAGGAGGGAGAAGCAGGGCTCCAGGCAGGACTCAATACTGGGATGGAGTCCCCAGGATCGCGCCCTGGGCCAAAGGCAGGGGCCAAACCACTGAGCCACCCAGGGATCCCGTATTTACAATTTAAAGGAAATAATGTTATCTCCTTCTTAAATGAAGACCCTTTGGCTACTGTGGCTCAAGTTTACTATTTATTTATTTATATTTTAAAAGACTTTATTTATTCATGAGAAACACAGAGAGAGAAGGAGAGAGGCAGAGAGAGACAAAGGCAGAGGGAGAAGCAGATTCCATGCAGGGAGCCCAACGTGGAACTAACTGGATTCCAGGTCTCCAGGATCAGGTTCTGGGCTGAAGGCGGTGCTAAACCGCTGAGCCACCAGGGCTGCCCTAAAGTTTACTTTTTATGTTTCACTTCTTCTCTGAAATGTTGGTTTGCCACTACTCCAGGTTACTTAAGCATTCCTGTTGGTTGGAGTGACTGTATAAGCAATGGCTTGAGAAGCTAGCTGTTCTATCAAAAAAAAACAAAAACCAAAAAACAAACCAAACACCTCCTCTTTTGAAAGAAATCATGGTTTAACACAAGACAAAAGCTAGAAATTCATCTATAAATTCCATCCCTCTCAAGTCCTTCTACACTCTCAACTGTCCAACCCTATTATTAGCTTCTTGACATTGATTCATGTTATAATATTAAATCATCTAACTACTCCAGACAAAAAATATAACAACTTTAAAAATATGTATTTGCACTTTATAGAGAAACATGATATATTAAAGATGACTCTCATTTAATCTATTCTAATATGCATTATTGCCTCTTGCCAGGGAAACTGGGTTAATCAATAAATAGTCCAGACTGATCTGGAGTAGGTTACATGGAGTAGCTACTTTCAATGAAATAACATGCTTTAAGAACCTTCTTTTATGTCTTCAAAAAGAAAAGTAATAACGCAAATGTTTATTAAAGCTCTAGTAAAGGGATCCCTGGGTGGCACAGCGGTTTGGCGCCTGCTTTTGGCCCAGGGCGCGATCCTAGAGACCTGGGATCAAATTCCACGTGGGGCTCCCGGTGCATGGAGCCTGCTTCTCCCTCTGCCTGTCTCTCTGCCTCTCTCTCTCTCTCTCTGTGTGACTATCATAAAAAAAAAAAAAAAAAAAAAAAAAAAAAAAGCTCTGGTAAATAGTAATACTACAGTAATACTACAAGTTACAGAAACTTTATTTTTTTTAAGATTTTATTTATTTATTTTAGAGAGCGAGAGTGAGAGCACGCGAGCAGGAGGAGGGGAAGGGGGAGAGAGAGAATCTCAAGCAGACTGTGCTGAGTGTGGAACGTGATGCAGGGCTTGATCTCGTGACCCTGAGATTATCACCTGAACTGAAACCAAGAATCAGCCACTCAACCAACTGAGCCACGCAGATGCCCTGAAACTTTATATTTTAACAGGACAAGTTTAATTTCTAGAAATCAAACAGTCACAAGCTTGAAATCCCTTGAAACAATCAATAAAAATGCTGCAAGATTAGAGCAGGGTAAAGATTTTTTCAAAATACACTGCTATCAGTAACTTGTTTTAATTTAAAAGAATTCCCTTTTAAGATCTAAAAGTAAATGAAAAGTTAATATCTCTGAATCCTAAAGTTTCACCATGTTCCCTATATTTCTAATTCTTGAAACATCTTCCTAATAATAATAAGCCTTTTGTTTTGGTATTCCTACTTGTAGACATTTTATATGATTCAGCAAAAAAAAAGTAGGCTCTCTATTGAAATAATCACATTCTCGTCTATAAAAACATAACAACACCCATTACACTGTTTTGAAAATCTCAAAGACAAATTAAAAAGTGAAGCATTTAAACATTCCTGTGAACTATTTAAGTTTAAAAATTACTTCTAAAAAAAGAAATTATTTCTATGTTTTAAGACGAAGTTAGGCAGTTGCTAGTATTTCTATTTCTGACAAACATCTAAAGCAGGAAATCAGAAGAGTCTGATAAAACTATCCAAAAGAAATGAAAATATCACTTAGGAGAAAGCATGCTAAGATCCAGTTGCTAACAATATTCAAACTATTTAAAGTCTCTAGGTCCAATACCACCGCATTTTTTTCGCCTATGATTAAGACTATAATAAACACATTTCATACAGTCCTAAGTAGGCACAAGCTGTTCTTGTCTCCAATAGTGAATACCGTCCTAAAAAGTACACGATACAGAATGAAACTTAGGAAGTTTTTACCAAGAGAAAAAAAAATGTTCAAATGTCATCTAAGATTTTAAAAAAAGAAAGAAAAAAAGGAGCATATATTATAGTACTATAACCTAATACTTGAACTTCTATCAAACTCATTTCTCTCAAAACAGAGATGAAAAGGCTGCCTAGGTGGTTAAGGTCCAACTTTTGATTTTGATCTCAGAGTCATGAGATCAAGCCCCTGCCCCCAGTCAGGCTCCAACAATGGATGTGGAACCTACTCAAGATTCTCTCCCTCTGCCCCCTGCTTGCAGCATGTGCACTCACCCTCTCTCTTTCAAGGAGGAGGAGGAGGAGGAGTAGAAGAAATCTTAAAGGATATATGCTTAAGGCAAAAGAAAAATGATCTTAAATATAAGATCAAAGATGCAAATACTAATGTAGAATGAAAAAAATTAGTAAATATTTGGGTAAAATTACTAAACACCAGCTGAATAGAGTAAGAATAGTAATATTTTATAGGGCATTCAAATACAGTATCAAAATAATGGACAATGATAGCATATCAGTTGGAAGGTGACTAGATGGGAGTCAAAAGTCCATTAAGTCCTAGTACAGAAAAGGGAAAAGGCACTGATTTTGTTAAATATGCATACTTGCTGTAATTTCTAGACTAATCATATAGTCTCAATAAATAATGTTGCTTCCAAACAGAAAGAAAAAAAATGAAAAGATTAAAAAGTTTTAAGAGATAAACCAACAATAAAATAAAATGTGACAAGGTATATGTAGTAAAATGGTAAGATTAAACCTATATATTTACCACTAATTCAACCATGCAAATGAAATAAATGCTCAAATCAAAAGAAGGCACTTTTTTTGAACTAAGTTTATAAGATTTGTTTTTAAAAGGATAAAGAATGGTTGAAAATAAAAGGTAAAAAAAGATACATATGCAAATACCAAATAAAAGCTTAATGTAAGACAATTTATACCTTCAAGCGAAAACACTACTAGAGATAAAAACACATTTCATAATGACAGAAGATTTAATTCAAAATTAAAGAATTTAAATTGTGTTTATATCTAGAAACATGGCTTCAAAATATTTATTTATTTTTATTTTTTAAACGATTTTATTTATTTATTCATGAGAGACAGAGAGAGAGAGAGAGAGAGAGAGGCAGAGACACAGGCAGAGGGAGAAGCAGGCTCCATGCAGGGAACCCGACGTGGGACTCATCCAAGGTCTCTAGGATCACACCCTGGGCTGCAGGGGGCGCTAAACCACTGCACCACGGGCTGCCCTGGCTTCAAAATATTTAAAGCAAAACTGGACAAACTAGTAATAGATAAACAATTCCAAAATCACAGTGGCAAATGTTAAGATATTTTAATTAGTACCTGAGAGAATCTGACAGAAATTCACTACTGGAAAAGAAAATTTATAGAACATGGTTAGTAAACTGGACCAACTGGGCCTATACAGAAAGCTGCCTCCACAAATAAAGAATTCATGGGCCCACACCACCTGCGGCCCCCCGGGCGGGGGCGGGCAGGGCAGGGGCCGCAGCGCCCTCAGGGTTCGGCTCCGTTCCCTGCCGGCGGGCCCCCGGCCCCTCCGCCCCAGGCCCCTCCCCGCGGCGGCCCCGCTCGTTAAAAAAAAAAAAAAAAAGAATTCATATTCTGTCAAAGTATGAATGTTTACAAAAATTTAAAAAATCAGACCATATAGTAAGTCTCATCAAATTTCAAGGAACTAGAATCCTATAGAATATGAACTCTAGGGATATCTGGGTGGCTTAGTGGTTTAGAGTCTGCCTTTGGCTCAGGTTGTGGTCCTGGGGGCCTGGGGTCAAGTCCCACATTTGGCTCTCCGGTGGGAAGCCTACTTCTCCCTCTGCCTATGTCTCTGCTTCTCTCTCTGTGTCTCTCATGAATAAATAAATAATATCTTAAAAAAAAAGATTATAAACTCTAAGCATTATGCATTCATGCTAGTAATATGCAATGACAACAGTTAAAAAAAAAGAAATCTGAAATTTGGAAATTTATTTAATTTGGAAATTAAAAACAAGACTACATTTCCATATAACTACGGCTCACAAAACCCATTATGTGAGATCAGCGTAACGATACTAAACCTGAAGAGAAAGGTAAAAGAAAAAGGAGGCCAATCTTACTAATGTAAATATTGTTGAAAGAATTCTAACAAAACATTAGTCCATCTAAATCTAAAATAGACTCCCCCCCCAAAAAAATATATATGAGAAAGGTAAGTTTATCTGAGAAATGAAAATTAAGTAGATCTGAGGTTTAACATTAGTAAACCAATCACTATGATTTCGCATATTAATAGAATTTAGGAGAAAAAAAATCATATCACAAAACACAGTAAAAAATGGTAAAATTCGATAGTCACTTATAAACTCTTAGCAATCTAGGAATCTGATACAGGATCTCCAAAATCCCAGATCAAATAACATATTTCACAATGAAATGTTGAAAGCATTTCTTTTGAGATCATGAACTAAATAAGGATATCCACTATCATGATGTCATCTCACCTTTGTACTAAATATTCCGCCCAAAAGATTAAGCACCAGAGAACAAAACAAAGCATAGGGTTGGAGAGGAAAGTGTCATTATGAATATGTATTTTAAACTGAGCAGAAATGAAACACAACATAGCAAAATCTGCGGCACACAGTTAGCAGTGTTTAAGTCACCAAGTAGATCCCAAGACCTGACACTGCTCCACTTGCCTATACTCACTAACACTTGTCATAGGTTTTCCGTAAGCTCTTCTTTCGCGTTTAGCTCTTAACTCAGGTCAATGAAATCTGAAACTATCTCTGAGGGGAGAGAGGCTGTCAAGACCTCCCACAGGCCCAGACCACCCAGACCTTTGGAGCTAAACCCCCAACCTGCACAGAAGGACTGTGGCGTGGCCTCTGGAATGACCGACAATGATCTTTACCTCATTATATTACTGAAAGCTCCTCTGGTGTCGCCTCAGCCTCATTTAGATAACACACAATGTGTATGTAGGCATGTTTCTCTAAGGCACATGCTTGACCTTATGCCCGCCTCTACATATGATTACAAGGCTTCCCAATCTAAATGTTCATCCTAACCCTAAACAAAAGGAACCCATTCAATCCTCTCGGGGAGTCACAGCGTTGGAAGCCATTCCCTGTGATTTCCTTCTTTGCTGCAAATAAAAGTTTTCTTTGTGCAACAACTCAACTTCATGCAGTTTCTGACTTACCAAGGAGTGAATTCCTGTTGGCTCAGTTACATTTAGAGAGTAACTCTTTAACACCAAATGCTTGTACTAGTAAAGAAAGATCTCAAACTAAAGGCCTCAGCTTTCATTTTTAAGAAACTAGAAAAAGAAGAACCAATAAAACTGCATTATGTAGAGAAAAGGAAGTAATAAAGGTAGAAATCAGTGAAATAGAAGAAAAAGAAACAGAAGGACAAAACAAAGAAACCAACAATCACCAATTTCAAGAATAAGATGACATAAAGATGTCATAAAGATATGAACTTTATACCAATAAATTCACCAATTTAGATGAAATAAGAACATTCCTTAAAAGATGCAAACTACCAAAGCTCACTCGAGAAGATATACAAGCCATAAACAGCCCTATAGTTATTAGCAATATTAAATCTGTAGTTAAAAACCTTGCCACAAAAGTAACTTTAATAAGACTTGATATCTCACTTAAGAAAATGCAGAGAGGGAAATAACCACAGAATTAACAACCACCGGATGGAACCATGGGGTATGAAGAAATGATAGAAGTGGGGAAAGAAAGAAGAGGGAGAAGAGGAGGGAAAAGTGGGAAGGAAATAAAGACCTCCGGTTGAAACTTTAGGACTATTTTATTAAACTTTATCCCTCTCCTTTATCTCACAAAAGCAAACTTTAAAGAAGAAGTAAGATAAACACTGCAAAGGGAGGTTAGTTTTTTTTTTTTCTTTTAATATTTCCTGTTCCTGGGTGATTACTTTTGCCCATCATCACTGGATTCTACCTTTTCCCCCTGGCACTATCAGGGAGAAAGTAGCAACAACTGGTCCAGAAATCACCTGTAATGAAATTAAATACAAATGTAGGAATGTTTCTTTCTTTTTTTCTTTTTAATGATTTATTAATCATAAGAGACACACAGAGAGAGAGAGACGCAGAGAGAGAGAGTGAGTCAGAGACACAGGCAGAGGGAGAAGCAGGCTGCTCGCAGGGAGCCGGATGTGGGACTCAATCCCAGGTCTCCAGGATCATGACCTGAGCCAACGGCAGACGCTTAACTATCTGAGTCACCCAGGTGTTCCGGTAGGGATGTTTCTAACAAATAGGAAGCCTATTAGAGACACTTTCTCTCAAATATCTCAAATATGCATATTTGAAGAATATACTATAAGTAAGATACACTAAACATAATCTTTGTTTCTTCCATAAGATGCTTCATAGAAGATGCTTTTGATTCCTTAGGCTTTCCTACTTAGCAAACAGGAACTTCTTGCCCTTCTCTGCTATGTTTTTAGTGGAGCAGAAGCCAAAAAACTCTGCAGTGTTTACTTCCTTATTTGTCCAACAAATCATCATCAGTGAAGTCAGCAGCAAACCGAACAACCCTGAAAGGAATGTTTATTAGCTAAACACTGTTCCAAGCCAGTTGAGGAGTACAAGAAATATGACTTGGCTCTAAGTCTCAAGAACAGAGTTACTACCAATTTCTCCTAAAACTTGGGCCCCCTTTCTAGACCCAGAAAGGTTAAAGTCTCCACAGTATCAAAGTTGCACATGATTTTAACAGTTCTTCTTAAATGAGTATATGCATAAAGACACAGTTTTTAAATATAACTGTTTCTAGCCTAGTAATAGTGTAAAATTGCCAGTGGTTTTTGTTATTTACCTAAAAAAATATTACATGCTTTAAGATAAAGATCTGAAACAAAACTATGAAAATACTTGTGACTTCCTCATCATATAAGGTTAAAAAATATAGAATTCATTCTTAGAAATGGCAAATATGGGGATCCCTGAGTGGCGCAGCGGTTTGGCGCCTGCCTTTGGCCCAGGGCGCAATCCTGGAGACCCAGGATCGAATCCCACGTCGGGCTCCCGGTGCATGGGGCTTGCTTCTCCCTCTGCCTGTGTCTCTGCCTCTCTCTCTCTCTGTGACTATCATAAAAAAAAAAAAAAAAAAAAGGCAAATATTCATTTATATGTTCATTGGTGGCATTTTAATGGTTTGGGAAGAGATTAAGAATTACATATACTCAATTTATTTATACTCCAAAGTTTACTCTATTTCAAACATAGTAATCATTTATGTGCAAATTACCAATTAAATAAGCAGTAACGATGTATAAGGCTGAGAAGCAGGTTTGTTATTACAAAGGAATAGAGCCAGTAGCAATTCATTTTAAGCTAATTTAAAACTTATAAACTGGGATCCCTGGGTGGCTCAGTGGTTTGGCACCTGCCTTTGGCCAGGGTGTGATCCTGGAATCCCAGGATTGAGTCCTGCATTGGGCTCCCTGCATGGAGCCTGCTTCTCCCTCTGCCTGTCTCTCTGCCTCTTTCTCTCTTGAATAAATAAAATCTTAAAAAAAAAAAAAAAAAACTTATAAACTCAAAAAGGCAGTACTGGTTCCTTTTTCTTCAGTTGTAAAATATTCAACCTATTTGATAAATGAGCACATGATAATAACAGATAATAACAGATAAGATCAAAATACATAAAAGCAAAGGATGGAGAAAGTCTATTGTTCTATTACAAAAATCACCAAATTTCATTCCACAAGTTTTATACTGAGCTGTTTTTACTCACATTGCTTCTGATACCAAATGCGTGAGTTTTTTTCTCACACCAACTATTTCTCCAATTTTCTGACACCAACTGGGTATTCAACAATTCAATTCTGACAGTATCTACCTAAAGTTACCATCAGATCCTTATGAATTCAAGGACTCAGTCCCACAAGACTATTCTCTACTTCAGATGCCAACTGCAAGTCCCAGGCCACATGTACTTCTAATTTACTACCTATTAAATCTGGGTTCCCACAACCCTCCCTCAGATTTGGTAATTCACCAGAGTAAGATAGAGAGAGAGGGGCAGTATATGAATGTAGTGTGTATGTGTGTTTTCTATGCCCTCTTCAGGCACCTCAACTCAATGTTAGGGTTTTTGGGGTTGGGTTTTTTTGTTTGCTTGTTTTTGTTGTTGTTCTTCGTTCTTTTTTTTTGAGTCTCTACTACCTAGGCATGACATTAAAACACTGGCCACTGGTGACTAAAGTCAATGTCTGATCCCTCTCCCCTCAGGGGGATGGAGGTGGGTGGGAGATGAAGGTTCTAGCCCCCTACACACAGCATTTGGTCTTTCTGGAAATCTGAAGCTATCTAGGGACCCCAGTCATTTGTCATTTCAGCATATGAAAAACACTCTTATCCTTCCACCAAATTTCAAGAATTTTAGGAAACAAAGACCAAATATTTATTCAAAAAAATTTTTTTTAAGATTTTATTTATTTATTCATGAGAGACAGAGAGAAAGACAGAGAAGTAGAGACACAGGCAGAGGGAGAAGCAGGCTTCATGCAGGGAGCCTGACGTGGGACTCGATCAGGCCCTGGGCTGAAGGCTGTGCTAAACGGCTGAGCCACCCAGGGCTGCCCTCAAAAAAATTTTTTTTAAGATTTACTTATTTATTTGAGAGAGTGTGTGTACACATATGTGACCGGGGGAGGGGCAGAGGGAGAGGAAAAGCATCTTAAGCAAACTCCCCACTGAGTAGGGAGCCAGAAGAGGGGCTCAATTCCAGACCCTGAGATCATGACCTGAGCAGAAACCAAGAGGTGGATGCTTAACTGACTGAGCCAGCCAGGTATCCCAATATATTTTTTTCTATTAATACTATAACAGCTATTCTGTTCTTTGTCACTGTGAAAGTCACGAGAGATTATTATTTATTATTATTATTATTATTTTAAATTTTTAAAAAAGATTTATTTATTCGAGAGAGAGAGAGAGAGAGAGGCAGAGACATAGGCAGAGGGAGAAGCAGGCTCCTCTTAGGGAGTCCGATGCGGGACTTGATCCCAGATCCTGGGATCACGACCTGGGCCAAAGGCAGGCGCCCAACCGCTGAGCCACCTAGGCATCCCAATAGAGATTATTTTTTAAAAGAATACCATTCTATAAAATAACAACAGAGATATTTCTGAAGAATTACAAAATATACCGTACCTCAAATATTCAAATAGATGTCATCCTCCAAAACAATTATCTTTGGAGATCATATTGTGTTCTAATAATTACATTTCTTTCAAAACAAGATTATAAACCATCCAAGAAAATCAGCAATTATGTAGCATCCATATCATACAGATATTTCCAATACAAATCTCCTCGTTCACTATAACTTCTATTAATAACATTTTTCTATGTATCCAACTATCAATTATGCCAAATTATGCCATTAAAAATGGTAATTTTCTATCAACAAAAATACATAAGGGAATAGGCCTCTAGGAGGATAGGAAGGTACCGCCTAGGAAGGTAACATTTAAAAACCTTTTTCTAACACTGCTTAGTGCTAGTCAATGTTAGCATTCATAAATGCAAATGCATGCTTCCATGGTTTCCCAAGATGGCAATTTAGATTTAAATATAGAAGTTTAAATATTCAAATATGTTCCTTTTTTGTTTTTCAAGACTCATTATGGACCTATCTTATATAAAAGAAGCACATAATTCAACAAGCTAACAATCTTTACAGAGTAAAAAGATGGGAAAAAAGTAAACTAATACTTGGCATAAGCTTATATTCTTTTCAAAAAACTGTTTTTTGTACATACTTGAAATCACCCTAATAAACAAAGTTCACATGTTTATAACATACCATTTACAGCTTTTTCAATCAATTCTTCACAAGCATCAAAATCACCCTTCAGCACCAGTTTATCATGTAGATCTGTTAACATGGGATGTTCCAGGGCAATCTTGGTTTTTTTTTGTAGCGATTCAAAGGCCTCTGTATAGTTGTGTTGTCTGAAGTGTTTTAGGCAAAGGCGAATAGCTTCCTGTTCACGGTACTACTGGAACACAAGAGAAAGCATGAAAAGAAGAGATCTGCTTAGTTATTACAGTAGGCAGTAAGTGACTACTAACCTAAAGTGAGCATTTACTATGTGCTAAGCATTATACTATTCATTAGCATCATTATTATTTCCACTCTGAAACTGCAAAACTGAAGCATAGTCAATTGTAATAACTTGCCAAAAGTCACAAAGTATATAGCAGAAAGACACAAAAGAGATGAAGATATACAGATATATGTACATATACCCATTGGTATATATTTCATGAAGATGAAAGGCATAAAAAGATGAAACCAAACTTCATTCTAGAGTTTGAACTTTTAAAAAAAGCAGAAAAAATATTTATCAAAGACCACTTAAGATTGCAAAGATTATAACTTCCATGGCTTTTACTCATCAAATTACAATGTTGGTACTGAAAGCATAGAAACCATTAAATAAGATATATGAGTTATGTTATACCTTTTGTTCTTAGTTCAAGTTATTACTTGAAAAGCAAATATTATCAAGTGTTTTATGTATTTCAAAATTCACAAGTTCTTTGACTCAAAATGATCAGAAAAAGACTACTTAAATTTTATATTTTTTTTCTAAGCCTCGGCTACCTCATCTATTAAATAGCTAAATAGCTCATCAATTAACTAGTATCCAAAAAGAAGAATGTTCAATGTACTAACTCTCTATTAGGATGAATGCCAAAAAATACAAGGTCAGATAAAAACTTAAAAAAAAAAAAACCACTAACTTGAAGAATATTTTATGAAATTTCCACAAATTTCCTAAATAAAAATTAACAAAATTAACTAATGACAAAGCAGCAATACATGAGAACCAAACAAAAATATGATTACTTGTAAGCATTATTCTTTAATAAGGCAAGAAAATATTACCTTTTAGGAAAATTTATAAGACTTAAAACATAAACCAGTTTATAACTGGCTAATTTTTTTAATTAAGAAAATGTCAAAACATTTTTCCTTAAGTGTTACACTTAACCAAGATTTTCCTTAGTCAAATAACAAAAGATTGATTCTTTATCCAAAGGAACTTTATTAATTTCTTACCCTTGGCCTCTGAACAAAGATTTATCATAACTATCTGGAATCATATTAAACAGTAATACCTTTTTAACATGTTGACTTTAGAAGTATGAATCATATCCATATTATAAGTTTTCTATCAGGTTGCATATAGATACATAATAGAAAATTTATGAAACAACAGAATTTCAATGCTTTAAAAAAAGACAAACCCAAAGACTTGAAGACTTTATCTAATTTCTAGAAGTTCATTATAAATGCAGGGAAAAGTGAGTGAGTCTGAATAATTTTATGTTCTCAAATATATCTCTCCACAATATTGGGGTAAACAGGTAAAATCTGCAACTGCCTACAATATCAAGAGATTTGTGTGGGTATACTAAAATACATACACATGTATCATAGTCTAGGGAAAATTGTATTTAAGTATCAGAGAAATTTAATCATTATTTTTTAAAAGAACCAACAGCATTTAGAAGATTTAAGTATATACAGTTATGTGCATAACACTGTAAAGGTGATTTTTAACGTTTTAAAATATTGTCTCTACCTTGAAAGAATTTACAGTATTATAGGAAATCCATGAATATATGAAAAATACAGAAAATACTAAGTCAGCATCTACTTTAAGCTGAATAAGAATAAAATGCCAAAAAATAAAGAGTTCCTCAAACTAACGAGAATAGAGCTGAAATTCCATACAAAAAACCTTAGAAAGAATTTATATTGCTTCCCAATCTCCTATGAATAGATCAGTTCACTCATACTTGCAAATAAAAATAACAGCAAGTAGTGATTAGACTAAAGCTTCATCATCTTGACAGATGAGCCCCTTGATAGATGAGCCCCTCCCTATCAAAAAAAAAAAAAAGCTGAGAGTCAAATATACATCAAAAACAAAAAACAAAGCATAAAATGTATGCAAAAAAAACAAAAGACCTATTTATTTTTTAATAAGATTTTATTTATTTATTCACGAGAGACACAGAAAGAGAGAGAGAGAGAGAGAGAGGCAGAGACACAGGTAGAGGGAGAAGCAGGCTCCTTGCAGGGAGCCCAATGTGGGATTTGCCTCAGGTCCCCAGGATCAGGCCCTGGGCTGAAGGCGGCACTAAACTGCTGAGCCGCCTGGACTGCCCAAAAGACCTATTTCTCAATTTTTTTAAACTCACATTTTCTCAGGCTGCATTTATCGTATAAAATAACCTATATATGAAATTGCTAAATATAATTTTTACATTTCAAATTCTTTAAAGGAAAAGTAAACATTCCTATTTTACTCAACAAACACAAAGGAATAATGTATTATAAAAGCATACACAATCAAAGCTACTCCACTAAAAACTAGGTTTAAATATGTCTATCAATATAGGTTGACAACAAAATTCAGGGCCAGATAGGTATAATAATATACTGGCCAACTTTGGAGCTAGACTGCCTGACTTGTAAAGGCTTGGGCACTTTACCACTGTGAACTATATGGCCTTGAGCAAGGTACTCCACTCTTGGTGCTCCATTTCATCATCTGTAAAATAGGGGTAATAACTATACCTATCTCACAGAGTGGTAATGGTTGAATAAGTTATAAAGATTGCTTAGCAGCTGGCAGAATGTAAATAATAAATGTTACTGATAAATCATTATAATTATTACACTTCTCAGTATTTTAAATTCTTCTCAATGGAAGACAAAAGCTTGACACATTTCTCCCTTTACAGGCATCAGAAACATAAAATCAGGATTTTTTGTTTTGTTTTGTTTTGTTTTAAAATCAGGATTTTAAAATACAGTCCTACCTTGCTATACCAGTTCAGACAGGGCTGTACTACATCGGGATCATCAATGCCACTGAGTTCAACATACCAGATGCTGAAGTTAAAGCTGGGTCCCCACGATAAGAGAGGAACTATGTGGAGAAAAGAAAGAAAGAAAAAGAAAAAAAAGTTCAAATAAAACTTTAGCAAAGTAAAGTAACTCTTCAAACCCATTTAAATTCATTCAACAAATTTTCAGAACATTTTCTACAAGCCTAACACTGTATTATTAGGTGCTGGGACTACGGTAAAAATAAAAAAAAAAAGAAGAAAATATGATCCATGCCATCAAGGGGTCTAATTATAAAAACGCTATAAAGTAAATTCAAAATACTCATTTATCTACCCCTCTAAAAACAGGACCTAGCCCTAGCAAATTTTATCAAACCCACAAGAAACAAATAATTACCATATAAATTAAACTGTATCAGAGCACAAAAAGAGATCAAAAGTTCAATTACTTAACAAGTGGCATAACCCTGAAAACAAAACCAAAAGAAAAAAGAATTTAAGGCTGATCTCACCTATAAATCTATATTCGATTTTCTTTTTAAGTTGCAAAAAAAAATTCTACCAGGTTTTCACTGTAACCAAATAGAGTTCATTCCAGGAATAGAAAGATGGTTCAATAGAACCTATACTAGTATAATTCACCACGATAAGAAAGTATAAGAAAATATGTCTGATAACCTTAAGTTATTAAAAAAAAAAAGACATATTTTTGAGGTCTTTTCTACTTATTAGGAAAAAAACCCCTCTTAATATGTAAGAAATAGAAGACAAAAGAAAACTACCTTACCTAATTTTTTTGTTAAATATCAAAGACCTCAAAAATTATACCTAATGGAGAAACATTAAGTATTACTACTCAAGACAGGAACAAGACAAGAAGCTCAGTTATCTCTATTATTCAACACTATATGGGAGATCCTAACCAATGCAGTAAGTGAAAAGAAAAGCAAATTAAGAAAAAACAGTTTCACCTGAAGATGATATACCTATCTTCATAAAAAATTCAAGAGATTCAACTGAAAAATTTAAGTTTGTCAGCATGGTAAACATGAAAATCAGTTTACCTTCTATCTGTAATAACCAACTAGAAAATTTAATGAAAAAAGCCCCCTTTAAAATGGTCACAAGAGCTTACTATATCTCAAAATAAATTTTAATATATGCGGGATCTATGGAAGAAAACATAAAAATGATACTTAAGAATTCAATAAATGAGAGGACATAGTATGTTCTTAGATGGGAAAACTCAATGTTGTAAACATGCCAGTTCCCCTCAAATTAATTATAAATTTAATGTAATCTCAAATGAAAGTCTCAATGGTATATTTCCATTTTTTTCTTTTTTTTTAAGATTTTATTTTTTAAGTAATCTCTACATCTGATGCGGGGCTCAAACTCACAACCCTGAGATCAAGAGTCACATGCTCCACCAACTGAGCCAGCCAGGCATTCCATATCCATTTTTCTTTTTACATGTAATTGAACAAGCTGATTAAAAAAAGAAAAAAAAATCAACAACACAAGAATATCCAAAAGAAAATAAATATACTAAAAAATGCAGTAATTATAAATTTAATATTAGGGAAAAGGAAGACAAATTATTGAAGAAGAAGAGTGAATCCAAAAATTTCCTAAGGATTCAGAGGAGTTTACCACAGGATGAAGGTAACGCTTGACTTCGCTAAATGACAGAACAGAGTTGAGGTTTTTAACATATGATCCACGGCCTCCTGGGGCATCCTTGTAACCCTTTTAGGAGGTCCCATGAGGTCAAAACCATTTTTTCTATTAAGACTAGGACTTTATCAGCCCCTCGCCTTTTTAAACTCTACTGACATGTACATTCATGGTGCAAAGGCAATGCTGAATAAAACTTCCAGCACCAGTAGTACCATGAAAAGTAGTAACATGAAAATGTATCAGTATTTCTTAATATAGTAAAGACTACACTGTATTCCTCACCATCATATTCTTGCAGTTAAAAAAAGGGCAATTCATTTAAGAATGTTCTTGATGATGCAATACAAATTTTAATAAATCCCTATTAGTAGGTACATATCTTTTTAATATTCTGTGTGACACAATGGAAGTATACATAAAGCACTTTTGCTGCATACCAAAGCATAATGCTTACCTCAAGGAAAACAACTCGTATAGTTGAGTTATGAGCTAAAAAACCCATTTGTACCTCCCCCACCTCCTCCAACAGAATACAACTTCCCCTTAAAAGAAAAATTGACAGGTCATTTATGACTATTTAGTTTGGGGTACGGGCCAGATATTTACCTGTCATTTCAAAGAAAAAAACAGATAGTATTTGTTGCCAAGAATAAAATTCAAGCTTTCAAGGAAAAATCACAATTTTGGAAAACTGGAGCACCTGGGTGGTTCAGTTGGTCGAGCACCTTTTTTTTTTTTTTTTTAAAGATTTATTTATTTATTCATGAGAGACACAAACAGAGAGGCAAAGCACAGGCAGAGGGAGAAGCAGGCTCTTCGCAGGAGCCTGATGTGGGACTCGATCACGGATCCTGGGATCAAGACCTGAGCCAAAGGCAGCCGCCCAACCACTGACCACTCAGGCGTCCCACACCTGACTCTTGATTTCAGCTCAGGTCATGATCTAATAGTCTTGGGATCAAGCCCCCTGTTGGGCCCCACATTCTATAGGGAATTTGCTTGAGATTCTTTCTCTCCCTCTCCCTCAGCCCCTCCCTTCTCTCTCTCTAAATGTAAATTCCTTTATGTAGTGGTACCATGTAAAAAGTTTACCTACTACATCACAGCAATAACCATTAAGTAGTAGGAGTTAAAATAAAGAAGGATTTTAAACCCAAGGCCAAAAAAACAAAGTCTCTAAGAGTAGCCAGACATTAGTTAGGAATTTCAGTTCCTAGTTCCAGGTCCAAGTGCAATAAGATCAGGAGGAAAAAGTCCTATTAAATCTTATTCAAGTTCCAGTAAAATGTTCATTTATTAAAAACCTTTCTAGCAAATGTGTTTTTAGTGAGATTTCATCTATATACTGAAGAGCCCAACAGAAATATTTCTAGAATAATAATTATAATTCTTAAAACCTTTCAAAGAACAATGTTGAGAGGGAGGTTAATTAGGAAGTCATCTCACAAGAACATCATGTTTTAAAGATGAATGAAAAGTATAGTTAATTTTTAACAGATTGAAGGGATATATACAGAATAAGCAGAGTGATGTACACCCACTTCAAATTTTACAAATGATTTTTGTAGCATTAATAACTTCAATAATGCATAATAGACATACTATGCAATATATGTCAGAAATCTAAATGAATTACAGTTCCTAGCAAAGAATATCGGCAATGAAGGATGCCTTTGCTTCCACCTCAAATACAGATTAGATGCTCCTAATACACATCCTAAAGCTAAGAGTTTGTATGCTAATATTCAACCATCAGTTTTCCTCATTGGGCAATCAGACACAGCTATGATCAGGATCAGTGCTTCTCATTCTTTTTCAAAATGACATGCATAGAAAGTGATAATATTTTTATGGTAAACACAGGTATGAGGCTCCGGACTCCTGATAATCTCGGATTAAGGTGAGGTCAACATCTCAACACAACAAAATGCATTTGTGGCATTTTCAGTGTGCTCTGGCAGTGTCACTTAGCAAGTTCTTACATAGATGGCTAAAAAAGCTACTAGAAGATGCTGGTAATTGCAAAGTTCTGAAACCTAAAAATTCAAGACTAACCACACTGAAAGGATGTATCTATTCTACTATAGAATTAGTAAGTACACAAAACATTAAGCACAGTAACTGGCACATAGTAAGTGCTCAATAAATATTAACTTTTATTATGAGCTATTACTATTATATTAATTTTCCTCTTAATAATACACTTTTTAAAATGTCACCTTTCCACCTGCTTTCATAAGGACCACCACCAGGGCACCCTTCCCAGACTTAGTACTCATTCTAGACTTCTAAATACTTCTAAAGATTCAGAATGCAGGCCAAGTCCAGCCAGAGCTGAAGCTTCTCCCTAAAGCCCCCACAACCATCCAGTCTGCAAAAATCCAAAAAACCCCACAGAAATACAAGTCATTCTAATAATTTATTATCCCAAGCAGGTAAACCTGTATCTGCTAAATCACCATTGAGGGCTACACATCACTCAAATGCTTTTTCAGAATGATCTTTTAAGAAAACATGGTGATAAACTAGAAATACTTTATTACTTTCAAAGAAAATGTATCAAAAGAATGTTGAAAAGACTGGAAAGCAAGCACACAGCAGACCACTATTAACAGAGAAGGAGTATGAAGTTATCTAAATATTAATACCATAAATATCAAATGAGTTACTAAGTATCTACAATTATTTGAAAAGCTCCAATTAACATTTTGCCTAAATACCATGAAACTAACCCAGGGTTAAGTAAAAGACATCATTATGCCCTGTAATTAAAGACTGACAGAAAAAAAAAAAAAAAGACTGACAGAAAGGGCTAGAAAGAGGTCTAATTTCTTGGGCAGCTGAATGTGTAACTCATCCAGAAGAGAACTTCGTTGTAGTACTTTTTCAGGGAAGAGACTGTGCAACTTCTCTAAACAGACATTTATTCATACTTTTTAGAATGAATAATACTAGAAGACTGAGAGCTACAGAAGCAGTAGCAGTAGATAATTTCCTTCAAAGTAAACCAATGACTGTAGGTATTGTGCAAAAACACACAAATAAAAGATTTTGAACATAAAAAAAAGAAATTTTATTTTGTGTGATGAAGCAAAACAGAAGTTATGTAAGTACTTTAAAATTTGATATAACCTAAATTTATTATAGGAAAATATAAGATATTTCACTGCTTATATATTTGAAATACCCAAGCGTAGAACTATTAAAGCTATGCTAGGGTCTGTAGGAACTGGATGGTCTGTATACTTAAAAAATTTGCTTGTTCATCAATACTCAGAGGAAAACAAGAAACAGGTTTTTGTTTACAACTATTTATAATAACAAACTACAGTCATAAAAAAAAAGCAACACACTGGATAGTGCAACTATTGCAAAAGGAGTTTTCCCTCTCTAGAAGTCTTTATTAAGACTTTAGATATTCTTTTTGCCAAAGAGAACTATTTGTTTTTTGTTGTTGTTGTTGTTAATTTTTTTTCCAAAGAGAACTATTTGATTCAATGAAATGAACAGGCCACCTCTTAAAAGGTTGGCAAAAAAATGACTGTGAAGTTCACTGCTTGTTCCAAATGAGGAATATTTCTCCCAAATCAAAACATGGGATTCTGGCTTTTATTATTATTCTTTGAAGGATCTGGTTCCCTTAATTTTAACATATTTTCAGTTGTGCAAAACAGATGCAAAATGCAAATTCAAAGATTCAAGTCCTCAACTTTTCTACCTTAAAAAAAAATCCTAAAGAAAAAATAACCCTAAAAATACTAAGGTTGAGGAAGCATTACAGAACTGTCTTAAGGAACACCTGGGTGGCTCAGTGGTTGGGTGTCTGCCTTTGGCTCAGGTTGTGATCCTGGGGTCCTGGGATCGAGTTCCCCATAGATTCCCCACAGGGAGCCTGCTCCTTCTCCCTCTGCCCATGTCTCTGCCTCTGTCTGTGTGTCTCTCATGAATAAATAAAGTCTTTAAAACAACAACAACAAAAACAAATACTATCTTAAGCTAAAACACTTGCTAAATAAATACAAGTAGTATTTTTTAAACATTACATTGTGGGAACCCTGGGTGGCTCAGCGGTTTAGTGCCTGCCTTCCGCCTGGGGCCTGATCCTGGAGGCCCAGGATCGAGTCCCACATCGGGCTCCCTGCATGGAACCTGCTTCTCCCTGTCTCTGCCTCTCTTGTGCTCTCTCTGTGTGTCTCTCATGAATAAGTAAATAAAATCTTTAAAAAAAATAAAAATAAAAAATAAACATTATATTGCGTCATATTACTGGGCTACAAGATTAGTTTAATTGGTTTGACCAATATTATACTTAAAGAAAAAAAAAGACATAAAAAAACAGAATGGGGGAGGTTTAAAATAAAAACAGAAACAATAACCATAATATATTGCCTTAAGGAATTCAGTTTTTTAATTCATCAGTATTTAGTTTTAGAATATATTATAGCTTTACAACAACTTGATAAACCTTCCATAAAACAATCAAAGCTGAATTAAGTCATTTATCTCATTATACCTTCTAAGAAAACCTTCAAATGAAAAAATATTTGGAAAAGGTTCCACTTGAAATAAATATCACTTACAACTTATAAAGCAGGGAACAGAAAACTTTTTTTTTTTTTTAAGATTTTATTTATTTATTAGAGCCAGAGAGAGACAGGCAGAGGGAGAAACAGGCTTCATGCAGGGAACCTGACATGGGACTCAGTCCTGGGTCTCCAGGATCATGCCCTGGGCTGAGGGCGGCGCTAAACCGCTGAGCCACCGGGGCTGCCAAGGGAACAGTAAACTTTTGATGCAGAGGGCCAAACAGTAAACATTCTCTCTTGCAACTACTTTGTAGAGCAAATGCAAGACATAGACATTACAACCAGTTAATAATCAGTGTGGCAGTGTTCCCATAAAATCTTATTTTAAAAAACAGGAGTTCTGAAGGATTCAGCCCACAGGCTTTAGTTTTCTGAGTGGTGGTATAAAGAATTTATTTCTATTTCAGAATGCTAAAACCTTACCTATTTTAATGAATCGACAAGGGAACATCTGTTCATCAATTTTATGCTTCAAGGTGAATGTTTCTTTGTTATAATCATTCTTTAAGCCACTGTGAAAAAAAAATAGGTTATTTGATTTTATAATTTAGTAAACATAAATCATGCTCAGATCTTTAGGTTAGACAACCTACAAGACCAAAAGAATGTAAAGAAGTAGTCAAACATGAGAACATAGGTCAAAAGTTCTACATTCATATCAACTGCATTATAACTGTACTCTCCTAATTATATAAGGCTTAATGAAAAATGTTCAATGTTAATTAAAGGATGTGGCTACAGTGCATGGAAATGTGTGATAGTACCTGGTGTCCTTAGTGTATAACAGGATATAAACATAAAATATGTAAGCAGTAAGAAAAAAATTAAAATAATTCACTTTCCTATCTAACGACTCAGAGCCAAATATTAGTCTGTGAAACAATTAAGTTTTTCAAAATTCTGATTATGATGTCAATAATGTTCCTTTTACGGTTCAATAAACACTCCATTGGTTTAATAGCACCCATTTCATCCTAAATAAAAATAAACCCATATCACTTCTCTACATAAACAACTAGAATTGAAAACAAATATTTATTGGAAAATCAGTTACCTTTAGGTTGCCTATGTCCTAAAACACTTTCATGACTTTCACGCAGTATAGATGTAATATTTACTTATATCAAATACTGTGCTAACAGGACACATTATATCACAAATACAATCCATGTGACTTTGTCCATTCTATGGTTACCTGATTTTTCATTACCTAGGGGGAAAATTAACACTTTCATTCCTCATGGTCTACATTTTTAAAATCTAAATTTACTGAGCTCCTTCCAAGTGGCAGGCATTATGGTAGATAGAATCACATATTTTTTCTCTTCTCAGTCTCCAATTTATACTAAATTTCCCAAATATTGTTTCCAGATTAAGGCAATCAATCTTAATGCTTTGGATAGAGTCTATATTTTTATAGCGAAGATTTTTATTAAAGCTGAAAATATTTGAGGTTGTTTACAGTTCAAAAATAAGATGGGGGGAAAAAACCCAAGTTTTATTCTTCATTAGTAATAATAATAAATAGTGGCTGGTGGTTAAAAAAAAAAGGCTAACTCAAGCCACAATATTAAAATAAGCCACTGGAAATACAATGGTAGAAATATTCTTTTCTTCCTTGAAAGAAAAAAAAAAATCAAACCATGCAGATTTAGCCACAAAGGGATAAAACTGAGACTGTAACTTGTTTGGAAGACAACTCTTTCTTCCCTATAATCGTAACTCACCTGGACAATAGCTCTGTCATATTTTCTTCATTCATTCCACCAAAGACTTTAAATTTCTTCAAATTGCAGACATGAGTTTTCTCATATTTTCCAAATGTGATGTTCTGGACTATAGCAGGCCTTTCAAGTTTCAGAATCAAGTACTAAAAAAAAGAAACAACCAAATCATAACCTTTGTTTAAAACAAATAGAAAACAACTTTAAAAAAACTTTGGACAGGGATGCCTGTGGCTCGGTCAGATAAGTGTCTGCCTTTGGCTCCAGTCATGATCTCAGGGTCCTGGGATGGACCTCTCTGCTCAGGGGGGAGTCCGCAGGTCCCTCTCCCTTTACCCCTCCCCCTACTCGCTGTCTCTCTCTGTCTCTCTCTCTCTCAAATAAATAAAATATTTTTAAAAAATAAATAAAACTTTGCACAGTTAACTGAAGAATGCATAAGATCTGTCCTATCCATCCTGCACTGGTAGACTATGTTTTTAATGCTAAAGAATAGTATGACAACACAGCCTGTGTAGACTACCATACCACCACTTTTTCTCAGCATCATCCTGAACTGTAAATGAAGGGGAAGAAAAGGACTAGTGAGATAACTAACAAAGGTGTGTCATTCAATAAAAGATATAAACAGGCTATGAATTACCAAATAAAACCAGATTAGACAGCAAAAATAGCAATCACATATTCTCATCAACTACACTTTGATAACAAATTCAATGTTCAAAATCAGTGATAAAATCTTAAACTTAAAAACAAACAGATTTACTAACCAGCCCTGCCAATTTTATAAATTAAAAAACCTGGGCCTACTATAAATTTGTCTAATGCAGCTCAAGATTTCCTGTTACACACTAATAAAATGGGGTCAATTAATTAGGGAACACGTTTTACATTATGTAGATTGTTTCAATTATAAAAACCAAGAAGGAAACTACTATTGGTTGAATATATGGAGAAAACGCTATTCAGAAAAATGATTCAGATGTTTTGCTCCAGTGGCTAATAACGGGTAATACAGGTGACAAAGGCAGAATAGGGATGCCTGGGTGGCTCAGCGGTTTAGCACCTGCCTTCGGCCCAGGGTGTGATCCTGGAGACCCAGGATCGAGACCCACATTGGGCTCCCTGCACGGAGCCTGCTTCTCCCTCTGCCTGTCTCTCTCTCTCTCTCTCTTTCTATCATGAATAAATAAATAAAATCTTTAAAAAAAGAAAGTTACATAAGGGGGTGCCTGCGTGGCTCAGTCAGTTAAGCATCCAACTCTTGATCTGGAGTCAGGTCATGATCTTGGGAGTTGTAGGATTGAGCCCTGCAGCGGGATCTACACCAAGCATGGAGCCTGCTTAAGATTCTTTCTCTCCCTCTCCCTGCATGCTCATATGCATTCTCTCTGTTAAAAAAAAAAAAAAGTTACACAAGAAAAATGTAAACTCTCTATTCCGAAGCAAAACACAATGGTCTGATAGAAACACACCTTGGGGGAAGCCCTGGTGATTTAGGGATTTAGTGCCACCTTCAGCCCAGGGTGTGATCCTGGAGACCCAGAGCGAGTGTCAAGCCAGGCTCCCAGCATGGGGCTTGCTTCTCCCTCTGCCTGTCTCTCTCTCTCTCTCTCTAATAAATAAATAAATAATCTAAATAAAAAAAAAGAAAGAAAGAAAGAAAGTAACACACCTTGGTAAAATTTTAATGTTCGTGGTGCCTGGCTCAATCAGTAAGCATGTGACTCTATCTCAGAGTCGTGAGTTACAAGCCCCA
Source organism: Vulpes lagopus (assembly GCF_018345385.1). NCBI lineage: Eukaryota > Metazoa > Chordata > Mammalia > Carnivora > Canidae > Vulpes > Vulpes lagopus. The sequence continues at coordinate 5,936,583 of NC_054836.1, read as the reverse complement.
AACAGGAGGTAAAGCGTACTTTAAAAAAAAAAAAAAAAAAAAAGAGGAATAACCTAAATGTTCTGGAAAAACCAATTAAGTAAGTTTGATACATTCATGCAATAAATTTTAATATTTTAAAAATATTCATGTTTAATCACATTTTGGCTTTATTCATAAATTTTATAATTTCCATTTTTCTAACTCTTGAGCACAAATGTTGAGTAGTGCTACTATTCAACAGTGCTGTTCCACAACTAAATAGGTTTTCATTATTTTTAATTTGGAGAAATAAGTGCTGTAGATATAGCAATAAAGCTAAAAAAAATAAAGTTCATTAAGAGCAAACTTTTTTTTTTTTTTTTTAAGATTTTAATGATTTGTTTGAGACAGAGAAAGAGAGAGAAGAGCACAGGCAGAGGGAGCAGCAGAGGGACAGGTAAAAGCAGGCTGCCTGCTGAGGATGATCATAACTTGAGCCAATGGGAGATGCTTAACTGACTAAGCCACCCAGGCTCCCCAAGAACAAACATTTTAGAAAAACTATTTTAGAACCTATTATAGAGAGTTAAGGGCAGCCTGCCCCAAGATGGCCACTTTGGTATAAAGATTATTTCAAGTTAAAAGTAATCAAAACCCAACAGATACAGGAAAAGCTCTCTACTTCCCCATCAACTGCCCAGCTGGAAAGATCCTATACCAGGAAGAGAGTAATTAACAAAGGCTCCCCTTTACCTCAGGAACTTATCTGCATAACACTGAAACCTTGTTTTTCCAAACATCTCCTTTCACCTTCTTACTAATGAACTTTCTCCCCTTTGTACCCTTAGAACCTACCCCTCACCTTAGCTCTTGTAAGCTTCACATTGCCTCACTGTCTTTGGAATTTCATGTCTGCGTGGATTCCTCATATGTACAGCTATTATATTTCATTTTCTCCTGTTAATCTGTCTCATGGCAATTTGATTCTAAGTCCAGCTAGAAGGAATACCATGCAGAGGAAGGTCTTCCTCCCTGACTATATATCAACTTTAGAATATATGTGTTAATATACTAATTTTTAAATAAAATATAATGTACCACAATCTCTTTTTCAAAGGGGGGACACACACAGAAAATCAAAGAATTATCACGATAGTTTGAAATTCAGCCACAGAATTAAGTAAGCAACAAAAAAAATTTTACTGTTCAAAACTTGTTCACAATTTCAGTCTTGAGATATTTTTTCAATGTGAGAAAGGTGATTTTAAAAATCCTTTTTAATCACATCAATAATTACAATTTATAAGGAACAGGATGATATAAAGGAAGAAAATGGGAGAAGGGAGCTAGTGTAGTAGGACTTTAGAGCTTTAGATGGGCTTAGCAGTACAAGTGCTTCAAGGGAGCTGAGACTTAAAGGATGAGACACTGTATTATTAGTTTCCTCAAACTGCCATAACAAATTACAACAAACTTGGTGGCTCTTATTCTCTCAGAGTTCTGGAGCCCAGAAGCCTGAAATCAAGGTGTTGGCAGGACCATTTCCCTCTGAAAGCTCTAGGAGAGGTTCCTTCTTTTCCTCTTCTAGTATCTAGTGGCTCCCAATGTTCTGGGCTTGTGCCAGTCTAACTCCAATCTGTCTCCAGGTTCACATGGCCTTCTTCCTGGTGTCTTTCTGTGTTGGACAAAGATCCTCCCCATTGGATCTAGGGCTTAACGTGATCCAGGATGATCTCACCTTGAGATCTTTAACTTAATTACATCTGCTAGGATCTTTATTCCAAATAAGGTCACATTTTGGGATTCCATATATCCTTTGGGGGTGGGGGGATAGTCACTACTCAACCTATTACATAGAACCAGCAATGTCAAGTGGTATGTGTTAAAACTGAAAAGGTAGGCAGTCACCAGGGCATTCTATGCCATTATAAGAAGTGTGATTTATAAACACGATGAGATCTATTAAACATAATGGAAAGCCAAATCTGATTAACATTACACACACACACACACACACACACACACACACACAAAATGTGCTTTATGGAGAATAAATCAAAGGAACTGAACTGAAAGACCAGTTAGGATGCTGTTCCAGTAATTCAAGGATGAGATGAAATGAAGACCTAGACTAGAACGATAGGAGATAGAGGATTAGACAGCTTCAACATATTTTGGAGACAGAATAAATGGAATTTAGTGATAGCTGGATGTAGGAAGAGGACCGAGAGGGGGATCCCTGGGTGGCGCAGCGGTTTGGCGCCTGCCTTTGGCCCAGGGCGCGATCCTGGAGACCCGGGATCGAATCCCACATCAGGCTCCCGGCGCATGGAGCCTGCTTCTCCCTCTGCCTGTGTCTCTGCCTCTCTCTCTTTCTCTCTGTATGACTATCATAAATAAATAAAATTAAAAAAAAAAAAAAAAAAAAAAAAAGGAAGAGGACCGAGAGGTATCAGGGATGATAATTTAGCTCTAACTCTAGTTAACAGGGTAAATGGGAATATCATTTACTCTGATCGGAAGGGCTGGCAAAGAAACAAAACTAGAAAAGTCCAGATCCATCTCTATGTATGACTGAAAACAATAGTGATTTATGAGGTTTTATGATTCTGTGAGTTCAATGGATAGTTCTTCCAGTAGTAGATTCTAGACTCAATCATGTTGCTATCTCAGCTGGAGAAATGGACTTAGTTGGGGTGGAAGTGAGGAAGAAGCTGAACTTCGCTGGGACGATTAAACCTTTCCATGTAAGACTGTATCCTTAAGGAGGTCAGGTGGGCTTTCTTCAGAGCATTGTGCTTTCAGAGTTCTAAGAGAGAACAGAGCTACAAAGCCTATTAAGGCCTTGCTCAGAAGCTGCAGTAATATTTTCGTAGAATTTCCTGGTAGTCAAGCAAATCTCAAGGTCAGTCTAAGTTAGGGGAACAGACTATCTTGCTGGAAAAGAGAGTAACATATGACCATATTATGAAATCTGGACTCTAGTCCAGGTGGAGTAGAGAAACACAAAGGGGTTTTAAGGTGTGGAGCAACAACAATAAAATCAATACCCATTCAGGACTAGAAACCCTCAGAAAACTATACAAAAAAAGGGCAACATGGGCGGCCTGGGTGGCTCAGTGGTTTAGCATCGCCTTCAGCCCAGGGCATGATCCTGGAGACCCGGGATCGAGTCCCATGTCGGGCTCCCTGCATGGAGCCTGCTTCTCCCTCTGCTTGTATCTCTGCCTCTCTCTCTCTGTCTCTCATTAATAAATAAATAAAAAATATATTTTTTTTTAAAAAAGGGCAACTTTCTCAACTGATAGAGGACATTTATAAAATATCCACAGCCAGCATTGTACTTAGTAAAGATTCCCCCCAATATTAGGAGAGAAAGTTGGAGCCAGGAGGGAGGAATACAGAAGACAAGAAAATATTTCCAAATCAAATATCTGGTAAATAACTTATACACAAAACATTAAAAAACCTCAAGATTCAATAATAAGAAAACACATAATTTTAAAATGAACAAACGTCTGAATAGTCACTTTACCAAGGAACATATAGAGAAGTCAAAACAGGCATATGAGAAGATGGTCAACTTCACTAAACATTCTTAAGATGCAAATTAGAACCACAAACACTTATACATTACTTTTCATTGCATTTTTATTTGTTAATAGACAAAAACTAGAAACAATCTAATGTCCATCAATAGGTAATTGGATAAATAAACTGGTATGTAAGATACAAGAATATTCAGCTAGGCAACAAAAATGAATGGATTACTGACACAAACAATACAGATGAATTTCAAGATAATCTGAGTGAAATCAGACAAAAGAAATCTGATCTTTCCACAGAAATACAGTATCTCTCCATTTACTTAAAATCCTAGAAAATGCAAATAAATCAGCAGTGAAAAAATACAGATCAGTTGTTGCCTAGAGATGGGGATGGAGGTAGGTGAGACAAAAGGAAATATGGGAAACTTTTGGGTAGCAGATGTGTCTACCCAATATTTTAAGTATGGTAGTATTTTTGAAGGTACATGGATAAAAATTTATCAAATTGTACATTAAAAATATGAAGTTTATTATATGTCAATACCTTAATAGTTATTTAAAAAATTATAAAAGTTAATATTAAGAAAATAAGTAAGGTATAGCAGGGTGTTCAGTCCATTAGGTGTCCAACTCTCGCTTTCAACTCAGGTAATGATCTAACGTGTCCTGAGACTGGGCCTGCAGCGGGCTCTGTGCTCAGCTCACAGAGAAGTCCTCTTAAAGATTCTCTCCCTCTGACCCTCCCCTCAATTGCACTCCCATGCATGTTCTCTCTCTAAAATAAATAAATCTTTAAAAAAAATAAATAAGCAAGCCACAGACTTAGAGAAGATATTTTCAATATCTAAGAACTTACATCCAGAAAAATATGAACAATTCCTACAACTCAGCAATAAAAAAGCAAACAGCTCCATTTTTAAAAAGTAAATAAAAGAATTCACAAAAAAGATAAATGAACAGCCAGTAAGCAAATGGAAGAATGTTCTTAAATCATTAGTCACTGAAGAATTATAAATTAAAACCACTTCATACCAACAATAACCACTAAATTAAAATGTGTGTCAATGCTAAGTGTTTAAATGTGAGGCTGTGAAGCAAACGGCAGTCTGATAATTTCACATAAAGTAATATATCCCTACCTTATACTGCAGTAATTCTACCTCTAGATATGTACCCAGAAGAATAAAAAATACATATTAGTTGTAAAATCTTCAAAAAGAATGCAGCTTTATTTATAATCACCAAAAACAGAAACAATGCAAATGGTCATAAACAGAAGGATGGGTAAACAAGTTAGGGTACAGGGTGCCTGCATAGCTCGGTTGAGCAACTGACTCAATTTTGGCTCAGGTCATCATCTATCTCATGGTTCATGAGATCAAGCCCCACATTGGGCTCCGTGCTCAGCAGGAGTCTGCTTAGATAATCTCTCTCCCTCTTGCCCCATCTCCTGCTCTCTCTCTCTCTCTCTCTCTCTCTCTCTCTCTCGAAAATAAATAGATCTTAAAAAAAAAAAAAAAGCTACGGTACAGCCATAGAACAAAATGGTATTCTGTAATGAAAAGAATGTAATATTGATGCACACAACATGGATGAACATAAAAAACATTCTGAGCATAAAAAGCCATATATAAAAGTATATATATACATTACTCTATGACTCCACTTATATTAAATTTTAGAACCGGTAAAATTAATCCATGCCAAAGGAACCTAAACGGTGGTTGCCTCTGCATGGAAGGTGAGATACATAGGGATTCACCAATAAGAGACAGAAAGGATCTTTCTGAGGGGATAGAAACATTTTATATCTTAATTAGAATTATTTTTATGTGTGCATTTTTCAAAATAAATACCGTACACTTAAGGTCCATGTAAATTAACATTAGTTAAAAATGTATTATACAATATACAATGCTTGTTTTACAAATTTGAACAAAATACCATTAAGACTTTATAAATTTACTGGTATCCTAGTTTTACACTAAAAATTATACTGAAATTCACATATTTTCTTATATTTCCTTCCTTGCTTTGTACATTTTTCAATATTCTTGTTATGATTCATCAGAAAAAGAATAATCTGGGTATTACAAAAATGAATATACTCCTATCCACCCACCACATACACACCAACTATATTAGATAATTACTAAAGTTCCTCTGACCTGCTTAGACTATACAGAAAGAAGTGCCTGTTATTTGTTAAACAATTTTAACTGCCTTCTCTGGCCCCAGAAAGCAAAGGATATTGCCTAAAATCATACTTTTACTTAAACTGCTTCAGAAGGAGCTTATAATTTTAGTAGAAGAGTTATGATCTAATTTTTCCTCAGGAAAGACTGTGCAACTAAGCATACATTTTAACCAACCCTATGATACATACCAGTCACCCTGAAAAATAGGTTTTCCGTGGCAGTGTCAGTAACTCCAATAAAATATTCTGATGATTACGATCTTAAAGCATTTATGGGGTTTTCATTCATGCTATATTAACTTCCCACCAGCACAGATGATTCTACATTAAACCATGTTTTCTCATTAGGTCTCAAAAACTTTGTGCCACACCACAAAGAAAATGGCTTAAATTTAAACTTAAAAATAGATTTTATTTATTTATTTTTTTTTTAATTTTTTATTTATTCATGATAGTCACAGAGAGAGAGAGAGAGGCAGAGACACAGGCGGAGGGAGAAGCAGGCTCCATGCACCGGGAGCCCGACGTGGGATTCGATCCCGGGTCTCCAGGATCGCGCCCTGGGCCAAAGGCAGGCGCCAAACCGCTGCGCCACCCAGGGATCCCTTAAAAATAGATTTTAAAAGTAAAAATGAAATTTGAAAGAAATTACAAATTCACCATCCTGATATAACTACCACCACCACCACCATTTTGGTAATAATTCCTCTATGTACTCACACAGACACATTCTTTTTTTTTTTTTTTAAAGATTTTATTTATTTATTCATGACAGAGAGAGAGAGAGAGAGAAAGGCAGAGACACAGGCAGAGGGAGAAGTAGGCTCCACGCAAAGAGCCCGACGTAGGATTCGATCCCAGTACTCTGGGATCACACCCCTAGCCGAAGGCAGATGCTCAACTGCTGAGCCACCCAGGTGTCCCACACAGACACATTCTTTACATAAGTGGAATATCATACACGTTGTTTTTAACAGGCATAACTTAAGTAATTGTTTGTTTTTAAAGACTTTATTTATTCATGAGAGACACAGAGAGGCAGACACAGACAGAGGGAGGAAAAGCAGGCTCCAAACAGGGAGCCCAATGCGGGCTTAATCTTTAAAAAAAAAAAAAAAAAAGGAAGCGCATGCTCAGAGAAAGAAGGGGAGCCAAAAAGCTGTAAAGTAGGTCCTTGCTCCAAAGCTCTGAGTATGGGCTAATTGCTTTTTTAGAGCAGAGGCAGCAGCAGCTACAGAAAAGTGTAAAAAAAAAAAACAAAAAAACAAAAAAAAAAACAGGAAAGCAGAGTTGGGGAACCAATCAAAGTTGAAGACAGTTGGGTATATTAGGGTTCACCAGGACATAAGAGATTTATTATGGAAACTGGCTCACACAATTATGGACGCTGAGAAATCCCACAGAATGCACTCTACAAGCTGGAGAACCAGGAAAGCAACTCCTCCAACCCCACACAAGCCTTGAGATAAATGCAGTCCTGCCCAACACAGTGACTGCAACCTCCAAGAGACCTTCAGCTAGAACTACCCAGCTCAACCACTTTCAGATCCCTGACCCTCAGTAACAGTGTGAAACAGTAAGTGCTTGATTTTAACTGCTAAGTTTGGGGTAATTTATTTATTTTTTAAAGATTTTTTTTTTCTTAATTCATGAGAGACACAGAAAGAGAGAGTGGCAGAGAGACACAGGCAGAGGGAGAAGCAGGCTCCATGCAGGGAGTCCGATGTGGGACTCAATCCCGGGTCTCCAGGATCACACGCTGGGCCGAAGGCAGGTGCTAAACCACTGAGCCACCCAGGCATCGTTGGGGTAATTTATTATACAGCAATAGATAATATGGCATCCAAGGCCAAAATAAATATTAACAGTTCTATTTATTAAGTAGTTAGGTCCAAACAACTTCATAAATATTTATGTACTGATAACTTAGTAGCCATTTGAGAAAACAATAGACATAAATCAAAAGAAAAATATTTGGATTTCATTCCTAGATAAATATAAGTACTCACTAATGTGACATGTGCCTGCTGGACACTACACAATGCGTCAAACATTTGAATTAGACTGGAATCTACCACCCACATTTCCTAAAGAACATTGATTTTCTACATAATAATTGTTTTTTTTTTTTTAAACAGCAAACACAAACTTCCCAGCTTCGCCATGACACTACTGAAAGGGAAATAAAAAAATTAGTAAGACAGAATGCTACTTTTCAAAGGATCTTACAATCTAATGAGGAAAATACACACTAACAACTAACCACAACATGAAGTAGAATGAAAGGAGTCCTATGATTCTATCTATGATGGATACAAAGTAAGTATTTCTGCTATCAAAAAAAAAATGTGATGTTAACTAGTAATAGTTATACTTTCATTTACCCACTACCTTAGAAGACGACTTACAGATAATATAAAAAATTTAGAAATCCAGAAATAAAACACCTAAGAGTACATGATAACCCTAAAACCTTATTTTTATGGATGAATAAACACAATTTTAGAAAGGTGAACTCTCTGACCCTAGTTTCCATAGAGTCAGTGGTAGATTATTTACAACAATATGTGATAGAGACAGAAGGCATACAAAACAGAGAAAATCAAGAATCTCCCCTACTTTTTCTTCCTAGTCAAAAATAATACCAGTCAGAAGAGAAAAGAGAAGCAATATTCAACTTTTGTATTTAGTCTTAAAAATGTATACATATGATTTTACATTTTTCAAAACGCTTTCATAGTTTTCCTCACCTGGGTAACCACCACCCAGTCTAAAGCTTCCAAAATCTCTTGCCGGGATTACTGCAATATCACTTTTCATTTCTTAATACATTATTTATTTTGTGTATTGTCTTTCTCTCTCCTCAAAAAATAAGCTCTATGAGGGCAGAAATATGTGTCCTGCTTATATCTCACTGATTTTCCTTAGTGATATACTCCAACCACCTACAAGAGTGTGTGACATACAGCAGCCACTAAATTTGCACATACTGAATTGAGTGAATGAAAGTTACAGACAAAAGGTGAGAAGCTACTGCAGGATAATTCCTGGTCGATGTACGCAAACCTTCTCCCGGATAGTCAAACACTAATCCAGGTGCTGTGAAGGAATGACAATAGATATACTTAAGGTTCCAATCAGTTCACTTTAATTAAAACAGAGATTATCTGGGTGGGCTGCCCTAACCAGGAGTCCTTTGAGTCTAGAAATCAGGGACAAGAAGTCAGAAATTTAGGGTGGGACACCTGGGTGGCTCAGCGGTTGGGCATGTGCCTTTGGCTCAGGGCATGATCCTGCCATCTGGGAATCAAGTCCCAAATCGGGCTCCTTACATGGAGCCTGTTTCTCCCTCTGCCTGTGTCTCTGCCTCTCTCTCTCTCTCTCTGTCATAAATACATACATACATACTAACCAAATAAACTACATTAAAACAAAAGGAGATCCTAGGAAAGGCTCTCAGAACCTAAAATTTCACGATTTCAGTTTTTTGGAGTCTTCTTTTTTCTGATTCTCAGATCTGTTCAAGACATGATAAATGAATTTTAGTTACAGTAGAGTCACTTCTCATTACTTGTGGATTCCTTATTTATGAATTGGCCTACTCACTAAAATTTATTTTCAGCATCAAAATCAATACTTGCAGCACTTCCATAGTCATTCCCACGCATGCACAGAGTGGCAAAAAATCTGAATTGCCCAATGCCCACTCTCCAAGCTAAGGTCAAACAAGGCTCTGCCTTCTTGGTTTAACTCTACTACACTATAAACAAATGTCCTTTGCACCATCTATGTTGTGTCACATCTTTTGATCCCCAAGTAGAGTGCTGAAGTGATATCTAATGTTTCTAACTGTGATGTGCCTTACAGAGGAAATATGTGTCGGGTTGGGGCAGTAATACCCCCTTTCCAAAGGAATTTCAAAGAAGTTCCCTGAGCCCCAGAGAAACTTCAATCATTCCTTCAGTGCCCATTTGGCTTGAAAAGTTATTATTATTATTTTTAAAGATTTTATTTATTCATGAAAGACACACACACAGAGAGAGAGAGAGAGAGAGAGAGAGAGACACAGGCAGAGGGAGAATCAGGTTCCATGCAGGGAGCCTGATGTGGGACTCGATCCCGGGTCTCCAGGATCATGCCCTGGGCCGAAGGCAGGCGCTAAACCGGCTTGAAAAGTTCTAATGAAGAGGCCATTGCATCCCTGCAGCAAAGGGAGCACCTAGAGCTAGGGAAATGTGAGTCCAATGGTGCCACCTCTATGTGAAGCATTTCTGAGTCACAGGACCTATGACTATACAAAACTATGTGGAAGTTCTCTTAGAACATGTTCATTTTTCTCTGGCTAAATCTAATTGTGTCAAAACCTTAGTTTCCTCAAGAGTCTGCCACATGCCATCAGGTAGATCCTGAGACTTTGTGAAAACTCTCTGGCTTCCCTGTGGCAAGACTCACTCATATTGAGATCCTTACTCTTTGGACTCTTATCTCAAGCTTCATTCAAGTATGAATTTTTTTTTTAATTTATTTATGATAGTCACAGAGAGAGAGAGAGAGAGAGGCAGAGACACAGGCAGAGGGAGAAGCAGGCTCCATGCACCGAGAGCCCGATGTGGGATTTGATCCCGGGTCTCCAGGATGGCGCCCTGAGCCAAAGGCAGGCGCCAAACCGCTGCGCCACCCAGGGATCCCATTCAAGTATGAATTAATAGTACTATGGCTGTAAGTTCAATGCTAATGAATAAACGATACATATAAAATACAGTGCCTGTAAACAAACACACATGAAGTACGGTTATATACTGATTAGTAGAGAAAAACGTTATCACCAAAGACAGGAGTCTAACTGTGTATTTCCCCTAGGAGCAATGGCTGAGTATTCACTAGTGCAGAGTTCATGGCAACTTTATAAAACATAACTACTGTGAATAACAGAATCAATGATCTATAAAACCAAAACATGTTAGAAATAGAAATACTTCTCACAGTTTTAGGGAAGTAAAGTAGCTAGTACATGCACCAAATCCTTACAATTACCATATGGTCACTGGGGAGGTAGATCACTAAAAACAAATATGGAGAAATATATGTAAGGCACTAATTAATGGTAACACTTCATGAAATAAGGATTCTACTTATCCAAAATTAAAATAACAGAACTAAGTTATATATCCTGAGTACCCTCTTAAGTGCTCTGAAATATGTAGGTCAGGTAGTAGTTTCTTATTAAAATAAACTACAAAGGTAAGTAATTTTTTGTATCTGTCAAATTAATATTATTGACAATTATTTTCTCAGTGATCTAGGACAATAATATTGCCATTTTACATAAAGCATATTACATTTTAGAAAGTTTTTGGACAATTCTTTTTTATTCTCATAACTGCAATTTGCAATTTGGGTTACTAAATTTTTCATTTCTACTGTGGTCTTTTTTTTTTTTTAATAGTTCCCAATTCTCTGCAAAATTCTTTTTTTTTAATTTTCTTTTTTTTTTTTTTTCTTTTTTTTTAATTTTCATGTATTTATTTATTTTAACAATACTGCATGAGGTTTCAAGCAAATTTTTTAAAAAAATATTTTATTTATTCACGAGAAACACGGGGGGGGGGGAGTGTGGGGGAGGCAGAGGGAGAAGCAGGCTCCATGCAAGGAGCCCCACGTGGGACCCAATCCCAGGACTCCAGGATCATGCCCTGGGCCAAAGGCAGGCGCTAAACTGTTGAGTCACCCAAGGATCCCCTGCAAAATTTTCAATAATGATTTTGATTTCCTTTTTTCCCCTTAACACCTTAAGGGCACTTATTTTAAAACCTGTATCTAAAATTCTATTATCTGTAAACTCTGTTATTTTTGGTAGATATCAAATATAGAAAACTAAAAATAATTAAACACCTAGGATATTATCTTCCTCTAGAAGAGGTGTATTTGCTGCAGGCCCATGACTAGTGATACTACCACTTCTTGATTATTTTAATCGAATTTCAAGGACTGAGATAACATGAAATTGGGCTTCAGTCCCTATAAGGGCCAGAGTATCTCTGGCTCACCTTACTCCTCAAACATAGCTTCAGGTCCTAACCCAGAGTATGGAACCTGCTAATCTATCACATTCCTGGCTCTGATTCCTCATCTTTATCTTCCTGGCCTCAAGAGTCTGTCAGAAGTGCTATTCAGCTTTCCAGTATCTTAACCACTTCTTCAGAAATCAATAGAAACCCAGTGGAAAAGTGGTTCTAAAAGTGTTTCCCCTCTATGGGTTCCTGTATTTTCCTCAATTGTGGCCCTATCACTCTTTACTTCTTTATTGTCAATACACTGTACCCTCAAAAATATTTTTTCTTGCTATTTCATCCTCCTTAGTTGGACTGTTGGTCACAAATAATTTTTGTTATTATACTTTTAAGTTTATTTGGTTCTTTCTTTAAAGATCTTTTGTAAGATCTTTTTTTAAGATTTTATTTATTTATTCATGAGAGTGAGAGAGAGAGAGAGAGAGAGAGGCAGAGACAGGCAGAGCGAGAAGCAGGCTCCATGCAGGGAGCCCAACGTGGGACTCAATCTTGGGTCTCCAGGATCACACCCTGGGCCAAAGGCGGAGCTAAACCACTGTGCCACCTGGGCTGCCCTGTGAGATCACTTTTTAAAGGTAAACATATCTCTTATTTCCTTAAATACAGTATGTTAATTATTTTCATTTTGGTATCTTTCACTGCTTTTGATTTCTATACCTAACATTTTTGCAGGTTTCTGCTATCATTCCTTCTTAGTTTTACTACCAGTACCTTGTTTCCTGGTACATTTGGTTACCTTTGTGTATGTGAATAATGATTTATGGAAACTACCTCAAGCCTTGAGAAAAGCCTTGAGAAAATCTTCAGAGAGGATTTGCACTTGCTTCAATTGAGAACCTTAAGAGCACTATCCATCTAACCCACTTAAAACTAAAATCACACTATTAAGGTTTCTTGAATAGCCAAGTATTAAGAATCTGATTACCAAATATAAACAAATAATACATTGCTGAAACCTCTCAGGGACCAGTTTTCTCCTCCTCTACTCAGTGCCAATGCAACTTTTCCCACAGTAACCCACAGAGGTAGGGATTCCTTCTGTTTTATACTTGTGCTAATGAATCAATTTTGGGTCCCAGTTTTCATAAACTTTATGTGTGTATCTTTTAAAAATTCAGCCCTTTGGGGCACCTGGGTGGCTCAGTGGTTAAGCCTTTGGCTGTGTGATCCCGGGGTCCTGGGATGGAGTCCCATAACGGGATCCTGCTTTTCCCTGGGCCTATATCTCTGCCTCTCTCTCTCTGTGCCTCTCATGAATAAATAAAATCTTTTTTAAAAAAATTCAGTAATTTTTAGTAATTTTCAGAATATGGTTTGAAAAAAGAGAAAGAAGGGTTGGAATTAGTATTATAGACCTAGCTCCATTCTCTAGGAATACAAGACTACTTGCTATGTATCTCTATATTAAAAATTATACCCATTCCATCCCATATGGCAGTTTCCCACAAAACTAAGTAAAAACTGAAATTACTTTCAATTATATTTTTCTGTCAAGATTATTGTCTTCGAGATGACTACATGGAACCCCAGTTATATTTGAGTTGTAATTACAATGAAGAAAAATAGATTCATGTTACCCATTTCCATGATAACTTAGTCTGTTTTAAATCATAAATACATTAAGTAACTTATACTCTAGGTCTTATCACATTGAATATTAATTGACTGACAGTATTTCTTGGCTTAGTTAGAAGAAAGACAATAGTTAGTTCACTGTTGTAAAGTTCGGTAACCCATGGGTGCTTAGTAAGTAATTTCTGAATGAATAAGCAAATAAATAAATAAAAAGACATTAAGTACTACTGCCTTCAAAATACTGTTCCATAATAAACAAAGGAAATTTCATAGTAAAGAGGTTACCACTGTTTGAATAAAAAAATTATATATAATTCATTAGTAAGACATAAAAACAACTGAGTAAACACACACACACACACACACAAATTTGAGGGCTCAAATTAAGTAAAATCAAAATGTGAATACGAAAAACATGATTAAAAACACAATGTATTCAGTTTCAGTGTGCAGAAGGTGGGGGGGGGGGCGCCCACCAACAATGTACACAAAGTAAACCCACCAGCACAAGCAAAAAGGCTTGAACATAAACAGGAAAATACAAATTAAAAGCATAGTGAATTATAATGAAAGATCTAACAGATTGGCAAAATCCACCATAGAAGTGAAAGAGAGAATTCAATGCACAGTAACTTTCATATGCTGTCAGTGAGAGTACAAATTATACAGCCATTCTGTAAAACAGTTTTTCATTACCTGATAAAAGCTGAACATACATGTACCCTATGATTCAACAACTGTACTCCAAGGTATATATCCTAAAGAAAATTTTGCACATATGTACTAGGAGACAATATACAAAAATGTTCACAGCAGCCTATTCATAATAGCAAAAAACTATAAAAAACTGAAACACCTATCAATTGCAAAACGGATAAATACATTTTGGCATACTTATACACTAGAATACTATATAGTAGTGAAAATTAAGAAACTACAATAATATTCAGCAACATTAATACTTTAACATAAGACAAAAGAAAAGCAGATCAAGATTTATAATGAGTGATTCAACTTATATTTATATAAAGTCAAAGCCAGATAAAATTTAAATCATAGCACATGTATAAATGCACATATATGATACTGTAAGAAAATGCTTAACAAAGCATGAAATAATAGTTACTGGGGTGGAGTTAGAGGACAAATATTAGATGGGGCTCACAAGAGGCTTCAGAAGGTCATGGATATTTTATATTTCTAAAGACAACTGATGAATAGATATTTGTTTTGTTACGCCTTATACTATATATAAAAAGTATGAGTATATATTCTTTGGATGTATATTTTACAATGAACATTTATTTTTTTAATGATTTTATTTATTTATTTGAGAGAGAAAGAGAGCAAGCATGGGTGCACATGTGCACTAGCTGAGGGAGGGGTGGGGGGTGTGCAGTGGGGAGGCAGACTTGCAGACTCCCTGCTGAGAGCAGAGCCTAACTCAGGGCTTGATCTCAAGACTGTGAGATGACCTGAGTCAAAACCAAGAGTCAGATGCTTAACTGACTAAGCCACCCAGGTGCCCCTGCAATGGAACATTTAAACACCAGGTGACGACAAAAGGTATGCAAACCATTAAAAATATATACATAAAAGGAAAAATAAGTATAGAGACTACATACACTAGAATAAAAAAAAATAAGTTTTATCCTTTCATCTGCTTTACCTATCAGAGCATTCATTTCCTTAAGGATATGGACATAAGTTTTAATGCTTAAAGTATATAACTGGAAGAATGACTATTTTTAAATTCAAATGACCTCAGATACTACTTGTCAAGGAAAGAGTTTAGTTCATGGTCTTTTTTTTTTAGTTCATGGTCTTGACATCATCTAAATACATCACTTTAGTAAAATAATGAACTATATTAAGTATACTTTCCCTAAAAGGCAGTCATTGAGTCACTGAGTCAAAGTTCAACTTACATTTCCTTAAACATTTACAGAATGACTTGAGTTTTAAGTACAGAAGTCACAACCTCTGCTCAGATCAGCACGGAGATCAGTTACTGCTCAAAACAGTAATGGTAACTTAACAGGTACTTTTCATTAACATTTTCCTCAAAAAGTATCAAGAAACCTAATTTTGTATCATTAGTAATATGGAAAAAATACATTTTAGATTTTAAATGCTCCAACAGACAGGGTGCCCGGGTGGCTCAGTGGGTTAAGCACCCAATTCTTGATTTTGGCTCAGGGTTGTAAGAGTGAGCCCTGCACAGGGCTCTGCCCTCAGCACAGAATCTGCTTGAGATTCTTTTTCTTCCTCTCCCTCTGCTCATGCACACTCTCTCTCTCTAAAATAAATAAAATCTTTAAAAATTAATAAATGCTCCAGTAGACAGAAGTAAAAGTCTGTTTCATCAAATTCCACACTGTATTTACCTATGAAATAAAAATTCTTCCAACACTTAAATAAAAAAAGGAAATAAAAACCTATCTCACAGTTTCAAAGACTGAATAAATTATTAATGGATTCTAGATAACTGATGTCAATATGGTATCAGGAGCTACCATATTACCTGGGGAGGATAGTTGCTCTCTGAAGACCACCTTGAAGACTGGTCATTTGGTTTATCCACTAAAATGTTCCTGAAAAATAGAAAAGGAAATTATAGCAAATAATTAAAATTTTAAGTGAATATGGATATGCAAAAAGAATAATTTACGAGATGCTGAAATTATCATAAAGTTACATGTTTGGAACTTGAACAAAGAGGCAATAAAACAATAAGAAACATAAAAGTCCTAGTATATATATGATTTTAAAAATATGATAAAGATAGCATTTCAAACAATGGAGAAAAGCAAGGAGATATACTTTCACCTCACACCAAGTGACAAAGTGAACAGTAGGTGTATTCGGGAATTTAAGGTAAAAAAAGAAAATAAAATACCTAAGAATAAATGAAATATCATATATACATATTAGATATATTACACATATGTATGTTATGTATGTATTATATGCAACATCCTGTATATCTTTAGATATACGATCTATACGTATATACGATCTTTAGATTAAGAAGTCTTTTTTTTTTTTAAGTTTTATTTATTGAGAGAAAGAGAGAAGAGGGCATGAACAAGAGGAGAGGCAGTGGGAGAGGCAGAGAGAAACTTTAGCAGACTCCACAGTGAGCATGGAGCCTGACACAGAGCTCAATCTCATGATCCTGAGACCATGACCTGAGCTAAAACCAAGAGTCAGACTGTGCCACCCAGGAGCCCCTAGATTAAGTCTTTAAAGCACAATGTCAAAAGCAGAACCATGGGTGAAAACAGAAAGTGACACATGTAACTTTGGAAGATGATGTTTTCACTGGAAACCAGTAAAGCTAAACACAAATGAAACCACACATAAAAACTGTACTTTATTTGGGGAAGTTGATACGGGTTAATTCTGAATCAGTTTACATGTATACTGGGGCTGAACAAATAACTAAATGGATGGTAGACGGTAGGATCAAGTTTATCACTTTGGAGTGGAAAGTTATAGAAAGGCAAAGTGTGGAAGATTATAATGAACCCTGTGGTACTGGAGCCAGAAACATACCTATGTACTCATGTTTAATTATTTTTTTTAAAGATTTTATTTATTTACTCAGGATAGACATACAGAGAGAGAGAGAAGCAGAGACACAGGCAGAGGAAAAAGCAGGCTCCATGCAGGGAGCCTGATGTGGGACTCGATCCCGGGACTCCAGCATCACGCCCCGGAACTCCAGCATCACGTGCTGGGCCAAAGGCAGATGCTAAAAACCGCTGAGCCACCCAGGGATCCCCTCATGTTTAATTTAATATAGACACAGATAAGTAGATATAAAAGTAATTATAAACATGCAAGTGCATGCATGCACAAACAACACACAAATAGTACTTCCTAGCACTATTCACTAAGAGGGACTAAAAGTAGTGACACCCCAGCAGGAGTGAACACAAGCAGCACCCAGGTCTTCGTTTCTACATAGCATTCCCCAATAAGAGAAAACAAGGATTCTAGGGAAAATAGCTAGTTCTAGGATTGGAGCAGGTAATTCAGAAAATAAGCCCGGAGCATTCTGTAGCACTCAAGGAAAAAAAAAAAAAAAAAAAAAAAAAACGGATGGAAACATGTCAAAAAGAGGAGCTAAGGTAAAAGAACGAAAGACTGAATGGTCAAAGCTGAAATAATGTAAATAACAAAATAAATAATGTAGTATTGGATTATAACCCAAAGAATGGAATAAATAACCCCAGTCTAACCATCTTGACAAACTTAAATTGAATAATATTCAAGAGGAGCACCTGGGGTTGCTTAGTGGTTGAGCGTCTGCCTTTGGCTCAGGTAGTCATCCTGGGGTCCTGGGACCGAGTCTCGCATCAGGCTCCCTGCCAGGAGTCTGCTTCTCCCTCTGCCTGTGCCTCTGTCTCTCTCTGTATCTCTCATTAATAAATAAATAAAATCTTTTTTGAAAAAAGAATATTCAAGAATATTTATGACTAATATTCCTCAAAACCCTCAATATAATAGAAAGTAAGAAAAGACTGAAAACCTGTCACAGACCAGAGGCAAGGAAGGAGACATGATAACTAAAAGTAATGATATTTTTATTTTAGTAATCTCTACACCCAGTGTGGGGCTCAAACTCACAACTCTGACATCAAGAGTCACATGTTCTTCCAACTCAGCCAGCAGGGCACCCCAGAAGTGATCATGTTTTAGATGAGATCCAGTATCAGCAAGAGAACATTTGCGGTAAAGCTAGTAAAGTCCAAATAAAATGTGGAATTTAGATAACAGTGATATATATCAACGTTGGTATATTACTTGTGACAAATTACCATGGTAACATAAGATGTTAGCAATAGGAGAAACTAGGTACTGGGAAGTCTGTACTAAGTTTTCTATAAAGCTAAAGTCATTCTAAAAAAAAAAAAAAAGGCGTATAAAAAAAATCACTTCTATACCTGGCACAAAGAAAGTATTTAATAAATGCCAAAGAGATGAGTGAATTAATTTTTTTTGAAGGCAGAACTATATGGAAAAGAACTGCCTTTATATACAAATCTCACACAGGTAAAACGTTAATACAGAAAATAACCTCAAACAAAATTAAAAGGGCAGTCACCAACTGGAAAATGTACAGGCAACATAAAACACAAAAGGTGGGATGGGATGCCTGGGTGGCTCAACAGTTGAGCGTCTGCCTTTGGCTCAGGGCATGATCCTGGACTCCCGGGATCGAGTCCCACATCGGGCTCCCTGCACGGAGCCTGCTTCTCTCTTTGCCTATGTCTCTGCCTGCCTCTCTCTCTCTTTCTCTCTCTCTCTGTCTCTCATGAATAAATAAATAAAATCTTTAAAAATAAAAAAAACACAAAGGTTAACTAAAAATTGAATATTTAAAGAGCACTTAGGGACATCTAGTTGGCTTAGTGAGTAGCACATATGACTCTTGATTTCAGAGTCTTGAGTTCAAGCCCCACATTGGGCATGAACTACATACATATATACATTCATAGTACTTAAACATAAATACCTCATATAAAAGTGGGAAAAAAACAAATATTCAAAATCAATTATAAGCAAAACTAGAGATTAAAACAAAAATATATATTTTCCCTATAAAATTGGGTATAGGGGATCCCTGGGTGGCTCAGCAGTTTGGCGCCTGCCTTTGGCCCAGGACATGATCCTGGGGTCCCGGGATTGAGTCCCGCGTCAGGCTCCTGGGATGGAGCCTGCTTCTCCCTCTGCCTGTGTATCTGCCACCCCCCCATGTCTATCATGAATAAATAAATAAATAAATTTTAAAAATTGGGTCTACATTGGCACCTGGCTGGTTAAGTCAGAACATGTGATTCTAAAAAAAAAAAAAAAAAAAAAAAAAAAGAACATGTGATTCTTGTTCTTCGGTTCATGCATTCAAGCCCCACATTGGGTGTAGAGTGAGTGAGTGAGTGAGTGAATGAATGACTGAATGACGAAAGAAAGAAAGAAAGAAAGAAAGAAAGAAAGAAAGAAAGAAAGAAGAAAGGAAAGGAAGAAAAGAAAAAAGAGAAAAAAGAAAAGAAAAGAAAAAAGAAAAGAAAAGAAAAGAAAGAAAAGAAAAGAAAAGAAAAGAAAAGAAAAGAAAAGAAAAGAAAGAAAAGAAAAGAAGAAAAGAAAAGAAAAGAAAAGAAAAGAAAAGAAAAGAAAAGAAAAGAAAAGAAAAGAAAAGAAAAGAAACGAAACTGGGTGGCTCAGTCAGTTATGAATCTGGCTCTTGATCTCAGCACAGGCCTTTAATTCTTTTATTATAAGATAAAATAAAATTTAAAATAAATAAATAAACAAAAAATGGGCCACACCACTAAAAAAAGTTTTGGGATGCCTCAGTGGCTCAGTGGATTAAGCATTCAATTCCTGATTCCAGCTCAGGTCATGATTTCAGGGTCATGAGATCAAGCTCCACATGCCTCTAAGCTCAGCAGGGAGTCTGCTTAAGATTCTGTCCCTATCCCTCCCCACCATGGTACACTCTCTCTCTCTAAAAAAAAAGAAGGAAAGAAGGAAGGAAGGAAATAGAAAAAAAAAATGCTTTAATTTTAACCTCAGTTGTTGGCCAGAGCTGGTAAAATGATACCCTCATATTTTGTTGGTAGGAATGCAAATTCATAGAACTTTTCAAGAGAATTTTAATACAAATCAAAGACATTTCAAATGTGTGTATCCTTTAAATAAAAATGATGATAACCATCATGTCCACAATGACGATGCTAGCATCTAACATTTCTGAGTTTTTATGACATTCCAGATGCTGTTCTCAGTGCTTTCCATGTATAGATTATTATCTTCAATGTACAGATTAAGAAACAAGAGAGGTAAATTAATTTGCCTCAATATACACACATCTAAGAAGTCAGGATTTTAATCCAAGGCAGTCTGACTCAAAAGTCTACACTATACAGCCTGAGAATTATTTCCACTTCTTGGAACTTAACCTAAAAAGTAATCCAGGGGATGTAAATCATTCATATTCATCACAGCACAGTTTATAATAGCAAACTGCAAGCAACCTAATTGTGCCACAATTAGGAATTAATTAGACAAATTAATACACACTTGTATTACAGAATACCATGTACTCATGATCTACAAGGCTGACTTTAATGTCATTGGAAAATGCTCACTGCACAGTAAGTGAAGAGAAAAAGTAGTTTATAGTATATACATGATGAATCAAGTGTTGTAAGTAATAATATTCATGCAGAGAAAGACAAGAACATATACTAAATTGTCGGTGTTGCTTTCAATGATGAGATTACATGTACTTTTTTCCTTCATCGTACTTTTCAAGCTTTCTAAAATTAACACATATTAGTTTCATAATCAGTAAAAAAAGGTGTGTTTATTTTCTAAAGATTATGTATGTATATATGTCAGTATGTATTTATTTAGCACAGCAGGAGAAGGAGCAGAGGGAGAAGGAATCTCAAGCAGACTCCGTGCTGAGTGCAGAACTCCAGCACAGGCTCGATCTCACAATGCTGAGATCAGGACCTGAGCTGAAATCAAGAGTCAGATACTTAACTGACTGAGCCACCCAGGTGTCCCAAAAAAGTGTTTTTTAAGAATGAATTACAAAACACAAAATGAAGATAATCCTACATGGAAAAACTATACTATAGCTAAAACTAAAGCTAAAAAACTAAAATTAAAAAAAAATCACTTTGAGATGAACATTACAGAGTATGAAAGAAAATCGCACATTAACCATGATAAAGTGGGACTACAAAAATGATTCATGTTAATGAATGACATGAGGGAGCTAACCAATCATAATCTGAAAAGTGAGCAGATGGACCAATAAATGCAAAGTCAAGGGGGTAAACAGTTACACTATGTTGTGGTCTTCTGAATTTTGAAATGCCTATTTAAACAGCCTTTTAGAGTAGTTGGACATCTGAGCCTGAAATTCAGGGGAAACGCCAAATGAAAAATGCACTTATCTTTAGGGATATCAGTACATCATAGCTAAAATATTTAAAGCCATGACAATGAACAGGATGATAAGGAATGAAATGGAACCAGAGAAATCAAAGGACTCATTAAGCTCTGGGGGTCCATCACTTTGGGGTCTAAATGACAAAGTTTGAGCAAAGGAGACTAAAAAGAGGCAAAGAGGAAGAAAACAAACCTAGAAAGTGTGTATGCCAAGTGAAAATTTTTTAAGAAGTGAAAAACTATATAAAACATCTCTGAGAGAATATGGACTAGGTGGTATTCATCCTCATCCTCATATGCCTAACTCCAACGCTAAATGCTGCTACACACAAAGTGCTTAGTAAGTATTTGATAAAGATAAATAGGTAGCACTACAAAGAAAAAATTAAGTAGATCACCAAAGCATTGGATATATTACTTGTACTTATTACTTGTAATTTAAAGCTTATTCTAAGTTGAAATAAAATAAATGAGAAATGGGGTGCCTGACTGGCTCAGTTGGTGGAACATGCAACTTGATCTTGAGGTTGTGAGTTTGAACCCCACACTGGGTGTAGAGATTACTTAATTTTTTTTTAACAATGAAAACTAAAATACAAACCAGAAATAAAGTGAGGTTAGCCTGAGGGGATTTGGAAAGATGGAAGTCTGAAGATAATCTCCAGTCCGGACACTAGGTCAACTAGTAGGCACCTCTCTTGAGCTCAGCAGGTCACAGACACCAGAATCAGAACTTTAAGAACCATGACAAAAGTTTGGGAAACTTTTGGAAAACCAAGAGATCCATGGATCTAAGAGAAAGGTATCAACTGCATAAGCATTTCTGAGATAAACTGCTGGTCTCCTGGGATCCCTGGGTGGCGTAGCGGTTTGGCGCCTGCCTTTGGCCCAGGGCGCGATCCTGGAGACCCGGGATCGAATCCCACGTCGGGCTCCCGGTGCATGGAGCCTGCTTCTCCCTCTGCCTGTGTCTCTGCCTCTCTCTCTATCTCTCTGTGACTATCATAAATAAATAAAAATTTAAAAAAAAAAAAAAAGCTGCTGGTCTCCCTGTCCCACAAAGAGCTTTAGAAAGAGCTAACCTAGTAGATTTGGTTATCCCTTTATCACTGAAGTTGAGATTGTACTTTACCTCTTGGCTGAGGATATCAAGATACTGAAAGGTGTCTCCTGGTAACCCACAGAGAACTAACAACATAGAAAAAGATTACCAGTCTACCCACTATCTGAGCTATGGGAATCTTTACCCAAAGAGTTACACAATACACAGAAGTTTGTATAAATGTAGAAAAAGAGTGAAGAAAAGTAATAAAAAAGAAGAGTGAGAGAAGTTCACATCATCAGCTTCAAGTCTCTATAATTAAAAAACAATAGGGAATGGTATAGGTAGGTACAGACCTAGCTCAGAGAAACCCAAAAACCCAGAAATTGAGCCCAGTGTAAACTAGAACTTAGTATTTGACTAAGGTGATATCTTATTTCTATAGGAAATGATAGTTATTAGTTAAGTGATGCTTATACAACTAAATTATCTGTTGAGAGAAAATAGTTAATTCCTAATACAAAATTAATCTCAATTAACAATTTAAACATACATACATATATAAAAATCTTAGGAAAAGTATTTAGGGGTCAATATAGACAACCAAAAGTGTTGGAAAGATGTTTTTGCCAAGAAACACATAAGTTGTAAAAGAAAAGATAGCTACTTGATTATTTTTTAGCTGCCAAATTTTGTATTACAAAAAATACCTTAAAGAAAAATCAGAAACACACAAAAGAAAAAATGTTTGTAACTCATAGGACTAATAACTCCTGGGTGGCTCAGCGATTGAGCCTACTTCTCCCTCTGCCTATGTCTCTGCCTCTGTGTCTCTCATGAATAAATAAAATGGTATGCATATCTAAAATATGCAAAATATTGTTTCACACTGAGAATAAGAAATACAATGGCCAGTAAACAGCAACAAAAATTTCTTTAAATCCCCATATATTGTTAGGGGAAAAAATTAACAAAATACAGTATCTTTTTACACCCATCAAGTTGACTAAATTAGATGCTTGCTATCAGAAAATAAGGTAGAAAAGGTAGACACAGAGAGTCAATGTTATAGTATCTATTAAAACTTTCAAAATACAGGGGCGCCTGAGTGGCTCAGTCAGTTGGGTATTGACTCTCGGTTTTGGCTCGGGTCATGGTCTTGGGTGTGGTCTCAGGGTTGTCTCTACACTAGCTGCAGAGTCTACTTGGGATCTCATTCTCCTTTTCCCTCAGCCCCTCCCCCCACTCTCCCTAAAAATAAATACATCTTTTTAAAAACCCACAAACTTTGTACACATTCTTTTGCTTAGCACTCCCATTTCAGAATATACCCCATAAAAATAAAATCATCACTGCATAAGGACAGACATAGAGAGACTAGTACGTATGAATCTGTTTAATGTAGCATTTTTATAATACTAGAGAAAAGATTAAATAAATTATAGAACATATAAACCGTGGAATATTATACTGCTATTAAAGAATATTTCAGGTCTATGTCAGCTGATTTGGAGACATTTCTGCAATGGTAGATAAAAAGAAGCATGTATGATTATACTCTTATAAAAATGATTATTTACATATTTCTAAACAATTAACAAGCATGAATGGTATGATCCGATTTATATCATATAATATAAAGCAAGAACAAATATAATAAGCCTAAAATGAAGCGTAAGTACTATTAAGGAATTTTATTAATTTTCTATTTGTCATATTGTTCAGATTTTTGTAGTAAGCATTAAAAATATTAATTATTGTTGAGATCATAACACTTTCCATACTTCTAGCAAACTGACTACACTAAGATCAGATGATCAAATCAGCCTCAACTTTTCTTTTTCTTTTTTTTTTTTTTTTTAAGATTTTATTTATTTTTTCATGGGAGACACACAGAGAGAGGCAGAGACACACGCAGAGGGAGAAGCAGGCTCCACACAGGAAGCCCGATGCAGGACTCGATCCGGGGACTCCAGAATCACGCCCTGGGCCAAAGGCAGACGCCCAACCACCGAGCCACCCAGGCATCCCAACTTTTCTTTCTTTTTAAAGATATAGGAGATGCAGAAGGAAATAAGGGCTTATTGGCTCTTAAAATTTTTAAGCGATAGATCATCTCCCAAAGCTTAAAGTCGACTGTAGATTGTTTTTAATTCTCCCTCCTGGATGTTCCTTTCCTTAATCCATTTCCACTCTCCTGCAAGACAAATGAGAAACTAGTTCAGGGCAGGAACTACTAACACTGGCCCTTCTCCACTATGGAAGCATTCTATAAAACATATTCTTAACTATACTTCCTGATGTACTTCCCAAAGACTTTATAAAATCCACCACCACTATTGGTATAATAAAATATCTTTCCTTCTCCTAATTCTCAGGACGAAGCAAGAGACATTAACTTCTCATACTAAACAGTATCAATTCACTACCTCTAGTTTCTAAAAGGGGAGATGCTCCATCTACAATATCTGCTAAGAAGCAATCCTAGACGGTGATGTTTCATACCTGTGACTTTCCCTAACAACTATCTAAAAGACAGCTAATCTAGACTGGCTAGTGACCAGTGATAGGAAATACCACGGGCCAGTAAGAAAAGTATAAGACAAAAAAATGTATAATAAACAGAGCCACTGAAGCAGCAAAAATAATATACTGAGTAAGAGATAAAAGAAAAAGAATAAGTCAGTCAGTAGTAAGATAACAATGTACCAGACCAAAAAAAAAAAAAAAAAAAAAAAAAGACTCCAGGTAACAACAGAGAATAGAAATTGAAGTTCTAGTTGCCAAGAGGCTTTGTTTCTGGCAACCAAAGGAATGTGATTCAACCCCCCTTCTAGGTACTTAATGACTAATTTTAACATTTTTACTATTGTCTGAAAAAATAAATGACAAGCAAAGGAAAAAGTTATGAAAGACACAATTTGGTATGTAAACTATATCATTCAAATAATAAAGACTAATCTACTAAGGTTAGTTATCTGCCAACCTAAAATACATTTAAAATACAAAATGCAGGCAGCCCGGGTGGCGCAGCGGTTTAGCGCCACCTTCAGCCCAGGGTGTGATCCCGGAGACCCGGGATTGAGTCCCACCCACGTCAGGTTCCCTGCATGGAGCCTGCTTCTCCCTCTGCCTGTGTCTCTGCCTCTCTCTCTCTCTCTCTGTCTCTGTCTCTCATGAATAAATAAATAAAATCTTAAAATAAAATGCAGATAGTACCTGAGAACTGCTCAAGAGGAACTGATAAAGATGATGAATTGAGGAATAAGATGACTTCCTATTTTTACCAGCTTTCCAAAAATGTACATTTCAATCTCAAAATGTACGTTTTCATTCCTATCAACACAGGATGAAAACTGAAGGCAATAAAAATGAACCACATTAAGTCTCTCAGACAGAATACAAAGACAAAGCTGTAACTTTATTCTTCAATTAGAACTATAGAAATGTATAGTGAAACACATGGACAAGGGAAATATGTAATAACTGATTAACTTTTTCCAAGTTATATCTCTATTTTGCATATTTTAAATGTACTAAATATATACTACCGAATAGCATCAGAAACAAACTATTAAAATTCATAATGAGAAGATAATTTACTAGACATTTTGAGTTCAAGTCAGCAAATCAAAAATCTTTTTTTTTATTAAATATGCTCAAACCCAAACCCAGTATCTTTTAAATTACTGCTCTTTAAACACCTAAAACAAATATAAAAAGCAGCACTTAGGGGAAAATAAAGAGCATTTAACTTCTTTTTTCCCATTAATGGATGCTCAAGATACTTATCAGTAAATCCAGCCAATTTTATTTTATTATTATTTTTTAAAGATTTTATTTATTTATTCATGAGAGACATAGAAAGAGAGGCAGAGACACAAGGCAGAGGGAGAAGCAGGCTCCATGCAGGGAGCCCGATGTGGGACTCAATCCCAGCCTGGGCCAAAGACAGGCGCTAAACCGCTGAGCCACCCAGGCGTCCCTCCAGTCAATTTTAAATTGACAGTTTTAGACATTCAAAAGCTACCTCTAATTCTGATGAGAAAAAGTCAGTTGAACAGAGTATTTAAGGATTCAAGTCTGGAATATTTTCTTTTTTATAGTTTAAAAACACCACACTAAAACCTGTGCCCTTCTTGTTGAGTGACATGATAAAATGGATCTAGAAGATTTAAACTTTGACTACGAATTTTAAGATTATGGAGGTTGGCCACTAATTGGTTCGGTTAAGCACATCACATAACCTCTCAGGGTTTTAATCCTTCATCTGCAGTGCAAAGGGAAAGGTTAAAAATTCCTTGGTCTCAAGTTTCTTCCGGCTCTAATCAGAGCAGCTACATTGCACACTTCTAGAAAGCACCATTCATGAGACCATGCTAACATTCTACAATTCTGTGAAAACCCTTTTACATCCTTTATTCAAGGTATCATGAATAATCTTCTTCCTACATAGCAGTCAATAACAACACACAACCCACTGATTATAACAGAGGTTCCATTATGTGTGAACACTGCTGGAGTGACACCATAACAGTACAAGAATGGGTACCTGAGGCCAAAAAGATTATGATCTATTTCTTAATATACAATAAATGGAGATACATAAAACTTAGGAGACAAAAAATCATTCAATAAAAATTAATGCAAATGCAAAAATAGAAATCAACTCAAATCAATTTTAAATATCCACAGCTAGAATTAGAGCATACTATAAAAATTATAGCTTCTCCAAAAATCACTTATACTTGTACATATTTTAGAGGTTTAGACTCCTTTCCAAATACATCCCAGTTTTCACACAGAACCATGCTGGAGAGGGAGCCTGCTGTAAACTGAAGTTACTTAATTCAACAAATTATTTACTGAGTCCTCTATGCCAGACACTGTGCTGGGCTCTAAGAATACAGTGATATAAAGATAGGATCCCCACTTGTGATGCTAATGTTCAAATAAGCAGCAACATAAAACAAACAAGTATAGTTGTAAACAAGGTAATTACAAACTGTACGAAGTGTTATAAAAGAAAGAAACAAGGAATTGACATAGAGCAGGGGATTTCTTTTACTTGAGGTGGTTAAAAAAAAACCCTCTGAAAAAAATGATATTCTCATTTAAACGAGCTGCCCAAAATGAAGGAAAAACCAACTCTTTACAAAGAAACCAAAAGTTTAATATTCTAGTAATAGAAAATAATCTTACCAGGGAAATCTGACAACTGGATAAAATCAGATAATGTTCTCATAGGCTCTAAGATGAGGTAAATGCAAAGAAGGCAGGAAATCTCTAAGGGGCTAAGAACACTCAAAAACTGGTGATTCTAGATTCTAAGAGGATTTCAGAACTATCCCACAAACATTCTCTTACTTTTGGAAGAGAGACCCACTGAAATGAAATTGCGGAAGAGAGAATTAAATCATAAACAATATCAACCTCAGGACAGAGAAGATTCATATTATGGGGGGCAGAGATCTAAGTCACACAGACCTCAAAAAGTACAACAGCAAAATACATTTAAAAGTGACTCTTCAGGGATCCCTGGGTGGCACAGCGGTTTGGCGCCTGCCTTTGGCCCAGGGCGCGATCCTGGAGACCCAGGATCGAATCCCACGTCAGGCTCCCAGTGCATGGAGCCTGCTTCTCCCTCTGTCTGTGTCTCTGCCTCTCTCTCTCTCTCTGTGACTATCATAAATTAATTAATTAATTAATTAAAAAATAAATAAATAAATAAATAAATAAAAATAAAAGTGACTCTTCAGAGAGCATAGTTTTCAGACTCTTGGAAAACATAAAGGCAAAAAGCTTCACTACATCTCAAAAGTCCAAATTTTTAAAATACTTCACAAAGCTCAAAAACCACGTCCCTTCGGCCTACAGAAGTCCTTCCTTCTAAAACTGGAAAACCAAACTTGCTTAAACACTGGAAACTAAAATGAAAGCCTACAGTAATATATTTTAGGAAAAATATCAAATGTAAAACAAATAATACTCTAGCAGATAATAAAAACACGTGAAAAATATGCAGCCATAAAAAAGATAAATGTGATTATTTATTATTTCAACATGACCTAACAGAAATTTTAAAAATAATTGAAGTTTAATAAGGGACAATAAGTCAAAATTACAACAGCTCAGAAATATTATGACTAGACAATAGGAAGGACTATTATGACTCTCCAATGAATACTCAAAACCAATAGAAAGCAAGAAATGAAAAAACAAAAGAAATGATAAAGATTAGAGGAGGGATACACAAAATAGAAACAAACAAAATCAACAATAAAACAGATCAATGAGGGATCCCTGGGTGGCGCAGCGGTTTAGCGCCTGCCTTTGGCCCAGGGCACGATCCTGGAGACCCGGGATTGAATCCCACGTCCGGCTCCCGGTGCATGGAGCCTGCTTCTCCCTCTGCCTGTGTCTCTGCCTCTCTCTCTCTGTGACTATCATAAATAAATAAAAATAAATCTTTAAAAAAAAAAAACAGATCAATGAAACCAAGAGCTGGTTCTTTGAAAAGGTCATAAATGGGATGCTCAGGTGGCTCAGCAGTGGAGTATCTGCCTTCTCGCTGTGATCCGGTTCCAGGAGGAGTCCTGCATGGGGGTCCCCCGCAGAGAGCCTGTTTCTCCCTCTGCCTGTGTCTCTGCCTCTCTCTGTGTGTCTCTCATGAATAAATAAATAAAAATTTTTTAAAAAAAGAAAAGGTCAATAAAATTCATAAACCTTTAGTTAGACTCAGCAAGTCAAAAAGAGAGAGGAATCAAAATCAGAAGAAGAAAAAGAGGGAAAATAACTGACACGAGACAAATATAAAGGATTTTAAGAGAATGTTTTGAAAAATTAAATGCCAACAAGTTGGACAACCTAGAAAAAAATGGATAAATTCCTATAAGCATATAACCTCCCAAAATAAATCAGAAAGAAATAGAAAATTTGAACAAATTATCAGCAACGAAATTGAATCAGTAATCAAAAACCACCCAACAGGGCACAAGGGTGGCTCACTAGTTGAGCCGAACTCTTGATTTTGGCTCAGGTTGTGATGTCAGGGCTGTGAAATTGAGCCCTGTGTTGGCTTCTGCACTGAGCACGCTTGTTTCCCTCCCTCCCACCTCTGCCCTTTCCCCAGCTCCCACAGCTGAGACAGGGTCAGGCTCCCTTTCTCTCATGTGCTCTCTCTGACCCTCTCAAATAAGTAAATAAATGAAGTCTAAAAAAAAAAAACCTACACAATAAAAGAATAGACTCTCTTTTCCCCTCTAAGAAAAAAGCCTAATAAGGAAAAAACAAATCAGAAAATAAGTAAACATAATGAAACAGATACAAAAGAAGGCAACAGTCAAGTGATTCAATAAATGTATAATTGGAACCAAACAGGTATCTCAAACTGTGCTACAAGCAAATCTTCCTAAAATAAGACCTGAATCTACACAACGAAAGGAAGCACACATTACAGAAATTCAACCCAGTATATTCCTAGTACAAACTATTAAACTTAAAAAAAATTTTTTTTAAGTTATTTACACATTCTGGTAAAAAGACCAAGTTTCTTATAAGAAAAAGCATAGTGTCAGGGCACCTGGATGGCTCAGTTGGTTAAGCATCTGACTTCAGCTTGGGTTGTAATCTCAGGGTCCTATAGGATAGAGCCTGATACTGACCCTTGTCACTATGCTCAGCAGTGAGTATGCTTCTCCCTCTCCCTCTGCCCCTCCCTCTGCTCATTTTCCCTCTCTCATATAAATAAAATCTTTTTTAAAAATTATGTCAAGAAGCTTCACAACAGCTGTGTCATATTCAAATAAAATGAAACAAAAATTTTCAGATACCCAAGTACATGTGTATCGTGTGAACCTAGAACTGTCCTTCAAGTTTAAAGGCACAGTTTAGTTAACAAAATGTAAAAGTTCCTGAATCCTTCCTGAGAAACCTACTAAAGAACAAACTATATGTAACCAAGAAATAACTTGAAAAGCTTCAGGATAAAGTCTGGTCATATGAACTAAAAACAACTAAAGAACTAAAACTAACCTTAAAGAGAAGAATGACGTAACAGTATATACAAACGTTCTCTAATAAGTAGAAAGGATGGCTCTATCAAAAAATGGGAGAAAAATAGAAAAGATCATCACTTATAATTAGATGCTGGGAGAGAGAGAGAGAGAAGAGGAGGAGGTTCCTAACTACCTCAGGGAGTCTTAAGAGTGTTATATTAAGGGCGCCTGGGTGGTTCAGTCAGTTAGGCAGTTAAGTGTCTGACTTCAGCCTGGGTCCTGATCTCAGTGTCCCAGGATTGAGCCTCTCATGTCAGGTTCCCTGCTTATTTTTAGTAGGGAGTCTGCTTTTCCCTCTCCCTTTCCCTCTGCTCCTCCCTCCCCTACTCGCCTCTCTCTCTCTCTCCCTCCCTCAGATCAATAAAAATCTTAAAAAGAAAGTGTTATATTAAAGAGACTAAATTGCAGGGAACAAAACAACAAAAAACAAACAAGAACAAAAACAAAACAACAACAAAAAAGCACAAACCATCCTGAATGCCAAAACAAACTTATTTTATTTTATTTTATTTTTTTTTAATTTTTATTTATTTATGATAGTCACAGAGAGATAGAGAGAGAGGCAGAGACACAGGCAGAGGGAGAAGCAGGCTCCATGCACCGGGAGCCCGACGTGGGATTCGATCCCGGGTCTCCAGGATCGCGCCCTGGGCCAAAGGCAGGCGCCAAACCGCTGCGCCACCCAGGGATCCCAACAAACTTATTTTAATAAGAAAAAGGCCATGGTATGCCTGGGTGGCTCAGCAGGCTCAGCGGTTAAGCACCTGCCTTTGCCCCAGGGCGTGTTTCTGGAGTCCCAGGATCAAGTCCCCGTGCCAGGCTCCCAGCATGGAACCTGCTTCTCCCTCTGCCTGTGTCTCTGCCTGTCTCTCTCTCTCTCTCTCTCTCTCTCTGTCTCTCATGAATAAATAAAATCTTAAAAGAAAAAGAAAGAAGGAAGGAAGGAAGGAAGGAAGGAAGGAAGGAAGGAAGGAAGGAAGGAAGAAAGAAAGAGAAAGAAAGAAGCCAAAGAAAAAAGCTGATCTAATGAAAGTGTGTGTTCACATGTACATGTGTAAAATATGCCACAAAACATTAGGGTAAAATTAAGATCAAACATATCAGTGAACACATGGGCCTAACAACATTTTTAAAAACTTTTAGATGTTAACAAGGCAAAAATCCAATTCTCTGATGTATACAAGAGACATAAATAAAGTGATTTCAGCAATTATATTTAAAAAGAATTGCAAAGATGAGGCAAATATAAATAATAATTGAACAGGTAGAAATTCTGATTTCAGAGAAGATAAAATTCAGAGCCTTAAGGAAAATAGTATTTTATAATAAAGTACTAGTCTATAATACAATACACATTAATGCTGTATTGTATTTACAAATTTTTTAAAACACCAGAATTCAAAAGGAAACACCAAAATCAAAAACTGCCCTTCAATGTGAAAAGAAAAAAAAAAAGTATTAAAAAGGAGAAACAGAAAGCAAACTGCAAAGCTTCTACAAAATGATGTTAATAGCAATGTAATGGTATAATTGCACTTTCCAATAGAACTTTCTTCAATGACAGAAATATTCTCTATCTGCACTGTTTAATACAGTAACCACTAGAGACATCTGGCTACTGAGTACTTAAAATGTGGCTAAGATGACTGAGGAAGTGAAATTTTAATTTAACTTTAAATCTATTTCAAATTGTTACATTTTATAATAACCATTAGCTATTTGTTTTCTATCATATGACCACTTGATTTATTATTATACATATATCGCAGTGTAGCTCTCTATAGTATAGCAGAAATTCATAAAATTTAGTAACTATGTCAATATAAAGGAGTAATTAAATATATGAAAAAAAAAGTGAAAAAGAAACAGGTAGCAAAGTGCAAATATAAAAACAAAGCTGCTGGGGCACCTGGCTGGCTCAGTAGGTGGAGCATGAGACTCTTGAAGCCTTGTGTTGGGTATAGAGATTACTTAAAAATAAAGTCTTAAAAAAAAAAAAAAAAGCTGCTGAGCAGAGACTGTTTAAGAGTCACATAGCTACTTAGCACAACCTGATGGAGATAAATTTGAAAACTCAGATGAAATACATAACTCTTGGGTGGAGGGGGGGTGGCGGGGGTGGGGGATGTACTGACCCCAGCAGACACAGAAAGTCAAAAGAAAGAAATCTCCAAACAAAGAATTATCAGAATTCAATCATCAAAAAACACCAAGTACAGATGGTTCCAGTAAAGAAATCTATCAAAACATTTAAAAAGGATAGACCCAATATAACCTAAACTATTCAAGGACATAGTAAAAAGATAAAAACCTGTTTTAATGAAGCTAGCATAATGACCGATAACACATCTAATAAAGACTACTAACAAACATAATTTGTAAATTACAAATCAACTTCAGTTATACTAATATAAAAAAAACCTCATGAAAATCCTATAAAAAGCATTAAAACTCAAGCCTATTATGTGTTATTCCAAAAATGCAAGGGTGCTTCATTATTAGGTCCCCTATTAATACAATGTCATAATAACAGATCTAAAGAGAAAGATTAATCATTTCAACGAATGCCTCAAAAAAGCATTTGACAAAGTTCAACATTTAATTATGACAAACGCACTCAATTAAAAAAAATCATGTATACATCTTTAACTTGATTTTATATACATAAACATATAACCAAAAGCAAGTACCTTATATAAACATTTAAACACTAGAAACATTTCTGTCAAAATTAAGGACAAAGATGTTCCTTATCACCACTATTAACCTTATAGTGAAGATATTAGCCAATATAATTTTATTTTATTTTTTTTAATTTTTATTTATTTATGATAGTCACAGAGAGAGAGAGAGAGAGAGAGAGAGAGGGGCAGAGACATAGGCAGAGGGAGAAGCAGGCTCCATGCACCGGGAGCCTGACGTGGGATTCGATCCCAGGTCTCCAGGATCCCGCCCTGGGCCAAAGGCAGGCGCCAAACTGCTGCGCCACCCAGGGATCCCAGCCGATATAATTTTAATAGGAAAGGAAAGGAACTTCCAGATTTAGCTCCAAAATATAAGAGCTTATAAAACTTGTCTATTGGGCAGCCCCGGTGGCTAAGGGGTTTAGCGCCACCTTTGGCCAGGGGCGTGATCCTGGAGACCTGGGATCCAGTCCCACATCGGGCTCCCTGCATGGAGCCTGCTTCTCCCTCTGCCTGTGTCTCTGTTTCTTTCTCTCTCTCTGTGTCTCTCATCAATCAATAAATAAAATCTTTAAAGAAAAAAAAAAACTTGTCTATCACTCTTATCCAGATAAGACTAAAGCTGAACTACAAATCAAGGACTTTTCTTAGGTCCTTCAAAGAGCTGAGGTTTACTGAGGAAACCATAAACCCATGGATACATAGGTAAAGACAGAATCACAGGTGAGATCAGTTTACCAAGAGTAGAGGCCACTGGAGACAGTAATTGATAGGAATAATTAAAACCTCATTTTGACAATCTTGGGAGACTGAATGTAGACTACCTTAAGAGTAAGAAACTGCTGGAGGCATGGTCTTAGGGATCCCCCACACTTATGCGAGTTTTACTTCCAGTAAAAGAAGAGAAAAAAAACTCTACCTGGAACAAGAGAGGGAAAAAGCAACTATTTTTTAAATACTCCCAGAGTTTTCTTCATAATGAAAGCCGGCCTTCTAAAGGCAACTACTTTAACAGAGCCTCTACCTAGGGGAAGAGCAATTAGACAACCCTGGCACCCCCTGGCCTTCCTTTCTCACATAAGGGGAGGGGGAGGCTAAGAAACATTTAGGAAATAAGAGTCCAGGGTCTTAGTGCCAGTTAAAACTGGGATTTAATAATAAGATTAGAAAATTCTTCCTCAAATTCACAACCACCACAGCAGTAATAAGGCATAAAACCAGTATGTTACAACAGAGATATACAGGGCACAACTCTATTTAAGTATTTCTTTAGGAACTCAAAAAACAAAATGAAACAAAAACTAAAAAAAAGGGGGGGGACAAGAACACTGAAAGAAAATGATGTTTCTGGCACCTAGGGTTACATTACATATTAAACAGTCCAAATTCAAACCTGAAGAACGCAAAACCTCAAACTAAAAACTCTAATTACCTCAGTTCCTATTAGTCAATATATCCTAGCTGGCTTCCAAAAAAAACTGAAAAGCATGCTGAAAGACAAGAAAAAAGTCTTTCCTGCTAATTTTTTAAAAACATCTTATTTATTTTAGAGAGATAAAGAGCAGGAGCAAGCAGAAAGAGAGAGGGAGAGAAATCTCAAGCAGGCTCCACACTGAGCATAGAGCCCCAACTTGCTTTATGTCTTACGCCTGTTTTTTTCTTCTTGGGGCACCTGGGTGGCTCAGTTGGAATCTTCTGACTTTTGATTTGGGCTCAGGTCATGATCTCAGGGTTCTGAGATTGTGCCCTGTGTCAGGCTCCTCACCAGGGAAAGAGTCGACTTAAAATTCTTTCTCTCCCTCTGCCCCTCTCCACTCTCTAAAATAAATTAATTAGAAATTAAAATTTTAAAGAAGAGAGACAAAGGAAGCATCAGAATCAGATTCAAACATGGCATAGATTTTGGAATTATTGAACAGAGAACTTTAAAATAACTATAACTAATATCTTAAGGAAATAGTAGAGAACATACAAAATAGATGGGTAATATGGGTAATAGTAGAGAACATACAAAATAGTAGAGAACATACAAAATAGATGGGTAATATACCAAGGAAAGAATAAGTGAGCTTGAAGATACGTCGGCAGAAAGTTCCTAAACTAAAAAGGGAAAAAAAAAATTTTAAGGAAAAGAGTATCAAAGAACTGTGAGAAAATTACAAAAGCTATAACATATGCTTAAGTGTGATAACAGGAAAAGAGAGTAAATAGTGGAAGAAATATTTGGAGTAAGTAATAATGACTGGAAAATTTCCAAAACTAATGACAGACACCAAACCATATAACCAGAAACCTCAAGAGAAAACCAAGCAGGATACATTTAAAAACAAAACAAAACAAAAAAGGAAAAACCAAAAACTTAAATGAATGATTATATTCAAACTACCATAAAGCAAAGAAAAAGAGAAAATCATCTTGAATGAAACCAGTGGGGAAAACTCCTTATCCACGCAGGAATAAGGATAATTACTTTGAACTTCTCAAACCATACAATCAAGAAAAGAGTAAAATGAAATGCTTCTAAGCACTGAAAGAATAAAACCACCAACCTCAAATTCTATATCCAGAAAAACTGTCCTTCAAAAGTGAAGGAAAAATAAATACTTCCTAAAACAGAACCTGAGGAAATCTGTCACAAGTAGGTGAAAAGTGAAAAAGAAGTTCTCTGAAATAAAATATGGGTCAGAAACTTGGATCTACATAAAGAGGGTCAGAGAATGGTTAAATGAAGATAAAGTAAAAAACTGTATTTTCTTATTCTTAAATGAACTAATAGATAAATAGTTCAAAGTAATAACAACAACAATGTATTGGGTGATTATAGCATATAGAAAAGAGAAATGAGTGAGAATAATGTTATAAGGGATGGGAGAGAGGAATTAGAAATACTGTGCTATAAAATACCTCAACTACTCATTATACTGTCATTTAAAGCTAGATTTGATTCGTTGTAATATGTATTGCAAACTCTGGGACAACCACTAAAAATATATTTAAAAGAAGTACAATTGATATACTAAGAGAAAAGAAAATGAAATCACATTGAATATTTACTTCAAATCAGAGAAGGCAGAAAAAAAGGAGGAAATAAAAGAACCAAAGAACATGTGCAATAAGTATAAAATAGTTACAAATAAGTAGCTATCAATATACCTGTATCAATAATTGATTTAAATATAAATGGTCTAAATAAACCAACTATAGGACATACAGATGGTCAGAGTTTAAAAAAAACAAACAAACAAACAAACAAGACCCAATATTGTCTACAAGAAATCCATCAT
This sequence comes from Vulpes lagopus, assembly GCF_018345385.1. Classification (NCBI taxonomy): domain Eukaryota; kingdom Metazoa; phylum Chordata; class Mammalia; order Carnivora; family Canidae; genus Vulpes; species Vulpes lagopus. The sequence continues at coordinate 5,900,193 of NC_054836.1, read as the reverse complement.
AAATCCAAGGACACAGAGAGATGAAAAATAAAGAAATAGAGAAAGATATACAATGCTTTCAAAAGAGAGCTAGAGTCACTAATATTAATATCAGACAAAAGACTTAAGAACCAAAAAGATGTCATGCATAAGGGAGGGCATTACATAATGCAAAAAGTATCACTTCTCCAAGACAGAACAATCTTTAATGTGTCTGTACCCCAAGAGTGTCAAAATACTTAAGGGAAAAACTGACAGAACAACAAAAAGCAATACACAAATCCACTATTATAACTGAAGACATCAACATCCCCCTATCAGCAATTGACAGATCCAGCAGGCAGACTCAGTAAGGATATAGTTGAATTGGAACAGTTCCATCAACCAACTGGATCTAATTAACATTTATAGAATATTTTATCCAATGCAGAGGAATACACATTCTCCATTCACCAAGATAAATCCTAAAACACTTGTTAATAAATGTAAAAGAACAGAAAATCATACAAAGAATGCTCTCAGACCACAATGGAATTAAACTAGAAATCAGTAACAGAGAGATAGGTGAAAAAAATCCCAAAATATTTGGAGTAAATAGCACACACAATAATATGTGGGTCAAGTCTCAATATAAATTTTTATATATATTTAAATAAATAAAAAATATAGCAAAGTTTGTGTGATGAAGCCAAAGCCAAGCTTAAAAGGATACTTACAACACTGAATGGACATATTAGAGAAAGACTGAAAATCAAGCACCTAAGCTTTCATCCTTAGGAGCTACAGAAAGAAGAGCAATTTAAGCATAAAGCAAGCAGAGAAGATAAATAGTAAGCAAAAAATCAGTGAAACACAAAACTATAAAACTCTTAAAAGACAACATAGGAAGGGATCCCTGGGTGGCTCAGCAGTTTAGCGCCTGCCTTTGGCCCGGGGCACAATCCTGGAGCCCCAGGATCGAGTCCCGCATCGGGCTCCCTGCATGGAGCCTGCTTCTCCCTCTGCCTATGTCTCTGCCTCTCTCTCCCCCTATGTCTATCATGAATAAATAAATAAAATCTTAAAAAAAAAAAAAGAAGAAGAAAATAGGAGAAAATCTAGGTGACTTGAGCATGACAGTGATGTTTAAATTATAACACCAAGGGGCAGCCCAGGTGGCTCGGTGGTTAAGTGCTCCCTTCAGCCCAGGGCCTGATCCTGAAGACCTGGGATCGAGTCCCACATTGGGCTCCCTGCTTGGAGCCTGCTCCTCCCTCTGCCTGTTTCTGTCTCTGTCTCTCTCTCTCTCTCCCTCTCTCTCTCTCACACTCATGAATAAATAAATAAAATCTTTTTAAAAAATTATAACACCAAAAGCAAAATCCATGAAAGAAAAAAACTGGGAAGTCAAATTTTATTAAAATTAAAACCTTCTGCTCTGCAAAAGACACCATTAAAAGAAATAAACAACAAACCACAGATGGGGAGAAAAGTCTCATGCAGAATAATTCTGAATAGATTATGTAGACATCCCACTCTAAAGGAAAAGAGCATAATTCCTCACTCTGTAATTGTGGGCTTTATGTGTGGATTGTGCATAGTAACTTTCTTCCAAGAGTATAGTATGGAGAGAGGGAAAAGGAGTAACTTGACAATGGAGAAACCTGACACTATCTCAATCAGGTGATCAAGGACAAAATGAACAGTAAAAAAATCATACTAATAGTATGTACCCTTGACATAATGTGACAAAAATAACACTTTATCTCTCTGATCTTCCATCCCAACTCCAAAATCCGTCTTATAATCATAAGGGGGGAAAAGTCATACAAATTCCAATAGAGGGGAAACCTTACAATCAATATACAGTATTCCTCCAACTCAAACTCATCAAAAACAAAATCTGAGATATTGTCATCACTAAGAGGAGCCTACAAGACAAGATATTTAAATGTAATGTGGTGGGGCACCTGGGTGGCACAGTAAGGTCTGGTCTGACTCTTGGTTTTTGACTCAAGTCATGATCTCAGGGTCATGAGACTAAGGCCCACATTAAGCACTGAGGTTCCACACTCAGCGCAGTCTGCTTGAGATTCCTTCTCCTACTGCCCCTCACACTTGTGCACAATCTCTCTAAAATAAATAAATCTAAATAAACCTAAATGAATGAATGAATGAATGAATGAGGTATGCTGAATGAGATCTTGGAACAAAAAAGGACATCAGAGGGGCGGGCACCCAGGTGGCTCAACTGGCTAAGTGTCTGCCTTCAGCTCAGGTCAGGAACTCATAGTCCTGGGACTGAACCCCGTATCAGGCTCCCTGCTCAATGGAGAGTCTACTTCTCCCTCTCTGTCTGCTGCTCCCCCTACTTGTGTGCATGTGCTTGCTCACTCTCTCTCCGTGTCAAATAAATAAATAAATAAAATCTTTATAAAAAAAAAAAGACATTAGGTAAAAACTAAGGACTGAATAAACTATAGAGGATAGCTTAATGAACACTGGTTCATTAGGTGTAACAAATATATTAATACGTTAATAGAAAAAACTGTTGGAGAAAACACGGGAACTCTGTACTATCTGCTAAACATTGTAAATCTAAAACTGCTCTAAAATTAAAGTCTATGATTTTTTTCAAAAGAAAGCAATTAGAAAAAAAAAAAAGAAAGCAAGCAATTAGAGCACACATTAGAAAAGAAAATGAGGGCAGCCCCGGTAGCGCAGTGGTTTGGCGCCGCCTGCAGCCCAGGGTGTGATCCTGGAGACCCAGGATCGAGTCCCACACCTCGGGCTCCCTGCATGGAGCCTGCTTCTCCCTCTGCCTGTGTCTCTGCCCCACCCTCCACCGCTGTGTGTCTCTATGAATAAATAAATAAATAAAATCTTAAAAAAAAAAAGAAAATGAAAAATTATCTCTGTTTGCAGATAGTAAGATTACAGCTGTAGGAAATTCCAAAGAACTGATGGGAAAAAATACTACAAAGAGAGTTTGAAATAATTTTTCTAAGATTTTATTTATTTACTTGAGAGAGAGAGAGAGAGAGAGAAAAAACATGAGCAGGGGGAGGGGCAGAGGGAGAAGCAAGCTCCTCACCAAGTGGGGAGCCCAAGAGGGGGCTTGATCACAGGACCCTGAGATCATGACCTGAACCCCAGGCAGCAGCTTAACCAATTGAACTACCCAGGCACCCCAGAGAATTTGAAAGAATTCTGGAAAAAAAAAATTTTAAATACAGAAAAAGCCTTCACATATTAAAGCAAAAAGCAGTTAGAAGACATAATGGAAAAAGATCCCAATTATAACAGCAACAAAAGAAAATAAAATAATAGTCACAAACTTTAAAAAAAAGAAATGTGCAAACTCTAAGAGAAAAAATTCACAATAACTTCGAAAGGCACATAAGCTTGAAAAAAATCAAAGGCATAACACATCCCTACACACAGATACTCATTATCATTAAGATGTCAATTCTCTGTACATTAACTTATAAAGTTAATTACACTCAAAAATAAGAACAAGCATTTTCTTGAAACTAGACAAGGTGATATAATTCACATATGTATTTCCATAAAAAATTAAACCAGCTCAAGACACCTGGGTAGCTCAGAAGTTGAGTGTCTGCCTTCAGCTCAGGGTGTGATCCCCGGCCGGGGGATCGAGTTCCACATCAGGCTCCCCTCAAGGAGCCTGTTTCTCTCTCTATGTCTCTGCCTCTCTCTCTGTGTCTCTCATGAATAAGTAAAATCTTAAAAAATTAAATTAAATTAAATTTTAAAAAATAAACCAGCTTATAAACTCTGAAAGAAAAAAAAAAGCAAAAGAGCAGTAAGAGAGAACTGGATGTTAAAGCATACTATGAAGTCTCTACGATTAAAACAGTGGAGGATTTACAAATGAATAGACATTTGGAAACAAAACAGAAAATACTGAAATAGAAATTTATAAAATTTAATAAATGATCAAGGCAGCATCACAAATCAGTACAGGAATACATGAAATTCATAGTAAGTGATGTTGCAAGTGCACAGCTATTTAGAAACAACATCAATTACATGTGTACCTCACACTGTTTACCACGTTAAATCCCAAGTGGATCAGAAAACTAAATATAAAAACAGAAAAGCACTAGAAGAAAACATATGTAAAATGCTTTATAACTAGACAATGAGAATACACTCCGTAAATATAATTCAAAATCCACAGGAAAAAAAGAAAACCTAACACCTTCAACTAAATAAAAATATAACTTTCAAAAACAAAAATGAAATTTTCCCTGTTTGCAGGCAGCACAATTTGTCTACATGGAACCACTTGCCCCACCCCCAGAAAGATCTTCAATAACTAGTAAGTTTCAGGCAATGTTGCTGGACACAATATCAACACTCAACAGTCAACCAGAAAACTATTTATAATTGGTCAAAAGAAATAAATATAATAGAACATATACAGGACGTAATTTTTCTATCCTAAAAATTACAAAATGCTGGTGAAAAAAAAAATCAAAGACAACCTAAACAAATGGAAAGACATATGTTCATAGACTGAAAGACTCAAAATAGCAGAGATGGCCTAAGGAAAAAAATAACAGAATTGTAATATCATAAAAGTTACAATCCCATAAATCAAATTTCAAATAGAAATAGCAGTATGAACTAGAGATATTTTTCTTAAAAAAAAAAAAATTCCTAGTTATGCTCCCTATAAGAGTCTAAAAGAAATGACAATCTAGTAGCAATAGGCATTCCTAGTTTCCAATTGTGAACAATAAACATCATTCCTTCATCAGGACAGGACATCATGCTGTGCCAAAAAATGCAAGAAAATAAAGACTACTGAGGTCACATCAAAGGAACACAGGAGCAAGCTTGAAGGTGTTTCCACTTGCCAAAGATGGAACAATCTGGCATCAAAAAGGACTACTGACATTTTTAAAAACACAATGAATATATAAAAAGCCTGAAGTTAAAATACGCTTTTCTTTTTAAAAGTGAAAAAACTAGAACTTAGAGTTATATATCAACTCATTACTCTGAAACCTGGTCATTAAAAGAAGCAAGCATATATCTTGCTTTTCCAAGAAAACTGTATTTCAGAGTAACCAAAAACCTGCAATTAACAAGAGAATTCTACAAAAAAATATTCCAGCTAATAAATGTTGAAAGAATGAAAGGATTTTTAAAAATCCAATTTTGATACCTTTAATGAAATAGCTTATTCTAACAATGGTTATCTTTGGATATTGAAACCACTAATGAAAGGTGGATGGAAATTTTAGGTGGACAGGAAATTAAGGAATCAAGTTGTCACTCCTAGACTTTGTATCCTGAAGTGATACAATACGAAGTACATGGCACTACCTAAGGAGTAGCCTTTAAAAAAAAAATTGATCCAAAATCTAATTCCCTATCTATACAGAGTATGACATTTGACAGTCAAATGCCACTACAAAAAAACAAATGGACATAGAATGTGGTAGCCTCTTCAGGGCAAATGACCATGTTTATTCAAGAAATCAGTGAATGAAAGAAAAATGGCAGGAAGATGGAAAACTATTCTTTTCTTTTTAAGACTTTATTTATTTACTTATTTGAGAGACAGCGAGTGTGAGAGAACATAGCAGAGAAAGCTGCAAAGGGAAAGGGAGAAGCAGGCTCCACACTGAGCAGAGAGCCCAATGCTGGGCTCAATCCCAGGACCCTGGGATCATGACCTGAGCCAAAGGAAGATGCTTAACAGACTAAGCCACTCAGACACCCCTAGAAGACGATTGTTGATGAAAGAATTAAAAAAAAAAATGACAAATACAATGAGTTTTTAGATTTTTTTTAAGATTTTATTGAAATTTTAAGAATGAAATGACATAATTTGTATTTATCTTAAAATACACCAGAAGAAAAAGAGGTGGGTGCAAATAGATTTAAGAAAAAAAAACATCTGGCAAAATGTTGATAGTTGTTGAAAGTGGGAACATTCGTATTCATTTTTGCTGGGTATTCTAGGAAAATGTTCACTAAAAGGTTTTTTGAAAGAATGAGTGAGTGTGACAGCAAATACACAAAACTCTTCAGCTTTGTTGAGAAGCAGATAAATGTGAGATGTAAAAGGCAAAAAAAAGAAAAAATTTAAAGAGAGAAAGTGTGAATACAGGGGGTGAAGGAGAGGTGCTGCAGAGGGAGAGAATCCTAAACAGGCTCCATGCCCAGTGTGGGAGCTCTAAGTGGGGCCCGATCTCACGATCCCAAGATCAAGAGTCAGTTGCTCAACTGACTGAACTACTCAGATGCCCCAAAAAGGCAAAGATTTTTTAAAGACTAGTGCAGGGGATCCCTGGGTGGCTCAGTGGTTTAGCGCCTGTCTTTGGCCCAGGGCGTGATCCTGGAGTCCCAGGATCAAGTCCCGTGTCAGGCTCCATGCCGGGAGCCTGCTTCTCCCTCCTCTTGTGTCTCTGCCTCTCTCTCTCTCTCTCTCTCTCTCTCTCTCTCTCTCTCTCATAAATAAATAAATAAATCTTAAAAAAAAAAAAATAAAGACTAGTGCAAATGGGTCTTAGGGGCTCTGAATGATGGGCAGGAGTAGGAACCAAGTAGATGATAATGTAGCAAAGAAAGGTAACGAATGAACAAAATCAGAACAGGATCCAAAGTGTAAGTGAAAGACCAAATCTAAAATCTCTCTCATCGATTGCTTTGAACTATTTCAGTTAGAAAAAAAAGATGCAAATGTAACAAATCTTCACAATTGTTGAATCTAGGTAATAGGTATATGTGAGTTCATTATATTCCTCTTTGTAATTTTGTGTATACTTGGAAATGTTCATTATAGCCAAACATAAAAGAACCAAATGCCCATCAACTGATAAGTAGATAAACACAACATACACATACAACAGAATATATTATTTGGCAACAAAAACAGAATGAAGTTGTACATCCATGTTCATAGCAGCATTATTTCCAATAACTAAAATGTGGAAGCAACTCAAGTTTCCACTGATGGGTAAGTGAATGGATATACATACAGTAGAATATTATTATTCAGCCTTTAAAAAGAAGGAAATTTTGACATATGTTACAACATGGACGAAACCTGGGGACATTACACTATGTGAAATAAACTAGTCACAAAAAAAATAGATACTACATGATTCTACTTATATAAGGTACTTAGAGTAGTCAAAATCATCCAGACAGAAAGTAGTATGGTTGCCAGGGACTTGAGGTAGAGGAGAATGGGGAGTTTTTTTTTCTTAATGGATATAAAGTTGTAATTTTACAGAATGAAAAGAATTCTGAGGACGCCCAGGTGGCTCAGTGGTTAAGCGTCTGCCTTTGGCTCGGGGCATGATCCCAGAGTCCTGGGATGGAGTTTCCTATCAGCTTCCTATGGGGAGCCTGCCTTTTCCTCTGCTTATGTCTGCCTTTCTCTGTGTGTCTCTCATGAATAAATAAATAAAAACTTTTTTTTTAAAGAAAAGAATTCTGGAGGTGGGTGGTGGTAGGGGTGGCATGGTTGCACAAAAATGTGAATGTATTTAATTCCACTGAACCACACACTTAAAAATAGTTAAGACAGTAAATTTTATGTTATGTATATTTTACAATAAATAAATTGAAAATAAAAAAGAATGGAAAAAAAATTAAAAAATTTTAAAAATCTCTCCCATCTTGAGACAAAAGGGAAAATGAAATGCAGATAAATTTCATAATGCCTAAGTGTAACATGTACATATAACTATATCACCTCCATTATAAAATCTTAAAAGTGTTTCACATTATTAATATACTCTAGTGATACAGAAAATATGACTGGATTTATTAAGGTGTGAATCCTAAACTCAGCTCCAATGCCTACTTCATAAATGACCTTTAGCTATTATACTCTTATTTGCCTCGTTTTTGCTTTTGTAAACTAATACCTACACTTTGAAGAGTTATTGTTGAGAATTACAGTATGTCAATGGCCCAGCAAACAGTAGGCCATCTGCTTACCATCACAGAGCAAAACTCAAGTCAGCTAATTATTACCAAGCACTTCAAAATGTTTGAGCCTGTAGCAATCATTTCTAAGGACTCAAATCACTTTGGGAACACATACCTACCTACTCATGCACTCCACACAACGCATAGGAACTACAGGAAAACAGAATGACAAACAAAATAAACATTCTCATATAGAAGAATGGCAGAGTAGGAAACTCACTAGGCAAAAATCAAACTGGAAAGTCGGTAGTTTGGTATCTCAAAAAAAAAAATCTACTGAAACATTCACATAAAAATAGTCCTTGTTTGCTGAATATCGCAGATGATTGAATCATCAATCTCTTCCAAAATTAAACTGACCCTTCAGAATATATTTCAAAATTAAGAATTGCTCTGTCTACCTAAAGCAAAGACGATTAAAGTTAAGTCATGATCTAGAAAAACTATGCTGCTGCTTAATATGCACATTCTTCAAATCTCAGACAAAGTAACAATATATCCACAGAGGGAAAAGATTTAAGATAATCAAACTGTTTCCAAGCACCCTCAAAGGCTTCAATTATATGAAAATAATTTTACAGAAACAATCACTACCATCTTCTGATTAAATCAAGTTCTTAAAATATCTAACTGGGTAACAATGTAGCTCACTTTAAGTTGCTGCAGCTCGATGGGGCTCCTATTAAAAAACTATTCCATGATATCAACTCTTTCCTATCCTGGGCAAAAAGACCTTAAGCATTTAATATTCTCACTTTGTATGGAAATAAATAAAAGGCTACAGAAATGACCAATACGAAATTCCTAATTGGTTGGAAACTGGAATGAGAGGCCAAGTCTGTCCTTGTTCAGTGTCCCTCTATACTGTTTCGATTTGTTTTCCTTCATACCAGATCTAACTTCCCCCCCTTTACTGCAGTAATTTATATTGTACTAACAGTGAGTGGCCAAACCAACATTAATTAATCCAAATCTGTTAATTTTAGGAGAATTCTTCCCTTATCAACCTAACAGGTATCTTTAACCAAGGCACAGTATTTTTCTTTTTCTTTTTTAATCTTTATTTTTTTTAATTTTTTTTTTAATTTATTTATGATAGTCATACAGAGAGAGAGAGAGGCAGAGACACAGGCAGAGGGAGAAGCAGGCTCCATGCACCGGGAGCCCGACGTGGGATTCGATCCCGGGTCTCCAGGATCACGCCCTGGGCCAAAGGCAGGCGCCAAACCGCTGCGCCACCCAGGGATCCCGGCACAGTATTTTTCTAATTCTATCCCTCAAACATACTTGAGAACCTACAAACATTAAAAATATGTATTTAACTATGATTAAAACTAAAAAATTCAAAAGCATTATAGACCAAATATTACCACAATGGATACCACCCTCTATAAAATCTTAAATCCTGTTTCTGTGCCACTTTTGTAGTAAAATATCTCCCAACATCTCTATACCCGTATGAACTTTCCAAAGTATGTCACTGAACTGTAATTACATGCTGGTCTTTTAAAAATTCAGTTCAACAGCAACAACATATTTCATTCTACTTATGTCTGTTCATGTAAACTTCAAAAATAAATTCACAACTAATAATACAATTAATAGTTGGACAAGGCTCAGCATTATTTGGTTTTAACACTCTCCTCAAAGATTAAGATATGTCATAGGGGGCAGCCTGGGTGGCTCAGCGATTTAGCGCCGCTTTCAGGCCAGGGCCTGATCCTGGAGACCCGGGATCAAGTCCCACAACAGGCTCCCTGCGTGGAATCTGCTTCTCCCTCTGCCTGTGTCTCTGCCCCTCTCTCTCTCTGTGTCTCTCTCATGAATAAATAAATAAAATCTTAAAAAATATATATACGTCTTAGGGCAAGTTACATTACAGATCACTGTACGGAATTTAAATTTGAAGTGTTTTCTGATTTTTTAATTATTACATGGAATGTGAGATTAATGATACAACTTTGAAAACAAGTTTTTTAGAAATAATCAAATTTCTTCATTCACTTTTCAGACAATTCATACTTATATATCCTATACACTTAAAGCTCTCAGCCTTTCCTTTATCAAATTCAGAATGTTCATCAACTGATAAACCAAGAGTTCAATCTATTGTGACAGCTAACATGCCACATTCTAACATGCCCACATGCCAGCCAACATTTGTTTCTCAAGCTCTGCCATCTTTATTCAGTGCCCATTTTTATTTTACTGTGTTTCTCCTATTGTTTTGTAAGAATGAATAGAAAATGAAAACAAAAGCCTACCAGCAATATTAATTCAACTAAATAATAATGAGCATCAGGGCAGCCTGGGTGGCTCAGCGGTTTAGTGCCGCCTTCAGCCCAGGGCGTGATCCCAGAGTCCCGGAATCAAGTCCCACATCAGGCTCCCTGCATGGAGCCTGCTTCTCCTTCTGCCTGTCTCAATCTCTCTCTCTCTCTCTCTCTGGGTCTCTCATGAATAAATAAAATATTAAAAAAAAAAAAAGAAAAGAAAATGTTCCGGAAAAAAAAAAATAATGAGCATCAGCAAGGAATCCAAAAGGAAAAAATTTCAGGGGATCCCTGGGTGGTGCAGCGGTTTGGCGCCTGCCTTTGGCCCAGGGCGCGACCCTGGAGACCCGGGATCGAATCCCACGTCGGGCTCCCGGTGTATGGAGCCTGCTTCTCCCTCTGCCTATGTCTCTGCCCCTCTCTCTCTCTCTCTGTGTGTGTGACTATCATAAATAAATAAAAATTAAAAAAAAAAAAAGAAAAAGATTTCAAATACTAAATGGCCTTAACTAGCTTAAACATAAATGAAATGCTGATAAAACAGTTAAAAGATCATATCAAATGCAAAAGTATAGGTGTGCCAATTATAGATTATTCACTCCCACCTTTAAATTCACCCTTTCTGGGAATCCCTGGGTGGCTCAGTGGTTTAGTGCTTGTGTCTTTCATGAATAAATAAATAAAATCTTTAAAAAAAAATAAAAATAAATTCACCCTTTCTGCCTAAGCTCTGAAAATGAATTTGGGCCCTTTAAGTATTTTTCCTTTGCCAGCTGGCACATGCTAAACTTTGTCAGTAGAGGAGGCAGGAGAGTCATCTCAGGAAGTAAGGGGTGTTTTTGTTTCCTCATTCAAGTATGATTGCCCAGAAGTCTCCCAAAGCATTTATAACTTCTCCAGCTCTTAGATCCTGCCGTACAGATACCTCTCCAGCATCCTGCTCCTGCCGCATACGTGGCTTCTCCAAAGCCCAGTTCATGAATGAGTCGTGCAACTTCTCTAGCACCAAGTTCCTACATCAGAATGTATACTGCTTGTATTTTTTCTGTCTTGACATTTAACAGGCCTTTTCAAACTAATGACTTGAATCTTACTTCAGCTCAAATAAATCCTCTTCCTTTTAAAAAATTTCTTCCTTCTCTCTTTTTTTCTGACATCTTTCCACGTCTACTATTAAGTAGAGGGTGCAGGGCTGCTATATATTGTTGCACTTGTACTTTACACAAGAAAATCCCACTGAGGAGTAGAAGCTGAAACCCAGCCCATGCCCCATGAACCAAATACTGCATCTGCTCAAAAAACATCACCTGTTCATTAAGCCACGTGAAATGAAAATGAGAAAGTGGACCTTTTGGATGAAGTGTAGCTTTCATGTCTCAACTTTTCACTAATATTTCCTTATCTTTTTCTTTTTGTTCTAGATTTCATATCTTTCTCTATATGTATTTATTTAGCTATAGAAAAAAACAGATGTGCATGTACATAACTATAGGAAAATTATCATTTTTGTGGGAGCTTCATAGTAAGTCTGGTATTTTGGACCCAGGCCCAATAGATTTTATGACCTGGAGGCATCAAGATTTTTAAAAGCTCACCAAGTAATTTGAGTATGCAAACAAGACTAAGCTCTACTGCTATAAATTAACAGTGCTCAAGACTTTTTGTTCAAATATTCCCTAAAATAACTGTACAAATCAATGCATATCCTCACCATTTTTAAACTGGTAAGCAAATTGCTTCATAGCTTATAATGAATGCAGAAGTTATCATTCTAATGTACTCTAAATACTGTCATTTTTAATAGTTGTTATATTTGTTTTCAAAAATATAACAGAAAATATCATAATCTATTTTTAAAAACGTATACTCTTTTTACATACTCTAAAATTTGTACTATTTTGTTTTTCATTAAACTTCCCCCACAGAATTACAACTAATGTAATATTCTTTTATGCTTAGAGTCTTTATGACTTCTGTGAGAAAAGAGGATGTAAATTAAATTAAGGTTTTTTGGTTCTGAACATGAGATTCTAAGTAATTTTAAAAATTTCTCCTGGATACTATTATCAATATCTTAAATAAACTATTGACCAAAACTATATAAATATAATTATAAAATCTGACAGATGATTAAGTATAGAGTAAAATGGTACTAGAAATGATTCTTGGGGTGCCTGGGTGGCTCAGTTGGTTAAGCATCTGTCTTCGGCTCATGTCATGATCCCAGGGTCCTGGGATTCCTGGGATCGAACCTGCTTCTCCCTCTCCCTCTGCCTGCTACTCCCCCTGCTTGTGCTCATTCTTTTTTTCTCTCTGTCAAATAAATAAACACATAAAATCTTAAAATAAAAAAAAGGGAAAGAAATGATTCTCGAAGATATGGGCAGGAGTTTTTTTCTTAATAATTACTTCACGTGTATATGGATAAATATTACTGAAAGAATAAGATGGAATTGAGCATCAAGTCCATACCATTTTCAATTTTATAGGTACATGCATTAAAAACCTTGCTCACATAGGAATTCATGAATGGCTCAGTCAGTTAAATATCTGCCTCCAGCTTAGGTAATGATCCCAGGGTCCTGAGATGGGGCCCTGTGTCAGGCTTGCTCACATAAACAAATTCATGAAAACAGAATGAATTTATTAGTACTGTTACTTAATTTTTTGGCCCTCTTCTAAATTTTATGCCAAAAAGCACATAATGAGCTACATTACCAAAGAGGTAAATAATCTGTACTCTAAAAACTACAGAACACTTATGGAAGAAATTGAGGAAGACACAAAGTGATGGAAAAACATTCCATGTTCATAGGTTGGAAGAATAAGTATTGTGAAAATGTCTATACTACCCAGAGCAATCTACACATTCAATGCAATCCCTATCAAAATACCATTGACATTTCTCAGAGTTAGAACAAATAATCCTAAAATTTGTATGGAACCAGAAAAGATCCCAAGTAGCCAGAGGAATGTTGAAAAAAAAAATCTGGAGGCATCACAATGCCTGACCTAAAGCTGTATTATAAAGCTATGATCAAGACAGCAAGGTACTGGCACAAAAACAGACACACAGATCAATGGAACAGAATAGAAAACACAGAAATGGACTCTCAACTCTGGTCAACTAATCTTCAACAAAGCAGGAAAGAATATCCAGTGGAAAAAAAGACAACCTCTTCAATAAATGGTACTGGGAAAATTGAACAGCCACATGCAGAAGAATGAAACTAGACCATTCTATTACACCACACACAACGTTAAGCTTAAAATGGGTGAAAGAAGAAAAAAAATGGATGAAAGACCTAAATGTGAGTCAAGAATCCAACAAAATCCTATAGGAAAACACAGGCAGCAACTTCTTTGACCTCAGCCGGAGCAACTTCTTGCAAGACACATCTCTAAAGCCAAGGGAAACAAAAGCAAAATGAACTGTTGGGACTTCATCAAGATAAAAAGCTTCTGCACAACAAAGGAAACAGTCAACAAAACCAAAAGGCAACCTACAGAATGGGAGAAGATATTTGCAAATGACAGATTAGGAAGCTATCATTCTAAGCAATTTAGGAAATAAATCACTTAAAGCTAAATTGAAATTTTTCCTGAAGCCTTAACCTTTCAAATTTCGTAATTAATTGGACAATTTACATATAAGTAAGCAATTTAAATTGGGCAATTTAAATGCAGCCATATCAGATTCCATATCCATATCTACAGTCATATAAATGCAAGTTTATTTGCCAGACCCTTGAAGGAAAATTTTATCACCAACAACAACTTCCCTACTCAAAAGACAAAACTAGACAAGTCCTGGTATATTTTAATTAGGTAAACAAAACTTAAACGGACATTTAAAGGTTCCTTCTAGTGAACCATTTCAAGAAGTTGAAATCCCTGTGCTATCTTGACTACAAAGTCATGATTCATGGAGTGCTAAGACTTTGTTCATGGAAACCTAACCATAATCAGATGATTAGAAATGTTGGTAATTTAGCAACCTGCTAGAAGAAATGGGTGGACAGACTTTCATAATCCAAATTCTTGACCTGCATGTTTTTTCTTTACCCCAACTCATTCCTGACAAGTAGGTTCAATCTTTTGGGTATTTGAGTTACTGGTTCAGCAGAAACCAGGGAAAATAATAACTGTGTAGTCAGAATGTAATCCAACTGTATACTGTTTACTTCATTGTAAATACTGGTAAACAGAGGTCAATAAATAGTTTCATATTTTAAAAATCACTTTTTATGATCTACCAACAGACAAACTGATTAGGTCCTTCTTATCTTGTTTAAAAAAAAGAACTGAGAACCACCTATTTTTCAAGAGGATTTTTCTTCTTTTTAGCCATTCATTTTGTTAACTTCAGTGTCAACTCTTACAACTATCCTTTTGTTTGGCACCCTGGAGATTTCACACTCCATAGAAATAAGTGAGAGGCATGCCTCCTTCACAAACATGAAACAGGAGGTAGGAAAACCAGAAGCATTCAAAGCGCAAGCAAACATCACCTGGAGTTCCCATCTAAAAATGTAAACTATGACTATAGGTCTAGGGGGTCTAGGGTAGGGTCTGAGATTCTGCATTTCTAACAAGCACCTGGTAATGACAGTGCTGGTGAATGGACCACACTTTTTGAGTAGCAATGCCCTAACCCACAGGCAAGTTCTCTCTAGCAGTTCAATTTTTTTTTTTTTTTTTTTAGCAGTTCAATTTTTAAGAGTGAATACACAAGAATAGTAAGAGGCAAGAAACTGAATCCCTTAGAACTATTTTAGCCTATGTACCTCTTGGAAAGTCTACATGTACTCCCAGCGACAAGCATGCCACAATTTGAATACTGTTCAAATTAGCTACTAAAAATTAAAATCACTGGGTTCTAAGAGTGCTAAAAAAATTTAATTATACACCACAGACTTTATTCCCATCACTTTTCTACTTAAAATGCTTTGATGGCTCTTAACTTTCCAGGAAATAAAATTCCAACTCACTAACATGGGATATAGGACCCTTGGGAACTTGTGTTTATAATCAAATAAATCATACGTACACAAAATCTCTATTGTTTTGTTTAAAAATAACATTTATTTGCTAAAATAAAACAAAATTTAAAACTCTGGGCAACACTCAAATTAAAAAATAAAAACCAACCCTAATTATGACAATCCAGAGACAATCACTATCGATTTTTCCCAGATGCATAAGCATAAAATTTACGTGTGTGTGCATGTGCATATGCATATTTTTTAAATTACACTCGTTCAAAAAAAAAAAGAGAAAGATATTCCCTTAGTCTTCAATATGTAAGGGGAAAGTTATCAATTAGGCACATACTACAGACATGTAAAATACTGAAGCAGCTTTGGTAACAGAAGTCAGAAGGGCCAAGATCAGAATACTATCTCCCACCCTTTCAACTCTTGGACCTGGGCAAATTAATTTATCTCTCTGAACTACAGTTTCCCTAGCTGTAAAACTGAATAATATTTATTTAAAGCACTGGTGAAGGCTAAATCAAGAAACACACACTAAGTGCTAAGCACAGTGCCCAAAGAAGAGTTAATAAATGGTAATTGTTACTAGAGGCACATGCAATAGCTTTTAAGTCACAGAACTTGCCAAGCCATTTGAAAACTCTATGAAAAGTTACTTAACCTATACAGACCTCAGTTTCCTTATCTACAAAAGCAAACAAACAAAAAAACTCATCTTGATGGTTTGTTCTGAGGATTAAGTAAATCTATATAGAAAAATCATCCTGCATATAATAGGTGCTCAATTAACTGCAGTTGGTATTACTATTAGTTAGCTACATCAAGAAACATTTGAGTAGGAATTCCCGGGTGGCTCAGCGGTTTAGTGCCTGCCTTCGGCCCAGGGCGTGATCCTGGAGTCCTGGGATCGAGTCCTACATCAGGCTCCCTGCATGGACCCTGCTTCTCCCTCTGCCTGTGTCTCTGCATCTCTCTCTGTGTGTCTCTCATGAATAAATAAATAAAATCTTAAAAAAAAAAGAAAGAAAGATTTGAGTATAGAGATTAGGTTATAAAATATTTTTACATATAAACTCCCATGTAATTCTAACAATTAGTCATCATTTAAATGCCTTTCTCTTAATTCCCAAATTAAGCATAGATTTCAGAAAAATGTAAAATATGGCAAACTTTTTAAGCACATTGCAAAACAAAAGGCCACTTTGTTAGTTTCTAAATAAAAATGTGCTATCTATAACTAGATCTACTTTAATATTTTCAAGGTCCAAATAAACCTAAAAGAGTTGGAAGGAGGGATGCCTGGGTGGCTCAGCGGTTTAGCACCGCCTTCGGCCCAGGGCGTGATCCTGGAGACCCACATCGGGCTCCCTCCGGGGAGCCGGCTTCTCCCTCTGCCTGTGTCTCTGCCTCTCTCTCTCTCTCTCTCTCTCTCTCTGTGTGTGTGTGTGTTTCTCATGAATAAATAAATAAAATCTTAAAAAAAAAAAAGAGAGAGAGAGAGAGAGAGAGAGAGAGAGACAAGAGCTGGAAGGAAAAAATGTTTTTTTTCCGGACTTTGGGAGAAGGGAAAATATTCTAACCCTTAAGGAAGAAAAGAGATACCTGAATTTTTCCATTTTTTTCATGACTTCACATGTTTTTACACAACTAGAATTTAAGTGCCTTTATTATGAGAACTCTTTCCAATCTCTGAATTCCTGTCTCTACCTTTGCTCAGGAGCAGAATAGCACTATAAAGACTATGGAATGTGAAGTGAGACTGCCTAGATTCAAATCCTTACTTCATCTAGCTGTGTGACCTAAGGCAATTTTTAATCTTTCCATGTCCAGTGCCTCATCTGGAAAATAGAAATTCTTCACACAATTGTGAGGATTAAATGAATTAATACACTTAAAGAATTCATAAGAATCTACCAGATGGAAGGCACATTGTAAGTGTTGTCCATTGTTATTATTCCTTTATTATTCCCCCCCCCCTCAAAACGCCTGGATCTGTGATTCTTGAAATCAATAAATATTTGCTACCCAGTAGACAATTCCAACAAATAGCTTTACTTAAAATTAGACCTACTTAGGAAGTACCTAACATGACTGTCCCAGCAGTAAAGACACAGCAACTGCTATTAAAGAGGATTTTAGGGCGAAAGTAAGAAGGCCAATTCCCTTTCTTCTACTTCCTGTTATGTTATACAAAGCTATGGCTTGCTAACAGAGGTTCAGTACCAAAAGAGTTTTACAATTTACGCACGGCACACACCAATCCAGCAGATACAAAATTCTCAAACTCAAGCTCCATAATACTCAATTATACTCCTTCAAAGAAAAAAGTTCCAATTACTCTTCTACTTTAATAGTTTAGTGCTTTAAAATAAAAACTATTTTGCATAGGACAGCAGAATGTTTTGAGGATTAAATAAGACATTATAAATGAAAGTGTTTGAGAGTTAATATGCATTAAATACCAACTTATGAACATATCTGAGAGAACTTAACAGTCTACTTCTCCAACATCAAACAGCTGCCTTCTAACCAAAAGTAATACTCTAGTCCACTTCATATCTTGGGCCAGGATGAGGCATAAATCAGAGTAAAGTTGCCATCCCACTGAACCATTTCCTGCTTGAAATGCACTCTTTTTATACATAACTTAGATGGGACTTCTGATCTGATATCCAAGTCCTGCCCCTCCCCCAGAACTTTAAGGAGTGACATCCTGGAAGTAGCCTAACTTAACGCCAGAAAAAGTTCTGTTATTAGAAAACTTCTTTGAAGTCATTAGATCAAAGGATGCCACCCCAATCCCCTACCGTCTGTGATCCTAACCTGGGTACAGAAAAATGCTAATTGTCTCCAGTCTCAAGAACGTGTTGGCCTCAAAAGTCAGAATTACCTAGGGCCACATTTCAACGCCAGCTGAGGGCCAGAATGTTTACCTGGCGCACTCTCAAATGAAACGCTGGGAGTCGGACACCGATCAGGGACACAGCCGTCGAGAGACCACACGGGCCCGATCTGACCACAAGTCACTTGGCACCTCCGCTGAAGCAAACCCTATGAAGGCCCGCCGGCCAACCCTTGACCCGGGGGACAGGACAATGGGCTAGCCGTCCACAGTTACGGATCCTTGCGGCCACAGACGCGTTCTGACGGATGTGACTGAACAAATCAAAGTTGAGAGAATGTGAAGAATTCTCTAAATGCAGGTGAAAAATCTAGAGCATGCCTCACAGACCCAGCTCTTTCATTTGTTCAGTAACATCGAAGGCAGACAGACTATCGGTCACTTGTTTTGTTCCCGAAGTCATTCCGGGGGGCAACCAGCGCTCTTCTTCCGGGTCCGCACACACCTTAAGACTTTGCTAAGCCAGTTTCTCCAGCTGTACGGAAAACCGCAGTTACATGTTCTTCTCTCAAAGTTAAGCTGACGATAGAAAAAATATATATATGAAAGCACTTTCAGCGTTTCAGAAGGAATGTGCTACAAAAGCAAACAAAAACCCATACGGCAGGCAGCAACGCCATGAGACTCTCTTCACCCCCAAATCGGGGACGCAGCCCGGGCCGGCGCTGGAAGCCCAGGCCATCGAAGCCAGACTCCTCGGTCTCCATCCGAGTCTCTGGGTTGGGAAACTGGCGGGTGTTTACGGGAACCCGAGTTCTGGGCCGTAACGCGACGGGGCTTTCGGCGACGTCCCAGCCCGCCCCCTGGCTCTGCAGACGCCGCGGCCGGGAACGGCGGCCGTCCCCGACGCTCCGCGCCCGCCCGCACTCCGAGGCGCCCCGCGGCCCCGCGGCCTCCCGTGACCCTCACGGCCCGTCGGACCCCGTCCCCGCAGGGACCCCGCTCGGCAACGCCCACTCCTCCGCTCGGCCTCACCCCGTCGCGCACCACCCGCCGGCCGTCGCCCGGCCCCCGGAGCCGCGACCGCCCAGGCAGCCTCCCCCGGGCCGGCCCGCGGGACCCCGCGTCCCCGAGCCGGCCGCCCCCCAGCCCCGGGCGCAGCATCGCGCGGCCCCCGCGGCCGCCGGCGCCGCACACCCCCTCCCCCCGCGCCCCGCGCAGCCGACCCGAAGCCCCCGGGGAGAGGGGGTGGGGAGGGCGGAGCTCCCGCGGCTGGACGGAGACCCGGGAGGCCCGGCGTCCCCCCGCCAGGCCCCGCCTGGGCCTCTCGGCCCCGCCGCCCTCCGCTGCCCCCGCCCCGGCCCAGCCGTGCTTCCGCCGCAGAGCAGGACAGCAGGAGCCCAGGGCCCAGCACTTACTCGGGAAGGTAAGTGGAGGAGAAGGAGCTCCACTTGTGTAGCGCGTAGGGCAGAAGCCGGCACTCGGGCGCCGCAGCGACAGCCCCGCCAGCCGCCATCTTGTCAGCCCCGGAGCGGCCGCCACCGAGCGCCGGCCGCGCCGGGAGGAGGGGGGCGGGGCCTGCGCTTAAAGGGGCCGCGGCCCGCCTGGCCGTGCGCTCTCTCGGGGCCGGGGGTCTGGCCCGCGGCGCCGGGGCGCGGAGCCGCCCGGGTCCTCGGTTCTCCGCTCGAGTTCGTGTCGCCTACGGCTCGTCAAGAGACTGGCCGAAGTCGAGACTGACTGTGAGCCCCTGGGGGCCGCCCCCCGGGGCTTGGGGGGAGAGTGGCACCAAGGACCTTTCTTACAAGCCGAGGTAAGGAAAAAAGGCCAAGAATGTCTTGAAAAGAAATAACTTGTAGTCAGGAGCCCGGAGGGGAGAAGACGGACTTGGGAGAAGGGACGCCTTTGCGACCTGGGAGCCCGCTGCGCTCCCCCGAGCACCAGCCGCGGACCGGCGCATCCCCCCTCGGCCGCGGTCCTGCTTTTAAAGGTCTCGGCCCCGCGTCCCGAGTCACATGACGCAGGACAAGGAAGCGCCGGGGTCCGCTCCCCCGTGGGGCTTGCGGGTTTTGCCGCCCTTCCTCGCTCGCACACGCCTCGGTGCCGGTGCTTTGCCCAGAAGAACGACGGCAGAGAACCTCGAGGAGGTGGGGGAGCGGTGTCGGCGGTGTCCTTGTTGTCGTCGTTGTCGTCGTTTTCCAGTTGCTCAGTCTGCCCGCTTTTAGGTCGGACGGAAACTTCGCCCAAAAGTCCAGAAAGAGCGAGGGGCAGACAGAGTTGTCGGAAAAAGACCGGAGAGGGAGTAACCGGCCTCGAGCCCTGAGTGCCATACGGGCCTCGCACCGGCTCCTTCTCAGAAAAGGAACCTGCGCCCCAATGTCTGGCAGCTTCGGATACTGCTCCCGCCAGGGACCCGTTTGTCAGGGTCATGCATGCTTAGTTCTTGGCTTAGCCACTGCAGTTGCCGAAGTCCTCATCAACCCCCGAAGCCCTGAGTGTCTTCATCTCCATCTGACCCATGGAAACACTCCCGCAGAGTTTCTCAGGGAAGGACCAAGTGAGTGGGAGCGCCTCAATAATGGTATTCTCTCCCCGGTGTGGTCATTAAGCTGCCCAAACCTCCTCACATCTTTTCCTGAGCTCCTGTTACCCTAGGGGAAAACTAAGTAGTGGCCTAACCTCGAACATCAGATGGAGAATGCCAAAAAGGGGCCGCCCGGCTGGGCCCCCGTCAGTAGAGAATGCGACTCGACCTCAAGGTTGTGAGTTCCAGCCCCACGTTGGGTATAGAGATGACTTAAAATAAAAATAAAAGTCTTTGGGAAAGAAAAAGAAGAAGGCCACAGTGTGCTCGCTTCTAAAATTACGTGTGCTTTGCATTTTGCAGCATGTTGGAAAAGTGTCTGTTCCTCAGGGAAATGCTATGATCCGTGACTCGAGTTGGGAGTCTAAAGACAGTGGGAGAGGCCAGAGAGGGTTAGTCCTGAAGATGCTTGGTGGTTAACTCTGGGGGAAAGAGATACTTTTAGGGGGAAAAGATTAAGATGGTGATTCAGTTCAATTAGTTAGGGGCCCCAAATTTGCTAACTACACCTCCTACCCTGATGTAAGTAGAATCTTTGTTCTTTTCCAGACATAGAGTTATGGTTTCTGAGCGATCCTTTTATATTTATTTGAGAGAGAGAGAGTCAAGGGAGGGGCAGAGGGAGAAGGAGAAAGAAAATCTCAAGCAAACTGCTGAATGCAGGGGGGCGGGGGGGGGGGGTCAAGCTCGATCCCACAACCCTGAGATGATGACCTGAGCTGAAATCAAGAGTTCTGGGGATCCCTGGGTGGCTCAGCAGTTTAGCGCCTGCCTTGGGCCCAGGGCGTGATTCTGGAATCCCAGGATCAAGTCCCACATCTGGCTCCCTGCATGGAGCCTGCTTCTCCCTCTGCCTGTGTCTCTGCCTCTGTGTGTGTGTGTCTCATGAATAAATAAATGAAATCTTTAAAAAAAAAAAAAAAAGAAAGAAAAAGTCAGATGTACAACCAGCTAAGCCCCCCTGGCACCCCCTAAGTGATCCTTTTATTTATTTTTAAGATTTTATTTATTTATTCATGAGAGACACAGAGAGAGGCAGAGACACAGGCAGTGGGAGAAGCAGGCTTCTTGCAGGGAGCCCGACGTGGGACTCGATCCTGGAACTCTGGGATCACTTCCTGAGCCAAAGGCAGAAGCTCAACCGCTGAGCCACCCAGGTGTCCCTTAAGTGGTCCTTTTAAAAAACAGTAAGCTAGTTCTTCCTGAGATGACTCTCACTGACTTTCTATTCCAGTTAAGTAATATGGAAATCCCTTAGCAGAAGGCTTTCATATCCTGCCTTGATTACATCTCCAGCCTTCTTCTTTCTCCCTTACAAGCTTTATTCCTGCCAAACTAAGCTAACACTGCATTGGCTCCTATAAGTTCTGTGCTCTGTCTGCCTTCAGGGCTTGGTCTAAGCCAAGCTAGGAGTACTCTCCACCATTCTTCATCTGGCCAACTCCTGCTCATTTTTCAGATCATTTCCTTCTGGAAGATCATTCTTCATCACCTATTTTGAGGTTAGGTGCCACTTTCTATATTTAACTTGGCACCCTTAGTTTCCCTCCTTATCTTAGCAAATGTACAATATACTTTGATTTCTTCTTTTTCTCCTATTCTCTCTCTCCCTAAACTATTAAGTCTTATGTAGTTAGGAGTTATGCATATTTGTTCACAGTAGTATCCTCAGTTCTGTGAGAATGTCTACTACATAGTGGATGCTCAATAAATATTGATTGAAGAACAAAGAAATTATTCTAAAAAGGAACTTGGGTTGCAAAGGAAAGAGAATGCCAGAACTTCTCAGACAGCAAACATGTATCCCTGAGGTGTGACTGCCATAGAGAAAGACTTTATAAATGGCCAAATAATTTAAAGTATTCATATGTTAACATAAATATATACTATACTAAACCCAAAATGTACGTGAATCTTTAAATAAAATAGAAGACTAAAGAAATTTAAAAATCTACAGTAGTCTGCTAGTAGCTCAGCTCTCTTAGACATACAGCTTTCTATCTTCCTCTGCTTTCTGGGGATTGCCTTAGAAGATAAAGTACATTGTAAGGATATATGGGGAAGGCCTGGAAACTGTCAGCAGCCATTTAGTCCCTCTAGGTCCCCCATACTTCAAAGGTTGTGACATATAGATGGCCTTATGGAGAACTGGATAATTTATCCTTATTTTTCAGAAATCAAAAGTTCCAGTGACCCAGTCATCTTGTCACCCCTTAAAAGTAATAATCTTTGACTCTCTGACGCCTTCTCAGTATGCTTTTCATAGTAAATACCAGAGGAAATTATTGTATTTTGTTTGTCACCATTCACTATCTTTTCCTGTTAAAAAAAAATTAAGAGGCTGTGATGTACTAGGCTTTGTCTAGGTGCTATGAAGACAGGGATAAACAAACAAGCCAGACAAGGGCCCTGCTTTGATAGAGCTTACATTCTGACAGGGTAACATAATAAATAAGTCAACTAGATCATTTTAGTCTGTACATTTCGAGTACTAAGAAAGAACTACACTGGATTAATATTTAGATTGAATGGAAAAGGAAACTTCTCTAAAAAGATAATAGTTAAGCTAATAATTTATACAATAAGAAAGCACCAGGCATATAAAAGTTGGATAAAAAAACATTCTAGGCAGAGAGAATAAGCAAGTGCAATGGGCCTGAGACAGAAAAGGGGTTGGTGTATTCTAAGAATAGGAAGTGTAGGGATCCCTGGGTGGCGCAGCGGTTTGGCGCCTGCCTTTGGCCCAGGGCGCGATCCTGGAGACCCGGGATCGAATCCCACATCAGGCTCCCGGTGCATGGAGCCTGCTTCTCCCTCTGCCTGTGTCTCTGCCTCTCTCTCTCTCTCTGTGACTATCATAAATAAATAAAAATTTAAAAAAAAAAAAAAAAAAAGGAAGTGTAGCTGAAGCATAGTGATGGGGGAGAGTAGTGTCGGAAAAGTTGGACCCTAACAGCCATGGTAAGGAACGAGATTGTGAGGGGTGCCGGTGTGTGGCTTCCGGTTAAGTGTTTGCCTTCAGCCCAGCTCAGGTAATGATCAGAGGGTTCTGGGATCAAGCCCCATATTAGGCTCCCCACTGATTGGGGAGCCTGCTTCTTCTCCCTCTCCCCCTGACCACTACTCCCCTGCTTGTGCTCACTCTCTCCTTCTCAAATAAACGAGTAAAAGTCTTAAAAAAAAAAAAAAAAAAAAAGGAGCCATGATGTTGAACTGTGAAGAAGAGACCTGTGCAGGGCCTCAAGCCAAGGAGCAGCATGATCCACTCTACATTTTGTAAAACTCACTCTGCAGAACACAAAATGGGTTGGAAAAAGACAAGAGGTAAAGTGACGATATTTGACAGGAGGTTATAGTAGCCAGGCAAGAAATGATGGTGGCTTGGACTAGCAGAGGAGATGGAGAATAGAGGTTGAATTGGGAATATTTTAGAAGTAAAGCCAACTAGACTTGCTGGTGAGAGAGGAAAGGCAGGCAAAAAAGGAAAGAATCAAAGATAACTCTTAGGTTTGGGGTTTGCATCACTGGGTAGATATTGATGCTTTTATTGAGAGGGGAAGATTTAGAGTTAGAACAGTTTCGAGGTAGAAGGAATCAAGAATTCTGAATTCAGACATTAATTCAAAAAGCCAAGAGACACATGAAAAGATGCTCAATACTAATTGTTAGGGAAATGCAAGTCAAAACCACAATGAGATATCCCTTCACACCAGTCAGAATGGCTACTATCAAAAAGTTGAGAAATAACAGGTGTTAGCAGGGATATGGAGAAAAGGAAACCCCTGTGCACTGTTGGTGGAAATGTAAATTGGTACAACCACTATAGGAAACAGTCTGGAGGTTACTCAGAAAATTAAAAATAGATGTACCTTATGATCTAGTAATTCTACTACTGGGTATATACCCATGGAAAATGAAAACCCTAATTTGAAAAGATATATGGGGCACCTGGCTGGCACAGTTGGCAGAGCATGTGACTCTCGATCTCAGGGACATGAGT
Organism: Vulpes lagopus; assembly: GCF_018345385.1. Classification (NCBI taxonomy): domain Eukaryota; kingdom Metazoa; phylum Chordata; class Mammalia; order Carnivora; family Canidae; genus Vulpes; species Vulpes lagopus. The sequence continues at coordinate 5,875,565 of NC_054836.1, read as the reverse complement.
TTATGCTAATGTTGGATGTAGAGCTTACTTTTTTATTTTTATTTTTTTAATATTTTATTCATTCATTCATGAGAGACACACAGAGAGATAGAGAGAGAGAGAGAGAGAGAGGCAGAGACACAGGCAGAGGGAGAAGCCGGCTCCTTGCAGGGAGCCCGACGTGGGACTGGATCCCGGGTCTCTAGGATCACACCCTGCCTGAAGGCGGCACTAAACCACTGAGCCACCCAGGCTGCAGAGCTTACTTTTTTAAAAAAAATGAAAAGATATATGCACCATTATGTTTATTTGTTGCAGTGTTATTTATATAGCCAAGAAATGGAAGCAGCCCAAGTGTCCATTGATACATGAAGAATAAAGAAGATGTGGTATATACATATATAAAGGGGGATCCCTGGGTGGCGCAGTGGTTTGGCGCCTGCCTTTGGCCCGGGGCACGATCCTGGAGACCCGGGATCGAATCCCACATCAGGCTTCCGGTGCATGGAGCCTGCTTCTCCCTCTGCCTATGTCTCTGCCTCTCTCTCTCTCTCTCTCTCTCTCTCTCTGTGACTATCATAAATAAAAATTTAAAAAAAATTTACATATATAAAGAATGAAATCTTGCCATTTGCAACACCATGGATGGACCTAGAGGTATTATGCAAAGTGAAATAAGTCAGAGAAAGACAAAAACTGTATGATTTCACTTATATGTGAAACCTTAAAAACAAAACAAATGAAGAAACAAGCCAACAACAAAATGCTCTTAAATACAGAGAACAAACTGGTGTCAGGGAAGCTGGTGAGGGGATGGGTGAAAAGGATGAAAAGGTATAAAGGAAAAAGAGAAAAGTGAATTCCAACATCAGTGTACTATATAGGGGATGCCTAATAGATATCCAAGTGGAATTGCCAAGGATACATTATGGAGAATCTATGTTGGTCAGTCTTACATCTAGTCACCTTATAGGCATTTGGCCTTTTTTATCTAACCATCTAGTGGTTGCTTATTTTGCTTCAGGCACTGATTCCTGAGTCAATAAGTTTTTCTCTAAGTAGCAGAGTCACTGTAGCTTCAGGTATGGCAGCTCTAGATAAGCCATCTGTGGCAGCCTTCTGCTAGAAGGGGATATGGGAGCACAACAGTGGTCCATGGAAGGAAACCTGGAGTGTGTATTGCAAATCTCAGTTTTGTTCCTAGGTCTGGTACTTTTCTAGCCATGAGACCTTGGGAAAGTCACATAACTTCCCTAAGTTTCACTTTCCACCTCTATCAAATGAATTTACTCAAATCCTGTCTACTTCACAAGGGGGTTTTGAAGATCAAATGAAGGAGAGGTACAATTATTGAGTGCCTAGCCTGTTTACTACGAGATGATATAAGTTTTCATTTAATTCTCAGAGAAGCTCTGAGATATAAATATTATTACCCTTCCACAAATGAGAAAAATAAGACTCAGAAAAGTTAAATACTTGTCTTTAGTTTGCTTCTTCACATGTGTGGGACAGAAGAGAGTGACTCCCTGCCTCCCTGACTCTGGGTTGACTGGCCCTTTTGACCAAAACTCACAAGTCTTCTTCCCACATGGTCTCTCCACAGCTGTACCTGGTTCTGGGTTCTTAGCAAGGTCTTTGAATAAATGATAACTTGAGTTTTGTGCTTGTAGATGAAGTACATACGGAATGGCAGGAGTTAAAAAGTTAGGAGGTTAGGGGCACCTAGGTGGCTCAGTCTGTTGAGTGGCTGCTTTGGCTCAGGTCTTGATCCCAGGATCCTGAGATCCACCCACATGGGGCTCCCTGCTCAGCAGGGCGTATGCTTTTCCCTCTCCCTCTCCCCACTCCTGCTTTCTCACTCATTCTCTCTCTGCCTCAAATAAATTTTTTTTTTAAATTTAAGCCAGTTCTTTTTGACTGCATCCCATTCTTCTCAAGTGGGAAGAGACATAGTAAACTGTAAAGTACTGTTCAGATATAAGATGTCAAAAGACCACAAAGAGTTAGAAAGCAAACCAATTCTGCTGATTTATTTCTTTCCAGGCAAAGGAACACACTAGGGCTAAGAGAGAAAAGAAGGTGTTTTTAATTGTAAAGAAGGAGTTTCATGATTGTTATGTTCACTAAAGATTAAAACATACCACATACCCTCCCAATGAGCTGGAATAAATCAACAGCCCTGTACATGATTGGTGAAAACAAGCCTCATACTTCAGAGGTCAGGAAAAAAAATCTTCAGATAGGTCCTGTAAGGGCCTTGTTTTAGCTGACCAGGGTTATGCAAAGTTCGTGGTTTCTTTAACAGTTCTAGCTGTTGAGGAAAGTAGAAGCGCAATATGGTATTTACTGTGCCATGTCCTAGGCAAGTCCTGCTGTAAATGGAAGAATTTCCTTTTACAATATTATGCAACAGATGAAGAAACTAATACCCAAATATGTGAAATGTCATGTCTAAGGTCATTGACACAATTGGCCTTTTGCAGATCTGAATCCACAACCTGAGTACCTGATTCTCAATGACTTTTAGCCTCCTGTAATCAACGGAACGTTTTAGGACTATGCCTACGCTGTTCTTCTTTTCTATGCTCTGTAACTAGCAAGTAGTATATTTCCTGAACTGAATCTCTCAGTTCCTCCTTAATTTCTTCTCACTAATTGTCTTAGGCAATTAAGTCTGCCATAACAAAAATACCATAAACTTTGTGGCTTAAATGACACTTATTTTTCACAATTTTCGAGGCCTGGGAATTCCAAAATCAAAGCACTAGTAGATTCAGTGTCTGATGAGAGCCCTCCTCCTAATGTGCTGACATCCACCTTCTTGCTCCCGCCCTTGGTCCCCCAAAATATATGTCCTCCTCACACGCAAAGTACATTCATTTCATCCCAACAGCCCCAAAAGTCTAAGCTCTTTCCAGCATGAAGTCTAAGCCCAAAGTCTTATCCAAATATCATCTAAACCAGATATGGATGAGACTCATCCTGAGGCAGAGCTCTTCTCCAGCCATGAATTTGTGAAAACAACTAAGTTAAATGCCTCCACAATACAATGGTAGGACAGCCAGAGGATAGACATCCCTATTCCGATAGGAAGAAACAAGAAAGAAGGGGTGGGTGACTCATGCTTTCATGTGTGTGAGTCCCATGAAAGCAAGGCAAACTCAGACCTTAAAGCCAGAGAATAATCCCCTTTGGCTCCTTGCTCTGCCTTTAGTACTGCCTTTTTGCCCCCCTTTGTTCTGCAGTGCCAGAGAAACCACCTCAGGGTTCCACCTGGTGGTGGTCACACCTCCAGTGCTCTGGAGTGGGCTCTAGCCCCACCCTAGAGCTGTGGGTGGAAGCCATCTGGCCTGTTGTAACAGAGGTGATAAGCCTCTTTTTTTTGTTGTTGTTTGTTTGTTTCTTTAAAGATTTTATTCATTCATGAGAGACACAGAGAGAGATCGAGAAAGAGGCAGAGACAGGCAGAGGGAGAAGTAGGCTCCATGCATGGAGGCTGACGTGGGACTCGATCCCAGGTCTCCAGGATCAGGCCCTGGGCTGAAGGCAGCACTAAACCGCTGAGCCACTGGGCTGCCCCCTAGCCTCCTCTTTTGAAACCCTAATGGCACCCCTGATCTCTGAATTGTTTTCAGGGTCACTCTTCCAAAAGTCTTGAAGAATAGTTTATGCTCCAATCAAATCTGTGGTCCTGGTCCTGTAAAATATAAGACATCCAACAGCCTTTCTTTATTCCATCTATGTCCATTCTCTTCAGCTCACACTGGAGGATGCTGGGGTGGCTGATCAGGTAGGTCTGTGGTTCATATCCACACTAACCTCCTTATCAAATGGTCAGCTAGCCATACCTTTAGTGTTCTCTTCCAACGTGCTTTCTTATTTTTTGTAATGTGGACAGGTTTAGAATTTTCCAAATCTTTTAATTCTGGATCCTTTTTTGCCTAACAGTTCCATCATCAGTACATATTTCTCTCCTCTCAGTTTACCAAAGGCAGTCAGGAGGAATGAAGCCACTTCTTCAACACTTTGCTTAGAAATCTCAGCTAGAGGGACTCCTGGGTGGCTCAACAGTTGCGCATCTGCCTTCTGCCCTGCATCTCAGGGAGCGATCCCAGAGTTTCAGGATTGAATCCCACATCGGGCTCCCTGTAGGGAGCCTGCTTCTCCCTTTGCCTGTGTCTCTGCCTCTCTCTGGCTGTGTCTCTCATGAATAAATAAAATATTTAAAAGAAAAAAGAAATCTCAGCGAGATAACCAGTTTCATCACTTGCAAGTTCTACTGTCACAGAACACAAAAACAATGCAAATCAGCCAAATTCTTTGCCACTGCATAACAAAGATCACCTTTCCTCCAGTCTCCAATAACGTGTTCCTCGTTTCTGCCTGAAACCAGAATGGCCTTTGCTGTCCATATCTCTAGCAATATTCTATTCATATATTCTCTTTAAAAAATGGAAGACCTTCTCTCCAGCTCTCTTACTTCTGAGCTCTTGCAGAATCACCTTTAGTGCTTCCTTCATAGCGATACTGAGTTTTTCCAGCAGGTACCCCCAAACTCCAGCCCCTACATTACCCACTTCCAAACTTGCTTCCACACTTTTAGGTATTTGTCACAGCAGCACACCCACTTCTGTGTACCAATTTTCATCTTAGTTTTCTTGGGCCACTCTAACAAATATAATAGCAGAGAGTTATAATTTAGAACATGCAAGCTACAGCAAAATCATGGGCAAGTCTAACAGGCAAAGGAGAGGGATGTTACTTTATGAAAACCTGAAAGAAGCTGGGAGGGACTGTTTTGCATGAGAGTCCATTAGAGAAAGAGTTCAGGCTGATAACTTCTCATTAGCTAAATTGCCCAGGGAGTCAATATCTTGTAGGAGACACAATGTACATCTTTTCCCTCTTGGAGCTTGTAACTAATGATTCTTTCCTGGTGGTGATTCTTCTGTTGGGGTCTGTAATTAACACTTCTTTTGGGAGTCTGTAACTGACCATTTTTCCTGCAACTGACATTGAGTGGTATGAGGACAGAGGCCACCTTCCTGACTTCTCTAAATATAATCACCTTCTAAAGGTCTCACCTTCTATAACGATCACATCAGGGATTAGGGCTTCAACATATGAATTTGAAGAGAACACAAACATTCAGTCCATAGCACTAATTTGTGATTATGTTCTTTAAAGATAAAAGAGTTTGCTTAGCGATCATCTGTAGGTCAGAAGACTGGAAAGAATTAAAACCATGGGGGCTATCCATCCATTTTTGGTTAGTAAATGGAGAAAATCATCATGGGGACTAGAATTTGCCCCCAAATAATTCCCATTGAGCATTTCTTGTGTACCAGGAATATGCATGCATTATCTCAATGAATCCTCACAGCAGCCCTTCAAGTAAATTCCGATTCTTGGAGGTCAAGATTTGCCAACTCACGTGTGCCCTATTACACAATTCTCAAATGTATACATTCAGGATTTCAGAAGGCCAAGAGAAATGTGTGATGTATTCCTAAGACTAATCATTGTGCCTCAATCTTCTATTCTCTCATGGTTTCCATATTAGCTCATTTCAACTTTGCTGTTGTTGAGAATCATTTCCTTAAGCACAACACTGCCAAGAGGAGTGGATAAAAAGCAAATACCAATACTCTTATCTGTAAGTGAGGGGATAGCCCCTTTATTATTTAGGGCAGAAGAACTTCAGCCAGCCAGCCCCAGCGGGGCCTCTGAGCAGGTCACAGGTGAACACTGAGACTAGCTTCAGGTGTGAAGCTCAGGTCTGTGTGCTCCCAGGAGATGGCAGCAGCAGCCACCACAGCTTCAGCCTGCTGGAGATCCTTTTGCCTGTTGGCATCCAAGCCTAGAAATTCCTGGTATTAGAGACTGCTTTATCCCTCTTGGTTCGCTGAGCTTGGTTGGAGCTGAGGCACAGGGAGTGCAGGAACTGGCAATGATTCGTCATCTCATAAGTGCCTAGTTTTTTTGTAAACACTTTGGTCTGAACTGTGACCTTGAAGCATGTGTAAAGGAGGACCGGGAAATCTCTGGCCAGGGAGAAGAGCTTCAAAGAGAAACAAATACAGTCGACCCTTGAAGCAGGATTGGGGGCACCAATCCCCCTCTCCAGCCTCATGCAGTCAAAAGTCCACGTACAACTTTTTTTTTTTTTAATGACTTTATTTATTTACTCATGAGAGACCCAGGGAGAGAAGTAGAGACAGGGGCAAAGGGAGAAGCAAGCTCCCTGCCAGGACCCTGGGATCACGCCCTGAGCCAAAGGCAGATGCTCAACCACTGAGCAACCCAGGTGACCTCCATTTATAACTTTTGATGGCCTAAAACTTAACTACAAATATCCTACTGTTGACTCAAAGCCTTACTGGTCACATAAACAGTCAATTAACCCATATTTGGTATGTTATGTATATTATATGCTGTATTCTTACATTAAAGTGAGCTAGGAAAAGAAAACATTATTAAAATCATAAGGAAAATACATTTACAGCACTGCTCTGTGTTTATTTTTTTAAATCCACATATAAGTAGACACATGCAGTTCAAACCCATGTCATTCGAGGGTCAACTGTAGCAACGTAAATACTTATATACACACAGGCATAAATGCAGAGGACCCGAGATCATAGTTTGGTGCCACACAAAGAATATAGATTCTCCACCCAGCCTTCCAGCGACCAGCCAGCTGACCTTGTCACTGAATCTGTTAGAGCTATAATTTCCTCATCAACATAGTGTGGACTCAGTGATGTAAAGTACCTGCTAATGCTTAAATTATGAGTTACTGTATTTTTATTTTCTGGATTAAGTAAGGTTGGGCCTTCACCCTTTCAGAATTTTAAAAATCCCAGACACAAGTGCTACAGGATCTAGTTAATCCCAGGTGAGCACATATCCTGGTTCGGTGAACACTGCCAGCTGCCGAGGAGGTGGGCAGGAATCCCAGGAAATGTCTGAACACCACACAGTTATGGATGAACTGTCAACTGCTGGGGGTTGCTTTGCAAATTACCACATCTAAATGAGGCTGACAAAATAATATTCCAAAAAGCAATTAACACTGACTCCTGGTGTATTTAGAAACCAGAGGTCCTTTTGGGAAAAGTGAAATTGTCTCAGAAAAAAAGTTATCCCACCCTTCTGGGTAGAAATGTTTGAAGTTTAGGGGATTCTTTTTTTTTTTTTTTTTTAATTTTTTATTTATTCACGATAGACATAGAGGGAGAGAAAGGGAGGCAGAGAGAGAAGCAGGCTCCATGCCGGGAGCCCGACACTGGACTCGATCCCGGGACTCCAGGATCGTGCCCCGGGCCAAAGGCAGGCGCCAAACCGCTGAGCCACCCAGGGATCCCCAGGTTTAGGGGATTCTTTTTTTTTTTTAATTTTTTATTTATTTATGATAGTCACAGAGAAAGAGAGAGAGAGGCAGAGGGAGAAGCAGGCTCCATGCACCAGGAGCCCGACGTGGGATTCGATCCCAGATCTCCAGGATTGCACCCTGGGCCAAAGGCAGGTGCCAAACCGCTGCGCCACCCAGGGATCCCCGGTTTAGGGGATTCTTAAGTCAGGATCCGTCAGTGCGTCTGTCCCACCGTCTCAATCAGGGGCTCAACCTGGTTTTTATGAAGGAGAAAATGGAACTAGCTCCTCTCATTTCCTGCCTGCTTCATACTGCTTGCTCTCACTCTCACCTTCATTGCCTGGACGGCTTCAACTTTCATCGATTCATTCAGTAAATACTTACTGGTCACCTACAATGTGCCAGGTGCTGGGAATATACCTAGCTATTAAGGAGTTCACAGTCAACTGGTCAGAAAGTAAATGGGTTAAATATTCAAAGTAGCCATAAAGGACTAGCATATAAGTGTAAAATATAAAGTAACAATAGTGGCCATCATGGTGGTTAGCAGAAGCATTAGCTCCTTAAGGCCACAGGCCAAGTATCTTTCCTAATTAAAGTTATACTCAGAATATAGTAGAAGCTTTTAGAGTAGGCCTACAGGTATTGGCCCCTGTGGGTCTGTCAAGGCAGTGCTTCCTATTTCACATGAAAGTCGTCACAGGAGAACCCTTCCTGGGCTAGGAAACAAGCTCCAGAAAGCCACTGGAAATGGAAATATATACATGTGACCTGACACGAAAGGATCAGGCTAACTGGGGACAGCTTCTTCCTTTATATTGTCTCCGTTAGAATATCAGCACAGGTGACGGTTAGGTTAAATTAGCTTCAGTGTCAACTGAATAGAGATAACTGGAGGATGACAGAAGTAAGAGAGCATATTGACCGTGAATTCTAGATGGTTCTGCTCTAGAGAAGAGAACCAGATAAAGCATGCAGAGCAGGTCAGAGAGTAAGGGAACAGGGATGTTGTGGGACAAGGGACTCAGCTGAGCCATACAGTACAACAAACAAACAGAAAGGAAGCAAACCAGTTCTCCTGGTTCCCCAACAGCTCAGATTAGGCTGGGGAGGTCAATGGAAGTTTGTCTTCAGAGAGACACCAGATGGGGTAGCCCCAGTGGCTCAGCGGTTTAGCGCTGCCTTCAGCCCAGTACGTGATCCTGGAGACCCGGGATTGAGTCCCACATCGGGCTCCCTGCGTGCAGCCTGCTTATGTCTCTGTGTTTCTCATGAATAAATATATAAAATCTTTTATATATATATAATATATATCTTTATATATATTATATATATATAAAAGAATGCCCTCATGTTAGAATTGGGCCAAATCACTTCTCAAATGCAAATTTTTAAAAAAGATTTTATTTATTTATTCATGAGAGACACACACAGAGAGAGGCAGAGACACAGGCAGAGGGGGAAGCAGGCTCCACGCAAGGAGCCCGATGTGGGACTTGATCCCAGGTCTCCAGGATCACACCCTGGGCTGCAGGTGGCCCTAAACCACTGCGCCACCTGGGCTGCCCTCAAATGCAAATTTTTAAAAATATTTTATTTATTAATTTATGAGAGAGACATATAGAGAGAGACCAAGAGAGAGAGAGAGGCAGAGACACAGGCAGAGGGAGAAGCAGGCTCCATTGCAGGGAGCCCAACGCGGGACTCTCACGACCTAAGCCGAAGGCAGCTGCCCAACCACTGAGCCACCCAGGCGTCCCTCAAATGCAAATTTTTATAGAGACCTTTCTTATATTATAATTTTGATTTATTTTTCTTCCTGTATATTTCCAGATAAGCTCAAAATTATCTCCTTTCCCCCCACCTCTACAACCAATTTCTAGCAATGTTAGTTACTAAACATAGAGGACAAAGGTTGAGAACCTCTGGCCTTTGGCCTAATTTTATGCAATTTAATGTTCAGGTCACTGCTCTCAGAGCCCAAAAAATAACCAGCATTATAATGGGATTCTCTGGTGAGCCTCCAAGCAGTGGCTCTCATTCTTGGCTGCATATTGAAATCCCACAGGAAACTTGTAAAAATCCCCACATCACATCCCAAAACAGTTACATATTAGGGATGGTACCTAAGCATTGATATACCAATTTTAAGTTTCTCGAAAGGTTTCTTTTTCTTTTTTCTTTTTTTTAAATTTCCTTTGTAATCATGGATGCAACTTTATTTCCCAAAGGAAAGGTGCTGGCCTGGGGCTGGTTCCACCAGCCACGCCTTTCGTTCCTCAAAAGATTTCTATGTGCTTCCAAGGTTGGGAACTTTTCCGCCTTATGTCTTAGCAGGAAGCTGTTCATACTTGACAGCTAAGCTGTCCTTCTCCATTTAGAATTTCTCCTGAGAAGTAAGCATCAAGAAACCAGATGCTGCAATGGCAGCTAGCTTGGACATCCACTTAGTTGTAAGATTTCCATTTTGACTTTCTCACCTTGTCCACCAGGTCTACAGTTAAGATGAACTTGGGTACTTAAAGTTGTGAACAACAGTTAACCAGGATCTTAAAGAGAATTGGTAACAGGTTATGCTGGTGTAAATGCCACACTCTAGAGACCCCACATTCATCCTAAAAGCAAACAGAAATGCTTCTTTAAATCCCCCACACTTTGGGGGTGCATGGGTAGCTTAGTCCATTGACTGTCCAACTCATTGTTTTGGCTCAGGTCACAATCTCAGGATCATGGGATCGAGCCGCACATTGGGCTCCATGCTCAGTGGTGGGGGCCGGGGTGGTCTGCTTGGGATTCTCTTTCTCCCTCTGCTCCTCCCCCTTTGCAAATAAATAATTTTTTTTTTAAGATTTTGTTTATTTATTCAGGAGAGACACAGAGAGAGAGAGAGAGAGAGAGAGAGAGAGAGGCAGAGACACAGGCAGAGGGAGAAGCAGGCTCCATGCAGGGAGCCCGACGTGGGACTCGATCCCGGGGTCTCCAGGATCATGCCCTGGGCTGAAGGCGGCACTAAACCGCTAAGCCATGGGGGCTGCTCCATAAGTTTTTTTTTTTTCAATCCCCCACACTAAGTCTTTTTCCTCTCTTTCTTTATCCAATTTTTTTCTTCCTCTCTCTTCCTACCTGTCTCCTTCAGCTGTTCTCCCATGCAATCAGTGTCTTTTACTGCTCCTCTTACCCCTTGTTTCTAAGTCTTCTCTGCATCTCTCTATTCCTTCTGCATCTGACTTGACTTCGTTCACTCTATCATCTTGCTCTAACCCACACACATACTTCTCCTTTCTTTCATCTTTTCCACTTGCTGTTCCTTTAAAAAAAAAAAAAAAACTTATTTGACAGGAAGAGAGAGAGAGAGAGAGAGAGCACACACACACAAGCAGAGGGAAGCAGGAGCAGCAGACTCCCCGCTGAGCAGAGAGCCCAATGTGTAGCTCTCTCCCAGGACCCTGGGATCATGACCTGAGCTGAAGGCAGATGCATAACTGACCGAGCCACCCAGTCACCCCCCACTTGCTGCTCCTTGATGGACTATACTGTAGAACAAAACCGTGGTCAGATATTTATTATTACTAAATAAGATATTTGTTATTAACTTTAAAAGCAGATAAGTTCTGGGGCCCCTGGCTGGCTCAGCTGGTAGAGTGTATGACTCTTGATCTCGAGGTCATGAGTTCCAGCCCCATGTTGGGTGTAGAGATTACTTAAAATAAATAAATAAAAATCAAAACAAGTAAGTTCTGAAAATGCTGTATTTGTCTCTCTAGGAGAAAAAAGAACTTCTTCATAGTTAGCATTCTTTAAATACTAACTATAATCATTATTTTTCTTACAACTTCCTTTATTGGCCTTACGTTACTTTTTTCAAGTAGTTCAGTGACCCTCAATACAAAAATGGTTCTTTGCTTCAGTAACCCCAACGACAGTAGCTGACATCACTATAAAAAAGAGAAACAAGCTAAAAGCAGTAGAGTGTATGCACCCTGCATTGCATATTCAGTTACAAAATCATCATTATCATTATTATTGTAATTGCAGAGAAGAGGCATTTAAATAATTGTTCAAAGTATCTTCTTGAGGCAGTAAGGAAATCAGGGCCAGCTGTCAAAAACCAACCTACAATAATAATCCCATATGTGCATCTTCAGTATTCATAGCAACTTTACAGTAACAAATTGTGCATTCATCTAATGTCCTTAAACAACAAACCTTGATCAAATCCATTTTCTCACTTGGCAGTTGACCTGTGTTTTTAAGCAGTGCCCCTGAACAATCTTAGAATCATAAGCCACCAAACAGGAATTGCACCATCAGTTCAATGATAAACTGAGGTGGGTAGGCCAGCATCCACCTCCTATGTTATGGCCACAAATGTAGGTACACAAGTAGAGTGGACTTGGGGTAAATAGATCAGTGGAAAACTAAAACATTTAGGAGAAATATCCAAAAGATAGGCATGGTATCGACTTGAAATTTGTAAACAAATGAGGACTATGAGAAAAGAGGAAAGGTCTTGTTTTTAGTTGCGTGAGATCAGCCAAAAGTATTTGAGATTTTTCTCTTCCCAAGATACAGCTGTGAAATGACTAATAGGAATTAAGTGAGCCCGCATCAAGAACTGAATGTGCCACTTCACTGGGAACAGAAAATGTTCCCCTGATAGAAGCTGTCCTCTCAGATTAGTACCTTGGGTGTTTTAAAGAGGAGCAGCCAGACGCAGATACAGTGCATTTACAAAGAACAAGAATTATCCAAGCATCTTTGCAACTTTCCCCATATCTTGGTACTTTTGAATCGGGTTTATGTCTTCAATTCCATGTCCTTGATGAAACTGAAGAGAGAGGGAAAAAAGGAAGATGGAGAAAGATAATTTCCTGTCACGTTGTTTTTTCCTTGCTGGGCTACTGTTGCCTTCCAGTAGGAGTCTTGCTGAAGACAGCCTGAGCAATTTAAGAATCGGTGATGACCAATACTTGAGGAAGTTAGTAACTACTCTGATCCAGGTTCTAAAAATCATACAGGTTCTAAAAATCATACAACTCGTTGTAATGGATCAGTATTATTTGCATATTTGCATCTCAGCTAAAATCAAGTTTCCTACACAGCCTCATCCCATTTCAATAATTAAAATATTTTTTTCTACAAAAGTATTGGAAGGGATACTGATTGACATTTTTAAAGGCGTTTCAAGGCACAATCCACGTACTTTATTTCATTGTAAAAGTAAGACACCAACAAAAATAAATTCAAACTTCAAAATAGTTTAAAATGGAGGGGCACCTGGGTGGCTCAGTGGTTGAGCATCTGTCTCTGGGTTAGATGGTGATCCCAGGGTCCTGGGATCGAGTCTCACATCAGGCTCCCTTCAGGAAGTCTGCTTCTCCCTCTGCCTATGTCTCTGCCTCTCTTTGTGTCTCATGAGTAAATACATTTAAAAAAAAATTTTTTAAGTTTAAAATGGAAAGAAAAATCTTTCTTACTCTTAACCCGAGGTTCACATTGTTAACTATTTGTGTATTCTTTCCACATAAGTATATAATATATATATACCATTTTTACACAAAGCAGATCATATAATATGTAGTGCCCTATTGCGAGGTGATAGAAAAAAATATATATCAGGGATACCTGGGTGGCTCAGTCGATTAAGCATCCAATTCTTGATTTAGGCTCCAGTTGTGTCTCAGGATTGTGAGATTGAGCCCCGAATCAGGCTTCACACTGGGCGTGGAGCCTGCTTAAGACTCTCTCTTCTCTTCACTGCCCCTTCCCCCCAAAAGAAAATATTATATATTGGTTTCTAACCCCCAGTTCCTGGCATAGAGCTCCTAAGGCCTTTGTTAAATTTCTAAGTGATAGCACTAGGAGCATCTTTTGTTCCAATATTTGGTCTCTGATCCCACTTCCTGACACAAGTTCCTAAATCCCTTTGCATTTCTTGGCAATGTCTTTTGTTCTAGTTACATGGACTCCTGGATGACTCCTGAATAGGGGCTGCTCCCCAGAAAGACCAAGCCATGATTAGAGAAGGGCTGGAAATGGAGTTAATAATTGATGATGCCAATGTGATGAAGGCTCCATGAAAATCCCAATAGTATGGGGTTCAGAGAGCTTCCAATTTGGTGAACACTTCCACCTAATGGAAGGTGATGCAGCCCAACTCATTAGGGACAGAATATCCTGCACTTGGGGCCCTTCCAGACCTCACCCTTTGTATCTCTTCATCTGGCTATTCATCTATATCCTTTACATTATCCTTTATCACATAATAAACTGGTAAGCATAATGGTTTCTCTGAGTTCTGTGAGCTGTTCTAGCAAATAATCAAATCCAAAGGGTGGGAGGTCATGGGAACCTCTGATTTATAGCCAAGTCAGACAGAAATTGTAGATAACTTAGGGACCTACTACTTGAGATTAGCATCTGAAGTCAGGAGCAGTCTCATGAGAATGAGCCCTTGATCTGTGGGATCTTACAATATCTAGATAGTGTCAGAATTGAATTAAATAGCAGAACACCCAGCTCGTGTCACAGAGATTTGCTTTGTGTGGGAAAAATGCCCACATACCTGGTATTATAGTGTTGTGTGGTGGTAGTATGAGAGCAAAAGAGATACACAGGAGGAACACTGGGTTTTTCCTAAACACACAACTTCACTTCATTTATTTAATAATGGTTAAATCATTTCCACTTACTGTTGTTATAAACAGTGTTTCCATAGATATCCTTATATGTGTCACTGGGAACTTCTGTGACTCTAGGATAAATTCCTTTAAGTGAAATGGCTGGTCAAAATATATGTATATTAGGATTGAGTTAGATGTTCCCATATAGTAACTCCAAAATAGTTGTTCCAGTGCATCTTTCTTTCTTCCTTTCTTTCTTTCTTTCTTTCTTTCTTTCTTTCTTTCTTTCGTTCTTTTCTTTTCTTTTTTTAGATTTTATTTATTTATTCATGAGAGACACAAAGAGAGGCAGAGACATAGGCAGAGAGAGAAGCAGGTTCCCTGCGGGGAGCCTGATGCAAGACTCTATCGAAGGACCCTGGGATCACCACCCAAGCCAAAGGTAGACACTCAACCCCTGAGCCACCCAGGTACCCCCAGTACACATTTCTATCAACAGTGTAAGTTCACTTATATCCTTGCCAAATCTGAGTTTTATCAAATTTGCTGCTCTTTGTCAATCTGATAAATAAAAATAGTATCACATTGTTGTGATTTGCACTTTCTAAGCACTAGTGAAGTTGTGGTTTTTTCCAAGTAGTTCTTGCCATTCTTCTTTTCTTTATGAAATAATTGGCCATATTCTTTGCCCAGGTTTCTGTTCATTATTTTCCCTCATAAAACTGTAAGATCTCTTTGTGTAATAAAGAAATAAGCACTTTGTCTCTTGAGTTTTTCTCTAGGGTTGCAAATAATTTATCTTCTGCACCATTTGTCCCTTGGCTCTATTTACAGGGTTTTCTTGTTGTCATATTTGTTTTTACCATATGAAAGTTTTAAAGTTTTATACCTAAAGCATTTATCAGCATTTTCCTTTTTTGGTTTCTGAGTTTTGTCATTGTTTTAAATATTAGCTCTTCTTGCCAGATGAGTCTCTTTACAGTTGCCACTTTATTTTTTTTTTAAGATTTTATTTATTCATTCATGAGAGACACAGAAAGTGAGAGTGATAGAGAGAGAGAGAGAAGCAGAGACAGGCAGAGGGAGAAACAGGCTCCATGCAGGGAGCCCAACGTGGGACTCGATCCCAGGTATCCAGGATCAGGCCCTGGGCTGAAGGCGGTGCTAAACCACTGAGCCACTCGGGCTGCCCACAGTTGCCATTTTAATGCACCAGGGTTAATTTAAATTCCACTATGTCTTGTTAGTACAGGTTAAAAAATTATGTTTTACTGTGGAAAGAGGAAACTTATAAAGTTAAAAGTCATTAAGAGAAGGGCAGATCCTCTTATTGTCCCTGGCTGACCTGCTGGCCACACAAAATGGTTTGTGTTCCAGGGAAGGGAACTCTGCTTCTCTTTTGGTCTCCTTTTTATAGAGCAAGTAAGTGTGAGAGTAAGTCTTATCAGTGAAAGGAATAATCAGACTGTTTTGGCATCAGGCAGCCTGGATTTTAGTACCAGCTATTTACCAGAGTTGTCTGGGAAACACTCCAGCTGCCCAGCATCTAGACTTTTGGACCCCTGGGATGTTACACTGGATGAAGCCAGTGGTCCCATAGGAAGCAGAGCTTGTGGACAGTTTCTCAGGCTGGAAGAAGACCCTTCCCTCAGCATCCAACCCTCCATACCTCGTTTGAGCTAGCTTGTTACCCAAGCAATGCAGAATGAACACCCAGATTCATTTAGATCAAGCCTATTCTTTGTATCCCATTAAATTAGTCAAGGAGTCAGGAAATGGGGATGAGGTTGACCCTTTTTTACTCCCAACTTTTTATTTTGAAAATTTTCAAGCCCACAAGGGTCAAAAGAATGGTACAATGAATGCCCTTATATTCTTCACCTAGATTCACCAATTATTAACATTTTGTCATCTCTGCTTTCTATAAATATGCATTTTTATGCATTGAAGCATTTGAAAGTAAGTTGAATACTTTATGATGGTTCACCAAAATAATTTAGCATACATCTTCTACGGAGAAAGGCATTCTCCTACATAACTGCAATGCCACTTTCAGACCTATGCAAATTAATGATTCAATATCTTTAATTCCACATTTAAGTTTCTCTAATTGTCCTAAATGTCTTTTATGGCCATCTTTTTTGCTTAATCCTAGATCTTAACAAGGTCTATACATTGCATTTGATTCTGTCCTTAGTCCAGGGTCCCAGGGTGAACATTCAGCTTTTCATTGTCATGACTGGGGATGCTACTGGCATCTAATAGATAGAGACCATGGATGCCTGCTAAGTATCCTACAACACACAGACAACCCCCAACAACAAAGAATTAACTGATGCAAAATGTTAATTAGTGTTGAGATTGAAAAACCTTGTTCTAGTCTGTCAAGAACAGTGTTCTCAGTTTTTGGTGTTTTTCATGACACTGGCCAGCTTTAATATTGAATGTTCCACACTCCAGGATTTTCTGATTTTTGCCTCATGATTAGTTTCCATTTAAACATATTTGGCAAGAATATTGCATGGATCATTGTAATGATTAGCTGTTACTGCATACCAACCCACCCCCACATTCGACATTCTCCTATTAACTAGGTAGTTCTGCTGATCTGGGCTGGGCTCAGCTGATTTTGGCTGGACTCCTTCATGGATCTGTAGTCATTTGGCAGACTGGAGGTTGGCTGGTTTAGGATCCCAAGTCAACTGGGATGATTGGACTCCGCTCCATTCATGTCTCAACTTAGTAGGCTAGTCTTGGCCTATTCTCATGGAAGAGGTAGGGTCTGAAAGAAAGTGGAAGCCTGTAACATCTGTCAAGGCCTAGGCTTAGAACTGCACTCTGTCACTTCAATTGCATTATATTGGCCAACGAAGATAACAAAGCCAGCCTATATTCAAGTAGAAATAAACTCTACCTCTTGAGAGGAATTGCTGCAAAGTCACATTGCAAGGGGTGTGGATAGGGAGGGAAAGAAGTATCATGTACTTCTTACTTCCTCATATCAGAAGGAATATAATGCCAGGTTGTCCCACCATTAGTGATGTTAAGTTGTGATACTTGATTAAGTAGTAACTGATAGCTCTCCTTTGGAAAGGTGTATCTTTCCTCTATGCAGGGTGATGCAGGGTGCACTGCTATTCTGTGTGCCATTGTTTTAGTTTCCTAGAACAGAGTACCCAGAAATTGGGTGGTACAACAACAGAAATGTATTGTCTCATAGTTCTGAAGGCTACATGTGTAAAAACAATGTTTTTAAAAACAATAAAAACAATGTTTTTATACATCAGCAGGGCTCCCTCTGAACCTTTAGGAGAGAAGTCTTCTTGCCTCTTCTAGCTTCTGGTAGCCCCAGTCATGCCTTGGCTTGCAACTGCAGCACTTTAATTCAGCCTCCATATTCACGTGGCATTCTCCTTGTGTCTCTGTGTCTTCACATGACCATCTTCTTTCAAGGACACCAATCATACTGGATTAGAGTCCCATTCTATTCCAGTATGATCTCATCTTAACTAGTTACATTTGCAATGACCCTAGTTCCAAATAAGATCACATTCTAGGATCCTGAGGGTAGGACTTCAATATACCTTTCATGGGAAACACAACTCAACCCATAACACCCATCAGCCCCTCAGCCAAAGGTTTTATCCATCCACTTATAGTCTTTGATTGAATGAGTTTATTACATTGGGGACTGCATGACAGTATTTCTCTTAAACCTCATCATTTCTTCAATACTTATTAGCTGGCATTCTTCTGTAAAGAAGGAGGTTTTGTTTTCCTATTTCCTCTCCATCTCTTCTCTCCTCCCTCCTTTTTGGTCACTGTGGTGTGTGACTTTTTCTCTTAATACAACCATCATTTTTATACAACCATACCAACAAAATTTTGGTGATCAGATTGTCTCCAATTTGACTAGCGAGAGTCCCTAAAGTCAATTCTTAATGAAAAAAAGTACAATAAGTATTTAAACTTTTATTGAATTTAAAATTATTCTTCAGATTTTTTTTTTAATTTTTTTTTTTTTTTTTTTTTATGATAGTCATACAGAGAGAGAGAGAGGCAGAGACACAGGCAGAGGGAGAAGCAGGCTCCATGCACCGGGAGCCCGACGTGGGATTCGATCCCGGGTCTCCAGGATCGCGCCCTGGGCCAAAGGCAGGCGCCAAACCGCTGCGCCACCCAGGGATCCCTATTCTTCAGATTTTTAAAAAAATTCTTCTTATTAAGATATAATGTGACTACTCCCACTAATCTATCCCATAGGACCTACTTCTGCTGTCCCAGTAAGTCAGGGCTTATATTCTCTCCCTGGGGGTGCTGTGTGATTATTCCCCATGGGAAAAGTCTCATCATCATTTCTAAAGTACAGCCATAAAAAATAATAAAATAGAAACACTGTTATTTATTGCATATACTGTTTTATGTATGTTATTTTAAATGTCATAATAAGTCTGTGCCTAAGTGATGTTACTATATATTACAAAAGAGCAATCAGAAGTTTAATGTGAGGCACTAGAAAGAGTATGGATTTTGTAAATGATGATTTGAATCCTGCTTTACCACCTATCATGTATGTGATCTAGGGTCTCAGTAGTATAAGTTTGTTTATCTGTACTGTAGTGATGAGGATACTTGCCTCAGATGTCTGAGCCCAGATGCTGACCTGACCTAGAGTAGGTGTCTATTAGTCTTCTCTTTCCATATTCTGATAACTTCTAGGTCATGTTGGATAAATGACAATACAGAGTCCATGAGCAATTAATTAGGAGTCAATCAATTTCATTAATTCAGAATATGGTACCTAGGAATTAGAGATAGCTCAACCTAAGTTTCAGCTAAAATTTAGCTTTAAATATCCTTGGGGAGAAACAGTTTCCTTTTTTTTTTTTTTTTTTAAGATTTTATTCATTTATTCATGAGAGACACAGAGAGAGGCAGAGACACAGGCAGAGGGAGAAGCAGGCTCCACACAGGGAGCCCAATGCGGGACTTGATCCCTGGTCTTCAGGATCAGGCCCTGGGCCAAAGGCAGGCGCCAAACTGCTGAGCCACCCAGGAATCCCTGAAAAATAGTTTCCTAATCCATTTCTTAAACAGTAATGTGGGAAGGAGATCATATCCACTCAACTTAAGAGAACAACTTTTGGGGAGATCTTTTGCATTTTACGTGCATATTAGGAAGTTCATTTACAAACCGATCTTCCAAATAGACTCAATTTGTTCATCTGAAAACAGTGTATTCATTCATCCCACAAATAAGTACTGAGCACCTATTATGTCTCATGCAACCTGCCTTCGGCCCAGGGCGTGATCCTGGAGACCCAGGATCGAGTCCCCCATCGCGCTCCCTGCATGGGGCCTGCTTCTCCCTCTGCCTGTGTCTCTGCCTCTCTCTCTCTGTGTGTGTGTGTGTGTGTGTGTGTGTGTGTGTGTGTGTGTCTCATGAATGAATAAATAAATAAAATCTTAAAAAAAAAAAAAAGAAACAGTATGTCTCATGCAATGTTCTAGGCACGTGGGATACATCAAAGAATAAAACAATATTCCTGGGGTGCTGGGTGTTAGTAGCTTAAGCATCCGACTTTTGATTTCAGCTCAGGTCATGATCTAGGGTCATGAGATCAAACCCCTCATCAGGCTCTGCTCTGGGCATGGAGCTTGCTTAAGATTTTCTCTCTCTCCTTCTCCCTCTCCCTGTGCCTCTACCTCGCGCTCTCTCTCTGTTTCTAAAAACAAAACAAACAAACAAAAAAACCCTAAACATACCTGCCCTTGTTTCCCTTTTAGTTGGGGGAGATAGGTGAAAAACAAATAAATTTGCAAATTTTATACAGTATTAGAAGTAGGTAAGTACTAATGAGAAAAAGAAACAAAATAGGAGTGTATAAGAGGGGCCTGCAATTTGAAATAGACTTGGCATCATTTAAAAGGTGATACTTTGAGGGACACCTGGGTGGCTCAGTGGTTGAGCGTCTGCCTTTGGCTCAGGTTGTGATTCTGGAGTCCTGGGATCGAGTCCCACATTGGCTCCCTGAGGGGTGCCTTCTCCCTTTGCCTATGTCTCTGCCTCTGTGTGTGTGTGTGTGTGTCTCTCATGAATAAATAAATAAAAATCTTAAGAAAAAAAAAGGTGATACTTTGAAAAAGACTTAAAGGTGGTGAGGAAAGTGGTCAGGTGGCCGTCTGGGAGAACAGCGAACAGCAAACACAAAGGCTCTTGAGCAGGAGTGCACACAGCAAGGAGGCCAGTTTAGCTGGAGTGCATGAATGAGGGGAAGTGTTTTATTTATCTAACACACACTTAGCTAGTCCTTGCTAGTAACAGTATTTTAAGCACTTAAAAATATTAACTAATCCTCCCACCAACTTAGTGAAGTGGATACTGTTGTTCTCTTTTTCCAAATGACAAAACTGAAGCACAAGAAGGTTAAAAAACCCACCCCCAAATGATGTAACTGTCAAGTGACAGAGCTGGCACTGGAGCTCAGTTGTCTGTCTCTAGAGGCTTTGGGGGCTTTGAGGCAGCAAAAGATGCCGTACTGCCTCCTGGTAGTAGGAGATGAGGTCCGATAACGATAACGGGGGACAGATCCCACAGGTCATCAGAGGCCTTTGATAAGGATTTGGGTTTTTGTTCTGAGCGATAGGGTTTTTGAACAGAAGAGTGATATGCATTTGTTTCTGTTGTTATTCCAGAAATTTCCAAACCACTTACATACTTTATATAAAGTATCTGGCATTTCATATGTTTATGCAAATTCAAAATTTGCAGTGTATGGGATAAAAGAAAATTTGATACATGTAATCCAGAGATGATATCCCACCAAATACCATTTGTGTAAAGAGGGGTGTCTTCTGTCCTAAAGTCTTACAAGAACTTTTTTTACTGTAAGAACCTGGCACACTTATGTATTTGGCTGTGCTTTCTTGAGGGCAAAAAAGGCAAAGTTTTGACCAAAAAACTTTATTTTCCTACTTTGAGGAGGGAAAAGTGTATAGAGGCAAATGAGGCTATTTAAGATATGTCCTGTCTCCATACCAAAAATGATGGGTTAGTGGTGCTGCTTTCTTGGGGCATAATATGTCAGCACCCTATAGGGGGCCACCCACTTTCACTGAGGCTCCCTGACTTCGAGTGTTAGAGTGATCCAGAGGCAGCTGCCCTTGAGAGTAATTAAAGGACTGAGGTGTGAGCCATCCACCATGCTCCAGGAGCACTTAGGTCCAGTACTGGCAGAGTCAGTCTGGAGAAGAGAAAGCACTGAGCAGGTCACAATCATCCAGGAATGATATTAATAATAATAATTGCCAGTTTATTTAGATTTGCTGTATGCCTAGCGTTGTGCCAAATGCTTTAGAATCACGAACTATATAGTATCATCATCCCCATGTTATGGATAAAGAAGAAACTAAGGCTTTAAGAGATGAAGTTAAATTGTCCAAGATCAGGGCGTCTGGGTGGCTCAGTCGATGAAGTGTCTGCTTTTTTTTTTTTTTTTTTTTTTTGAAGTGTCTGCTTTTGGTTCAAGGTGTGATCTCAGGGTTCTGGGATCAAGGCCTGTGTCAGGTTCCCTGTTCAGTGGGGAATCTGCTTCTCCCTCACCTTCTGCCCTTCCCCACCCCATTCTTGCCTCTCTTTCTCTCTCAAATAAATAATAAGGATTTTTTAAAAATTGCCCAAGATCATACACAGCTGCAATTTAAGCATAGCTCTGCCGATCTCCAAAGCCTGCATTCTTACTCTTTTATTCTATGCTGTCTGGGAATATAATTCTCTGTGGTTATTCCTTCTGTTAACTCTAAAAATACAGTCTTTCTGGAGGTAGTTCCAGTTCTGAATTTCCAACTGCCTTTTGGACATACCTGCAAGTTTCAGCTATATCCTTCCTTCTAATGTTGAGTATATCATACACATCTTATGTGCCTCATCAGATTCTCTTGTAATCTCTTTCTCTGTCTCTGCCACTGCTGCAGCTGACTTGCTTTCCTTGGGCCCAGGTAGGCCTGCAACCTGAGGCTGGACTTATCTGCCACTTTCTGAGCCTGATCACCACCTTGACTGCCACTGAGTGACCAGGCTTACCAGCTTCACACCATGAATTTCCAGCTTCTCTTTCTACTCCTCAACTAGGATTAAAGGCCATACTAGAGGGCATGGGGCTTCCTGAGAGACTTAACAATGGGACCATATTGCATAACCTACAAGTGTGAGGAAAGTTACTCCTGGTGTGGTGACTCATGATCAGTGGGAAACAGGACATGGGAGGGAACCACAGAGATGGATTCCTTTTCCTTTCTCCCTCAGAAGAACTTACCTGAGCGTGTTTTCACCATATAGCACTTGGAGGTATTCTGTATGGATTTGCAGACATATCTACTGTCTCTTCAGATTGTTCAAGTATTATTTTGCATTGCTTCCTGTCTTTCTCTGTCTCCCTTCCCTTTTTTTGTCTCACTCTTACTGCCCTGGGATTGCATCTCCTAAATAAAACATTAGCATTAATTCTAGGTTTGAGTTCTATTTTCTATAAAACATAGGCTAAGAACTTCAGGCTCAATTTCTCTAAATGGAACCACCACTTCCTAAATTTTCTTGGCTCAAACCCAAGAGGCCAAGAGTGTGAGAGATTGAGGACAATTCTAGAAGATAATCATAGCTGATAATAAATTTAAGTATTATCACTATAACTGATAGAAGTCATGTATTATCTCCAAAAAAGGTACAGTTTATCAGGAAGAAAATAAAAATAATTAAAAGGCTCCTTGGCGGTAAAAAGACTCAACCAAATAGCTCAAAACTAGCCTTAATCCTAAACTGGATGACAGAAATACCTCTGGGTTTTGATAACCACCTGAAAGCATCAGAATACCTGCCACATCTAT
The DNA here is from genome assembly GCF_018345385.1 of Vulpes lagopus. Taxonomy (NCBI): domain Eukaryota; kingdom Metazoa; phylum Chordata; class Mammalia; order Carnivora; family Canidae; genus Vulpes; species Vulpes lagopus. Next base: position 5,852,705 of record NC_054836.1, on the reverse strand, counting down.
AACCCCCTCGGAGTTTCTAATAGACAGGAAACCAAATTATTTATCAACTTATTGTTTGTCATTCCAAACAAAACCATGTGTTCTGTGAGCAGGCACCTAACCTAGGGCAGTAAACCAATGCTGATGTGATGACTTGCCAAGAAAGCTCTGCCCAACAGTCTGTAGTTGGTGGTTGAGCTGCCAACCCAGTTAGTTCCTTAATAATAATAATTGCCAGTTTATTTAGATTTGCTGTATGCCTAGCGTTGTGCCAAATGCTGTGGAAATTCAGAGAGGGAGTCAGCAGTTAGCAATGTGCAGAAGCTAAAAGACACACAGTAGAAAGGATGAAAACAGAACTCACGTGGCCTTAGAAACCATGATGCAATATAAGCTGTGGAATAGAGAAAAGAATAGAAAGTACTTAGGAAGGGCAGCAGAAGCAGAGAGCCCCAATCATAAATAATTAGAGCACAGAGCAACAGATATTTACTGCGGAAGAGGCCATAAGATAGCCCAGCTGCTATGGCCAAACTGTGTGCTGAATCACCTTCCAGTTCCCACTGGTCATTACTTAAACTTAGATTGAAGTGACCTGAGCCTGTCTATTCTGGAAATTAAATTGTTGCCTCTCCATATCTATATCTGGCAAGATAGGACTCTAGATGGCAGGAAACTGAAGGTACATTCAGCTGGGGTTTTGAAAATAATTTGATGAAGACACTACTTGCAAGGATGTAGGCAGGGTTTGGGGCACTTAAGAGAAATATTGAGACACCTAAGGACTACAAGAGTGGAAACTCAGGGCTGAAGACAAAAGAAGCAAATAATGTTGTAGGAGGCCAGAAGGAGGTTATTGCTGTTGCCAGACCAGGGTACTAAAAAAGGAGGAAAGGAGAAGAAATACTTCCACCCCCCTTCCATCCCCCCATACTTGCTGAAGCTTCCCATTGGTCAGACTCAACACTGAGCCAGTGCACAGTAGAGTCCAGATTATTATTATCATCACAGTCACAGCCTCATGGGGCACAGAGCAGGGCAGGGAAGGATAGGGGTCTGTCATGGGCTGACCAGTGGCCCCTTCAAAAAATACATTCACGTGCTGATCCCCAGACCCTGAGAATGTTATAGTATATGGCACAAAGTTCTTAAATTTAGGGTGTTGAGAGGAGAAGCTTATCCTGAATTACTTGGGTGAGCCCTAAATATAATCACATATAACCTAATAAAAGAGAAATAGTGGGAGTTTTGAGAAAGAAGAGGAGGTAACAATGTGACCACAGGATCAGAAATCAGAGTGAATGTGGCCACAAGCCAAGGAAAGCCTGGAGCTGTCAGAAGCTGGAAGAATTGAGGTACAGACTCTGCCCTGGAGCCTAGGGAGGGAACGGAGCCTTGCCAAAACCTTGATTTTTGTCTTCTAGCTTCCAGAACTGTGAGAAACTAAAATTCGTTTGTTTTAAGCCACCCAGTCTGTGGTAATTTGTTATGGCAGTCACAGGAACTAATAGAGGGGGTTTGGGGAGCCTGGGTGGTTCAGTCAGTTAAGCATCTGCCTTCAGCTCAGATCATGATCCCAGGATCCTGGGATTGAGCCCTGCATCCAGCTCTCTGCTCAGCCAGAAGCCTGCTTCTCCCCCTCTCTCTGCCTTTCCTGCTGCTTCCCTTGCTTGTGCTTCAGTGCTCCATCTCTGTCAAATAAATAAAATCTTTTTAAAAAGAAAAAAATAGAGGGGGCTAAATGGAGAATGACTAGCACAAAAATCTATTCATCTCAAATATTGTGTTGACCACCATAATATCCTGATCACCTTGGCTGGAAATTATTTTGCCTCCCTTCCTCTATTCCCTTTGGTACTTCTTTTTAGACCACTCATATGATTTAAATTAAATGTTCCCAAGTCATTGTTACTTTTGCATGCAAATAGATTTTCATCCTAACCAGATTATAACATTCTTTAGAACAAAAACCTTGTCGTGTACATCTTTGTATCCCATGAAAATCCTAGCACAGTACTTTAGAACAGGGTGGACATTCTGTAATTGGTAAATGAGAAAGAAAGCCTCCATTTGTCCATCTGTAAATGGAAAATAAAAATTTCCACTGACTTGCTTTTCAGAGATAATAATGGCAATGTTTCCCAGAAACAATTTCTGCACCTGTTAACAGAATGATATATCTGAAATACCTATTCCTGCTGGAGTGATTCCTCAGAAAAAAATTGCATCTAGTTTTAGCATGCCCTCCCTTCTTCTATGTGGAGCTGAAACTTATGCAGTTTCACCCTAAGGAGGAAAAGACCGAGGATAATTAAGAAAATAGAAGAGCTTGGTATTGGTATTTTCTCAGAAACTTTGGTTCATCCAGTAGATATTTATCAAAGGACTATTATGTTAAAAGTATAGTTCACCCCCCCCCAAAAAAAAGTATGGTTCATAAATGCTGGGAAAACACACACACACACACAAAGAATAAGGCATGATCCCAAGTGAGTAATTGTCACACAATTTGATGAATGTTTTTTATAAGAAAAAAAATGCTATGGAACCAGAAAGAAGGGAATGATTAACTCCACTGATGGGAGTTTCACCAAAAAAAGTCACATTCAAGCTGGTCTTTTAGGACTTCATCAGGCAGAGGCAATGTCAAGAGCATTCAGGGACCAAGAGAAAAATAACTTTGCCTGAGCTATTGCCAAGCAAACCACACCCTCAGCTCAGCCCTATTGTATTCACAAAGACCTATTTTTATTCATTATCCCCATAGCTACTTTTTAAGAAAGGAGGAGAATGCTGAGTACCTCCTTATTTTGCATCTAGGTACTTTGTGTGTCAAAGAAAGGAGATTATCCAAAGGGAAAGCAGAGGTAGATTTCTGACAAGTCCAGTAATGACTAGTCAAATAGCCATCCCGTGAACTCAATGAACTCTCTTACCTTTCCTCAGCTTCTGCTTCATCTCTGACAACCGAGGCAGGCTATCCTGTGAGTGTGTGGTACCAGCACATGACTAGCTCAGAAGAAAGCAGGCAAGGAGTGAGAGCACACCCTGGTCTCACTGCCCAACACAAGGACACACTTCTTTGAATGGGAAATATAGCTAAAGCCTTTTCCTTCCCCTAGGGTGGTGACCTTCACATCACTTATTGAGGAACAGCTGAGTCTGGGGCACCGCCCAACTTCCCTCCCAGGCCAGCCCTGCTAGGCCTCTGAGACCAGAGCTGGCTGCTTCAACTCAGGGAAAGCAGCCAAGAGACAGGGAAAGACCGGTCTAAACCCACCAAGGGACAGAGGATTTCCCGTCTTCACCCTGTAGCTCCCACTGGAAAGTAGGGAAGCTGGGAAACCAGATTCCAGCCTCAAAGTATATATATCACTTGTCTTTGTTTTCTCAAGAAGCCTCTACCTTTCAGACTTTGCCAGGACACTGGTGGCATTTTCATGAAGCAGTAATAACAAGGACAGAGCATTCTAGCCTCTTGGAGCCTACTGACAGGTCACTTTTTCCACTGCCTTTTGTTTTCATGCATCATTCCCTCACTTGCTTCTCAGATTCCTCAGGGCTTTGAAAAAGCCACAAATGCTCCTTACAGTGACACCACCCAGTTAGCCTGGCACACCTTGCTGAAATGCACGCTGCCCCAAGCAATGGCATGTATGCAAGCCCTAACAACTGACACTCAGCCATACGCCTAGTAAGAGGTAAGACAACTTCTAAAAAGTAACCCCCACCCCCATCATAAACTTAAGACGGCAAAAGTAGGACCTCAGATTAACTACTACCCTGTGGACTGGGTAGTAGTTAATCACATACCCCGGTTTGATTCAAAATGCATCTGTAAAGTATGTTGGGGAGCAGTACTTCTCTACCCTTTCCTCAAAGATCTAAATGTAGCAACACAGGTATTGCCAACAAAGCGCTAAAGTGCTCTCACTGCGCCAATTCACATATTAGTATATTAGGCTGTGCATCCAGACCTATGTACATGAAGCAGAGGGTCTCAATGGTATTTGTTTCAGAGTTGCCTGTGGCCTGTTTCAAAGTACACTGCAGAGCCACCCTGCCAGAATCTGAAAATAAGGCCCAGATACGTGTATTTTTAAAAAGCTTGACAATGTTGGTTAGAATATGGGAAAGAGGGACGGCTGGGTGGCTCAGTGGTGGAGTGCCTGCCTTTGGCTCAGGGTGTGATCCTGGAGTCCTGGGATCAGGTTCCACATCAGGCTTCCTGCAAGGAGCCTGCTTTTCCCTCTGCCTGTGTCTCTGCCTCTCTGTGTCTGTGTCTCTCATGAACAAATAAATAAAATCTTAAAAAAGAAAGACTCTCTCTGTGTCTCTCATGAATAAATAAATAAAATCTTTTAAAAAAATAAAAATAAAATGCACCTAAATATCAAAAAAAAAAAAAAAAAGAAAGAAAGAAAGAGAAAAAAATGAATGAATGAATATAGGAAAGAGAAATTCTCACATATCCCTGATGAGAGTAAAAATTAGTTTCAGCCACTACGGAGAGTAATCTTGAGAGCAATCTAGTGAAGTTGAGTATGTATTTTATTCTCTAGTAATTTCCATTCTAGATGTATTCCCTAGAAGAGTTCTCACACAGGAACCCAAGGAGGCATATGCAAGGACATTAATTACATCATGATTTTAAATAGCAAAATACTAGACAAAACAAATATTTGCCCACAGTAGATCCTAAAATATTTGTACAGTGGGACTATACTGAAGTGGTATATAGTATAATATTACCATATTATAAAGAATGGACTGGCTCTACAAGTATCACATTGATAAATCTCAAAAACGTGATGTTGGAAAAAAAGTTTCGGAAAAATGTGTACACTAGTTATATACATGTTTAAATACCCAAAACATATATGTTATGTAGTAAAAATATAAGAACATGTGGGAAGTATCCCCACAGTCTTGCAGAGATTGATTACATCTGGAGAGAGATGGAATGGAATGATCTTCTTTTGTAACTTTTTTTTTTTTTTAAATCTTAAGCAAGGGCACCTGAGTGGCTCAGTCGGTTAAGCATCTGACTTTGGCTCAGCTCATGGTCTCAGGGTCCCGGAATAGACCCCAAGTCAGGATCCCCACTCAGCGGCAGTTTGCTTCTCCCTCTCCCTCTCCTTCTGTCCTCTGCTTGCTCATGTCCATGCACATATACACTCTCTCTCTCTCTCTCTCAAATAAATAAATAAAATCTTAAAAAAAAATCTTAAGCAAGTATGGTAAAGCTGTTACAATTTATTAAATCTGGATAGTGACTATAAATCCCACTGGTGACTCTGAGGGTCATTCACAGCACAAGGATCTTTTGAGATTTTTAGGATTCTAAATACTGAAAACAAAAGTTTGTTTATGAGAAGAGCCATCCCCAAAATACAGATGAAACTACTGAGTCCTCAAGGCGTAATGTATACACCTTGAGATGTTTTTCATTAATGGAGGAGTCGTTGCATAGATTCCCACACACTCTCTTGCTCAGGTAAGTGACCTTCTGGATTTGTGAGCATCCTTGACAGTCAGAAATGCAATAGCTTGAAACTAGGGGTTGTCCACATATGAGTATCATTATTACAATCTTACTTAGAGATTTTCAAACTTGGCTGAAAATCAGAATCAGCTGATTAAAAAAATGTAAAAGATTTTATTTACTTATGAGAGAGAGAACACGTGAGCAAGCACAGTGAGAGAACACGTGAGCAAGCAGAGGAAAGGGACAAGCAGACTTTGTGCTGAGCGACAAGCCCAATGTGGGGCTCGATGCCATGACTCTGAGATCGTGACCTGATCTGAAACCAAGAGCTGGACACTTAACCTACTGAGCTACCCACTTGATAAAAATTTTAATGCAGTTTCCATACCCCAGCTTCTGATAATATGATGTAATTGTTCTGAGGTCAGACCCTGGAATCTGTGGTTTTAGTAGAGTTGTCAGTAGATTCTTATGATCATCCAGGTTTGAGAAATGATGATAGCTAATCATAGTTACCTTCTATTACTGTTTTTAAAGAAGCCAGGTAGGGAGACTGATGGGATTTTTAAAAAGCAAGAAAATTAAAGGAGGAAGGGGAGAAAAAAGGAAGGAAGGGAGGGACTGAATAAGCCTTTAAATCTTTCTTACTCTATTTTTTCCAGATCTCTCCAACCTTGAATTATTTCTCCATCCCTTGAAATTTGCTAGAGCTCCAATTATCTGTAATGTTCATTTGGCAATTCTGTACTTTCCTTTACATTGCTGTAATAGGCTATTATTTACTCAATAGGATTATGCCTTACTTCTTGAATTAGGCTATAAATTCTTCAGGACAAAGACCATATCTTGTTTATCTTTGTATTTTCTATAGTCACAATGCCTTGAGCAGGATAAGCAATAAAGCATCATGATTAAGAATATAAGATAAAATGAGTTTTGAAATGTGGCAAGATACAAGATCAATATACAAAAATCAATTGTGGGGACACCTGGGTGGCTTAGCAGTTTGGTGCCTGCCTGTGGCCTGGGGCACAATCCTGGAGACCCTGATCGAGTCCCATATCAGGTTCCCTGCATGGAGCCTACTTCTCCCTCTGCCTGTGTCTCTGCCTCTCTCTCTCTCTCTGTGTCCCTCATGAATAAATAAATAAATAAATAAATAAATAAATAAATAAATAAATAAATAAATCTATCTTTAAAAACAATGACAACAAACAAAACTCAATTGTGTTTCAATGCACTAGCAATAAACCACCCAACAATGAAATGAAATAAAATCCCTATCCAAATCCCAACTTTTTCTTTTTTTTTTTTTTGGCTGAACTTGACAAGCTGACCCTACAATTCATATGGAAATACAACCCAGGGGGATCCCTAGGTGGCTCAGTGGTTTAGCGCCTGCCTTTGGCCCAGGGCACGATCCTGGAGTCCTGGGATCGAGTCCTGTGTCGGGCTCCCGGCATGGAGCCTGCTTCTCTTTCTGCCTGTGTCTCTGCCTCTCTCTGTCTCTCTGTTTATCATGAATAAATAAATTAAAAAATCTTAAAAAAAAAAAAAAGGAAATACAACCCAGAATAGTCAAAACACTCTTGAAGAGGAAGAGGAAGAGCAAAGTTGAAAGATGCTCATTTCCTCATTTCAAAACCTACAACAAAACTATAATAATCAAAACAAAAGGTATAAGGATACACATAGAGATTGATGAAATAGAATTGAATGTCCAGAAATAAACCTTCATGTTTATGGCCAAATGATTTTTTGATAAGGGTGCCAATACAGGGATGCATGAGTGACTCAGCAGTTGAGTGTCTGCCTTCGGCTCATGGTGTGATCCCAGGATTCCAGGATCAAGTCCCACATCAGGCTCCCTGCAAGAAGTCTGCTTCTCTCTCTGTCTATGTCTCTGCCTCTCTCTGGGTCTCTTATGAATAAATAAATAAAAATCCTTTTTTTAAAAAAAGGGTGCCAATACAATTTAATATGGAAAGGAAAAGTTTTTCAAAAAATGGTGCTGGGACAACTGGATATCCACATGCAAAAGAATGAAGTCGGATTATAGCTCACACCATACACAGAAATTAACTCAAAATGGATCACAGACCTAAATTTAAGAGTTAAAACTATAAAACTCATAGAGGAAAACATAGAAGTAAATCTTTATGACCTTAGATTTGGCAGTGGTTTCTGAGCTATGTCACCAAAAGCAGAAGTAACAAAAGAAAACAATAGATAAATTAGACTTTAAAATTTTAAAGTTGGGATCCCTGGGTGGCGCAATGGTTTGGCGCCTGCCTTTGGCCCAGGGTGCGATCCTGGAGACCCGGGATCGAGTCCCACATAGGGCTCCCGGTGCCTGGAGCCTGCTTCTCTCTCTGCCTGTGTCTCTGCCTCTCTCTCTCTCTGTCTCTCTCTCTCTCTCTCTCTGTGACTATCATAAATAAATAAAAATTAAAAAAAACATAAAATTTTAAAGTTTAGTGCCTTACAGAGCACATCAGAATGTATAAAAACCAAAAAAAAAAAAAAAAAAAAGAATGTATAAAAACCTACTACAACCCAGTAATAAAATGTCAAATGCCCAGTTAAAACATGGGCAAGGGATCTGAATAAATGTTCCTCCAAAAAATATCTACAAATTGCCAATATGTACAAGAAGTGATATTCAACATCATTAATCATTTTAGGGGAATACAAATCAAAACCACAATGAGATATCTCTTCACATCAACAAGAATGGCTTTCATAAAAATAGACAATAACAATTGTCAGGATATAGAGAAATTGGAACCCTTACATATTGCTAGTAGACATGTAAAATGATGCAGCCACTTCAGAAAACAGTTTGGCAATTTAACAAAATGCAAAACATGGAGTCACCAGATTACTCAGCCACCAGATTACTCAGCAGTTTCACTCCTAGGCATACACTCAAGAGAAATGAAGATATAGCTCCACACAACAAGTTATACATGAATGTTCATAGCAGCTTTATTTGTAAGTGGTTAAAAAGTATAGAGAAACTATGTCCATAAACCAGTAATGGATAAGCAAAATGTGGCATGTACATTCAATGGACTGTTTGCAGCCATAAAAAGAATAAGACACTAATACATGCTATGACATGAATGAACCTTGAAAACATCCTAAATGAAAAAAGCTGTTCACAAAAGAACACATATTGTAAATAAGGTCTTTAAAGAGGTAAGTAAATTAAAATGAGGTCTTTGGAGTGGGCCCTAATCCAGTATGACTGGTGGCCTTATAAAAAGAGGAAATTTAGGGATCCCTGGGTGGCTCAGCAGTTTAGTGCCTGCCTTTGGCCCAGGGTGTGATCCTGGAGTCCCAGGATCGAGTCCTGCATCAGGCCCTCTGCAGGGAACCTGCTTCTCCCTCTGCCTGTGTCTCTGCTTCTCTCTCTCTGTCTCTCATGAATAAATAAATAAAATCTTTAAAAAAAAAAAAAAAAGGAAATTTGGGGCACCTGGGTTGGCTCAGTGGTTGAGCATCTACCTTTGGCTCAGGTCATGATCCCAGGATCCTGGGATCGAGTCCCACATTGGGCTCCTCACAGGGAGCCTGCTTCTCCCTCTGCCTATGTCTCTTCCTTTCTCTATCTCCTATGAATAAATAAATAATATCTTTAAAAAAAAAAAAGGAAATTTGAATGCATGGAGACACGCCAGAGCCGTGCATGCACAGAGAAAAGACCATGTGAGGACATAACAAGAAGGCAGCCATGTGCAAGCCAAGGAGAGAGGCCTCAGGGGACCTGATGACTCCTCCATCTTGGACTTCTAGCCTTAAACACTGTGAGAAAATAAATCTCTATCGTTCAAGGCACTTTGTGGTATTCTGTTATGGCAGCCATGGCAAACTAGTGGTCCTTTGAGTATGTAACAATGATGTGGTGTATAAGAAAGACCTGTACTTTGAATTACCACATTTTGCAGGATGGCATCTTCTGATCACTCATTTTATCAATTATTAGAAATTTGAAAACTTTCCCATTTGCAATGACGTGAGTGGAGCATTATGCTAAGTGAAGTAAGTCCATTAGATAAAGACAAATACCATTTGATTTCACTCATATGTGGAATTTAAGAAACAAGCAAACCGGAAAAAAAAAGAGAGGCAAACCAAGAAACAGACTCTTACGTATAGAGAACAAACTGATGGTTACCAGAGGGGAGGCAGGAGGGGAGTGGGTTAAATAGGTGATGGGGATTAAGAAATGCACTTGTGATGAGCACCAGGTGTCATATGGAAACTAATATTACAATGTATGTTAACTAGGTGGGATTTAAATAACCTAAAAATATGAGATCTTTCCAGAAGATCAAGTACTGTGCAGTAGTTATTTTGCACAGGCCCTGTAGAGCCCTGGCCTTTGAGGATGCACTGTTCACCAACCCCCCAAAAGGTAAATACTTAGAGAAGAAGCTCTCTCCAGACCCTTGGGATTTTCATAAATTGGTAGAGATTGATCCAGATGTGCTTAAAACCAGGGAAAATGTCATTTAAAATGATGTTTAATTACTGAGAACTTTTAATAACATGGGGAAATGATTATAACATTCAGTAAAAAATTCAGCATGCAAATTTAACATGTAGAGATAAAATCATATCTGTATAATGATATGCATAGAAGAATGACTGAATAGAAATACAGTCAGAGTTAACAGTTAACATTATTTTTTTATTGTGAAGAGATTATGAGTTACTTTTGTTTTTTTCTTTAAATCTCTGTATTTCTGAATTTTCCATTGTGAGCAAGTATTAGTTTTTTTTTTTTTTAAGTATTAGTTTTATAATAACAAACTATGCTTATATTTTTTTAAATATTTTATTTATTTATTTATTCATGAGCGACACAGAGAGAGAGGCAGAGACACAGACAGAGGGAGAAGCAGGCTCCATGCAGGGAGCCCAATATGGGACTCGAACCCCAGAATGTGGGATCACGCCCTGAGCCAAAGGCAGATGCTCAAACACTGAGCCACTCAGGTGTCCCGAACTATGCTTATATTTTAAAGATTAAAAACTAGAACAGAGGGTATATAACTCAATGCTGAGATTGAGAGACATCTCTAGGAGACATAGTTCCTTGACTCATAGGTCAGATCTGAGTGCTGTTGTAACCCTGATGCCCTCCTGTCCTCTTGGGATTTGGTCATAGGTTGTTGCCCCATGTCTAGAAATTCTGATTACCATCCTGCAGTGCTCTTCTGTCTAGAACAGATCTCTGAATACTGATTCTCCCTTCAGATGTCTAAGCCCTGACTCTAAACTTAGGCTTCTCTTTCTGGAGTCGGGTGCGCCCCCCCCTTCTCTACCAATGATTCAACCCAACTTCTCCTTCCCTTTCTCACACCTTTCTCTCAACCTTTTGTATTCTGAGGCTGCCCACAGTGACATGCTGACAGTTATGTCCTTGATGAGCAGAGTGGCTGAAAAGTAACAGGCACAAAATAGAGGAAGGGGACCAGAGGAAGGAAATATTGGGGGGAGGAAGGTGGGAGATGCTTCAGAGGTTTCCTCCTCTGTGAGGTTTGGCACTCCTGGCCTCTGTTTATTCCTTGTCCTGTCCCTCCTCCTTAGAGGAGGAACTTAATCTAGTGAAGTACACAGGGCATGCTCAGTTCAGCTGCTCTTTTCTTCCTCTTAGGTATCTGCCTACCCACAGTGAGGATGTCTGTCACCTTGCTCTGCTCCTGTGGGAGCAGGGTCCCTTCCCCTTCTTACCGTCATCTCCACCCTCAGCATGAAAAGGCCTGTCCTGATCAAATGTTACTTGTGACTGGGTGAATAAGTCTACCTAATTCTGAAACTCACTTAGTATTTAGTATCCCATTATTTCTCACAAGAAACAGCATTTATCAGCAATCAAGGGGATATTTTGGTCTCCATCTGCTCACTCTTTCGTCTTATTTCTCATCCTGACCAGAACCTGGGATGGGGATTGGGGAAAAGAATACTATTAAGGGGTACTTCTCAGAAACCTGAAAAGGAAATAACACTTGTTAAGAGCCAACTGTGTGCTCAGCATAAAGAGAAGAGTTTTACCTATGTCAGTTCATTTAATACCACAACCACCCCCAGTATTTACATTATTTTCCCTTTTCACATAAAAGGAAACTGAGGCTCAGAAAGATTAAGAAACTTGCCCAAGATCTCACAGCTAATGAGTGGCAGTTGTCTTTCTAACTTCAAAGCCCAAGCACTTTCCACTGCATAAGACATTGTCTTTGGGTGCTATCAAGAGACTCCTCTGGGAGTAAGGCAGCAATCTCATCTTCATTAATACTTCATCCTAGGGATCCCTGGGTGGCGCAGCGGTTTGGTGCCTGCCTTTGGCCCAGGGCGCGATCCTGGAGACCCGGGATCAAATCCCACGTCGGGCTCCCAGTGCATGGAGCCTGCTTCTCCCTCTGCCTGTGTCTCTGCCTCTCTCTCTCGCTCTCTCTCTCTGTGTGACTATCATAAATAAATAAAAATTAAAAAAAAATACTTCATCCTAACCAACCAAGCTAGTAATTAAGCAACATGCAGGGGAGACAAAGATGATGGAACCAAAGGCCAGGGAACGAGATGGTCGCAAAACTCTAGATGGAAAAACATTAAGAAATTTATTTTTCCCCAAATTTCTTGGAGACTTTTGGACTTGTGCCCTAACTTGTGCTCTGGCTTCCCTAGTTGTAAAATAATTCAATAATACCTGGTCCTCCTAAGTGAGACCACTTGTCATGCTTCTCTGAGACTGGCCTCAGCACGGTTGTCCCTGTGCCTATACGTTCTGTGAAAAAAAAAAAAAAGTATGTCCCATTGCCTTGGATAGAGTAAAAATAATTATAATGAATAATGAATCTCTTAATAATACGTGAAAACAGAGGTAGTGAAGTGATGAACAGAAAATGACATTTAAATGCTAGCCATAGGGGCTGACCCTTTAAACAGACAAGCTAAAGATGTTTGGATCTGACACTGAAGGATAGTCAGCTGGCAGGCTGAACCATAGTTGCTAAGAGGACCAACAACTCCCCAGATGCCAAGGAGCCAAGCAGCATTTCCAAGAGCTAAAACTCTACCACTGGTTTCTTCTCATCTTCCCAACAAAAGCTCAGAAAGTACAAGGGCACCCCACAGGCCACTAAGCGCATTCTCAGTCATCCTCCAGGGAAATTTGATGCTGAAAAATGGACCTTTTCCAAAATAGTGGTTCAAGCCAGATGAGGAATTACAGAGAAGACAGCCTTCCATGGAAAATACCCTGTCTCCAAATCCCCAATGTCTTCATTAGGGAACTGAAAACACAGGCACACCAGCTGGTCTCAACTGCTTTGAAGCACTGTGGTACAGTGGAAAGAGCCATGCTGGAGAGCTGGCTGGCAACAAGAGACTAGCCTTCTAGTCCCCAACTCTGCCAAGTTTTAGCTAGGTGACCTTGGCAAAGGTGCTTAACTTCTCTGGGCCTCACTTTCCTCATTGGCTAAATGAGGTTTGACTAGACTATGATGTCTTCTGGTTCTGAAATCGTATCTTTCATCTTTGGATTAGCACCTTACATTTAAAGAAAATTAAAGCAGGTTCTTGGGTGTTCCGTTTCTCAAAGATCCTGTTATTCTAGTGATCATGCCTTTCACCTTTTCAGTATTCTTCATTGGCTTTCCTTCTTCCACAAGAATAAACCTAAATTCTTCAGCTTGGCATTCAAAGCCCTTTGTGATCAGCCCATGTTTATCCAGCCACCCTCCCTTCCCACCAATCATGTATTTTATACTGTGGCAGTACTGGACTATTTCTGTTCCCCCATAATATTCTTACTGCAGTGTCAAATATTTATTGAGCATGTACTCTGTTAGACACTCACCTTGGTAAGCCTTTGCACATACTGTTCATTTTGCTTGGACTGCCTTGTAAAAATCAAGGTAGAGTTGCTGCTGTAACAAACAGGCTAAATAATATTAGTAAATTAACACAATAGAAGATTATTCCTTAGTCATGTAACAGTTCAGTGTGGCAAGCAGCCTTCCACCCAGGGTCCTTCTACTTTGTATCTTTGCCATCCCCTAAGCTTTATTATTTCTTTTTCATCCCTTAAGCTTTAGAGTCCTTTCTTTACTTTCAGAGCTCACAGCTGGGAAAGAGAAGGAAGAAACAGCACACTTATTTCTTGCCCTAATCCAGAAATGATGCAGATCACTTCTGCTCACATCCCATTAATGAGAACTGGCCACCTGGCCCCACTTAGATGTGTAGGGGATTGGCAATCAGTTGGGCCACTTGCCAGAAAAATTTCATACTGTGAAAAACACAAGTCTTTGATGGGTCAATCAGCCATCTCATCCCCTTCCTTATCTACTCAGCAAAGGCTTATTCACCCTTCAAACCTCAGTCCTAGTGCTATACCTCCCTTGTAACATCTTCCTTGACTTTTGGAGGCAGTTGTGTCCTCCTTTTCCAATGTCTCGTGACACTTTTCATATTTCTCTATTATGACAGTTATCATAGTAACTGTGTGGTTTCGTGCTAGTTTACTCAACTGGATTGTGACCCTTAAGGGCAAGAATCTTCTCTTTCCATTTTTGTATTTGGAAATTTTAGCACAGAGCCTGGTAAATAATAGTTTTACAATAATATTTATGAATATTATCAGTGAATGGATGAGTGAATGAATGAATGATTACTCTAAAAGAGAGCAGTTTTGTTTTTTAATAATTTTAAGTAGGCTCAAAAAAAAATAATTTTAAGTAGGCTCATGCGCAATGTGGGGCTTGAATTCACAATCCTGAGATTAAGAATCCCATGCTCAACAGCTATTTTTTTGCTCACAGGTCCTTTAATAAAACCACCTTTCTGCATTGAAAAAAAAATCACACACTCTACCTACTGAGCCAGCCAGTCACCCTAAGGATCTGGTTTTTATTGAGGAACAAAGACCTCAGTTAAAAAAAACAAAACAAAATAACTATTGGTGATTCTGATTTAGCCAAACACTAAAAATAAAATGAACTTCCCATACAAATATTTTTTCCCATACAAATATTACAATTAAAGTAATATTTTGCATTATTTATTTAGAATCTGTTTCTCGAAGAGCTTACAATAAATAAGCAAGCAAACAGACAGACAAACATTTTAAGGGTCACCTAGCTGGCACAGTCAATGGAACATGCAATTCCTGATCTCAGGGTGGTGAATTCAAGCCCCACGTTGGGTACAGAGCTTACTTAAAATATATACATAGATACATAACACACTCTGTTTCTCATATAAGTTTCATGAAGGTAAGGATCTTATATGTTTGTTCTTTGCTCTGACTCTAGGAACATAAGTAGGTACTCAATAAATATTTCAGAATGAATGAATGGATAAAGAAATGAATAAATACATGAATGACGACTGAACTCTTAACCCCATGAGCCATATAATAAATGCATAGCTTGGATTGTAAGAGGAAAGTGTGGATGGGCAGTGAAGACCTACCACCACAATTAGAAAAACAGAGCAGGGTGTTCACTAGCTTGTCTAGTCCATGTCATGATCCTCTTTGCATAAGAAGATGAATAAACATCATGAGAGGATAGCTAAAATCTCAATGGGAATAGTAGCCTGTGAGTCAATGAGGACAAATAGATGTCTCCAAGTATGAAATAGCCTTTATAAATTGACTAATGAGAGAACTAGGAAGCAAATGTGCAGACAGTTACAGAGTTCTGACAGCTGAAAAATACATTGATTAAGAAAGAGCAAAAACATGTTTTTCATAATTTTTGAAGATGTGTGAGATAGTTATTTAAATGTTTATGACACATTTATTTTCTTCTCATAGGAGCCATGTGACAAAGTTTGGTTTAGATATGACATATGGCTTCTGGTGCATTACTTGCCAGATTTTGTCATGGGAACCATCTGACAAGAAGAGCAAAGTACAAGTGCATGGGCAACTTCTAAATCAGAGCCTCTGCACAGGCTTGGTTCAGGTATCTTGAAACTTTGGAAAGTCCTAAATACAAACAAGTAAGTTCACAGTGTGGACTGATTTGTGGTGGTAATGAGGTTGATGCTGATGTTGACAGATGGACTTTTTCCAGAAACTGACCAAGATGTTAATGGTAGGTTAAGCATTAAGCAACCTGAAAATAGGACAGTACATCTATTTTGCATCCCTTTGATGATATACAAGAACAGAATAATCAGTGTGCATCAAGGAGCTATCTGTCTACCCTTGTGGCAGCAACTGCTATGTCCTGGGCACACAGGTAGACTTCTTAGCCTCTCTTTAAGTTGGGCAGAGCACTGTGACTAGTTTTTGGCCAACAGAAAGTGGATGGAAATAATGGATGTCATTTCTAGGTCTGGGCCTCAAAAAGCCTCTGTGATGATGGCAGGCTCTTCCCCCACCCACTGGCTGAATGGAAAGAATTCTGAGAACCTAAGGAAGATAGAGCCACAAGCTAGGAGAAGCATGTATCTCTGAATTACTGCATAAGAAGGACACTGACAACCAAATTCCACACACTTCTACCCCTACCAATTCATACTGGACTGTGATAAGAACAATACATTTTAATTGGGTTAAACCATTGAGATTTTGAAGTCATTTGTAATAGTCTATCTTGATTAATACAACCCTATTTCCCAACTTTTATCCTGATTGCAAGTAGTAAGAGAGACTAGGGTAAATTTCTGCAGTGTCAGAGGATTGAGATAAAAGAAGGTATCAGAGACCATGCTCAACATCAGAGAATACTGCATTTTAAGGGGATTCTGGAGTTAATTTTAAAGCCTTAGAAATCCCCACAGAGCTAAAGCCATGCATGTTAGTCGCTGCTTATCTAACCAGTCCCTTCTGGACATTTTCATACTCTTGGGAGAACAGTGAATAACCTTCTCCAAACCACTTTCATATAAACCCCAAAAAGCCTATTCAACTTAAATTAATGTTAGGATCTAGTCAGATAATACCACA
The DNA here is from genome assembly GCF_018345385.1 of Vulpes lagopus. NCBI lineage: Eukaryota > Metazoa > Chordata > Mammalia > Carnivora > Canidae > Vulpes > Vulpes lagopus. The sequence continues at coordinate 5,836,269 of NC_054836.1, read as the reverse complement.
TTTCGACCTGTCTTGCTTCTGCTTTTGTGTTTTGCTGAACATAGTGATTAAGAAGAAGAAGAGTAAGTTGGTAAGTAACGTGGTGTTTGGAGGTACATTTTAAAAATGATTACACAAGGTTTGGTTGAGCACTGGACCAATGGACAATTATCGGGGAGCCAAACACTGTGGCACAAATGAGGTCTCTGGGTGCTTGCCTGAAGATATTATTGGGAAACTTTTGTTTACTTACCAGACTTGAAAGCTAAATCCTTTTTCAAGTAGCCTCTGGGTGTTAAGGACAGCAAATAAAGATGTGCTGATTGAAAACATTTAGAAAACAACTTATTATAGCCTTTAAAATAACAAGGTATTAATTCAGCTTAAAACAGAATATTCCACATTCATTTGGCCTGCTTAACAGAAACACCAAGCTTAAAAGCTGGATTCTACAGGTCATCTCTGTAAAGATGCTCCACCAAATGAAATTTAGCAGAGGCCTGGGACGAGGGCTCTAGAAAATGCTAGATTGCTCTGGCTGGTAGTTAAGAACCTGATCTTATTAATGGAAAGGGGGAAACTGGGACACTTGGGTGGCTCAGCAGTTTAGTGTCTGCCTTTGGCTCAGGGCGTGTTCCCACTCCGGGTATCAAGTCTCACATCAGGCTCCCTGTGGGGAGCCTACTTCTCCGTCTGTCTGTGTCTCTGCTTCTCCCTGTGTCTCTCAGGGATAAATAAATAAAATCTTTAAAAAAAATCTTAAAATCACTGTTCTTCCAGTGATTAATGGAAAGGGGGAAACAGATCTCCCTATCTTGGGGGTGCCCAGAGAAAGCGATGAACTGGGAAATAGCCAAGGCCCTTTGGCAGAAAGAGGTAAGAGATTTAAGAGACAGTCTCATTGTTTAGAAGAGTATCTTTGGGGCTGAGGTGGAAGAAGAAGGCTTGGGACAGTACTTTTCAGGAAGTAAATTCTATTACCCCGTTTTTAAAGGGTACAAACTAAACTTCGATGATCTTCAGACTTTCCTCATCTCTTCCACAAGCTTCATCTTTTGTTCCCTTTCCAAAGGCACTCTATTCCTTTTTCCTCCTATCCAAAATCCCAAGTTTCCATAAACAATCAGATATCCCGGAGCAGATCTGGTATTTTTCTTTTTTCTTTTTCTTTTTTTTTTTTTTTTTTTTTTTTAAGATTTTACTTATTTATACATGAGAGACACAGAGAGAGATTGAGGCAGAGACACAGGCAGAGGGACAAGCAGGCTCCATGCAGGGAGCCTAATGTGGGACTCGATCCCGGGACTCCAGGATTGCGCCCTGGGCCAAAGGCAGGCGCCAAACCTCTGAGCCACCCAGGGATCCCCCCACCTTTTTTTTTAAATATCATATTAAGTATTTACTAAGTACTAGGTATTGTACTAATGAGTGCTTTACCTCCATTATCTAAAATCCTCAGGTAGTCTGAAAATATAAAATATAAACCATTACTCCCATTATATGGATAAGTAAACTAAGGTTCAGAGATGTTAAGTACATAGCCCAAGTCTTATTGCTAGAAATTAAATTCTGGCCTCACCTCTACACCCACATTCTTTCCAGTATGCTTTGTCTACTCTAGACAATACATGCAACCAACCAGAACTCCTTAGTATGAAGATATATTCTTCACAGTGGGTGAATGTGGCATAATTTCCCCATCTTCCAACTCTGCCTCCCAAAAAGGAAAGAAGCTTTCCATTACCTTTTTTAAGGATTTATTAATTCATGAGAGACACAGAGAGAGAGAGAGGCAGAGACATAGGCAGAGGGAGAAGCAGGCTCCATGCAGGGAGCCTGATGTGGGACTCAATCCCCGGTCCTGGGATCATGCCCTGAGCTGAAGGCAGACGCTCAATCGTTGAGCCATCCAGGCATCCTGAAGCTTTCCCATTATTGAGTCAACCTGTTCAAGCTTTACTGTGAGTAAATATACAATGTATTTCGGACTTTTTTGAAGTACTGGACATGGTTCAAGTAATCTTATTCTATCCGTATTGAACTGTGAGATCCTACAGAACCCAGGCTGGAAACAGGAACTGGACAGAGGGAGTTCAGAACACAGATCCAGGTGCAGACCTCCTTCCCTGGGATTCTCTTTCTCTAGGATTCTCACACTTCTTGGGTTCTATCAAGTGTTCAGTGATGTACCACAGGCCAATGTGAGGTAGGAAATCCTTCAGATCCCACAAAATTTGGTGGGAGTAGGGGGAGTCACTGAGGCATACCAATGTAGGATGAGTGGTCAAAGAAACTAAGGAAGAAGAATGAGCAAGGATGGAGAAGGACAAGGAGAGGTCAGGCAGAAGAAGAAGAAGGAAGGAAAAGAAGAAAAGAGGGGGGCATATATACAGGGGGAGGAAAAAAGAGAAAAGGAAAAAGATGGATGATCCTTTACTCTATTTGGTCTTGTGAACTGCTGGTGTGTTCTTTATTACCAAGTATAATAACCCCTGATGGAGGCTATCAGCATGTGTTGCCAGGTCACTGGGAGAGCTACTGGTGAAGAACTGTTCCCGCAAAGGGGCCTTCACTACTTTCCTTACCCAACTGGTAACTTTGAAGCCAGAATCTCAAAAAATTACAGAATAAATGGAGAAAAAGGATATTGTTGATTTCAGTTGTAAAAGGAAAATTGTTCGTCCAGTACCCTAGGTTAAGTTCTGTCCTGTGATGCAGAAAATTCACAACAGTTTAATCTTTGTGCTGGCTGAAAAACAAAATAACAACAAACACAAAAAAACAAATGATCAATCATCATCAAATAACCCCCTCTGGGTATCTGGAAATGCACAGCAACCCTGAGCAGAGTTTAACTGACTTGAATATTTAATTGCCATAAAATAAAAGTGTTGATTTTAAGATTAAAAATAACTCATTTCCAGGGATCCCTGGGTGGCGCAGCGGTTTGGCGCCTGCCTTTGGCCCAGGGCGCGATCCTGGAGACCCAGGATCGAATCCCACGTCGGGCTCCCGGTGCATGGAGCCTGCTTCTCCCTCTGCCTCTCTCTCTCTCTCTCTCTCTCTCTCTCTCTGTGTGTGTGTGTGTGTGACTATCATAAATAAATAAAAATTAAAAAAAAAATAACTCATTTCCTTAGAAACCCAAATTCTTAGTTTTAATAATGAAATCCTTTAGTGTAGTTGCTTATACTTTCAGTGGATCAGCTATTTAATTTATAATAGTTAAAGAAACAAGAGGTAAACATCAAGCAAAGAGAACAATGCATATTTTTTCCTTACTCTGAAAGGTACTCAAGAAACAGGGAACCCTGGGTGGCGCAGGGGTTTGGCGCCAGCCTTTGGCCCAGGGCGCGATCCTGGAGACCCAGGATCAAATCCCACGTCGGGCTCCCGGTGCATGGAGCCTGCTTCTCCCTCTGCCTGTGTCTCTGCCTCTCTCTCTCTCTCTGTGACTATCATAAATAAATAAAATTAAAAAAAAAAAAAGAAACATCTAAGGATCTGTCTATTCTCCATCCAAAGAAAATGTTCTTTCCTAATTTTTTGTTCTAGAATCTAAAGTGGTTTTTGGGGAGTGGGGAGGAGTTATTTTAAAGTGCCATAAAAGATTCTTCTGGGGACAAAAAAAAAAGATTCTTCTGTATCTGGAATCCCTTTAATAAGTGTTAGCAAAAAAGGTCAATTTGCCAATGGTTAAATTCTGGCTAATGAACAATTTCAGAGTAACTTCTTCTGGGCCCAGAGAAAAAGTAGTCTCTGTTAGAATTCATATTCCAGAAATCTCTACTCTGATTGACCACTTTCAGAGATAAACTTGAACTTCTGTGTCTACTCCATAAAGAGGATAAAGTCTCAGTCTTAATCCTCTTATCCTTTATACAGGATAAAGGCTGCCTCCTAGGTGCCAGACAACAACTCAGAGCCCCTTTATCTGAACCTTCAAAGTAAGGATAATCATTTTAAAACAGTGTAATTGGTCAAGTCCCCATTTTTTTTAAGTCCCCATTTTTAAAAACCCATTTTTAGTAAGATGTCATCACTTTAACCTAGTGATCAGTATCAGGCTTAACAATAAATAGTGGGACAACCAGATGTTATGTACAACCTAATAGTGATGTAGGAGGAAGCACACAGCATTACCTATGAGGCATTCTTACCAAAATGTTTAATCTGATTCTTATTGGGCCTTTAGATTCAATTTTGAGCTTACAAAAAAAATACAGAGAACAGAAGAACAAGTTTAACAACACCATGAGAAAACAATCAGACAAATCAAGAAGGTGGGACATTCTGTAGAATTAGTCCAGAATCATCAAGAAGTCAATGTCTTAAAAATAAAATGTATGTGGGTGTGGTGCAAGGAGACAGCTCTAGAATTCAGACCCATAAGAAACATAATAACCAAATGAAATATGTGGCTCCTGTTTGAATTAATCATTTTTAGAAGACTTTTGGGGGAGGAAGAAATGAGTTTTTTTTTAAGTTATTCTTAAAGGGTATAGAGTTTATTTATAATAAGGAAAAAGTTCTAGAAATGTGGTGGTTGCACAACACTGTGAATGTACTTAATGCCACTGAATTATGCACTTAAAAATGGTAAATTTTACATTATGTATATTTTCCCACACAATTTTTTAAAAAGACGTTTTGGGGACAAATAGGGAATATTTGGATATGGATATTAACTGCTATTGAAAAATTATCTGAATCTTATTAAGTGTGCTAATAGAATTGCATTTACCTAAGAAAGATGTGTTTATTATTTAAAGGTGAATGTTGAAGTATTTAGTATAAATATATTTAGTATATTTTTAGTGAAATATATATATTTCTATAGCTTGCTTTAAATTACTTCAGACCAAAAAAGCCAAAAGGAAAATGAAGAATATATGACACAATTTTAGCAACTGTTTAATCTAGGTGATAGATAATGGATGTTCATTATACTATTTTGATTCCTTTTCTGTATACACCAGAATTTTGCAAAAGAGAAGGAAATCATGAACAAATAAATCACTTCTGTGTACAATGAAACAAACCCTGATTGCAGTTCTTTTTTTCTTTTTCCTTTTTTTTCAAGCGATTTATTTTTGAGTAATCTCTACACCCAATAGGGGGCTCAAACCCACAACCCTGAGATCAAGAGTCGCATGCTCCACCGACTGAGCCAGCCAGGTGCCCCAACAAAAACTCTGATTACAGGTCTGAATTAGAAATGTGAGTTACCCAGACGTGATGCTCTCTAGAAAACCAAACTTTCCGGAGGTAAGAAGATGGGTGGCACAGCATGACAGTTGGTGGTCATAATCGTTTAACAGAGATGTCACATCTAAGAAAACAGCCCAAAAGAAAGTTCGAAAGAATGAAGAGAAAGTTTCAACCCAAAACCAGAGTGCAGGAAGTCTGCATAGAGAATCATTGCTCTCAGCCATAACGGCTCCCCAGCAACCCCCTATATCCTCCTTCTTTCGGGGGGGTTTGGGTTACTTAATCATACTGAACAGCAGCCTGGTGCCGTTTCTGGGAGCTACCCAGAAAGGAAAAGGACTGTTCTCATCAAAGGCACCCATTTACAAATCAGTGCACCAGAAGACATGTCTCTAGCTGTGTCTCTTCTAAAGCTTTATGAAGCTCATTGCCATCCTCATTTTCTTTGTGAATAGAACTTTATTGTACCATGACTAGAAGTGCACAGAGAAGGGAAGAAGGCTTTGAAAACAAAACAAAACAAAGACAAAACAACCCACCACACCAAGTACTAATAAAATAAAGCTCTAGGAATATAGATGGATGGCTTCCCCTGCACAAAATATCTGGTAACATCTGCAAAAACACTTCATTTATACCAAAAACTGTAACCTTACTATAAAACACAGATTGCTTTACTAATTCGGCAATTTCCTTCCAGGTTAAAATTTTACTCAGAAATCTTGACATGAGCATCTTCCTCTAATGGGTCTTTGGTTTCAAGGAACGGTAAAGGCGTTCTTTCACGGAGGCCTTCTGCTCAGGTTTGCTTTGAGCCTGCCCTCTCCACTATCTGCATCTCTCTATATCTCTGTCAAAAATCTTCCCACTAAGATCATCTAGAAGAGGAACATCCATCTACCTCTTCTCATCCTCTCCTCCCTTTTCTGCAAGAGGAGACAGTAACTCTCTGATTGTAGGCATAGAGCCACATTTACAGTGAGTACAGTCACTGGACTTCTTCCTTATCTCCTCCCCTCCTCTTCTTGCTCTCTACCTTTCCCTCTGTTTTGTTCTATTTCCTTCTTTAAGGGGGCCACAATGTTAGGAGGGCATTTCCCTTTCATGCACTGAAGTTCAGCCATCTGGTTCATTTGCGATACTCCCAGATGCTTTGATTGCTCTCTTATCACACCCAGCATAGGATGATAAAATTGCAAGATTCAAGTTTAGGCTTAGGGCAAGAAAAAAGCACCTTAAATCTTCTATCTTGGCTCTGAGATCTAGGCCAGTTTACTAGAGAGCTCTTCATTAGCATTTTAGGCACAACTTGATAAATGAAATGTTATATTACAGTTGGTTCTATCCCCTGAGGGATAAGGGTGATACCTGTTCTAAACCTGGGTTTAGAGGTCCTTAGATCCCTTGGCTTAATAGTTCTCTCTCTCTCTTTATATATAAATTATACAAATTATATATATATATATCAGCTTTATTGAGCTTTACACCACGTACCATACAATTCACCTGTTTAAAGTATACAGCTCAATATATATTTTTTAAGTATATTCAGAGTTATGCAAACATAACCATGGTCAATTTTAGAATATTTTATCACCCCAAAAAAGAATCCTTGTACCCGTTAACCATCAGTCCCCATTTCCTCCTAACTTCTTCCATCAAACCTCAGCAATTAGACAATCACTACTCTATTTTTCAGTCTCTATAGATTTGCTTTTCCAGACATTTCATATAAATAGAATCAGCCTTTTGTGACTGGCTTCTTTTAAATAGCGTAATGTTTTTCAAGGTTTATCCCTGTTGTATTTCTTTCCTCCTTTTTATTGCCAAATAATATCAATTGTATGGATTTACCATATTTTACTCAACCATTCATTAGCTGGTAGACATTTGGGTTGTTCCTGATTATGTTTTTTTTTAAGTTTATTTATTTATTTATTTATTTATTTATTTATTTATTTATTCATTAATTTATTTAAGTAATCTCTACACGTAACATGGGGCTCCAACTCATGACCCCAAGATCAAGAGTTGCATGCTCTTCAGCCTGAGCCAGTCAGGTGCCCCGGGTTGTTTCTATTTTTTTTTTGTTTCTATTTTTGATTACTATGAATAATGCCGCTGTTACCATTCATGTACCGTTTTGTTCGTCCCTTTTTGTTGTATATCTAGGAGTGCAGTTGCCAGTTTATATGGTAGCTCTATGTTTAATCTTTTGAGGAACTTGCAGACAGATTTCCAAAGTGGTATAAACCCATTTTACATTCCCACTAGCAATGCATGAAGATTCCAACTTCTGCACATCTTGCCAACCTTTGTTATTATCTGTCTTTTTGATTATAGCCTTTCTAAGGGGTTTGAAGTAGTATCTCATTTTGCTTTTGATCTGCATTTTCCTCATGGCTAATGATATTGAGCATCTTCTCATAAGTTTATTGGCCTTTTGTACATCTTCCTCAAAAGAATGATTATAGCAATCCTTTCTCCAATGGGAAAGTGTTTCCCATAAAAATGAAAAAATTAGAAAATAGAGACTAAACTAAAGGAATTATGGGTACTTAATATAGATAATATTTTTTCTACCAACATTATTTTAAAATGGAACATATTATCTTATGATGATACACAGATAGTACAAAAGAATGGACTAGCTAATCTAGATAATTGTTCTCACTTTGGCAGCACATATACTAGATAATCTATATAATTATCATCTTAAGGATGGTACATATTATATATTTGGGGGAGTGAAATGGGTTAGGTATTCTTTGCAAACACTCTAATTATGGGCAAGAGAAACACATCATTGGGCACATTTGGGTCATATGACATATCTGCCATGTAGTACAATATTAAAATAAAAATGAGAATGAAATTAATATGCTAATAAAATCCAAGTAGAATTGGTTAGATGTTGAGATTCCAGGTAGACTACAAACCTGAGGAATGTACTTCTGGGATGTAGACGTATAATCGTTTTAGAAACACAAAGTGGCATCAGTAATAAATGCATTGAGTCCATAGAAAAAATTCTTCTCACCTTGTTTCTATGAATACATTTCATATGTTAATGTGGGAAATTTTTTTTAAAAAGCAATTTTTGCATATCCCCCCCAAATTCTTTGTCCATTTTTTAAAAATTTTTATTTATTTATTTTATTTATTTATGATAGTCATCACAGAGAAAGAGAGAGAGAGGCAGAGACACAGGCAGAGGGAGAAGCAGGCTCCATGCAGGGAGCCTGACGTGGGATTCGATCCCGGGTCTCCAGGATTGTGCCCTGGGCCAAAGGCAGGCACTAAACCGCTGCGCCACCCAGGGATCCCTCTTTGTCCTTTTTTAAGTTAGGTTAAAATTTTAAATTAACTTGTAAGTATTATTTATATATTCTAGAGACAAGTTTCTTATCAGATGTAAAATTTGCAAATATTTTCTCCCATTCTATAAGTTGTCTTTTCACTTTCTTAGTGATATCCTATAAAACATGCAAGTTTAAATTTTGAAGAATTTTAATAGCTTTACCTCATATTAGGTCAGTGATCCATCTTGAGTTAATTTTTGTTAACTCATTGTTTTGCATATGGATACCCAGTTGACCCAGCATCATTTGTTGAAAAGACAATTCTTGCTGTGCTGAATTGCCTTGGCACTCTTGTCAAAAATCAATTGACCCTAAATGTAAGGGTTTATTTCTGAACTCTTTATTCCTTTCCACTGATCTATATGTATATCCTTAGACAATACCACAGTATTAATTACTGTCCTCCAATTTTTTTTCAAGTTTTTTGGGCTGTTTTGGGTTGCCTTTCCATATGAATTTTAAGATCAGCTTGTCAATATCTGGGAGAAAATACAGCCAGAATTTTGATAGGAGTTGGGTTGAATCTGTAAATCAGTTGTGGTAGTATTGCCTTATTAACTATTAAGTTTTTTGACTCACAAATATGGGATGTCTTACCATTTCCTTAGGTATTCTTTAATTTTTTTCAACAGTGGGGTACCTGGGTGGCTTAGCAGTTGAGCATCTGCCTTTGGTTCAGGATGTGATCCAGGTCTGGGGATCTAGTCCTGCATCAGGTTTCCTGGGAGGAACCTGCTTCTCTCTCTGTCTATGTCTCTGCCTCTCTCTCTCTCTCTGTGTGTGTCTCTCATGAATAAATAAATAAAATCTTTAAAAAATTCTTTTCTTTCAATAATATTTTGTAGTTTTCTTTGTAAAAGTTTTACATTCCTTTTATTAAATTTATTCCTAAGTATTTTATGCTCTTTGATGCTATTGTAAATGAAATTGTTTTCTGGATTTGGGGAGGAGATTTCTCATAGTTAATGAACAGAAATAAAACTTATTTTTATTTATTTACTTAAAAATTTTTTTCAAAGATTTTATTCATTTATTTGACAGAGAGAGTACAAGCAGGCAGAGCAGCCGGCAGAGGGAGGGAAAGAAGCAGGCTCCCCATTGAGCAGAGAGCCTGACATAGGATTCAATTCCAGGACCCTGGGATTATGATTCAAGCTGAAGGTAGATGCTTAACTGGCTGAGCCACCTAGGCACCCTAAACTTTTTTTTAAAGATTTATTTATTTATTTATTTATGATAGACATAGAGAGAGAGAGAGGCAGAGACACAGGAGGAGGGAGAAGCAGGCTCCATGCCGGGAGCCCAACATGGGACTCAATTCCGGGACTCCAGGATTGCGCCCTGGGCCAAAGGCAGGTGCCAAACCGCTGAGCCACTCAGGGATCCCCTCAGCACCCTAAACTTGGTTTTTATGTGTATTGATCTTGTACTCTGCAACCTTGATGAGGTTTTTATTAATTGTAATAGTTTTTCAGTGGATTCTTTGGAATTTTTTATGTACAAGATCATGTCATCTAGAAATAGATACTTTTTCTTCTTCCTTTCCAATCTGCATGCCTTCTATTTCAGTTTTTTGCCTAAATAACATGGGTAGAACCTGTAGTACAAAGTTAAATAAAAGTGGCAAGAGTACTTTTCTCTTGTTCTTGAACTTAAGAGCAAAACATTTATTTATTTTTATTTTTTATTTATTTTTTTTAAAGAGCAAAACATTTAGTCTTTCACTGTTAAGTATGTTAGCTGTGGGTTTCTTATAGATGTCCTTTATCAAATTAAGAAAGTTCCCTTCTATTCTAATTTTGTTGATTTTTTTTATCATTAATGGATGCTGATATTGTCAGATGCTTTTTTCTGCATTTATTGAAATGATCGTGTGTTTTTTGTTTTTTATTCTATTGATATGATATATTAAATTAATTAATTTTAGTATGTAAAACCAACTTTGCATTTCTGGGATAATTCCCATCTGATCACTGTGTAACATCTTTTTTCTTCAAGTTTTAAAAAATTATAGTAATATACACATAACATAAAATTTACTAACTTAAACATTTTTAGGTATACAGCTTAGTGGTATTAATATATTAAATATATTCATAATGCACAACCACTACCACTGTCCATCTCCATGACTCTATTAATCTTGCAAAACTGAAACTGTATATCCATTAAACAGTTCCTCCCCATTACTTCTTTTCCCCATGCCCAGGCGCTATTCTATCTTCTGCCTCTATGATTTTGACTACTTTAGGAACCTCATATAAGTGAAATCAGTATTTGCCTTTTTGTGACTGGTTTATTTCACTTAGCATAATATCCTCAAGTTTTATCCATGTTGTAGCATATTGCAGAATTTCCTTCCTTTTAAGGCCAAATATTTCATCCTATGTGTATAACACATTTTGCTTACCCATTCAACCATTGATGAACACTAGAGTTGCTTCCATGTTTTGGCTACTGTGAATAATGCTACTGTGGGTGTGGTATGCAAATATCTTTTTGAGACTCTGCTTTCAGTTCTTTTTTTTTTTTTTTAAAGATTTTATTTATTTATTCATAGAGACAGAGAGAGAGGCAGAGACACAGGCAGAGGGAGAAGCAGACGTCATACAGAGAGCCTGACGTGGGACTCGATCCAGGGTCTCCAGGATCATGCCCTGGGCTGCAGGTGGCACTAAACCGCTGCGCCACCGGGGCTGCCCTGCTTTCAGTTCTTTTGGGTATATATCCACAAGAGCAATTGCTGGATCATATGGTAATTCTATTCTTAAATTTTTGAGGAATTGCCATACTATTTTTCCATAGCACCTGCTTCATTTTACATTCCCACCAACAATGCAGAAAGTCTCTGATTTCTCTATATCCTCATCAGCATTTGTTGTCTGTTTTTTTCTGAGAATAGCCATCCTAATGGGTATGAAATAGTGTCCCATTATAGTTTTGATTTGCATTTCCCTAATGACTAGTGATGTTGAGTATCTTTTCATTTGGTCATTTGTATATCTTCTTTAGAGAAACGTCTATTCAAGTTTTTCAGCCATTTTTTAATTAGTTGTTTTTTAGGGGGTTTTATGTTACTGAGTTTCAGGAATTCTCTATATATTCTAGATATTAATCCCTTACCAGATACATGATTTGCAAATATTTTATTCCATTCTATATTTAGTTTTGTTCTATTGAATATGCCATCTCACTGTCCTCTGCCCTCCATTGTTTCAGGTAAGAAGTCAGCGTTATTCGGGTTCTGTATGTAATGAGTTGCTTTTTCTTTGCTGATTTCAAGATTTTCTCTTTCTTTCTCTTTCAACATTTTTATTATCCTGTTCTGGATGTGGATCTCTGTGTTTATTCTACTTAGAGTTAGTTGAGTTTCTCGGATATGTAGATTAATATTTTTCATCAAATTTTCAGCTATTATTTCTTCAAATATTTTTCTGCTCTGCTTTCTCTCCTCTCTTTCTAATAGTCCCATTATGCATATGCTGATATGCTTAATGGTATCCCACATTTCTCTGAAGTTCTGTTTATATTTCTTTTTTTCTTTCTCTATATTCTTGTAGATATGTATCTATCTTCAGATTTGTTGATTCTTTCTTCTACCAGTTCAAATGTACTATTGAGCCCCTCTAGTGAATTTTGCTTTTCTATTCTTGCACTTTTCAAGTTTAGAAAATCCATTAGTTTTTTTTAATAATTTATATCTCCTGACTGTTTATGAGATATTGTCATGATATCTTCTTTGCTTTCTTTCTCTTTTTTTCAGATTTTATTTATTTATTTGACAGAGAGAGAGAGAGAGAGGAAGAGAGTGCACAGAAGTCGGAGGAAGATCAGAGGAAGAGGAAGAAGCAAGCTCCTTGATGAACAGGGAGTCTGATTCAGGGCTTGATCCCAAGAACCTGGGATCATGACTTAAGCCAAAGGCAGATGCTTAACTGACTGAGCCACCCAGGGGCCCCACCTTCTTTGCTTTCTTCATCATGGTTTCCTTTAGTTCTCTGAACATACTTATAATAGCTGCTATGAAGTCTTTGTCTGCTAGTTTGGGTATCTGGGCCCTCTCACAGGGAGTTTCTATTGACTGTTTTTTTTTTCCTCCTGTGTATGGGTCACATCACACTTTTCTGTCTCATTTCATTCTCATAATTCTTTGCGTGAAAACTGGACATTTTATTTTTTTAAATTTTTGTTTATTTATGATAGTCACAGAGAGAGAGAGAGAGAGAGAGAGAGAGAGAGAGGCAGAGACACAGGCAGAGGGAGAAGCAGGCTCCATGCACTGGGAGCCCAACGTGGGATTCGATCCCGGGTCTCCAGGATCGTGCCCTGGGCCAAAGGCAGGCTCCAAACCACTGCGCCACCCAGGGATCTCTGGACATTTTATTTATTTTAACTAAACACTAGGCCAAACATGGAGCTTAAACTTATGACCATGAAATGAAGAGTTGCATGCTTTACCAACTGAGTCAACCAAGTGCCCTGAAAAATGGACATTTTATCTTAAAAGATGTATTTATTTGAGAGAGAGAGAGACAGAGAGAGAGAGCACATATGTTCACAAGTCGGGAGGTGCAGAGGAAGAAGGAAAAAGAATCCTCTAGCAGACTTCCTGCTGAGCACAGAGCCCAACACAAGGCTTGATCCCACTACCCTGAGACCACAACTTGAGCTGAAACCAAGAGCCAGCCGCTCAACTGACTGAGTTATCCAGGCACCCCCCAAAATGGACATTTTTGATAATATAGTGCAGCAACTCTGGATACTGATCCCTTCAACTTTATTGTTTATTTTTGAGCTTATGAACTTACTGTAGTTTGCTTTTTTATTTCTTTATTGAGCTTATTTCTTTAGTGACTTAGCTAGATTATTTTAATGAAGTCTATTTCCCTGCAAGGCAGAAACTCCATAGTTGCTCCTCAGAAAATACATGCTTGGACATATATATGCAATCATCCTAGAATGACAGTGATTTTAACACAGTTCTCTTGGACTGTCTTTATCCCTGATCTCTCTGTTGAATTATCTATGTTGGTCTGACCCCTCGCCCTTAGGCTCCATTTGTTGCTAGCTAATCACCTTATTGTTTTCAATATGCCCTGAGGCATAAATTGCTTCTTGGTCTGATCCAATTAAATTTAAGCCCCTCGCAGGGGTAATTTTTGAGGCCAGTCTTTGAGACTTCTGACCCCAGAAAAGCTCTTCCTAGCTATCTTTCCCCCTGTTTCTCTCTGGTAAGCTAGCTGGCCTATGGTCTAGCTTTTGTTGCTCTCAAGAGCTACTGGCTCCCTCTTAATTGCTTCTCACCGAATTTCCATTGTTTTCTAGATCTTTCAGCTTGAGCTTCCCCACACTCTAGTCCAAACAGAGTCAGTTCACTTGTGGAGAGCTTGAGTCCTCTGTTCTTATTACCTTCATCTTCCCCTGGTAAAAATCTCAGAGACTCTCTTCTTGGACTGGGTGCAGGGACAGTGACTCACTTCTCTTGGAGTGATACCCCTATTTACAAGCAAGGTAGATACAGTAGCCTCTGGTCTTCTTGCCCTCGTCTCCCTTCGCAGAACAACAACTTTATCATTATTTTTTAAAAGATTTTATTTTCAAGTTATCTCTACACCCAGTGAAGGGCCTGAACTCATGACTCTTGAGATCAAGAGTCACATGTTCTACTGACTGAGCCAGCTAGGCACCTGTAGGACAACAACTTTAAATGGCTGTTTTAATAAAGATTAATTTTTGCTAGTTATGGTTATTTTTCAGAAGTGGGTCTGTGGATCTCCTCATACCATCATTCCAGAAATTTGCCCCTAATTGGGATCTTAATATCAGTAAACCTTTCCTTGACTGCCAGTAATATCTTTCTGAACTTCTCTGGTCAGGATTTGAGTTCTGATGGAAAATAAGTAGAATATTAGAAGACTAAACTAGAGGTGAATTTGGAGGTAAAGTTACTAATAAATCACCCCTGAAAAAAGAAAACTTTATAGAGAGGCTCTATAAAGAGAACCATCAGACTTGAGCATTCTAAGCATAGAATACCAGCATATACTGATCAAAACAAACCACTAAACCAGGTATGAGGAAACAAAGTTTCTCATTCTTAGCTCTCTTCTGGCTTTTCTGGGTGATCCTGAGTAAGCTAGTCAACCTCCTCTGAGCTCCAGTTTCCACAAATAGTATATTATGTTAAAGGATTTGTCTCACTGCAGGTCCCACAAACAGGGCATGTGGTTTAGATCTGTTTATGTGAAGTGACTTTCACTAAATCTTTCCTACTGCCTCCTGCTGTCTCTTATGATTGACATCATGCATCTGGGAAGTATCTGTCGCGCTTTGAGAATTAGCACTGCTTTGGATCTATGAACTCTCCACTGAGCTTTGGCCTATAAGCACCATGTTCTAAATACCTTGAACTTGTATGAGGAAGAAAAGTCACAGAGGCTTATCCCTGTCCTCGTTGAATGTTTTGATTTATCAAAGAAAAGGGAGTAGGACATTTGGAATTTCCAGCTCTGATTGCCTGGTTATAGTCTACCATTTCAAGCCAGAATTATATCTCATCCTCCACAGGCACTCATGTTTCCGGTTATTTAAAATGAAGTTGATTCCTAGACAATTTGTCTCACAATTATGCCAACTATCTTTGGAACAAAGTTTGCCTCCAGTAGAATCTTTACAAAAGCCTATGGCCCTGACTTAATTTTTACTGACTTCTTAATAAGCACTGCCACAAACTATTTGAATATTTTGGAGATCAAGATTAATAAGTACCCTTAGTCGTTAAGATGGTTAAAAACAGTTTCCCTCCAAAGATTACATTTAACAACAGGATGGTGACTCTGGCCAAAAAACCCCGGGTCTGAATTGAGAGCAACTGACCAAACCAAGGTCAACCTAGTGGGCTTACTTGTGACATCCCAACCATCGTACCTGGCAGGCAATTTTTGCAGTACAAGAAAGTTGTTTAAAACTTAAGGGCCTGTGGCACCTGGGTGGCTCAATATGTTAAGCATCTGGCTCTTGGTTTCAGCTCAGGTCATGATCATATGGGTTGTGAGATCGAGCACTTTGTCGGGCTCCATGCTCAGTGGAGAGTCTGCTTGAAGATTCTCTTCCCTTGCCCCTCCCCCAGCTCCTTCAAACAATATTTCTCTCAAATAAATTAGGTAAATCTTAAAAAAAATGGGGCCCCAATAGAGATTTATTGCTTAATGGTTTGGAAAAGAGATAGTTATGATGGTTATACAAGATTATGAATGTATTTAATGCCACTGAACTGTACATTTAAAAATGGTCAAAATGATAACCTTCATATATTTTACCACCAAAAAAAGAAATCCACCTGGAGCCCCAGTGCTGCTGACTCTCTGTCCAGAATGTTCCTCAAATTGTTTAATAATAACATTGAATCTGAGGCTTTGCCAGCACCTGAATTTCTCAAAGAGCTCCAAAGGTTGTCTTAGTATTATTGCCATCAGCATGGCAAATGGAAAAAATATTTTATGTTCCCATATTTTGTGCCTATGTCTCAGGAAACTTGGAAATAATATGAAGCTACTTAGTATCCAGGGATGCAGAAGGGCTTAAGACGGGTGAATGTACATTTGGTGTTAGCCTGAGTTGGCATCCACTTCCCTGTGCCCTCATTAAGTGGTACCTGAAATAACTAGCAGGATCATTAAGTGGCTTACCCTAATCCCTCTAAATTGTTAGACTTAATCTAGAATTATGACGATATGACTCCAATTAACTGTCAATAGTTTTTGAACATCCTTTTTTATTGACTATGTCTTTTTCCTGTTTATCTGTTAGCCTGCCACAGCCTTGTGACCCAAGGCTTGGAATGGATCAGCCCTCCTACTCACTCCCTCCTGCGCACACCATGTCTCCATGGTAACAGCTTGTCAGGCCCTGCTTGGTGCAGGTTCTGAAGACCTCTCATCTGCAGCCTCAGGCCTGCACAGATTCAGTCTTAATAAGCCAGGCTTCTGAGTAGAAGCTCCATCTCACTATCTGGCAGGGTTTGAAATTGTCCTTAAGCCTCCTTTAGGGTACACCTGAGAAGTTGCCAGTGCCACTGACCTTTCTCCATTGCTATTCAGGGCAGTGTCAGGGTTTCTGTCTGGGATTCCTGCTTCAACCTGAGCGCATCATCTCCTTCCAGCAAGTTCTCCTTCTATCATCTTCCTCCATCCAAAAGTTGAGAGCCATTCTGAATGTTTCAGGCCCTACCTGTGGCTGATTACCAAGGTCAGTTGGCACAACTGCTTTGTATCTCTCCAACTCCTCTTTCTCTGCATCACAATTGCTTTTGCTATGGTTCAGGCCCACATCAGTTCCAATTACAAGATCCTCCAACCTGATCTTCCTACTTCCATGTTTGCTTTCTTTGCATTCAATCTCTACATTACAACTAGGGAGAAAAAAGCAGACCTGACATGTTCTTCCTGCACCAAGAGTTAGCATTTCCCGCTATCCTCATGGTGGACTTCAGACCCACTTGCATGAAACACAAAATTATGCCCTTGTAATCTGACCCCTGCTCACCTCTCCAGGATCATCTCTTGCCCCATCCCCTGCATATTCTCACTTCAGCCATACCAAAATACTTTACTTCTCCAATGAGCCACCTGTTCCCTGTCAACTTTGTGCCTGCACTGCTGCCTCCTGCACTTGGACTGTCTCTCCTCCTTCCTTGTGTATAAGCTTTTCACACATTCTTGGGGGAAGTTTTTCCAACTCTTGAATCTTAAGTGCCTCTTCTAAGTTCTCCTGGAGCTCCTGTTTTTACTCCCCTTTCTACCTCTTTGCTGAACTGTCAACTCCCCAAGAGTAGAGTGTGCCAACCTCTATCTCAGTTCCTAACATATTCACTCAAATGCTTGTTGTATAAGTGAAAGAATGAAGAGTAAGCCTCTGGAATAAAAAATGGCTTACCCTAATCACCACATGCTGATTATAAGAACATTATTTTCCAGAGTCTTCTGTTATTGAGCACCATTCATCCACCAGATTGGATCAGCTAGAAATTTGCTACGCCACCAGGACACTGCAATTTGGACTGCTGGCCACTGTCCTTGGGGACATTTCTACAAATGGGTCAGTTGCCCCAGCTCAGCTCTAGCTAGTTCTGGTTGCCTCCTTTTTGCTGGTCACTAGGGAGGTCCCTGCTGGCCTCGTGGCTGAACCCGTGTGGCTTCCATTAGCAGCTGGAGCGCCATTCCTAAGAGCTGAGAAAGTGAGTCAGCCCTCGTTTCATTGCCCAGGGAAGATTCCTTTCTCACTGGTTATGCAATGTCAACCAGGCTGTGTTTTCCTTAGTGCAATCCAAGATATGGAGTCATGGTAAGAGGATAAAATGGCAGACATTCTCAGGAATAGATACAATTTGTTATGTTTCTCAGGAGGATTTGAGGAGGTAGGGGCCAAGGCAGGATGAGGAAATTGCATTCAATTCAATACAATTGCAATTGTATTATAGGTAAAGGAATAAAGCAAAGGAGGAGTTGAATCTATATGTATACTTTCCCCCCAGAGAGTTTAATGGATTATGTGGGAAAGAGCCAGAAAAAGAAAGACCTCTCATCAGAGGTGGGTTCCCACCTATGTGAGTACATGGTATTAAAGAGCCCTCAGCCCTGTTCCATCCACTTATTCCTAAATTAACACATCTCTCATCCTCCAGAAATTAGAAACCAACCTTTTGCTGTGAACCTGGATAAGATGAAAACAAGAATGGATTTTGCCTCAAATTGAGTTTCCTTGCTACCAGTAAAGGCTTACACATACAGGGAGGAGTAAGGATTTTAAGAAGAGGAGGTAGCAAAGCAAAGGCACAATCTCATTTTCTCCCCTGCAGTAAGAAAGCAAAAGATCCATTAGATGAGAAAATGTATGTGAAAGCACTTAGCACAGTGCTTGGCAAATAGATGGGATTCAATAATATTGACTTTTTTTGTTTTATCTATGCTCAGTGTAGGGACCCATAAGACAGTTTAGTGTGTAGGAAGACTAACAAGGGAGCCAGTGGGAGTAGGGAAGTGTTCTCTACCTGGATGGTAGTTAAAATTTTGCCATTAGAATTTCTTTCCTTTGACTCTATTTAAAAGCAAATACTAATTATAGATAAAACACATTATCTGATACACACATATATTAATACTTTTACAGTCAGTAGTGGAAAGAACATAAACATCATAGACGGGGTAAGTACAAATTTTCTATTTCTCAAAGCTAGACAAAAACCTGTCTGAATTAGAATGCTTTTATTCTTATAACTTCTATTTAGAGAAATAATTTTAAGGTGTATAAGGTTCTTGTAGAGATGAGACAGCAGTGTAGAAACCAAGGAACAACTAGGTCATTTGCCTCAGTACTGAGGCACTTTTAAAATCAGACATGTTAGGAGTAGTACAAGATCTTGTTTGTAGACAACCTAGAAAGTGATAGTTGAGGCCAAAGGAAAACAGAAATTGCTAGCACTTTTATGCATTTAAAGTGCTTAAAGGGCAGCTTCTAATTCTACTTTATGTACTTGAATACTACCAAATCCTAGAACAGCATTCATAGTACTTAAAAGTGCTCAATAAATGTTTGTTTAACCAAAACCAAACTAAAAACCAAAATAAACCAAAACCAATCTGGTACTTGTTGACACCAGTCACCTATGTGCCACACTAGGTTCAATAAAACTCTCAGGTTAATAAAAGCTCCGAAAACAAAGTACCTACATTCTATATTTGTGCAGCACTATCCCACATTCTCAACAGTTCCCTGAGATATGTAGTCTTTACTGCATCCATTCGTAGGCAAAGGAATCGTGTCACAACAGGTAAAGGGGCTTACTCAGATTAGTAAGGAAATTAATATTTACCTAGAGTCTAAGATTCCTAACTCCAAAATTAATGGACAAAAGTAAAAGACTAAACAACAACAACAACAACTTTTAGGGGAGTGAAAGAGATTCCCCTTAGTATTTTAATAAAGAACTATTACAACCTATAATTAAAAGACAGACCTCAACAGAAAAGTTGGCGAAGGATGCAAACTAATAAATCATAAAAAGAGATCTCTGTAGCAATCAGAGAAAGGCTCTGCCTAAAAGGTGAGTTTGGAGCTCTCTGCTAAGTGGCCTAGCCCAGAACGTATAGCTGAGGTTGAAGATAAATGGGCCTTTTTCCTTGCCCTCATTGCAAATCTGAATCTTGCGATTTTAACACCCTCCACCGGGAGTGAAGACATTAGAAATCCAGGCGCACTGGGAAGAATGGGTCAGCATTGTTGGGGCTTCATGGATAAATACAGCCAACGAGGAGGAAGGCCTAGGGCAGCCTCACAGAGCCTTTGGGTCCCCTGATATTCCTTGGGAAGAAAATCAAGCTTTGTCTGGTTCTGTGCAGAACCCCTAAAGTTTAGCTACTCAAAGTATGGTTCTTGAACATCTCCAGGAAGCTCATAGAAATGTAGGACCTCTGGTGCCCACTCTAGGCTTCTTGAACCAGAATCTGCATTTTAGCAAGCTTCCCAGGTGATGTTGATGCCTATACACACTGGAGCTTGAGAAACACTGCCCTGGGGATCTGATGCAGGGTTTCCTCATTGTAGGTGCTCCGTAAATGTCTGCTGATCAAATGAAAGACTGGACAGGGTATCTGGAGTCCCTCTCTAAAGTAAATCATCTGACTTACCAAAAGCTAGTGGCTATCCATGCTGAGTAAAGCATTGACCATCTTACAAAGGACCTTAATAAGATTAACAAATTAATAACAGCATTCTGGTGTTGGTATTTTCTACAGTTGAACTCAGAGTTTCTTATTAATATTATTTCACTAGGCTTCTTTATATGCCCAGGAGGCACCAACAAGGCACCAGTTCTTGTCTATTGCCCTTTCTGGAAAGCACTGAGAATGTAAAATCAAACAGATAAACACGAGAATAACAAATTTGAAAATGCTGGAGAAAAGGGACCCCACCAATGTAGGACACTGCTCTTTTACCTGACTTTCACAGAAAAGGCACTCCGTATGTTTTTGCCTTGTACCTTATGGGCCTGTGTATGTGGAAGGGGTGATGGTGAAGAGGGAAAGAAGAAAAACAAGAGACTAAGGATTAAGGACCCCTGCACTGTCCCATGAGCCCACACAAGCAGAGTCACCAAACCTGGTCATTCAGGTGCTTGTGAAGCAGCTGTACACCATCATCATTATCATCATTATGCTCATCATCACTTTTAATCCACTTGCTGTCTGCCAACGTCTTTACTGAGCCTACCATCTTAGTAGTGACCCAAACCTTAACTTCAGGGTTGGTCACAGACCGTAGGCTGCCAGGAAACCAGTTAAAAGGAGGGAGACAAAAGGGATCCAGAGAATGGAGAAACATTCTGAGTTCCACTAATGAGTAAGGTGACTCACGGCTGACTCAGACTAGTGAAGATGAGCCTGGGAGATGGGAGGCGGTGCAGGGCAGACCTCAAAGGAGCTCTGCCGAAATGCTCAAATGGGAGCTGGGAGGCCAGAGATGTGGTGTTATTTAGAGAACTGCCTGCAGCTCTGGTGTTGGAAGGAGGAGCAGATCCAGAAAACAGAGGAAGAAAAATGCACTTGAGGCCAGAAACTGAGTTGTGAATCTGTAGTGTCCTGTGCTTTGACAAATGTGTAAATTCTCTAGTGACATTGACCTGCTCTTTGGCAAATCTCAGAATACAAACTCCACAGGAATTCATTGTCATCAGGTTGCTGGGGAGTAGAAGTAAATTAAGTACCACCCTTCATTTTTCTAATGCCCTCAGAAAAATAAGCCTCTTTTGACGTTCTTTCGTATTTTACGTTTGGAGAACATTGTGATCCAACCTGTGCTTATAGAGAGATTTTTTTCTTTTAATTTGAACATATGAGTAAAGCATTTTCTCTCTTAATGACTAATTGAGGTTCTGAGTTTGAAAATGCTAAGGTCACATGTTGTTATGAAGGTTGATAACTGCACTGTCCTATATGGACTGTACTGAAATCATATGTCCTGAAATGACACACTATATCTAGGTCCCCTGAAGAGCATGCATTTTTGAGATAGCTGGCTGTAGGTATGGACCAGTTGGGTGACACAGCTTGTCTCCATGTGTTAAGTGATCCACACAGATATTAACCCTACCACCTCAGCCTCATTAAGACAATGTGAACCAAATAAGCTGTCCAAAAATAATTTTAGTTGATTACACATTTATATGTGATTTGATGATTATGGTCACAAATGTACTTCACTAGAATTGCACTGTGGCATTGGAAAAGACGGGGGTTCTTTGGCTGTTTTCCCACCTGTGAACTTTCACTGAGATGGAAAATAAGTTGCTGTAAAAGCAAGAGC
Organism: Vulpes lagopus; assembly: GCF_018345385.1. Lineage (NCBI taxonomy): Eukaryota > Metazoa > Chordata > Mammalia > Carnivora > Canidae > Vulpes > Vulpes lagopus. The sequence continues at coordinate 5,814,358 of NC_054836.1, read as the reverse complement.
ATTTCTCTACATTTTTCTCTATTTTTTTCAATCATACTTTTTAATCTAACATGGGATTGTAAAATTTTCCGTTAGCTTTTAGCTAATTCTTTAACGTGGTTTCTTACGGCAGCTTGGTATTCCATTTCCTAACCATGTCATTTCATCCACCCTTTGCTAAACTTGTAAGAATGGTGATATTTATATCATTTGGTGTATTGTTATGTTTTTCTGAATATTTCATTAGGATTATTAGCAGAATGAAGTTACTAGGTCATAGCGTTATGAACATCTTTAGAGTTTTAATATATCTCCATATTTTCTTTCAGAAAGGTTTTGCCATCTGATAATTCTTCCAGAAATTTATCAGTGTTCCTACTGCCATATACCTTTGTCAGCATTAGATACTATTTTTCTTTTACCTCCACTCATTTTGAGGATATTTTTAAAAGTTTGTTATTGAGACCTCTTTCTATGATTTTTAATGCATGTCTTTTATGAATTTTTCTATTGAAATATTTGCCTTATAATTATTGATTTATAATAGCTCTTTATATTTTAAGGAAGCATCCCTCTTCCCCCAATTTTTTATTAGACTTTTGACTATTTATAGTGGCCACCTTTATTTTTCATCTCTAAACATAATACCAGTCACAATTAATTCACGTGCTTGATGGGCAAACCAAATATGAAATTATTTGTGAAATGCTATAAAACATAAAATAGTTTTATCACATGCTACCCAGAAATCAAGACCATTGGCCTACAAGTCTAACATGAATTTGTAGGCAATTAGGCTTCTATTCTTGGCTCTGACAGTACCTTAAAAAAATAAGAAATTAATTTAAATCTTTTCTATCATAGTTATTAGGAATATTATAAAAATAAACAGTGATGTCAGATATAAAAGTGCTCTGAGATGTTTAGATGATTCCACATAAAACCAAGTTTATTGTTGCATTATTATTCTTTTATTTTCTTTTGAAAAATCTAATTAATCTGGTCAAGTATGTTATAACAGGAAAGGCACTATATTCATCACTCTTGTTACTTCAGGTTCATAAGTTATGTGCTGCTCACCTGCCCAGATAGTCCTTTTCTCAAACTTTTCTTTACTTGAAAACAAAATGAGATCCATCAGTGGAAAAACTCTTCTCCAATAGAAAGAAATGATTTTTAAAATTATATAGTTTTATAATTAATTAAGTAAATAAATAATATTTAAAGGCATACATAGACAAGTCTTGCTCCTTCTGCCTCCACCCTGCTCCCTATGGTTTTGTATTCTTCCAGTGTTTATATATATATATATATATATATATACATATATATATATATATTCACAAACAAATAAATATCATCAAGTCCTCTTTTCATTCACAAGAATAGCATACTATATACATTATTTTTTACTTTGCTTTTTTAAGCTAAACAATATATCTTCAACAGGAGACCTTCAATAGGATGACATTTAATGTAAACAAGAGACATGATGACACTGGCATTAAACAAGAAAGGTTTAAAATTCCCATGTCAGTTGGTCACCATAATTACAGAAATTTAGAGTTGGATAGTGTGGTAAAAGCTTTGCTGGTCTGTCATCAAACCCTGTTCCTCCTTTTCCTGGGCTCAGGACTGTGTTTTAAGCCTCCTTTGCAGTTGGGTGTGGCCATGTGACTGAATTCCACTGGATAGAAAGAATGTGAGCAGAGTTTATGTGCACCACTTCTGGGTCTAGCCTATAAAAGTCTCCCCACATAGTCCTCCGTGTTCTTTCCCTGTCTGTCAGCAGAATGTCAGTGCCTACAGACATCTCATAAGCCACATGTTGAAGATGGCAGAATTACAAGATGGAAGGCCCTTGTTCCTTAAACTACCACTTGGAAGAGAGCCACCCACCATGAACACCCATTTTGGATGTTTTATGAGTGAGAAATACATTTCTTATCATGTCTCAGGTTTGATACACAGATTTAATACTGCAGGTATTATTGCCATAATTAACATAGACTACAACCTCAAAGTCTCTCTAGTCCAATGACTGACATATGGCAAGTACTCAATAAATGTGTTTGGATGAATGAGTGAAAACTTGAACACCTCTGGAGATAAAGAGTTAATCCACTACCCTATCAGTTAGTTTAATACATTTCAATCAGCCGGAATTATTGGAAAATTACTTATATGAGGCTAAAACCCTTTAACTCATACTCATTTGTGACTGCCCTTTCCAGTCACTCAAAGTAAGTCTGAATCCTCTTCAAGGCAGCTCTTCAATTATTTAATAATACTTCCTCTCATTCCCTCTGTGACGAAATTCTGGTCTCCAAGCTAAATAGTCTAATGTTTTTAATTGTTTTTATTGTGTTACAGTTATTAAAAATCTTATCACCATCTTTACCCTCCTCTGGGCACTTTTGGTTGGATTTGTCATTGTTCATCATTCAATGGGTACTCAGAACAGAACAGCATACTCTTGGCAACACTGACCAGCCTGGGAGGGTACCAACTGCCTCTCCCAGGCAAGACTCTGTACTTCAATAAATACAACTTAATATTTTTTTAACAGTCTTAATAACATGGTCATATCACCTGCTGACTCATTTTGAGCTTGTGGTCAAGCTTTCTACCCTTCTCTCTCCTCTCCTCTGCCTCCTATATATACCACAATGTATTATATGACCTTAGACAAATCACTTCACCTCTCTAGGACTAATTTCTTATGTGAAAAGTGAGGTGGTTGGACCAGATGATTTCTGAGTTGTTTCCCCTTGCCTCATTCTAATATCCTTTGACTCAAAATAGGAAGTTCTAAGAGAGCTCACATTGTACTTTTATGTAGAAATCTTCACCCATAGCAATACAAGAGTATAAATTTGCCTGGAAACATTAAGCTCATCAAACAACATGAAACTGTGTGGGTAATTTTTCTCAGCTTACATTTATAGGTACGTGGAATGCATGTGGTAAATTGTATACATACACGAAGGCCAGTGGACTATGGTAAAATATAGTGGTCAGGAAAAAAAGTAAGGCACAGGCAAAATAATAATAATAAAATTTTAAAACAGTGAGATCATGAGGAGAATTAGGGTTTGGTTTTCTTAGAAGGAACACTCTATCATTTTTTAACCCAAGGGAGAACAGCCATGAAAAAGAGGATATACGTCTCACTCAGAGGAAAGCTTGGTTTGATGTGTTGTCAATTTCGTCATCTCATTTCACACACTGTCCAAAAGTGCCAAAAAACAAAACAAAACAAAAACCCACACTCAACCAACCAATGGCCAAATAAATGGATTTGCTGTCAAGGGAAATCAAGTCTCCATAACCCTTGCCCTGGGTCAATTTCTTATAAAGCAGACATCTTCCATGATTTTAGCTGATTAATTTCTCCTGGTATTTCTGCATGATTATCCTCCATCCATCCTAAAAGGCTGGATCCACTTTCCACCCTTGGCTGAGATTCTACGCATTATTATTTGACCTCTTTTGAAAAACTCATTGCCAGCTTTATAACCCGATCTGGGCACACCCCCCATTGGGGCCTGCATTTCCTGTGGATGATGCGTTGGTTTCCTAGGTGACAGTGGGAAGGAATAGACCTGTTAGCTTGTGGCTTCTGACTCACTCTCTGCAATGGACGTCACAGAATCGTGGCTGAACAAGTGGATGCTGAGAAAAAACATGTGCTTCAGGGAGCAGCGGGGCTCTAATGGTTAAGACCATCCCATTGTACCAGCTCTCCCTCCCACTAAGCAAGCCAACAGACGGACATAAATACCAGATCTGAAGAAAACAAGCAACAGATTTGAAACAAACCTCTCTCAACTCCCTGTCATATAGAAGTGCACAGTGGAGTCCTGTATACCATCCCATTATTTTATTCCTTTCCCTGTTTACAATTGCCTTTTTTAAAAAATTTTTTCTGGAATGTGAAGCACCAGGATTCTCTAATGAAATGTCAGTTGGAGGCTCAAGAGCTGGAGGTGGAGACAAGCCAAAAACTCACCAAAAGCCTGTTGACTGAGGTGACAGCTCTTTCTGATCTTTCACATTTGCTCCCTGAGAGGGGAAAGGTAATTCACAGTAGACTAACCAATTATCAGAGCCCAGGATGAAAAATACATTCTGTTGTGAAATTAATCTTCAGAAAGGCTGGATAGAGGCAAGGACACACACACACACACACACACACACACACACACACACACAGGTGGAGGTGAAGAAAGGGAGAGAGAAAGATTAACTTTCTAGCTACCTCTTTTTCTATCAACTGAACCCACCAACGTATGAGGTGGTGGGGCGGGGGGGTGGGGGGAGGGGGGAAGACTGCCTGGAATAAGAAACATAGAAGAGTTCCTTTGTCCCTTACATCTGAACTACTAAAGACTGAATGGATTCTTTAGATTCTTGAATTCCTTAAAATGACCAACAAACCTAAAGGTTCTCTATTGGAGATAATGCATCTTGTTTTCCACAGAGCCTTAAGGGATGCTTTAAATAGCATCAGCAAGCATCCGAATGAATTAGACAGCAAATGTAGGTTAGCTTTATTTAGACAGATAAAGACAAGCAGAGAAAGTTGTCTGGTTCAAGGGCAGTGCAGCCTGACACGACAGCGTTTCTCAGAGGAGGGGAAATTGCTTTGGGAGAGAGAGGTATTTTGGGCAAAGAGCAAAGTTCCTTGGATCGCCAGGGGAAGAAGCAGTGCTAAGTTCTTCAGTACAGGGGAGCAGGAAATAAGAGTGGCCTGCCACTCATTAAAGGGAAGATGTATAGATTTAAATTATAAAACAGAACTTAGCATCCCTAAATTCACACATGCATCTTCTTTTCTCTCTCCTATTCCTTGGGAACACCATCAGAAAAGACACACTTCCCAGAACAGGAGCTGAGGTAAGGGGTTTATCAGACTCCTCTGGAGTGAGACTCAGTATCCCTGGCAAGTTCTGTGTCAGGAAATATGTTCAGATTGGAGGGCCTCCCCTGGAGGTGGGGAAGCCCAGAAAGCAGGGAAACTGGCAAAAATGGGGGTATCCACTCATTAGCCCAAAATGTAGGTGCCTGGAAAAAAGTTGCTGTCCATGGATTTGGTTTACTTTGTCTCCCTCTCCTTCTCCTCTCTTTTCTAAAAACAAATTCCTTTAAAAAGCACGGGGTCTAGAAGAAGAAAAAAAAACTTTCTGGTTTTGTTTGGTTTTACTATGAGGTTTATGGTTTCTTTTCTTTCTAACTTTTTGCTGTTTTCTCTTCAGTTAGCCAAAGCCAAATGACATTTGATGTCAGTTTGTAGCCTCATCAATAATTTGTTTTAAAAATAAAAAACAATTTCGATCCTTCAATTACAAGGTTTCTAAAGTAACACTGGATTTAGACTTATAAAAATATCTTCAGAAAAATCTAAAAGTTTAGATTTGCATAGATTTCCATTTCCTCCAAATCTAATTTTTCTATGTTTCTTTTTTTAAGGGTCTCACAACTTCTGAAAATTATACATCTTTATATGTTGCCAAGGCAGGTATAGCATAGGGGAATATTGTTATAACCCTGTCATGAAGCAAAATTTAAACTTCATTTTGAATTAGGCATTTATGCCACTTTCTTTGTACTTACCATTCATTAATTCATTTCCTTCCTCTTTCCTTCCTTCCACAATTATTTACCAAAAACCCAGCATATGCAAACAGTGAGCATCAGACTTATTTGTTCCCTTTCTCCATACTGGGGTCTTCTCTTTCTCTAATCATTTCCTCTGCGCTCTGTCTACCCCAAGCCCATTCACTCCTTACCAGGTAAACTAGCATATGGACCAGTAATTGATTCAGTTGGAAACTACTGTTTTGCACTTTAACTAAAGCACTCAAAACTTCCTTAATTCACTTCTCCAAACTCAATATACTTTTAGCTATTTGTAAAATTGGCAAATCAGTTAATCATTTTAATTCTAAGAAGGAGATGGAAAGCCAATTCCTGTGACTATATTTGTAAAGTAATAGTCAAAAGACTCACATGAGACCTGATGCCATGCTTTTCCAGTGTTATATTAACTTTTTATAAAACCCTCTCATCTAATGTAGATCCTATAAAGTTTTCATTTTTGTAGTTGCAAGAATGAAATCAAAAGGATGACTACTCTTTTATTCCTTTTTGGTAAAGACACATTTTTATATGAACAGAAATGAAAAAACTTAACATCCCTGGGGGGTGTCTGGACGGTTTATTCAGAAGAGTGTGTGACTCTGGATCTCCGGGTTGTGAGTTTGAGCCCCACATTGGGGGTCGAGATTATAAATAAACAAACAAACATTATAAATAAATAAATAAAACATTACTTATAAATAAATAAAACATTCCTGGGATCTATATTTCTTGCTCTGACATCTTCAATCACTTCACTATTATTAGATTATCTTTATTAAAATCTCCCAATTTGTCCTAATAATGAGACCTTTTAAGTGTTCTTTAATAAGTCAACCTCAGAACTTGTTTTTAATATTTTTTTTATTAGAGGAATATAACACTTGTATATGGAGGCAGCAAAGGTATAATCAATCACTAATCCAAATAAATGAAGTATGATGTATGTAAGGTAAAAAAGATTATAACAAATTTTGTGTTTTTCTGTGTTTTCTATGTTTGCTACCCTAAATATTACTTCAGTAGTTTTAATAATGCTCTGAAGAAATATTTTAATAGTATTTGACTAGATAAAATAAGAGTCACACGTTTTATTTTTGTTATGTGACATTTGTGGCTCTTCAGCATGACATTGGCATTCTTCCTCTTCTGATGCAACTTCCTTCTCTGTTTCATTTTGTTTTGGTTGAGGTTATTTCAGCCTCCCCCCTTCTCTGAGCAGTCTTTCAGTTTGTCCATGAGATCCTGAGCTGTCACTTCGTCTTCTGAATATCCACTTCTGTTTTCTGTGGCAACACCTGCAGATAAACATCTAACCCACTACCCAGATGGACACCCTCCTCTCACTCTCAAATGCACGTGTACCCAGGTATGCGCGCACAGGCATGCGCAGCCCTTCCACCCTCCCCCAAGGAAGCTCAAGCAATTCCAGCTGTTCTCTGGTCCTGGCAGCGGAAGCAGCATCGGAGCCTCTAATGTCAGTTCCTTGACTAGAACCAGCACTACTAATGCTGCTGCTGCCAAGGACGGATTTATGTTGTCTGGGCTGAAGAAAAGACCGCTGAGCAGGGGAGAGATGGTACAACCAGATGTTTCAGGCTGCATGAAGTGATCAGAGGGAAAGGAACCAGAGTTGGGGTTCCTCCACCTGAAGTGTTTTGCCCCCATTGTTGACAGCCACATACTGATATTTCTTTTTTTTTTTTTTAAGATTTTATTTATTCATAACAGACAGAGAGAGGGAAGCAGAGACATAGGCAGAGGGAGAACCAGGCTCCCTGTGGGGAGCCCGGTGCGGGACTCAGTCCTAGGACCCCGGAATCATGACCTGAGCCAAAGGCAGATGCTCAACCACTGTGCCACCCAGGTACCTCAAGTATAACCTCTTTCTGAAGCTTTTCCTGACAGGCTGACCATCCCTTCTGTACATATACCATCGTTGTTTCATTCAGTTGTTTACCTGCCCCCTACCCTACACTCATTAGATTCAGACTTTTAAAGGCATAGACTTTGGCTGATTCATCTTTTACCTTAGTATCTTGGCACATAGCAGGCATTCAATAGATGGTGGATGGATGAATGGAATTCACTGCTCCCCTCCCATGAGGGAAAGCAGGAACTGACTTTTGGTGGAGGGAGGAAGGGAACAGTGCCCTAATAGGTGTCTTTTCTCCTCTTTAAAATTAACACTGGAAGGAAGAATAATAGCATGTATGCAAAGTGCCTTAAAAAGAAGATTCACTGCCTTAGCAACCTCTTGGTTTATAGCATAGGGATCAAATGTTTATACAGAATATGGGACAAGTTGCCATGTGAAATCACTTGGTAATATTCAGATCAATTTGAGAGTCCAACATTTGAGCACTCATGCATTGGGAAACAAAACAAAAAACCTAATAATTAGCAATTTTGTTGGTAATAAGGTAGTAGAGTGCCAGTGTAGCAGATAACTTCCTTTTGCAACTCAGCAGGTATTAAAAGTATTCTAAAGTTTCTGTAAGACACCAAACCAAACACTTTAAATGCACTTTGTTAAACAATCAAAACCCTGTAGACCTAAATTCATTTTTTCAAATGGTCACATACTGCATTGTTTTATAGGTGTGATTTTTACTTCCTTATGGATGGATAGTTAGACTCCCTCCAACTTTTTGAGAAGCGAATGTTGTAATAAATAATCTTTTTTTTAAGGTTTTATTTATTTTCTCATGAGAGACACACAAAGAAAGAGAGAGACAGGCAGAGACACAGGCAGAGGGAGAAGCAAGCTCCATGAAGGGAGCCTGACGTGGGACTCGATCCTGGGTCCCCAGGGTCATGCCCTGGGCCGAAGGCGGCGCTAAACCGCTGAGCCACCCGGGCTGCCCTGTAATAAATAATCTTAACACATATATGTAACATGTTTATATAAGTAACCTTAACATATCTGTCATATTTTATATATATAATAATATATAATAAATGTTCTTAGAATGTGAAAAAAAATAAAATTAAATTAACATTGGAAATGAAGAGACCAGTGTGATGGTGTGAAGATGACCCTCCATATGTGAAAATAACAAAAAACAGAGCAGCTGCTTGTCATCTTCCCCATCACTCGGATCTCTTCAGGTGACCAATAGGTAAGCCTGACCCTGTTTATAAGATTAAGGCTTTGAAAAACTCACGAGCGTGAGAAGAAACTGTTGTAGCAAGGAAGGTTGCATTACTAGCAGGAAAATGTGGCACCTATCTATTAAACTGATTAATACAGGGGATCCCTGGGTGGCTCAGTGGTTTAGTGCCTGCCTTTGGCTCTGGCTGTGATCCTGGAGATCCGGGTTCGAGTCCCACATCGAGTTCCCTGCAGGAGAGCCTGCTTCTCTCTCTGCCTGTATATCTGCCTCTCTCTGTGTGTCTCTCATGAATAAATAAATAATCTTTAAAAAATTTAGAAAAATATAAAATGTTTTAACATTGGGGTATCTGGGTGGCCATGGTTGAACATTCGACCCTTGATCTCAGCTCAGGTCTTGATCTCAGAGTCGTGGGATCGAGCCCAGCATTGGGCTCCATACAGGGCATGGGGCCTACTTAAAAAAAATTAAAATTAAAAAAATAATGTTTTAACATCAAGGGATAGTAAGGATAAGACAGAACTATGTTAGGTTCATTACTTGCATGATCTCATTTTAATTTTCACAAAAACCCATAAAAGAGATCTGATTATCTTTATTTTATAAACCAAGACAATGAGGCTTAGAAAGAAAGCCATCCTGGTACTAATACTCAACAGAGCTTAGATTTGAACTCATCTGTGTGACCCAAAAGTCCTTTCTTCACTCCTCTTGAGTCCTCTTCAGCTGTTTTAAAAACACTGGCAAGTTTTCAGAAAGGTTGAGAAATAGAGGTTGAATATTTGTGAGCACCGACAATGGATCACATGCGAGGCAGGGCTTCATGGCAGGGGGATGAATAAACCGCCCTCCATTCAAGGAGCTAAGTAGCTAGTACAGTAGCTACACACATGACACAGGCTGGCCAACCAACAGTGAAATAAGGGCCGCTGTGACAGGGATGGTCATGGGCTGCTGGAGGACTGGGGGAAGGAATGGTTGGTTTGGTTGTGGTGGAAGAGCAGGGAAAATCCACAAAACACAGGAAGGTGGCATTTTGGGAAGACTCTGAGGAGGCTGGGGGAGGGTCAGCAGGGGTTGGGACACTGCAGAGTAGGGACACTTGTTAGAGGAGCTGGGTGGAAAGTTCAGTGAGGTCAGCGCATGGTTGGAATACTGGAAAGTGAAGGTAGGTTGGAGCCAGCCCATGGAAGGCTCTGAATAGGAGCCTGAAATTGAAATGGGGGAATTACTGAAGGTCTTGGGGTTGGAGAAGGCAAAGAGCCAATCAAAGCCTTGACTAAAACATTCACAATTATTGCTGAATTTGTCCTGACACCAGATCACAAGTACACAAAGTACACAAAATAGGAAAATATAGAAAATCAATATTCTTAATCAAGACTCAGAACAATGTCCTGCTTACTTCTGAGGAAACAGCAAATGAAGGGACGTACGCCTGAATCTCCAGCTCAAACCCAGGTCACTGTCTTCCACGTTGGCCAAGAATGATCCCATTCTCATAATTTGTAAGGCAACCTCATCAACCCAAAAACCTGGGGCAACAAATGCAATCCCCTCCTCCCCACCAAAGAAAAAAAATTCCAGCCAGGAAATGACAATTCCTTTCACTTCCTTCCTTTCTTCAGAGGCCAGCCCGTGGAGATTGCTTAACTGTTCTCTTGCTGATACACCAGAAGAACATCCTAGAGTAGGAATTGGATCCCGATGGCTTAATTGAGTTAAAAAGAAAAGTGTAGATTATCTAAAAGCCTCTCGATAGTTTCAGAGTGGCTCTCACGTCTCTGAAAGCCCAGAGGCGGCTCTCAGTTCCTGGGTTAGGGAGGAGCTGAATGAATTTTCTAGCACAGAATTCAAAAGCACTGGAAGTCAGCAGTTCTGAAAGACTGCAGAAAGGGCTTGTTTACATTTTTCTCTTGGGCTGAAACCCATCTATTTAAACTTTAACCAGAGACAATTATAAAACCATGGTTAGCCAGGGATGGCAGGCTGCACAAGACAGGAGACAGATGCCAACAGTCTGGCTTTGGAGGAGGAAAAGATTGAGAATATTTTGAGGAAAGGGGTCAAAGAAGAACTACAAAGGAGGTTTTGGAAGCAAAAGGTGTCACCTAGGCTCATCTTTGGGGAACAGGGAGGGAAAAGTGGAGGAGGGGTGGGAGAAGACAGGCAGGTGGGCACGGAGACTGCAGCTTCTGATGCTGTAGGGGGCACTGGGGCTGTCACCATCCTGGCAGCTCAAAAGTCTCACTCAGGCAGCTCCATGGTTTACCCCCTTTCCCCCATCTTGGCTCAAAACTACATTAGCCCAGGGAGTCAGCACCTCTGAGAGGTCTGCCTGGGGCAGACACACCCAGCCCACCAGGTCACAGGCTCTCTTCCCCGAAGGCCCAACCTCCTCTTCAATTCAGGTTTTCCTGGCAAAGAACCATTTTGGAGCTGACGAGCAGTACAGTGATGTCAGAGGAAATACCCCACTTGACAAAGGATTGTGCTCCAATTGCCGGTAAACTGAATTCCTTAGCATGCTCTGTGCTGGGTCCTAGGATTTGGTGAGTCCCAAGAACACACTCAAAGAGAGATAATCGTTGCTGCAAAGTGAATGCTTTTATTTGGGATTTGAGGATGTCTGTGGACCTAACATTGACATTAGGGTCAGTTTTAGGTGCATATACAAACGTGGGGAGATCTACAGGACACCAGCTCCCCAGATCTCTGTGTAAAGGAGCCTGACATTTCACCCTGAGATACCCAATTTTTTTTAACTTTTTGGTTTTGAATATTAAGATGCAAATGCAATATACAGAGGAGAGCCCATGCCTCAGATGTCAGCAGCTAATTTCTTAACAGGAATTCATGTTCTACTAGGGCCAACCAGATTAGAACTAGGGCTCAATAGGAGGGAGAGCCAGGATACACGTTCTGGAGACAGAGAATGGGCAGAGGCCTTGGATTTATGAGCAGGAAGCTGGCAGAGGTCATGGAAGAGTCCAGAGACAAATATCTTTCTCTATAATGATGAGACCCAGTCCTTCAACATAGGTCAGAGTTCGTGAGGACAACAGAAAGACAAACTCATCCTATCTTCCTGTGGAGCTTTCTTCTCTGCTAACCCAGCTTTTACCAGGGAAAGCCATTTGGGACACAGCCAGAGGGAGATAAGGAAGGTCAGAGGATCTGCAGATATTCAGGGCCATGGCATAGTTTCCCAGGGCAAAGAGGCCAAAGTCATGGGCTCCTCTCCAGACCAGTTTGCTACTCTCACCGGAAGATCTGTCCTATGGCTCTGAACTGCACTCCCAAATCCAGCCAACCATCTAAAAAATTCATGATGCTGTTCACAAGGGTCTGGATGGAGAATGTGGGGACAGCTCCCTAAAAACTCACCCCAACTGGGGACAGATCCCAGGGTATTATCATTGCTTATGGGATTGAGGGAGAGCACGTCATATGAGGTGTGACATAATGTAACACTTTATTTTTATTAAACGTATGCTAAAATTTTATTTCTTAACATTTATATGAGTAGAAATTGCTTTCTGGTGCCCTGATCTCCAGAGAGAGGTCTGGTTCTTATGCCTTCTGCAGGATGGAGACTGTGAACACATGACTGCTGGCTGGTATCCCAAGCGCCACACAGAAATTTCAGAGGGATCCGCACATTGCCCAGCTCCTACCAGAGGTGTGAGACCTGGGAGAAGATATTTTATAAAATCAGGCCTGAGATCTCCAAAGGAAATCCTGGGAGACTGTACATAAACCAGAGAGGCAGCATAACGCAGGTGTCCCCCCACCATACAAGAGTAGAGCATTCCTACGAATCCTTTCATAAGCTGAAATGGCATGAAGCAAAGAAGCTATTACCATCAATTTATACAAAATAACCTCTCTTAGGCTTTCCTGATACCTCAGGACACATCTTGCTAACAGATGCACAAAATAAATCGAGATAAAGCACAGATGTTCACAGACACAGTTCAAAGCTATGGTGACTTGGTGCTGAGATACTGGGTGTAGTTCTGGGGAAAGGAGCTTGGCGGGGACATTCTCACTGCTTGGGGTACATGCTGCCTCTGGACGGGCTCTGTGTAAAACAAATGCTGAATGTACTGGTTTTGCCTTTTGCCTTTTTTTTTTTTTTTTGGTAAAAGCAAAAATCCTCTTCGGATTTCTTTTGGTTAGCAAAAACGAATATGAATGTGGGTCTTTTGTAAAAACAAAGTGGTGTAATTTTTTTTTAAAGAATTTTAAAAATTTATTTATTCATTCATGAAAGACACACAGAGAGAGAGAGAGAGAGAGAGAGAGAGAGAGAGAGGGAGAGAGAGAGGCAGAGACAGGCAGGAGGAAGAAGCAGGCCCCAGGCCAGGAGCCAGATGTGGGACTTGATCTCGGGCCTCCAGGATCACACCCTGGGCCAAAGGCAGGCGCTAAACCGCTGAGACACCCTGGGATCCCCATAATGGGGAAGCAAAGCAAAAAAAGCAAGGATATGATACCTCTATGGTGGTTAAAGGTATGGATTTGGGAGCCAGGCTGTCTGGACTCAGATTCGGGCGCTACCGCTTATTTATTTATTTATTTATTTGTTTGTTTGTTTGTTTGTTTTAGATTTTACTTATTTATTCATGAGAGAGACAGAGAGAGAGAGAGAGAGAGGCAGAGACAGAAGCAGGCTCCAATGCAGGGAGCTCAATGTGGGACTCGATCCCGGGACTCCAAGGTCACGCCCTGAATAGAAGGCAGGTGCCAAACTGCTGAGCCACCCAGGGACACCCCCCCCCCCCCCCCCCCCCCCCCCCCGCCGGGTGCTACCGGTGGCTTATTAGCTTTGGGACCTGGAGCAAGTCACTTAACCTCTCTGGGTCTTAGTTTCCTCCTCCATATAATTCGGGCAATAGTAGTTCCCAGTTCATAGGGTTGTTGTAAGGCTTAAATGGGTTAGCATTTAAAGGGTTAAATGGGTTACTATTGAAAAGCACTTTGAATATTACAGTTTAAAAATAACATGATCAGGGCCCTGGGTAGCTCAGTGGTTGAGCCTCTGCCTTTGGCTCAGGTTGTGAGCCCGTGATCCTGGGGTCCTGGGATCAAGTCCTGATCCAGCTCCCCGCAGGGAGCCTGGTTCTCTCTCTGCCTGTGTCTCTGCCTCTCTCTCTCTGTCTCTCATGAATGAATGAATGAATGAATGAATAAATGAATGAATGAATCAATCAATCAATCTAATATGATCAGATCTCCAGGCCTGGAAACCTCGCTTACTCTTATGATTGGCCCTGTTTCCAAGAAGGCCTGGGTTGGCTGTGGTCTGTACCTATCCTCTGGCCATACCAGCTTGAGAAAATAGGAGAAGGATACCCCAGTACCTTTCCCTTCCACGCTTCTTGTCCAACATTAGGCAAGGCACTTCTGATCTATCTACCCTGAAGCCTAGCAACATGCATGCCCAGGGCCAAAGCAAAGTCAGAACCGAGGACAGGTACCTGGGGAAGAAACAGGGAATTCCTGGGTGCAAATCCCTGAGGCCCTCGGCAGGCTCCATGTTGGTGCTGTAACTGAATCCCACACTTACCTGTCCTTCATGGATACTAGGCACAAAGCCAAGTTTATAGAACAGAAGGAAAAGCCCTAATTGAGAAAGGTAGGAAAAGCAGAGGAACGTGCAGGTGGCAGGAAGAAGGATCATGGCAAATGAGAAAACAAATACATGAAGAAAAAAGTAGAAAAGTTGAAATAAGTACAAGGGAACTTTTTTTTTTTTTGTCTATTTTTGACCAAGTGGGGGGAAAAAAAAAACAAACCCACAAAAGAATAAACCAAGCAACTAGAATCAGTCTGAGCCAGGGAAGGGAGGGAACAGGCAGGAGAACTGCAAATATATGCTAATTACCTCATCCTTCCTCCTGTGCCCTGCAAGCATGGCTCCAGAGCCCATTTGTACATTGGCCTAGTAATGATTTCATTTCACAGACTTCCTTCCACTATTTTTTTTTTTTAAACAAAGTCCATCACAACTCTGTTTTGGGAAATAGAAACAGTATCTATCTTTAGGAAATGTAAATGCCAAAAAAAGCTCAGATAAGCATAATTGAGAAGTAAAGAATAGTTGGTGTGACCAGGACAAATATCAAATCACAAATATTTGAAATTCTTCCTTTTCTGAGCCCTAAGGAGAGAAGTGCCTTTGTTTGCTGAATTGGCTCACAGAGGACCTGGGCTTTGCTGTGTTGCATAGGATGTTGGATGACGAAAAGAAGCCAGAGGAAGGTCAAATATTTGTCAAGAGCCTACTATGCATCAGGCATTCTGTGAGATGCTAGAAATTTAAGAGCAAACGAAACAGGCCCCTACCCTTTTTTTTTTACTTAAAAAAAACTAGTAAATTGTACATGACAAAATTTACCACCTTTTTTTTTTTTTTAAGATCTTATTTATTCATGAAAGACACAGAGAGAGAGAGGCAGAGACACAGGCAGAGGGAGAAGCAGGCTCCATGCAGGGAGCCCGACTAGATCCCGGGTCTCCAGGATCAGGCACTGGGCCGAAGGCAGGCGCTAAACCGCTGAGCCACCCCGGGCTGCCCATCTTAACCATTTTTTTTTTAATTTTTATTTATTTATGATAGTCATACACACAGAGAGAGAGAGAGAGAGAGAGAGAGAGGCAGAGACACAGGCAGAGGGAGAAGCAGGCTCCATGCACCGGGAGCCCGATGTGGGATTCGATCCCGGGTCTCCAGGATCGTGCCCTGGGCCAAAGGCAGGCGCTAAACCGCTGCGCCACCCAGGGATCCCCCATCTTAACCATTTTTAAGGGCATAGTTCAATAGTGTTAAGTATGGTTACACTATTGGGCATCCGATCTCCAGAACTTTTCCACCTTATGACACTGAAACTCTATGCCCATTAAAAAACTCTCTCCCGGGATCCCTGGGTGGCACAGCGGTTTGACGCCTGCCTTTGGCCAGGGCGCGATCCTGGAGACCCGGGATCGAATCCCACGTCAGGCTCCCGGTGCATGGAGCCTGCTTCTCCCTTTGCCTATGTCTCTGCCTCTCTCTCTGTGACTATCATAAATAAATAAAAATTAAAAAAAAAAAAAAAACTTCTCTCCCTACCCCAAACCGCTCTCAAGGCATAGGCCACGATCATTTTACTTTCTGTTTTTATGAACTTGATTATTCTAGGTACCTCGTGTCAGTGGAATCATAGAGTATATGTGTTTTTGTAACTGGCTTATTTCACTTGGTATATCCTCAGAGTTCATTCATATTATACCATGTGTCAGAATTTTATTGATTTTTCAGGCTGAATAATATTCAACTATATGCATATGCCACATTTTGTTTATCCATTCATCTATTGATGGACACTTGGGTTGCTTCCACCTCTTGGCTAATGTGAACTGACACTTTTAAGTAGCTTATCCATTCATATTTGGATTATTTCTTTGCCCATCACTTGGCCTAACTAGATAGTTAGCTGCATAAGGACCTGTGTGATTTATCTTTGTATTCCAACTTCCTATACAATGCTGGCACATAGTAGGAACTCAATAAATGTTTGTTGGCAAAATAATTTATTTTTATACTTCTTAATCACTACTGCTGCAGCTGGCTGTTTTACATATTTTAATAAATAAGTTTTGCAATTTTAATGAATGCTATTTTGATTATATTTACATACTAAGCTAGTTTATATGAGGGATTAGTATTAAAAAATCTAAATCTCAATCAAAATCCACTTTCTAGATGAAATGCCATTGACAATTCCTTCTCATTCACTTTGCTTCAAATCAGCTCTTGCTGATCTTATTCTTTTCCTTCCATTCCTTCCTTTTTAAGTCATAGCATTGCCTAGATATTAAAGACCTTATTAGGGGTCTCCTCAATTCATGAGATACCCTGTTGAATAAGGCTAGCATGGGCCTAGGATTTGGTGTGCTCAGCTCAAAAACTTTCATTGAGGGTCATTTTGTATGAGGTATAAGATGAACAAGGCACAGCCCGACCTTTGGAGGAACTCACAATCTTATCATTCTGTCTGGTTAGTCTTGGCCCAAATTAAACAAGAAGCCTCAGTTTTCTCAGGTGTTGGAAATAATATTTACCTCCATTTCTCACACTGAGTTGACAAACACAGACACTGTAGCATTCACAAAATGTGAGGAGCTGAAAGATGTTGTGAAAATTCTGAGTAGTATTGTATTTGATGATAACTACTATGTGTGGTGTCAGCAGGGGTAGAAGCTAGTTCTGTAATTCTTTACAAAACAGACATTTGGAATTATGATATCTGGTCAAGAAAGCATAATTCCATGCAAATCTTTGGGGGACTTGCTCAGCTACAAACACAAAGCAATGGTCTTAAAAATATAAAAGAGAAAGATGAAAAGAAACAGTTGGACCAAAATGTGAAGTCTTCTAGGAACAGGAATACAAAGCAGAATGAGATTGAAGACATGGCCCTGTTGGGGTCCAGGTGTGAGGCAGAGGATGCTGCAATAGAGCCTCTGCAGGGTTAGAGGGACTAAAAGTGAGGGGAGTGGGTGGGAAGCAGAACCAGGTTCACTGTTTGAAACTACAAATGGTAGTTTCAATACAGGGGCTAGACTGAGAACCCCCACCCTCCCACACACAAAGTGGTTTGTTGAAGAGGCTTAAAAAAAAAAAAAAAAAGCTCACCACTCTCTGAAGATGGGCCTTGCAGGAAGAAATGATCAGGCAGGAAGACAAGGAAAGGCACATGACAGGAAACTGGATCACAGTCCTCTATGACTGACCCTATGGCATCTCTATTATCACAGTAAGGGAAAAGAAAAGAAAAGCCCTCTTTAATTGGGTAATATGATTGTCTACAAAGAAAATCAAACAGACTATCCTGAAAAGATATTAGAACCGAAAAGACAACCCAGCAAGGCTGTAGGGGTGTAAGATCAACAAGCAAAATTTAATTGCAATCCTATAGCTCGGTACTTATCACATACAATAGTTAATGGCAAACAAAAGACACACCATGTTTAACAGCAATAAGCAACGAAGTGCCTAGGAATAAATATAACACAGATGTGGGCTTTTATTCATAAATTAAATGATGTTGATTTTATATATAAAATATTTTTATGGAACAAATTAAGATTGAATAAGTGGAGACCTATACCATATTCATGAATTGGAATATTCATTAAAATGAAGATGCCATTTCTTCTAAAGTTAATGTCTAATTTCAATGCAAACCCAGTTTTTAAAACCCCGACCTGATTATGTAACATGGAACAATAATCAATTCATTTATGTAGAACAGTAAAGGGTCAGGGGCAACTGGGTGGCTCAGTGGTTGAGTGTCTAGACACCTTTGGCTCAGGTCATGATCCCAGGGTCCTAGGATGGATCCCACATTGGGCTCCCTGCGGGGAGCCTACTTCTCCCTCTGCCTGTGTCTCTGCTTCTCTTTGTGTGTCTCTAATGAATAAATAAAAGCTTAAGAAAAAAAAAAAAGAACAGTAAGCCATCAAACTAATTATAGTAGGTGGGAATGTCTTTGGTTGCAAGTGAAAAGAATATACAACTGAAAGTGGCTTAGATGATAACAGCTTTGTTATTTCACATCACAGGATGTCCAGCTGTAGGCAGCTTCAGGATTGGTTAATTGAGTAGCACAATGATATCACTAAGACCTGGGACCTTTTCATCTGTTGGCCTAGACATTCTTAGTGTGCTAGGTTCCAGTGTGTCCTCTCAGGGTGGCAAGATGGGTGCTACAGTTTCAGCCATCATGTTTTCCTCCAACTCTGTACAAAGATAGGAAGGGCAGGGCAGCCTGGGTGGCTCAGCGGTTTAGCACCTGCCTTCAACCCAGGGCATGATCCTGGAGACCTGGAAACCTAGGATCGAGTCCCACGTGGGGCTCCCTGCCTGGAGCCTGCTTCTCCCTCCGCCTGTGTCTCTGCCTCTCTCTCTCGGTGTCTCTCATAAATAAATAAAATCTTAAAAAGAAAAAAAGACAGGAAGGGCAAGTCCTCTTCTTTTGTACCTTCTTAAATGAAAAGAAAACTGACCTATCCTCTCTAACATCCACCCTAACACAATTTCCACATAGGTTTCATTAGGAAAAGATGCAATACATGCCTATGCCAAACCAGTGCTAACAGAATGTAATTACTATAATAAGCTTAAACTAAGCAATGAGGGGTAGGGTTCATGGGCACCTGAAAAAAATTTAGGTTCAGTTAGAAAGGAGGAAGAGACAGTATCCTTTGGACAGATAATCAACCACAATACTCAAGGCAATTTTAAAAAAGAATAAGTCAGGAGGTTTGCCCTACCAAAAAATCAAAATTTAAAACCAGAGATTTTAAACAAACCTTGAGAGAAAAGATGAGTGTTAATAAATGTGTGTTGGAATACTTACATATGTATTTCCTATTTCACATCACAAGATTTTAAGTTTATTTAAAGACCTAAATGTGAATAGTCAAATTTTATATCTCTAGGGAAAATATGAGATTGTCTATACACCCTTGGGATAGGAAGAATTTATTAAATACAGCACAAAAGAATAAAATATCAAGGAAAAGCTGAATAATTCTACTAGTTAAAAATATATCAACAAAGTGAAGACAAGCATAAGCTGAGAAGAGATATTTTCCCAGACATACAACAAACAAGGTATTCATATTCAAAAATTATAAAGAACTGCTGCAAAGTAATAAGAAAAAAGAAACAACGAGAAGGAAAATTTGACAAAGGATGTGAACAGGCAATTCACAGAATAGAAACCCTAATGGCCAATAGACATATAAGAGGATGTTCAATCTCACTAGAAGTGATGGGAAAACAAAATAAAATTATAAAAAGTTACCATTTCATAACTATACATAGGCAAATATTTTAAGATTTAAAATTACCAAAACTTAGCAAAATGTGGAGAAATAGGACTCTTAGAAAGCAATATGATGATCTATACATATAATCCTAAAACTCAGCAGTTGTTCTCTTGCCTAGATTAAGTGGTTCTCAACCAGAAGTGATTTTGCCCCCTAGAAAACATTTGGCAAGGTTTCTGGTTGTCACACCTGTGTATCAGGGTTGCTACTGGTACCTTTGGGGTAGAGGTGAGGGGTGCTGCTAAATATCCTACGCCACAATAAAGAGTTATCTAGTTTAAAATGTCAGTAATACCAAGGTTGAGAACCTCTGGCCTAGAAAAACTCTTAGGTAGTGTATACCAGAAGCTAGGTATTTAAATGTTAATTGCAGTATTGTTTATTATACCAAACAACAGCAAACTCAAACCAATCCACACATCTATAGTGCCAAAAAATGGAAAAGTAACTTAGGTATTTTATTATTTTTTTAAAGAATTTATTTATTTATCCATGAGAGAGAGAGGTAGAGATATAGACAGAAGGAGAAGCAGGCTCTCCTCGGGGCGCTTGATGCAGGACTCAATCCTGGGACTCCATCCCGGGACTCCAGGATTACACCCTGAGCTAGAGGGAGCCGCTCAACCACTGAGCTACCCAGGTGTCCCAACTTGGGTGTTTTAAACAAGGGAATAATGTATAACAGGTGAGATTAATGAATTAGTTCTTCGGGTTGAAACACGAAAAAACCTAAAAAGTAATGATGACTAAAAAAGTATTGCAGAATGTTATGTACAGTGCAATATGGTATCCCTTTACATTTTACAAATATAAAACAATACTATATATTGTTTATGAATATGCATATATAATATAAAAGTATAAAAACATGCATGAGAATGATTTATAGGGACTTCAAGATAGTGATTACTTTTGGGAAAAGGGGGAAAATAGAGAAATGAATGAGATCGGGAGTAGACAGTGGGTTTCATCTGTTCCAGGACTTTTTACAACAAACAAACAAAAAACCCAAAAGCAAGTAAATCAGACATTAGGATTTGTTGAGTATTTTATATATAAATGTTTGTTAAACTTTTCTATATTTTTCTGTTTGTAATATTTATGATAAAAATATTTTAAAACATTTTAAGAACTGCATCTGCAAAAATGAGTATTCTGTTTGTTTCAGGAGCATAGAGTTGGTGAAGCAAGCCAGTGTTTCCAGAAGAAACTGTGCCATTCCACAGGGAAATTAGAAAAGGAAAAAATGACCCCTAAATGAAGGAGAATGTATTCATTTAAACACCCCTCGCCCAGGGATTCTTGGCAGGAAGAGTTTGCTTTCCTGCAGCTCCAGTGATTGGTAGGCTATACCTCTGTCCATGGTCCTATTCCTCTGCTTCAAACAACCTTAGAAGAATTCAGAGGGAGGTTCAAATTTTCAATGAAGAAAGACATTGATGTGTTCTAGATAGAGCTGAGAAGCTGAGAGAAGAGGAAATATTGTGGGTATAGCAGATCTTTTGAATATTTGAAAAGAAGTTCTGTCTGCAGCAGGTCCCACCAGCAGAAGGGGATCCTACGGGACAACCACCTTTGTAATATTGATGAATATTGTCTATCTGTGGAGTGAGCTCCTCTTGAGCTGAAGCCTGCTTGGTAGGAATGATACTATCATCTCCCTAACATTTCATATTTTTAATGAAAGGCCTTCTCATTCCTAATGCTTTTCATCACTTTTTTCTCAACACTGCTATAAGACCAGTCGATATTCACCTCTGCTTTTACAGTGAAAAAGAGACTAACTAAGCTTTCCAAAGACTTAGGCTCTTTCTATTAACTAATATTTTCACCTAAGCCACTGGGAATATATAAACAGCGAGAGTAACTCAACTGAGAAAGGTATTTTATGGGCATCCCATAGTAATCACCTATCTTTTAAAAAGAAACAACATTTTTTGAGATCCCAGGAGGTGTCTGGCACTGCACGAAGTGGTATGAGCATGAGAGTGCAGAACATAATGTTTGGGAACATGATGTTCCTCCAGGGACTTAAAAATTAATGCAGATCCAAAACTGTTAGAAAAATGTTGGTTGTAATAAAATTATGGGAAAACAAAATGAAAGGTGTAAGGGCAAAAATCCTGAGCATAGTGATGAATTAGGAGACATGAAAGCAGAATATGATGAGCCAATTAACCTCAAGAGAACACAGACTTCACAGGATGGACAGATACACAAGATACTTACCCTGAGAAGTCAATTTTGTGGACTCAGTTACTTGTCCACACACACACAAAATCAATAGCTGTTTCTGATGGGCCACCAGCAAAAAAGGAAAAGAAAAAGAAAAAAAGAAAGAAAGAAAAGAAAAATTACTGTTCTTTCTATAGATGGAGTCTAAACCATCCAGCATACAATAAAGTGTTTAAGGAAAAAAATATGTGGGTTGGCAAACTTTTAATCTACAAAACTGGTGATCTACTTTTGGTGATAGCTCTAATGGAAATAGATGCAATTGCATTTGTAGAGGCTGATTTTTATCAGCAGCCAGAAACTGTGCTAAAAGCTCAATTTGGCCTACTTTAGGTTCCCTGGGTAAGTTAGTGGGGGAATTTTCGCTGGGTTATTTGTTATATGTCAGAAGAGGAAGTAAAGCAATACATGAACACTGTAATATATAGGTGAGAAGCTATCTTAATAGAAATAGTTCTCTAGTCTAGGATGTTTCCCTACCAAGCTGATGAAAAGTACTTGGAAATGCAGGGACCTAACTGGTCCTCAGACTGAACTCCCTTCATTGCCCCAGCCTTCCTGTTTTAACAACTTTGATCTTGCTAACCTACCAATACTAGGAAAGTAGGTTTTGTATACGAATAGTCAGCTTCTGATTTGGGCTCCTTTATGGCCGTTGCACCTTCATTCACTTTTATACTTATTTTTTTTCACATTCTCTTGTATTATAGTCATATGAAAAGATAAAAATGTCTAGAAATGTTTTTTCCATTGTGGAAGGAAAGAATTTAGAATCACTTCCACATGGATATCTAACAGGCATCTCAAACTGAACATAGCCAAAGAGAACTCTTGATTCTTTCCCTTAACCTTCTTGTATCAAACAACCCCAAGAGACTTAACTAGAGTTTTACTTTTCTCATAAACAAGTTGTCTGGCAGAAGATTATTTCTGGTATTGGTTCAGTTGGTCAACTATACCATCAAGAACCCACTGATGGTATTTCTCTTTTTTTCTATGTCACCATCCCTAACATGTTGGCTTTTAATTGTTATGTCTTTTGTTTTGTAGTCACAAAATGGCTGCTGTGACTCCAGGCATTGTGATGGTGCTCAAGATAGCCATGTCTATCCCCAGCAGGCTTTCACTTAAGTCTCATTAGCCAGAAATGAATCACTCTTGGCTGCAAAGGAAATAGGGAAATTGAGTAGCTAGCAAAAGAGAATGGGATTATTATGATTGAATTATAGCAAACATGATTCATCACTTGGAGCTGGACATACTGTCACCCTCAACCAAGTCAGGGCTCTGCTAGCAAGGAGGAAGAGAAGAACAGCTTAGCTGTTAGGGTGCCTGGGTGGCTCAGTCAGTTAAGCATCTAATTTCAGCTCAGGTCATGATTCCAGGGTCCTGAGACTGAGTTCCACGTTGGGCTCCCTGCTCGGCAGGGAGTCTGCTTCTCCCTCTCTTCCCTGCTCATGCTCTTTCTCACTATCTCTGTTGCTATCTCTGTCTCTATTTCTCTCTGTCTCTCTCTCTCTCTCTTAAATAAATAAAATCTTTTAAAAATCTATAAATCAATAAAAGAACAGCTGTTGAAAAGGGAATTGACACAGTCCACCATACATCTTATTCCCAGCCTACCTGTCTCACTAAATAGCATCACCATCTGCCCAGTGCCTAAGCCAATAACAGAGGAGAGAACTTTGATCTATTTCTTTCTCCTATGTCCATCATAGTAAACCACTAGAAAGTTCTGTTGACTTTACCTCCCATATGTACCCCTAATCCATTCTATTCTCCCTGTCTTTGCCACTGCTGTCTTAGTTCATGTCACCATTGTTCACCTGAATTGAATTAGTGCAATTGCCTCCTGAAGAAACAGAAAAAAATCACTTCCTTGTTTAAAGCCTCCCATTGGCTTCCTATCTCACCTAAAATCCAAATTCCTTACTATGACCTTCCATGCTTAAAAGACCCAGTTTCTGTCCTCCTGTCCAAATTTATCCTGCCTCAGACTTCAGGCCATGCAAGCCTTCCTTCTCTTCCTCAGACTCTAACTTGTTACCATCCTGGGGACCTTCAAACCACCAGTTTTCTCTGCCTAGAGCACTATGCATTTTGATCTTTTCATGACCAGCTCCTCCTTGTCATTTAGATCCCCGTTCGAATGTCATCTCTTCAAAGAGGATATCTTTGCTGGCCACCCAGTCTAAAATGGTAAACTGGTTGGTCATCCAACACTTCATTTTATTTTATTTCTCTGTGTGGCACCTATCGTTGTCTAACATTATCTTGTTTACCTCGTTATGTATCATGTAAGAAAATATAACTATTTTCCAACTTCTCCACACTAGAATGTAAGCTCCATGACAGCAGAGACCTTGTGTGTTGTATTCACTGCCGTATTCCTAGCACTTAGATCAAGGCACATGGCAGGTTCTCATCAAATATTTCCGAGTGAATGAGTACATAAGAGGAAAGATTTTTAAAATGGAAACTTTAGCAATAAAAGAACATCTGTAACCTATTATCAGCATCCTTAGAGTTGTCCTTCATAGAGCAAAAGAACTTTGTTATTAAAGGATCTAAAATGTGGCATGCTTTAAAGACATCACAATTAATAAGCAATACTAATTTCTTCCACATCGTCTCTTTCCTCCTGTGTCCTACTTTTCAGAGCTAAACATGCCACATGTACTCTTAGTCTTCGTGCTCTATCAGTGCAATTATTGACTGCCTTCTCTACTGCCTTCTTTCCTTTTGCCCCCTTGATATGATTACATTTTCTCAACATTTTCTGATGTTTTAAGACAATTTAAAAGAAACATTTGGGCAATGTCCTCCTTTCCTCCGTTTTTTGGGGTTAGGATTTCAAGAAGGGGGAAAACCAAAATGTTCTTGGGAGAAGAGAGAAATACTTAGCATCTGAAATTTTCTGCCTTTCTGTGAGGTTTTCATATTTCTGTGTATGTTCTTCTTACAGGCTAAAACAGTTTGTATTCCCTTCACCAGAAAACCAGATTTTCATCAGGCTGTCCTTCAGGTAAAATGCTAAAATTGAAGAATATGGTAGCCTTCATTCATCTCCCTCTATGATCCTTTAAGTCCTTCCCACACCTTCTCAATCCTGAGGCAACCTTCTGTAGGCCCAGGCTTCTGGATCAGCAGCTGGCTGAACCCACTGGCTCAGCCTGCATCCCAGACATCTTGTGCATCTGGCAGGCCATGGCACATTGAAATTGTGAACAGAAGCTTTGAGAAGTTCATCTCCATACTGGGGACACAGCATCCTGGTGATGGTGACCCAGCATACTCCAAAATGCCCTTATGTTTAGAAATGTCCCCAAATACTGCTCATAAATTACACACAAAGAATCCCTGGACTTGCCAATAGAAAATAGCAAAATGATTCCCATCCTCAAAGGGCTTCCGTGAATATATTATACACAAGAACGAACTGTTCCTCTGTACTTAACACAGTCAGCCTCTCGCCCATCTTCACCTGCCATCACCACCCCCCCCACCCCAGTACACCCATGTCTAGCTTCACACCTACACTTATCTCTTAGACATTCACAGGCCCCTGAAACATAACATGTCCCAAAATAGCCTTGGCAACATTATTGATCACATATCCGTAAAAAATATGGGAAAGTACAACCCCCAAATATATATATATCAAAAAAATAAGCTGGGGACGCCTGGGTGGCTCAGTGGTTGAGCATCTGCCTTTGGCTCAGGCTGTGGTGCCAGAGTCCCCGGATGGAGTCCCTCATCGGGCTCCCCGCATGGAGCCTGCTTCTCCCTCTGCCTGTGTCTCTGCCTCTCTCGCGCGCGCTCTCTCATGAATAAATAAATAAAATCTTAGATAAAAAGCTATACACAAATATTTCTTTAAAAACAAAAAACAGGAATAAAACAAGTAATTTAATTATTTGATTCAATACTGTTGGGAGCCTATTTCCAGATCATATCTCAGATTAACTGGATAATTCTATTTCATTATGGTTATCAGGATTCTAAAGATGGCTCTCCAAGAATCCTATCTCCTGAACTTCAGTCAAATACTAGTCTAGGTACTGGTTCCATCACTAATCTAGATACTGCTGTGAAGGGATTCTGCAGATGCAATTTAAGTCCCAAATCAGTTTACTTTAAGATATGGGGATCATCCAGAGGGGCCTCGGTTTGTGCAGGTGAGCCCTTTAAAAGAATAGTTTCTTCAGTTGGTAGCAGAAGAGGAAGGCAAAGAGATTCTGAATGTGAGAAAGAAGGGAGAGTGATTGCTGGCTTTGAAGATAGAGAAGACCACGTGAGAGGGAATGTGTGTGGCCTCTAGGAACAGGGAATGGTTCTTGGCTGACAGCCAGAAAGAAAACAGGCACTTCAGAGCTCCAGTCACAAGGAACCAGGTTCTGCCAGCAATCTGAATGAGCTTGGAAGCAGATTCTTCCCCAGAGCCTCCAGATAAGAGTCTAGCCTGACTAATACCTTGATTTCTGCCTTGTGGCATCCTAAACAGAGAAACCAGCCAAACCTGCCCAGACCTCTGAACTTCAGAAGTGTGAGCTAATAAATGAGATGTAGTTCTAATCCCCTAAATGAGTGGTAATTTGCTGCACAGCAGGAGAAAACTAATGCATCCCTTTGGTTTTCACATCTCTAAATAAAGGTAATAATGTCTGGCTATGTCCTAGATCTACTCAGAAAACAAATATTAGTAAGATTTAATTAATATGTTTTAAGTTCAACCAGAAAAGCATGCTAAATTATTTTCAAGATGCTAAGATTTTTTTAAAGATTTTATTTATTTATTCATGAGAGACATACAGAGAGAAGCAGAGACACAGGCAGAGGGAGAAGCAGGTTCCATGCAGGGAGCCTGATGTGGGACTCGATCCCGGGACTCCAGGACCACGCCCTGAGCCGAAGGCAGATGCTCAACCACTAAGCCACCTAGGCATCCCAAGATGCTATGATTTTTTAAATTAATTGCAACACACATTGAGGTTCAATCCAGGACAATTAGAGTTAATTCTAGTTAGGTCTGTTTTCTCATGTTCATTGCAATGACAGGACAAGGCTAGCTTAGAAGCCATCTCCGATGAGTTTAGAGTATACAACTGTTGCTTCAGGGGGCCATGATTTAATCTGTAATTTTTTCATTTCACAAAACAATGTCTGACATTTTATAGATATTTTACTGGATACCACATCTACATATCAAATAGAGGGATTTTTTTTCTTAGCTATAGTTCTCTTTCTGAAAAACTTGACCTCTACCTTGGCAAATTTGTTGAAATTCATCAAGCTGTATTCTGACACTGAGAACGTTAAGAGAGAAGTAAAAGATGATCGTACCTGCTTTAATAAAATGGATCACTGAGATAAGAGAAAGCCAAAAAGTGGGGCAAGAACATTCTGACCACATAATCATTCCCTGGGTAAACAGAGACGCTGCTGAGCCTGCTAACCCAGATTTCTCCTCTTCAGAATCATGCGTGGAGTTCTCTGCTGAGCACAATCCCAAGACAAGATGTAGTTTAAAAAGAGTGATTTGGGGAAGATAGGAGGAAGTAAAGTAAGTGAGAGGTTGTATACAAGGTGAGAACATTCCAATTTAGGGAGTAGACTTTATATACAGGAAGAGAGGTATAGCTTGGTAGTTAAAGCTATATGACTGTAGGCAAATTACTTAAATTTCCTGAGTCTCTGTTTCCCCACATCTAAGCAAGGATAGTTTTTCAATGTTCTCAGTACAGGGCCTAGGACATTGGAGTCTTCAATAAACGATGGCCACATCAGGATCATGCAATGTCATCCTTCCGCCCTTGTCCAAGAATCCTGGATAATCATTGCTATTCTAATGGATGCTAATAGCCCCGCTGGCTAGTCCAGAGCATTGTGTTCAAAGCAAAAGGCCCAATGTCCAGGCCAGAAGTCTAGCGCAAACACTCCCTCAAGGGAGGGAGGGACAGAGAGAGTGGGTCTGGCTATGGAAAGCTGATTCCTCAGGCAAGAGCAGGGTACTTAATAGATCTACAAAAGGAAGGACCTGTAGGCAAATATTCACAATTAAAAATCTCTTCCTAAAACAATCCAATTTTCTGGCTCAATCAGTTGACAATAACTTGGCCATTGAAAATCATATTTTTCCAACATGGTCCATTTTCTTGGCTTTCCTAAGTCATTAATTATGACCATGTTTTCCCAAATGTGGAAATTCCCCTTGCGCAGATGCGTCTGCTGGCCAACCCTCCTTTCCTGAGAAGTCTCCACAGCACAAAAATATTTTTGTTTTCTCCAATTGCCCACAGGGAAAATTTCCTCACTCTTTATTTCCCTCCTCCCTTAAAGCCCTCTGGCAATTTCCAGGAACCTGAGTAAACCAGAATCACTCAGATCACTGGAGAACCTTTTGGATGTTCTACTTCTAACATGGTAAAAGAGAATCCTAAACTTTAAATTTAACATTATTAAACCAACCTTAAGAGTTCCTTTTAATAACCAAAGGCAATGCCACTGAAATCAAAATGCCTCCCACTCCTGCCTGAAGAATATGGCTCTGGGATTTGAGAGCTTAAATTATAAACAGAGGTGGCCACAGTAATTATCCTTGTACCTGGGTCAAATGCCATTATGTGAAATATGCTTCAGACACTTAAAGCCCTATACAAATGTAGACCTTCAGCCAAGTGGATATACAATCTGAATAGGACTGATTATTCAAATTGTAAAAATTAGTTAGAATTTACTCTGCTTACCTGACTCATCTTCCAGGTTTACAAATATGCTCTGTGCAGGGCTGACAATGGTATAGGTACTTACTCCAGAGATATTTTGTTCTTTCCAGAACATTCATCAAGAAGCATTCCTGTGGGGGCATCTGGGTGGCTTAGTCTGTTAAGCATCTGTCTTCTACTCAGGTCATGATCTTGGAGTCCTGAGATCAAGCCCTGTGTCGGGCTCCCTGCTCAGTGGGGAGTCTGCTTCTCCCTCTTCCACTGTCCCTTCCCCCTTCTTGTGTGCTCTCTCTCTCAAATAAATAAATAAATAAAAATATTTAAAATAAAAATTTAAAAAAAGGAAAAGAAGCATTTCTGTTCCAGAAATTAAATTTAACTGGTGGGGAGGAGGTGGTAAAGTGATCAATCAGATTGGGTCTCTGCCTTCAAAGTCTTTATAATCTAATAAAGAAGGTGTGTTGTATATACTCTCAATGGTTCTCTTCCAGGGGCAATTTTGTCTCCTCTACTCCAATATCTGGAGATATTTTGGATTATCAGAACTAGAAGTGGGGGTGCCACTGGCATCTAATGGAAAGAAGCAAAGGATGCCTTCTCAACATTGTTCAACGCACATGGTAGCCCCCCACAACAAAGAATTATCTGGTCTGAAATGTCATCAGTGCCAAGGTTGAGAAGCCCTTAACTAGCCACAGCGCCTAGAACAAAGGGCTTGCTGGTTGATTGGCTGGTGTTAGTGTGCATGGTAAGTGACCTTCATCCCAGTCATTCTGAATTTGCGCCTGTGCCTAACTCATTATAACTGTTAGAAATCTTTTGAATAAATGAGCACATTTAGACAGGTATTAAACAGAGCATGAGATAAAGTGTTAGGCAAAATGAGTGACAATTTAGAATGAATTGTTAACTCAAGGGGACAAAAGTTTTCTAGCGTGATGCCAAACATACAGCAACTGCTCAGTGAATGTGAACTCAACACATTTAGATATCCTTGCCACACTCTTTTGCTTAAAGCTTACGGTGCACATTTTTGAAGACTCTTATCTATAAAGCAGTCCTGGCAGTAGCCTTTCTTCTTGGAAATACTTCACTATGGATTGCTTGAGTGGCATATTGTACCATAAAGGGATAAAACATGAATTGTTAATAATATAATAGCATTCCAAATTTTCACTAATTCAAGTTGGTCCTTTCCCTAATGTGCCTAATTAGTGAATATTAAAGAAGTATGACATTTCAAACATCAAAAAACTGAGGTGGCCACCTAATGAATTTGGGGAAGAAGGAAGAAGTATTTTATAAAAGGCAAAAGATTTATACAATTTGAAGAGAGACCAAAGAATGGAAGAAGTATTTTGAGGTGTGGCCTTAACTGCTTTACACAAAATGTGGGTTCTGCTGCCTTTTTTTTATTTTTAAAGATTTTATTTATTTATTCATGAGAAACACAGAGAGAGGTAGAGACATAGGCAGAGGGAGAAGCAGGCTCCCTGTAGGGAGCCAGATGTGGGACTCGATCCCAGAATCATGCCCTAAGCCAAAAGCAGACACTCAACCACTGAGCCACCCAGGCTTCCCGGTTCTGCTGCTTACATACAATAAAAGTAAAAACAAGTAGCAGCAGCATAGGCTTTGCAACTGTTGCTTGATATGCATAAAACACCATAAGAGAATGGTTAACTGCCACTCTCAATTAAGGATCAAGTAAAATGAAACTATATCTTTAAATTAGAATATGTGCCTTCGGCGCAAGGCCTGATCCTGGAGTCCTGGGATCAAGTCCCACATCAGGCTCCCTACATGGAGCCTGCTTCTCCCTCTGCCTGTATCTCTGCCTCTCTCTCTCTCTCTCTCTCTCTGTGTCTCTCTCATGAATAAATAAATAAAATATTTTAAAAAATAAATCAGAATATGTCCATAGAAAAATAAGATTCAGTTTTCTAAATTTATTTACACTTTTTTTTCCAGAAAAATTATCAGGTGGTCTAATGTTCTAGTGTTTATAAAATAAACAGAGCTATTATTGCTCAGAAAAATCTGTACTTTTGATTAAGCAATTACCTTCTATTGTGATTGTGTGAGTTACCAAGGAAATATTGTCTTTCTTCTTCCACCTATTTGACCTGCATCTTCTCAAGGTAGGTTGGTGAGTAAGTCAGGAAATGGCATCTAATTTTGTATTAATATTAGTCAAATATAAGTAGGAGGAGAGAGCTATCATTAAAATTTTAAATAGAAATATCTGGGATAATCTGCCATTTGGATAATCAGTATCAATGTTCCCTGAATTTTACACAGATAATGGAGACCACTATGTCTCTGATATTTGCAACATAAAAGAAGTAAAATTTCCTTCAAGTTTGAAAATTCCCAGTTAAGTCTTTTTCCAAAAGTGACTTTAATAAGGTATGTTTAGGAGCCAAGTGGGGAAATTTAATTCTACTTTCCATAAAGAAACAATTAAACAAATAAAAATTATTTCACCTCTGCAAGAGAAGGAATCTTACGGGATAAGTTGACTGATGAATGAATAAGATTAAAAGTGACACATTTTTAAAAAATATCAAATGCTAGAAAATGGAAAGAATAAATTTTGGCTCACAGAAGTATTTGGTATGTTCAGAAAAAGAGGCATCACCTGTAAAAATAGATCTCAATGTGGCATATGATAACTGACACAGCTGTGGTATTGGTCAATCAAAAAAGATGTCCAAGTAGGCAGAATGGACAGTTGGCCATAAACAACTGGAATGGCCAAACTAATAGGTACCAGCTAAATATCAACCCTGCTTATTTCATATGGCCATGAGACTCAGTATAACATTGATCTGTAAATTGGAAAACACTATGGAAACATATCTTATTGTAATATGTTTTTGATGCAGCTCAATCAAGAGTTAGATCATGGATATGTAGACAAAAATAAAAACTTCTGCAATTTTCAATTAAACTCATCTTCTTACAATTGCTAATGGACTAAGGATTCTTTTTCCCTTCACTTTCTTTCATCACTTTCAAATGAAATAGACATTATGATAAAAATTTAGGTTTGGGGTTTCTTTAGACCATCATCAATAAGACCATCCTTCCTTCATTGCCTGAATGCAAATCTCTTTAAAATTCTAAAATATCTCTTATCTACGTGTCTGGAATGATATTCCCATAAAATCTGTGATGGTTATTTTTAGGTGGTAGATGGGTAGATGGAACACAAACAGTATTACACCACAATGCAAAACATAAAAAAAAAAGGGAGTTATTCCTAATCCTGCTACCCTTTAAAAAATCAACTATTTTTGAATTTCTGTTACTGATCCAGGATCCCCCACTCTCAAGTAAATAAAACCCTTTAGGATCCACAGGAAATGTGGGGAGTTTTTTTTTTCTTTTCTTCCTTACAGTCTTTTGTGTTGTTTGAATTTTTTTCAATAGTTTTTCTTACAATTAATTAAAATAATAAGCATTTTTTAAATGTCTCTATTCTATTTATTTAGCCAAAATTGTAGTTTTATCCTACTAGCTAATTGATTTTCTGAATTTGCTTCCCCAAACTCAACACCACTTTCATTTTTTTTTAGGACCTAATTTTTAATTAATTAATTTTCAAGGTTTTTATTTTAATTCCAGCTGGTTAACATACACTGCTATATTAGTTTCAGGTGTAGGATATAGTGATTCAACACTTCCATCCATTACCCTGTGCTCTTCATGACAAGTAGACTATTCAATCCCCAGCACTTATTTCACCCATCCCCTCCCTGTTGGCAACCTTCAGTTCTCTGTAGTTGAATCTGCTCTTGATTTCTCTCTTTCTCTTTCTCTCTCTCTCCTCTTTCCCTTTGCTCATCTGTTTTGTTTCTTAGATTCCTCACATGAGTGAAATCATATGGTATCTGTCTTTCTCTGGCTGATTTATTTCGCTTAGCATAATACCCTCTAACTCCATCCACGTTGTTATAAGTGGCAAGATTTCATTCTTTCATGGCTGAATAATATTCCATTGTATATAGATATCACATCTTCTTTCTCCATTCATCAATTGATGGACACTGAACTGCTTCCATATCTTGGCTATTGTAAATAGTGCTGCAATAAACAGGGTGGCAGGGAGGACATGCAGCCTCTTGAATTAGTGCTTTCATAATCTTTGGGTAAATACCATTTTCATTTTAAGCTCATCTTGAAAGAATCTCCTTAGAACCAATGTGGAAAGGCAGGATATCAAACTGTTTCCACAGGGCACACTATCTTTGAAAGATCTTCTTTTGTTATTTTTGTTCTTTGTGTTATCACATCTAGTTGTTTCATAATACTGCTAAACTCTTCAATTTCCTTTGAAAGGAATACTGCCATATGTACACTTTAGGTAACTTGGAACACATTGCTCAATGTAGATGGTATTTCTAAGTGTTGGAAATATCCCTGGATAAAATAATCTCAGAAATTTTCCTTTGTTGTACAGGTGTTAGAGTGACCGAAGGGGGAAGGATTTGGGAGAGACTTGGGAAATAGTGTGGTATTGAGGCTTACAAATTCTTTACACAAATTTCCTTTTCCGGGTCTGACTCTCATGGTGTGATGGACACCATTGACTAATAATAACTCCAAAGTGTCTTTAAGCCAAATGGTTTAGCCTCTTCATATTTCTCATGGATCCTAAATGGTACTATTTGCTTGAATCTGGGAGATCCTGGATCAGCCACAGAAATTCAAAAATAGTTGGTTTCCTAAAGGGTATCAGATTAGGAATAACTTTTTTTTTTTTTTTTGCATTTTGGTATAATGCTGTTTGTGTTCTATCTACCCATCTGTCAGTATATAAGCTTTAAAAAGTAGGACATTTTTCGTCATTGGAAAATTTCAAGGTCAGACTGGATGACTATCAAGTGTGCTTTAGAAAAGACATTAAAAGAAAACTTGACTAATGTAACCTCTCAAGTTCCTTTCATCTTTAAATTCTGTGCTCTGAATCAAAACCACAATGAGATACCACTTTACACCAGTTATAATGGCTAAAATTCACAAGACAGGAAACAACAAATGTGGAAAGGATGTGGAGAATGGGGAACCCTCCTGCACTGTTGGTGGGAATGTGAACTGGTGCAGCCACTCTGGAAAACTGTGTGGAGGTTCCTCAAGAAGTTAAAAATAGAGCCCTGTGACTCAGCAATTGCTCTACAGGGTATTTACCCCAAAGATACAGATGTAGTGAAATGCTGAGACACCTGCACTCCAATGTTCATAGCAGCAATGTCCACAATAGCCAAACTCTGGAAGGAGCTCCAATGTCCTTTGACAGATTAATGGATAAAGAAGATGTGGTCTATATATACAATGGAATATTACTCAGCCATCAGAAGGGATGAATACCCACAATTTACATTGACATGGTTGGAACTGGAGGGTATTATGCTGAGTGAAATAAGTCCATTGGAGAAGGACAATTATTGTATAGTGTCACTCATATGTGGAGTATAAGAAATAGTGAAAGGTCCATAAGGAAAGGAGTAAACTGAGTGGGGAAAAATTAAAGAGGAAGACAAACCATGAGAGGCTCCTAACTCTGGGAAACAAACAAAAGGGTTGAAGAAGGGGAGGTGGAGGGGGAGATAGGGTGACTGGGTGACATGTACTAAGTAAGGCACATAATGAGATGAGCATTGGGCATTATACAATATGTTGGCAAATTGAATAAAATAAAATAAAAATAAATAAATTCTGTGTTCTGAAGTTTACCTTCTAATCTTATGGCAGTGATGCTCCATATCAGAAGGATAGATATGTTTTCTGGCCACCTTTCTCACTTTGCCTTGAACCCACAGCTTCAGTGATGAAATGGAGTGGATAGGAGAGTTGGAGCTGTCCAGCAGTGGAAGCAGTTACCTACACTCTGGGTCCCAACCAATGAGACTTACGGCAGGTTGGAGCAGGGCTTCAGCTAGACCACTCTTGACCACGAAAGGGGCATGTATGCATACATGTATGTAGAAGTAATATATATGCTTACTCATTCCTATCCCAAGGAGATCTTTCCTGTGTTCTATAGTGCTTTTCATTTAAAACGAGGTCAATGGTCTTTTGAATTGTGAAAAAAAAAAGTATAAGGGATAGATAGAAAAAGATTTGAAAAGGACAGGAGGTAAAAATAGGACTATTATGTTGTACCAACAGGCTTTCAGTTTGTTAATTTTAAGCCGTTTAGCCAAACACACACACACACACACACACACATATTATGTAAACATGCTCTATCAGTAGATGGGGTCAAATCTATAGCAGCTTCATTATTTATATTTTGCAATCAATAATACAGTTATTGTAGCTTTTTTTTTATTTGAAAAAAAATGAATGTGTTGAGTGTTGGCTTAAAAAGGTTTGCCAGAATATATAGCTCAGAAAATTAAAAATAATATTAACCTGTCCTTAAAAGGTTGCTCAGTCATTCCCTTTTCAAGTGGCAGATGAATTCATTTTGATGAATGCCCACTTGATTGAGATGCTGAGGAATGATGCAAACATCTTTAAGCATTTTTCTGATTTTTTAAATAAGTAGCTGGATACCTAGCCCTAGTTTCCTTATATTTTATTCTGAAAGGAAGGATCAATGTTTCCACAGACATCCTAGGTTTGAGAAGAAAGAACTTTGGAGAAACATCTCATCCAGCTCCCATATGCTGGGTAATTAAATAGTAACCCAATGTTATAGGCAAAAATAACTGGATGTGGAGAGGCTAATTGCTCCATAAGTTTTTAACTATTTTTAACTTCATACAATGATACATATTCATTGTAGAAAATTTGAGAATACAAAAATAAAGAAAATAGAAATCATCCTAGAGTAACTATTGTTTCCATTGTGACATATTGTCTCCTAAATACTTAATGTATCATCACATATGTATTTCATGCTCAGTACTCTTTGAGGAAAAAGCTGAAAGATTGTTTTCTGGAAGAGCTGTTGGTCCATCTGATCCAAACCTGGAATCAATGTCTACATATTTTTAACCATTCTTTTAAATGTGTCTCCTCTACCCTTGGACCTAATCTGACAATAGATTTTAAATGAGGTGCCAAATTTCCTATTTAAAACCAAGCACTAGGATAGTAGGCAACTCCTTACCTCTCTTTTCCTGAATAGAGATGCAAGAAATTGTAAAGGAACTATGATACTGCAAACATGGCTTTATTTTTGTGAGGTAACACTGGAGGTCCCCATGTTGACAGCTGCAAAGGCAGTCACATGCTTAACGGAGCAAAGAGCCCTACAAAGGAAGAAGTTAACTTTAGCTTTGAAAATCCTTTTATCCTCCATGATTTTGATGGCTTTAAATTTGTCACCTGAATGCGATATTAACATAATCGTCTGCATTTCAGCTAATGAATGCACCTGCTTCTAAGACTTTATTTTAGCAGTTTTAATGAGCTCTTCAAAAGAGTTTGCCTGGACTTACTGCACGGCTAGAGAAATAGCAGCTGTAAGCAACTAACAACACATTCAGTATTTGAATCAAGCTCTGTGAAGTTGTTAAACTTGAGGAGTGTCGATCCATCTGTCTGTGACAAGGGGACTGAAGCTGAGATATAGCTGTGGTACTTGGACAAAGCACTAGAGTAAGTGGGGCTGGCCAGAGGAGGTTATTCCCTGTGAGGCCATAATATACAGGTCCCACACAGTTCACTTAAGCTCTCTATATCCCATTCTCTCATCTGTATAACAGTGGTACCTATCTGATAAGCTCGTTGTAAAGATGAAATGTCTCACCTGTTGAAAGCACTCAATTATGCTTAATTTTATTATAATTATTAGTTTATTATTAAGTAGATGTGACTGTAAATCAATCAAATTCTATTTGATTGGCTATAGGTTGTCAGATGGTTTTCAGGTGAATAACAGCTAATCGAGACTTGTATTTAAGGAATCAGAAAATTTATTTCAATGCCAAATCATGCCTTAACCCCACAGTGAAGATTTTTGAAAAACATTTCAACCAATCTCTAGAAATCCAAATCCCTAAACCATCCAAATGTAAGCCACTTAGAATTTCTAAATGCTATGTAGATGCTGGGATAGCCAAGATACCCAGGATAGTTACTTTTAATATATATTTAAAACTTATATTATCAAATTCATTCCACACTTACTATACTCTGATTTCAACATCACATTTTCATTCTGGGAATCTCCCTTCTTTTTTCCCGTATGTTCCTCTGTATACTTTAATTTGAAACGTAATAATAACCTATCCAAAGCTCAATTGAATGGAAAACAAAAAATAGGACAAACGTTGCTTTGAAGATACACATAGCAGATACATTACAGATCAGTTGGAGGTAACACTGGGAATAAAGATGCCACAGATTTTTATCTCTCTCTATCTCTCTCTCTCTCTCAGTAAAATAGGTAGCACAGAGGTGAGCTAGCTGTTAAGAAAATGGAAATTTTTCCAATTTCTTTTTTATTTTATTTCAGTAAACATGACACAATTATTCTGGCTGAGATGGAAGTAACTTATTTTCCAGATTCCATTTCCCCTTTATACCATTCTGGCCAACAGTCTTCCCTCAATAACTGGAGCTGGTCCACTGGTGTCTCACCCATGCCACTATATGCCACAATGCTAGGGAATCACTCAGGAGACAAGTTCAGCATAGGCATCCTCACCACTTTGTTATTGGGGCTTCTCTGGAAAGGTGTTGCCTTCTAGAAGCCATCAACTCCAGCATGCTGAGAAGGCAGGCTTCTGGTAACTGCTTGAATCCCAACATTTCAAAAGACCCATTATATTCATACTTGCATGAAGCATCTTTCCAGAAGGCGTTTAGGTCTACTCTTAGACCCTAGCTTCATAACCTAAGAAAACAACCCCAAGGGAGCTCACCTCTGGCTGCCCTTTGACTGTGTTTTGCTGTTGAAGGCATGCTGACCTCACAGTGATGAGGTTTGTTTATGTTGTTTATCATCTGGTTACTCACAGCCAGGTCCTCAAAAGGGCAGCCTCAGCATCACCTGGGAGCCAGTTAGAAACAGAGTCTCAGGCCCCACCCCAGAGCTACCAATCAGAATCTGCATCTTAACAAGATTCCTAGATGATTTATATGCATGTTTATGTTTAAGAAGCAATGGTCTAAGGAATCCGCCTGAGATTCTTTTTGCAGCAATACAACTCACCATCTCCTGTTCCAAAGCTGTATCTATCCATTTTCTACTTTCAGTCTCTACACAGATTTCTCTGCAATGCTCCAGAGCAAACCATCTCTATTTTGGATGTGTTCCCAACCAGTGGGTCTTGTACTGATCTGCATTTCAATGGTTTGGGTGGTCAAATGTGTATAGAGCCCAGCCTACAACCAGCCAACAATACCCATTCTCCTGCAAGTCATCTTGCCCTCTTTATTCCCACAGCTGGAGTGTTACCATGTTCATAAATTATTGTTAAAGAAGGAAATTACCAAAAGAAAAAAAAATAGTCTCCATAAACCTGCATAGTTTAGAGCTAAAGAATATGTTAAAATTTTCCATCGTGGAAATTTCCCAGCTACTGGGCTCTTTAGATTTTTTTTTTTTTTTTCAGAGCTGCAAGCAAAGAATGGAAATTTCCAATTGCAGCATCAAGGGCTGCTGTTCTGCTGACTGTCTTGCTCAGCCAGGGTCATCTGCTTCTCCAAGACATCAAGGAATGCCAAGGTAGGTCTGAGAGAACACACACACTTCCTCTGCAGGAAGGAAGGAATGTCTTTGTGCTGCCTCCAAGCTGTGATAAAGAGAGGGGCGGGAGAGGTGACATGCCCTGCTCCATCCACCTGAGTTGAATTTTGTTGATCATTACCACCTATCAGCAGCTTATCATATTTGACATCTTTCCAATGGCAACTGGCTGGCAGGTTTTTTGTTTTTTAAGAAATCCCTAAGGTGGGTTTGTAGATGCAAAGAGAGGAAAGAAACCAACGTTTATTGAAGTCTACCTTCCTAAGTACTATGCCAGGTATACTATATATGTTATATCACTTAACCTTTATGTGATCTGCCCAAGGTTAACTTCTGATTTCCCGAACCCAAATTTTGGAAGCTTCATTTGTTCTTCCTGAGACAGCCCTACCTCCCCTCAACCCTCCCAGAAACGAGTCATCTGCAAGCATCCTGAAAGGCTCCTCTCCACCTCTTCAGTAATAGCACTCTGGTTCCTTTTCACTCTATCTAAATTGACATACATTTCCATTCATAGCTGGTCCCAATGTCTGAATCAACAGGCATCCAATAGTTCCTTAAATCCTGCTATGTTCCTCTCCATGCACTACTGCTGATGATGGCAAGTCAACAGAAGATCACATGCAAGGCCATTGGCTTCTTGAGAACAAGGCTAAACAGAGCCCTGACTGGCTCTAGACCAGAAAGAATGTTCTCAAACCTAGGTTGTGGGGCTTGTCTGGGTGGTTTGGCAATTTTGATTTTGTCTTTAATTGTTTGTTTTGATTTTTAGGGGATTCTACATGACTGTAAGGAGCAAGAGCTACCTATGTTTACTCTCTTCTTACTGACAACCCATGATACCAGGAAAAGAACAGTTAAGGATTTCTGACATCCACTGTTGCTATTTATACTTATTATTTATTGAGGCAAGTTTGGTAGTAATGAAGATATTCCAGCAATTAAAAAAAAGTTATCATCATATGACTGGTGAGTTCTTAAAAAAGAATATTTATTCCCTATCTGTATTTTTGATCAGATCCATATCCATATCCATAGATAGCAATGCCATCTTTGAATACAATGACCGATTTTAATGCCAACCCGAAATGGAAGTGGACAGGAATGGGAATGGTCAGCAGGAATATTGTAGGTCTGTTAGGGCTTTAGTCTCAAAAGCTGATGTTTATTTTAGTCATTGGTTACTTCTCTAATAATGATTTTCCTTATTTCCTTAATCTATTAAAATGGAGTCTGATTCCCTGGTGAAATTTGTCAAGCAGCATTTTAATATGGGTCTGGGGGCAGCCCGGGTGGCTCAGCAGTTTGGAGCCTGCCTTTGGCCCAGGGCGTGATTCTGAAGTCCCGGGATCGAGTCCCACGTCGGGCTCCCTGCATGGCGCCTGCTTCTCCCTCTACCTGTGTCTCTGCCTCTAACTCTTTCTGTGTCTCTCATAAATAAATAAATAAATAAATAAATAAATAAATAAATAAATAAATAAAATCTTTTTAAAATAAAAAAAAAATAATAACATGGGTCTGGGTCTCATATGAAACGTATCATACTTCTGACAGTCTTCTTTCCACTCCTCCTCTGCATCTGTCATTAATAGAAGATACCAGTCCTCTTAGTTGAAGACACTGATGATTCATACCTGAGGGTGGGGCTGAATAAATGTATGATGACTATTCTTTTCCACCTTAGACTGCAGAGATGACTTTAAAAAAAAATATGGTTGGAGTATATGCTGGTGTAGATGCTGTTTGATTGACTTCAATCATGGCTCCAATTCTCTCCCTCCTGTTTCTCTACCCCTTGCAACATGACTTTTCAGTAATTCACACTAAGAGTTGGAGTCTGTTCCCTGGCTCCTTGAATTTAGGCTGGACTGTGACTTGCTTTGGCCACTAGAATGCAACAGAAGTAACAGTATACCAGTTCCAAGCCCAAGCCTCAAGTGTGTTCTTCTACCTACTTTCTTAGAACCCACCATGGCTACTGCCTAAGCCCAAGCTAATCTCCTGGAGAATGAGCAATCATGTGGAGTAGAGATGAACCGTCCTAGCTGAGGCCATCCCTGACCAGCCATCCCAGGGCTAACATACCAGCTGCCCACAAGAGCATGAGCAAGCCCACAAAGATCAGCTGGGCCCAACCTGGATTAGTAAAAACACTCAACCAACTCACAGTCTCATAAGAAATGGTACATAGTAGTTGTTTTAAACCACTACATTTCAAAGTTGTTTGTTATGAAGCAATAGGTAACCAATAGGGATGACCAATTCCTTTCTTTTATTTCCTCCTCCCATTGCCAGGAGTTCAGATCAAATCTGAAGGCCAATCACAGAATCTGTGTTTATTCATTTATACATATTTATTGAACTCTTTATGGCTAACATATTTGTAATGCTCTCTCTTCTTGGCAGGGAATTTTAAAAATTTAATAACCTATTGTTTGCCATGTTGGTTCTAAACCAACTCAATCTTCTGTCTTACATATTAGGTGATTTCTACTTAACATCAAATACGAAGAGATGACCCTAGAGCAAGATTGGCAAATGTTTTCTGTAAAGAGCCAGCTCGTAAATATTTTACGCCATGCAGGCCATAGAGTTTCTGTCACAGTGCTGCTGTTAAGTAGTGCTAAATCGGCTCTAGACTACATGTAAACAAATGGGCATGGCTGTGTTCCAAAAAAAACTTAATTACAAAAACAAGCAAGTGGATAGGATTTGGCCCTCAGGCCATAGTTTGCTAACCCTTGATCTAGAGAATCTATGTTACTATGCAAAAACATCTTCGTCTATACTATGATCCCATCAACTTTATTGTAATTCCGCTCAATCATTTTTGAAAAACAGATAAATTAAGTCAATTTACTTCCTCAATTAGAAGACAAGAGGGGCTGACTACAGAGCAGTGCTGTATGGAGATGAACAGCATTTGTACCAGGGCAAGTACTACACTGAACAACACAAAATTCCCCAGCCACTTAGTCTGTGACTGGTTATTTAGTCAATGCTAAAGGCCAGGGTGACACAAGCGATGTCTCATTTGTTTAGTTTCATTTCCCAGCCTCTAATCTCAAATACTCATTTAACAAACGCACCCTGTATGTCACAAAGAAGATGGGCCTCTGGTCGTACTTGCCTACTCGGAGTTCCCTGAATGTATTGTGCTATTTCACGGCTCTCTAGTTCTGCACACAATGTTCCTTCTGCCTAGAGCACACTTAGCCCTCCTCTCTTACTGGCTAACACCCACTCGCTGATCAAAACGAAGCTCAGTGATACTGCCTCTTGGAAGACTTTCCTGAGTGCACCTCCACCTCCTCACCCTCACCCTTCAGTCCACACACAAAGTCTCAGCATTTATTCCACCAAATTAATAATTAAAATAGCTAATAATTCTTATAGGGTGCCAGGCTCTTACTCTGCGGCAGGCATTGTGAAGTACAGTCATTTAACTGAAATGATTGGTATCCTTGCCCATTTCCACAATCCAATCACACATTCAAAAACATTTATTGAGTACCTCTGTTGTGCTAGGTAAAGAAGATAAATGAAAACCAAGGCTCTAATATAGAGTGTAAGCCCACTGAGGGCATATACCATATCATATTTGTGTTTATATCTCAACATGTAGCAGTGTCCAGAGCAGAGATTTTATGTTAATATGAGACGACCAAATGAATGAAAATAGCAGACACATATACAGTGCATATTATGTGCTGGACGATGCTCTAACATGGGGACTTGAAGGCACAGAGAGTTTTTTTTTAACTAACTTGCCCGTAAGGTCACATAGCTAGTATGCGACAGAGCTAGTTCTAGAATCCATTTTCATAGCCACTGGTGAAATGAAAGCTTAAATGACTCAGCATGAATCCATGCCACTCCTGAAAAATACAGTGCAATGGCTGCACCTTTGAAGGCATGGGTGGTCCAGTGGTAGCAATTATGCGTTTGGGCTTAGGAGTCAAGCAGATTGTGTTCACATTTGTTCTCAAGGGCTCAGTGTTGGTGGAAATGTTGATAGTGCCCCCAAAGCGTACCCTCACATGTGCACACATTACGGTTGTATTCCGACTCGAAGTTGATTTCTCCCATGCCCTCTCCTCCTCTCAGGTGGGCATGCATCACTGCTTGGGGAGTGACTCCAGCACTGCTCTGCCATGTGACTGCTGTTTTGATTCTTCACCTGTGGTAAGCAGGATGGTTTAGGAGATCTATCCATGCTGGCCTCCTCCAAAGGAATAATTTGCAATACTTAAGCAAATTAGCACTTTGAGGAAGACATGTCCATAATGCCGGTAAGCCTGGCTGGATAACCATGTGCATTATTTTAAAGAACTGATACTGGTCACTCACTGATGGCTTTGGAAGTCCCCATGGAGTTACCCAGGTAATATGCTACTCAGTGGGGGAGACACAGACAGGGAGAGACAGTGACTGGCCTGCAGCCGTCTCTGAGGACAGGTTTGCTCTGCTGAAAAAGAAAGAACAGATATTTCCAGTAGAATTTTGCTTCTGAAACAAAAATGGGTTTGGAAAGTTTTAGGTTTGAGCATTGGAACATCAGGAAATAAAAGTGATCACAGAGTCCCCGCAGACCTTTGAAGTCCATGGTTCCTCTGAGTGTAGAACAAATGTGCCCATTCTTCTGCCTTCAGGCAGTTTTCTTAAAAAATTTTGACTCTTCCATTTTTCTCCCTTTGCAATTAGGTGAATAGGAAGAGGCAAAGAGGCACTTTGCTTCGTAGCCTCCACTGATGGCCTAGAGGATCTAACAAAGATGTGCCAGGGCCAGGACTAGCTATCACAAACTTCTAGTTTTCAGTTGGAGGCTCAACAGAGGCTAGTAAGAATTCAACAATTTAAAAATTGGCTCTCGCAAGCAACCATGTGTCACTGGAGAGCT
This sequence comes from Vulpes lagopus, assembly GCF_018345385.1. NCBI lineage: Eukaryota > Metazoa > Chordata > Mammalia > Carnivora > Canidae > Vulpes > Vulpes lagopus. The sequence goes on along the minus strand of NC_054836.1, from coordinate 5,771,170 downwards.
GTGCTAGATTGTACCTGCAAGTACAAGATAGTAAATGAAAAGATATTGTCTTCTCCTTTCTCCTCTACAGGCTTTCCTCCCAGTTAAGAATCAGTCATGGGACTCCTCCAGGAAGACATGTATTTCCTGGCTGGAAGACTTGAGAAACATTTCATTGACCAGTATTCTTGGGCACCTAAAATGCATATTTCAGTGCTTGGGTAGAATTTATCTCACCTTATTTTCCAATTAAAACAACCCAACTGTTATTGTATTTATAGCCCATTTCATACAGTTTAATGCTTAATTCTCTGCTTGCTTTCTTCTATAAAACTTATGTTTTCCCATCTAGATCATAAACTCAGTGAAGGCAGGGATCAGGGTGTTATTTCTTTTCAGTCCCTCACAGGACCAAACACAGAATAGAGAAGCATAATACTGGGCGGTCAACAGGGAATAACCACAGGGCAGTGTCTGGAGACCTGTGTCGTTTCTGTGCCCCCCTGCCCCATCTAGCTGGTATCAGATCTTCAGGAAGCATTTAAATCTCTGAGATGAAATTTCTTCATCCTAAGATTGCCTCACTTACCTCAACAACTCATTGGGAGGATCAGCTACGATAATGTATGTGAAAGTATTTTGTAAACCAAGATTTGCTAGCTACTAAAATGTGAAAAATATCAAAAGAGGCATTTAGTAAATATCTGATTGATTGGTAATGATAGAATATCATCTTCCATTCTTCCCGATATCCAGTTCTTTAGGAGTTTTGTTTCTCAGCATTTAATTTTATCTGAGTGGCAAAGCCACTCCACATCTTCTGATACCATGTAGAATGTCCCCTAGTGCATTACACCCTATAGTTAAAGTTTGGTTGAAATCTAAGCAAACCAAGACAAAAGTCACCACGCATGCCATGGTCACATCTATCACATAGGCCTCCTGGAGACCAATGCATTTGTAACTTACCAGAGTTCCAGAGCCTTTCTTGTGTCACATATGCCCACTCAGACTGTACCTTAGGCAAGGATTATATATATTTCTATATTCTAGCACACACTAAATACATGAGAGTGGCAGATCGCTGCCTTAAGCCCAGGCCAGCTAAGAAGAAAATGAAGAAGTGGCACCTTGTATGAGAAATTTTACAAAGGCATGACACTATGAAACAGACTTTTAGGACAGTTCACTTATTTATCGTCTTTATTTTCTACTTGTTCTTAGCAAAAAAGGCAGCCTCTCTGTAGTAACAGAATTCTATCCAATCCATTAGAAAACTCTTCTTTCAAACATGGTCATTCCTCAAATGCTTCTGTAAGGTATAAAATTTAGTCACAGGGGTTTTGTTTGTTTTTTTTCCCTCACTTAACTCGGAAAAAAAATGAAGCTACCAAGAGATTAAAAAAAAGTTGTATGTTCTAGAGATTAGCTTATGTAGATTTCTCGTTCCTCATCTAATACTCTTCATTCATGTAACATGAAAGAAAAAGTAACTACAGAACTGATGGCTTCTTTCTGGGAAGTATTGTCAGCTATTACCGAAAATGTTCGATTTCAGTATTTTCAGTTACCTCTTACAATAGGCTGGATGAGCCTATTGTTTTCCAAGTTTGATCACAGAGTATCAACTGCAGGACGAATACACAGGGTCGAAGCATTTTGTCGCTATACTGAATCCAGCCAAACCAATTGTGAACTCCATTAACGAACATATTTATGATGTCCTTTATGTGGGGCATGAGAAGAGGAATCTGGTTTTCAGAATTAATTGATCCAGAACAGTTTTCAAAAAACTCATTTCTTTTCTTTTCAAAACTTATTATGGAAAGTTTCAAACATACCCAAAGGTAGAAGAAGAGTAAAAATGAACCCATCCTTATGGACCTGTCATCCAACTTCAATATATGGCCAATCTTGTGAATCCTCATTTTTAATTAGTATTAGTAGTCAGTAAAATTAAACACATGCTACGTGCCGATAAATTTTAACATTCAAATAGCGTAACATTTATTTATATATGTTTCCTAAAATAATTGTGTTTTTGTCACTTTTCTTTCTCATTCTCGTATCTCTCTCACTTCTCTTGAGGCTGAAGCGCGGCTAGCTTCTTACATAGCCCATTCTAGAGGAAAAGAGAAGGAGGTGGAGGATTTTAAATTAATTAACTTATTAATTATTCTCTACCTATGACATAGTGCCTTGCTCCCTTTTACTAAAATGTTGTAGAGGGGATCCCTGGGTGGCGCAGTGGTTTGGCGCCTGCCTTTGGCCCAGGGCGCGATCCTGGAGACCAGGGATCGAATCCCACATCAGGCTCCCGGTGCATGGAGTCTGCTTCTCCCTCTGCCTATGTCTCTGCCTCTCTCTCTCTCTCTGTGACTATCATAAATAAATAAAAAAAATAAAATAAAATAAAAAAAAATAAAATGTTGTAGAAAAACAGTGATAATGAGAAAAGAGTCACTTCTAATAACAGAACTGAGTCTTTGTCTCTTTGCCCCAATGATATAATAGCGAGTGGCAGAATGAGGGGTCATTCCATTCTTGGTCCTAAAGAAAGAGAGAGCCCCAAGACAAATATTATAACCCACATGTTTCAAGGCTGAGAGTTTCTTGTATGTAATATTTATTAGATAGATATGTACAATTTTTTGCAGAGTACAGATAGTTTGCTGTATAGAATTATCGCTCTAAGTTTCATCAAAATGTATACCAATGTGTAGCCAAATCATACCCCTAGGGAATCTAAAATAATAATAATTTTTAAAGAAGGAAGTTAGAATGATGAAGTTGGGTAAAAGTTATATAGCTTTAACAAAACTTTGGTTTCTTCTTTTACATTGTTCTCCATGGTAAAATAGTAAAATTCCCACCGAGATGGTAACACTCATACCACTCGATGAATTTTAAGATCCTTGGTTGCTCTTGGGAATAAGCATAGTGCTGTGGCAAGAAGCAGAAGGTATAATTTGAAGCCAGACTAGAGGAAAAAAACCTTACCTTTTAGAGGTAATATATTTATGAAATGGTAAAAGTATCAAAAAAGGCTTAATAATTTCACCATGTAATCTAAAGCTCAATTTCATATGCAAGTTCCTTATAGAACAATAACAAACGTAGAACTCAAGCCTTCCATGGAAAAAGTTTTAAGACTTTATTTATTTATTTATAAAATATTTTATTTAAATTCAATTCGCCAATATATAGTATAACACCCAGTTCAAAACCAATGCAATGAGAATAGCAAGCCACAGAGTGTAATTGCAGTCTTGACTGTTGTTTGCTTTATCACTCACGAGAACTTGTTTTGCATTCAGTAAAGACTGGAGAAATGTAAGGATGAATACTTATCATAATTCATTCCCTTGTGGACTTTCAAAATCCTGGATAATAGCTTTCCTTTTTCCTTCAATAATTAGACTCTGAAAGGAATCTGGAAAGTGCTACGCACAGGAGTGGCGTTCAGTTGAAACAGGGCTCATTTCCAGCTCTGCTTGAATTCGTTGCTATCTACGTGTGATGTTGGAGTGAGGAAAACAAACTTCCTTAGTTATTACATGGTGCCAATGATCTTACTTTACTTTTGAAGAAATAAATTGCATTTCTTCTCCAGTATATTCACAATGAATATCTGAGATACAGGGATATGGTTATTCAGTCAGAAAAAAAAATTGTTTTAAGTATTTAAGAGAACTAAGCACTTTCAGGTGAAAACTTTCAACTTAACAGAGGGAAGGGAAAAAACTTAAAATATGATCAAGTCAGGAAAACTAAGGCAAGGGGGAAGAAAGGAAAAAACAATGAAGCATTATAAGTAATAAAAAGAAAAAGAATAAAAATAAATATATCCATTACTGTAAAAACTTGCATGAGTCGAATTTTCCTTTCAAAAGACAGACTTTCAGACTGGGTTGAAAAACAAAAATAAGCCATGTACAAGAGATTCACTTCAAATAAAGTGACAAAGAAAGTCTGAAAATAAATGATTGAGTAGATATATGTCAGGCAAATCCAAAACCAGGAGTGAAAATATTAATATTAAATTCAAGACCAAAAACATTGAATAGGAACATGAGTTTGGAATGATTCAGGGCACAATGGCAGAGATTGCTAGATGCCTATGCCATCCATGCCCATCCCTCTTCACCCTTGCTAACAAAACCTCAATTTAATTTGGTACAGCAATGTGTACAGATAAAACCAAATTAATTTTCCCATCCTCTTGTACAGTTAGGGGTAGACAAGAAGTGGCAAGCAGAAGTCAGTGGGTTGGCCCACTGATATCTAATTAAGCAGGAAGCTACTCCTTTCTGCTTTCTTTTTTCCTCTTTCATAACTATCACAAAACGTAGCAGAGCAGGAAAACAAGTGGAGCTTGCATTCCAGATGACCATGGAGCCACTATTCCAGCCCTCAGTTTTTTACCACCTGATATGTTTTATATTTGAGAAAAATACATTTCTATTTATCCAAGCCACTATTATTTTGATATCATTTTATACACAGCCAGCTCAATTTCCTGTGATGCAAATATAAATATGAAGAAAACATAATAGTTGTCAGATATTATGCACTAAAAAACATAGCACAAAAATTTTTAAAGTCAAAACCACTATAGAGTTGTTTTTGTTTTTGTTTTTGTTTTTTTTTAGAGAGTTTTAAAAGAAAAAAAAAACCCACTAGAAAGACATGTAGAATTTGATGAAATGACAACTGTAGTAGTAGCTTTTAATTCAGCTCTTTCAGAATTTGGTAGAATACGAAATAAAAAATAAGGAAGAATGTAGGAAACTTTAGGGGCACCTGGGTGGCTCAGTCGATTAAACATCTGCCTTCAGCTCAGATCATGATCCCAGGGTCCTGGGATAGAGCCCTGCATTAGGTTCCCTGCTCATGGGGCTGGGGGGGGTGTGTGTGTGTGGAGATCCTGCTTCTCTCTCTTGCTCTGCTGCTCTCCCTGCTTTTGCTCTTTTGCTACCTCTCTGTCAAATAAATAAATTAAATCTTTAAAAAATCATTAAAAAAAGAATATAGAAGACTATAATAATATAAGCTAATTACACATGCATGAACATATGAATTTATGTGTGTGATTCGTAGATGGTATAAACTTTATACTTTACATAAAAGAGAACCTGCAATCTTTTTATAGGTGTATGGAATATTTACAAAACCAACGATGTACTTGGCCATAAAGGATGGAAGCTCTTGTGGTACAGGGTACAGAAGAAAGGTGCTGGAACTAGACGCTCTGTTCTACAGTTTGCTGGCAGAGTGACCTTGGGCAAGTTACTTAACCTTCTCTGGGTTTTGTTTCTTTATCTATAGAGTTGGGATCATAATAGCTAGAAATTTTATCTTTTATAATTATTATTATCTCTCCCCGCCTGGCATTTTCCAGCATGATGTCCATTTACCTACACAAAGCTGCTGGCGCCGCATGTCACTGACTCTAAGTGGAGGCGCCAGGCCATCAGATGGTCGTCACTACTTCCCAGTGGGAGGGTCAGGGGCAGGAATAGAAGGTTAACATTTCTCAGATTGGCCTCAACTGAACAGTGAACACAACGCTGTCTCGCACAGAATTCAAGAGCACCGAAAGAATGTTAAATGGATGAATTGTTACTTGCAGGAAAAGAAACAGGAACCATGTTTCCAATTATTCTTCGTTTCAGACAACAACTAGCTGTTTCCGCTGGCTGGCACAGTAGCTGAATGGGAAACACTATTGAGTAAACTCTGCTGAAAAAAAGGATGACTGTGGGCCAGTGAATTTTTTGACACAGTCCCAGCCTTATTTTTTGCTTATTGCTGGCAAGCTAATATGAGGGACATTAAAAAACAATTGACAAAACTTTGTAAATAAGGTTTGAAGGACAAGAAGTCTCCATAGGCCCCCAACATATAAACTTTTTTGTACCAACAAGGGTCATCTATGACGTAAGACGGAGCCTCTAAATTTAGCTGTTGGTTAGAAAAAAGAAAAAGCTGTATTATAATATAATTTTAAAATGTAACTTAGTATAAGTCTTTTTAAAAAAAACCACAAAATAAAACATTTCTTAATATCACAAAAGCAGACTACTGATGTACTTTAAATATTTTAACATAAAATATAGTATTTCCATGAGCAAGCACTTTAATATATGAAAATATAGGACTCTGAGGATACTACTGATTGTTACATTTTGATAATTATTTCATATCAGGGGGTGCCTGGGTGGCTCAGTCAGTTAAGCATCTCAGTTTCAGCTCAGGTCATGAAATTGAGCCCGGCATTGGGGCTCTGTCCTGGCGTGGAGCCTGCTCAAGATTCTCCTCTCTCCCTCTCTTTCAAAGAAGCACATTATTTCACATAAGTAAATTATAAATACACACATAGGCTATGTTATAAATTTTAAATGTTCAATGTTTATATATATGTATATATATAATACTTATAAAAGTATTATATTACTTATACTTACTTATATGTACTTATAAAATAATAATAATATACTTATATATATAAATAAAGATTTATTTACTTATTCATGAGAGACACAGAGAGAGAGGCAGAGACAGAGGCAGAGGGATCCGGTCTCCAGGATCACTCCCTGAGCTGAAAGCAGGTGCTAAACTGCTGAGCCACCCAGGCATCCCAATGTTTATATATTTTTAATAAAATTAAATGTAATAAAATATTAGAGCTATAGAAATGTTAAAGTTTTACCCCTGAACTTAGAGGGAAAGCAGAAATGAACTAAAGATAAGTTTCTCCCACTCATTTTAGGTCACAAACACTTTGATAAACTCTGATGTCAACAGGGAATGAATGGAGTGTGTGTTCCTTTGCTTTGGAGGTCTGCAATATCATCAGAGGGATATTTATCTTTTTGCATAGTTTCATATGTTTCATCTCAAACATATTAATGTACAAGTGTATAAAGTCAGTGTGGTTATTATTTTTTTGCCCAAAGTATATTCTAATTCTCTAGCTGTTCCTAATTTCTCTCAGCATTATCTTTTTTAAAAAAAATATTTATTTATTCATGAGAGACCCAGAGAGAGAGGCAGAGACAGAGGCAGAGGGAGAAGCAGGGTCCATGCAGGGAGCCCAATTTGGGATTTGATCCCGGGACTCCAGGATCACACCCTGGGCCAAAGGTGGACGCTCAACCTCTGGACCCCCCAGGTGCTCCTCTCTCAGCATTATCTTAGTGTATCATTGCTTCACCAAACCTACTCATTTCTCTCTTTAAAAAGTTTTGTGTGACTACAAAATCGGCTCCCATTTTCTGCTTAGAAATGACCTTCTTGCTAACTGCACGCATCCATAAATGCCCCTTCCCAGCATCTGCGTCAGCTGTTGTCATTCAGAAGCTCCATCTCCTTGCTGTGTATTTGAGAACATCGACCTCAGGAAGAAGTGTCTCCTCCAAACACGGGGTTTCAGAGTTACTCAGATACAATTCAAACAATGCACTGCCCCCCAAGTGCAGATGCACACAGGGTACCTGTTCATCAGGGAGGAAGACGGAGGGCCTGGGACAGAGAGGAGAGAGGCAGAGACCAGACAGCCCAAAGTGTACTAGAAGTGGAGATTCTGTACTTCTGGAATCCCGCTGATTAGCACAAAGCTATCAGGACTACATGAACTGTTTTTTATTCGACTTGGCAGATAGTAGTACATATTTACCGGATTGAGTTGATGAAATCAGTCTTAAGAACTACATTAAAATGATTAGAGGAATTTTTTTTTCTGGTCTAGATTTTTTTTTTTTTAAGGATTTGGTTTTTTATCATTCCCCAAACTGTCTTCCTGAAATTTTTATGAGTCTATCTAATCACGTAAGGCACAGGATCATCTTGCATTCCTGCCTTCTCCCAACACACGGAGGTCAGATGCCTCATGCTGCCCTCATCCTCGTGATGGCAAGACATGACACAAGGTAATTTTAAAGGATAAAAAAAGGATTAAGAAGCCCAGAGAAGGGGCTCTGAGGAAAATGCAACATATGAAACCAGCAATCTTTCTTTCCATGTAATTTGTAAAGCTCTTTTGAATCTGTCTTGTCCCCTGTTGTTTTCCCTTCACGAGGCAGTTATGCCTATTAAGAACTCCATCTGCCTCTGGGAAAGGACAGATCGAGTGGGGCTGGGCTGTGGGGAGGAAGATGGGGATTAAAAGTCTTTAAAGTTTGAACAGGAAGAAAACTGAAAAGTGAAAGTGAAATTTAATTGTCAGTTTCTTCTTCCAACATGACTTCTGGTTACAAGATAATTTGCAGTCGGCTACCACGCTTTTTTTTTTTTTTTTTTTTTTTTTGCAAACCTAACTGGCATCATCATTCTGGGACTCGGCCGTGTCTCTCTTCCACTAGCTGGTCAATATTTCGCTCAGAATCCAATCATTTACAATGAGTCACAATGCATGACTCAAGATTCAACTAGCTACAGTATTTTTCCTCATGTTAGATTTAATGTTCCTTCAAGATTGGCTTGTAGGAGTGTTACTTCTCCACTCCCAGGTAGCTATAGATTTTTGTTATGTCGTGTCTGTTGTATGAATGTGTGTGTGTGTGTGAATCAAATATAATATATACATATATAGTGTTTGAATAGTGTTACAATCATAAACACGATGTTGAAGAAAATATTGATTTCACCAATTGACCCAAGGAAAAGACAAATTAAAACAAATATCATATTACAGAATACATCTGATTTCACTTTTAAAATCAAGTAATTTTTACTCAAATTTTACAAATTTGATTCTGTCCTTTCTCATATGCTAGGGATCGAAATCTCCCTCATATATTTGAATTATTCATCATAGATGTCAAATATTACACAAAGATTTATGGTGAAATTAGTACTGTGGATCAGGTATATGTAGCTGCTCCCCAATTGCATCTTACAGCATTTCCATCTTTGGGTGGTTCCTGAAAAGTCTAACAACAGTTTTGCATAAATCAGAACCTTTCTTGCTACACTGAGTACAGGAGACATGTCCATGGCCTTTCATGGTGTGCAAGATAGGGAAATTTCAATTCATATCATCTAACTTTGCTGGATCTTCAAGTGTGAGCACTAATAAATGAATCCTTATGCAGCTAGATTAATCAACCCTGAGCCAAATCCTTCCAAGACTCTTTATGGCTTCTGGCCAAGGGTGAAAGGCTCAAGCTTCCAGGCCTTGCATTCCTAGCTTTTCTTCACTGGCCCTCATCTGTACCCATACGACATCCCTTCTGTGCTGGTCCCACTCATGTCCTCACTCTTCTCCAAACATAACCTGTACATTTCTACCCTGTGCTTTGACTCAAGCTATTCTTCTCGCCTGGAATATCTTCTACTTTTTTCCCTACAAATCCAACTCTTAATCATTCTTTTTGTAAATTTTGTATTTTTTAGTCACACAAAGTAATGCATGACCATATTCTCTTTGGAAAACTATTCAAACAATATAGAAGTATATATACAGTAAAAACTGAAAGTCCCTATTTGTTCTAGCTCTTTCCTCTACTCCCTACCATCTGCCAGTGGCACTCCTCTCCTCCCAATCTGCTAGCTATCCTTCCAACTCTTTCTCTCTGCATTTAATATTACGAATATATTTTTTTTTGCTTGTTTCCTTTTTAAGTAAGTGGAGTTGAAGTATACACTCTGTTCTGTGGCTAGCCCCCTCCTCTTCAAGACCTCTGTTAAATTTCCTCTCTCTCCTGAGGACCCCTCACTGCTTTAGCATCCTTCCTCTGCCTTCATTACTCTGCCTTGAACCTCTCACTCTTGATAACCATGGCACTCTATTGGCCTCTGATCCATCTCTATGATGTTGAATTCTTTAATTTACTGATGTGTGAGAATCTTATCACTAGATTGTAAAGTCTCTGAGGACAGGAGCTTATCTTTATCTTTGGTGGTGTCTAGAACTGTATTATACACAAAGTAGGTATTCAAAATCAGTTTACTGAGGAAGTGAACTCCACATTCCCCATTTCCTAATCTAAGGTGGGAAAGCTCTGCTTAAATAGAAAGAAACACAGATGTACTGTAATGACGTCCTTTAGAGTTTCCACGGCCTTTCCTAAGACCTCTCCCTATCTATTTTACATGATGGGCTGCAGATTTCCACACATCAGCTGAGAGGGGAAGCAACTCTGTGACAGGTCAGAGACCCTAAGCAAAACTTTTCTTCTGAGATTCTCAGACCAAGGACAGCTCCGTTGGTTAAAAACCCTCAGAGATAAAAACATACAGTGAGGGGAGGTTTACAGCACAGGCTGATGGAGCAAAGGGTCATGAAGAAAGCATAGACAATCCAAGGAAAATGCATTCTTAGACTTTTAGATCTAAAATTTCAGCTCTCACGGAACCACTTCTCCAGTAGAATTAATCACTGGCATAACAGCCACAGCAATTCAAAAAGCCAGTCGCTTTCCCTTTTAACATAAAAGCTGTAAAGTCAAACTTGGTGTTTCTTTCAAAAAATGATATTTTCTTAGATCATAGAGAAGGCAAAACAACCAGTATAACATATCCTGTATTTCATTTTAAATGCTGTCTCTTAATTGAATAAGTCACTAAATACTTCTATGCCTCAGTTTCTGTATCTACCTATAAAATGAATATAACAATAGAACCTACCCTATTGACTTCTGAGCAGTCAAACGAGATAATCAAGTGCAGTATGTACCAAAGTCTGACTCACAGTAAGTACTCAAAAATGTTAGCTATGATGAGGATGATTACGTCATGGCTTCTCACGTCTGTGTCAGGAGCTGAAAGGTTTTTCTACAAGGGACTTCAGCCAAAGGAGGCAGACAAGAAAGAACACTGTTGAGCTGTTATAATGGTGAACATTATGAGCGATATTTCTTGGAAAATTCTATTCAATTCCTTTAGTCTCATTACAACGGATTTGCTTAGAATCTTTATTAAAGTGATGCTTGAAATAAATGGATTATTAAATGGAAAAATCTCTTTTTGTTAGAAATTTCCTCTGAAATGGTATTAGTCATAACTGGATCTTACGTTCCTTTTGACATCTTATATGTCTTCTATTAATAGTTTCAATTCTTAAGTCCAAATAACCAATTGAAAGGATCTAACACAATATTTCATAACTAATGTGTTTTATCAAAAAAAGTTGCTGTTGGTTTCAAAGGAGGGCTTCTAAATCGTTCAACTCAAGTCATTAATCAAAACAGATGAAATTATTTTAGTTAATTAACAAAATAGTTAGATTAGTGCAGATAATCAACATAGTTAAAATACTTCAAACTGCTGTTTTAGAGTCTCAAATCATTATTGAGACCTACCCTGTTGTTGAGTCCATACTGTGGACATATGCAGAAAAAATCTGAAGCAATGAGCCAGTTACTTCTGACACAAAGACACTCAATACCAGTTGATTGAGAGTAAGTCAGAAAGAGAAGGATTTCAACTTGGTAACCTTCGAGGTAAGTGAACTTGGGCCAACTGTCTAGCCTCCAGAAACCCCAGTTTCCTCATCCCTGAAATATGACTAATACTTGTTTTGCTGGTTTGAGGGGATAAAGTGAGGGCTTATAGAAAGAGCTTAATGGACAGTAGGTAGACATTTGGTAACTTCCCTTTTTAACCGCTTCAGTTTCTGATCTGTGATTATAAATAAGTAAATACATAATATATCAGATGATGATAAGCACTGTGGAGAAGAGCAAGTGGGAACCCTGAATGTCAGGCAATTGGGGAAGAGGTGGCTAAAATAAGAAAAAATGAAAAAGTAAAAGGGAACATGGATGAGGCAGCTTAGCCTCAGTCCACGCATATAAATATTGTCAAGATGCACGGGCAAGTTGTGCTCTTTCAGCCTTCATTGTTTTGTGCTTGTGACCATCACAAACAGGACAACACAGCCTAGAATTATGCAGGCAAGTGGAGAAGAAGAAGTCAGGAATGAGGGGGTGGGGTGAGCTAAGACTTGGGGGATTAATGAACTGTATGGCCAGTCATTGGTGTCAGTGGCCCTCAGTCCAAAAGGCAGCATCCACTGGCCTAGAAACTCACACTTCCTAACTGGTACCCAACGATGCAGTCTAGAGTGTGAGCTGAGCTGTAGCAGAAGCTTTCTTTCTTTCTTTCTTTCTTTCTTTCTTTCTTTCTTTCTTTCTTTCTTCTTTCTTTCTTCTTTCTTTCTCAGATAGAAGGGGGTGGTGGGGGAGGGCCAGAGAGAGAGGGAGAGAGAGAATCTTAAGCAGGATTAATGCCCAGCATGGATTCCAATGTGGGGCTCAGAATCTCACAACCCTAAGATCATGACCTGAGCCAAAATCAAGAGCCAGATGCCCCCGGCAGTTTCTTTTGATGATTAAAAAGTTTATCGCTTTAAAAATAAAATAACCACATTGCAGAAAGGATATAACAAATATAGCAAATCTACAAGATTTAGAGAAAATAAGCCACCTAGAATCCCATTAGGCTAATGCATTTAATACCAGAATTTGAGTTTATTTCTTCCTAGATTTTCCGTATGCTTAAAGATAACTGAAACCATATTGTATACAATTGTAGATTCTGTGCTTTTAAATATAACATTGTCTTGTAAGCATTTTCCTTGTTGCTAACCAGGTTTTCATAACTATCCACTTAATACATTAATAATATGTTATGAAATAAATGAATAGTAATTTATATTGTTAGCTGCTTAAAATCTTTCCAATTTTTTATTATAAATATCACATTGATACACATTTCCCTGTATATTTTCTCTTCCATATTTTATTTTTTTATTTTTATTTTTATTTTTATTTTTTTTTAAAGATTTTATTTATTCATGATAGTCACACAGAGAGAGGCAGAGAGGCAGAGACACAGGCAGAGGGAGAAGCAGGCTCCATGCAGGGAGCCCGACGTGGGATTCGATCCCGGGTCTCCAGGATCGCGCCCCGGGCCAAAGGCAGGCGCCAAACCGCTGCGCCACCCAGGGATCCCATCTTCCATATTTTAGATTACTTTCTTAGAATTGATTTTCAGAATTTTCAAAACATAAAATGTTCCAGGACATCAACATTTTATGGCTCTTTATATATACTCCCAAATTGTTTTTCTAAGGGATTATATCAATGTGTAGTCCTAAGAATTATGTGCCAGAGTAACCAACCTCATTGTACCCATGAAAACGCTGGACTATTACATTATTAATTTTTTTTTTTTTGCAGTTTCAATTTCCAGGGTGTGATAATAAACAAGTAAATACATAGTACGTCAGATGGTGATAAGCATTGTGGAGAACAGCAAATTAGAGACAGGAAAAGTGACAAGGGAGGGTTGATGGTTACTATTTTATATGGGATGATCAGGGAAGTCCCTTTTGAAAAGATGGCATTTGAGTGAGAGCTGAGGGAAGAGAGGGAGCAAGGTATAAGAAAGGGGCTTTCAGGCAGAGAAGACCCCGAGAGAAGCCCTAAGGCAGATATATGTTGGGCAGTCCTGGAGGAACGGCAAGAGGGCCAGTGTGGCTCTCGCTGCTGAGAAGAGGGGTGTGCGGGAAGAGAGGAGATCAAAGGGAAAGTGGGCAGCCAGGACATGTAAGGCTTTACCAGCCATTGTAAGGACTTTTCTTTATTTTGAGTGGGAAGGGGAGGCATTGAAGGGTTTTGGAAACAGGGGAGTCAGGAATTGCCCTGTATTCCATATGATTAGCCAATGTGTTTAGAATAGATGAAAGATGCTCAAAACCAAACTCAACCTCTTTCCCAGCAAACCTCCTACATTCTCGGCATCTCTACCCTCTGATTCATCAATGCCCAAAACCTCAGTCATCTTTTCCATCTCAAGACCAATCGTCACCAAGCCCTGTCAATTCTCTTTCCAAAATGTCTCTTGCATTTGCCTTCCTTATCCATCCCCATTGTCTAAACCCTACCACGATCTAACCCATCTCCTCACTTTATATCTTTCTGCTCACCACTTCTACCGTCAGAGCAATCATCCTAGCAAAGCTGATCATTCATGGGTCCACCCTTTATCTTTTCTGCCCCCTCCCCCAATAAAGTCCAAATTTGTCAGAATGGAATTCAAGCACTACCCCAATCTGATTCTAATCGAGCAGTCAAAACTTATCTCCCATTATTATTTAGAATTCACTGTGCCTTCCGGTCTAACAAGTTTCCTGAACTAGCTGTGCACTTTCTTACCATAGACTTTTGCTTACATTGTCTCGCCTTCCCTTCCAGCCCAACCCAGAAATCCTACCCATACTTCAAGGACCACCTCAAACATCACCTTCTTCACAAAATCATTCCTGGCTGGAATTATGCTTCTTTATTCCTTTGCTCCCATAAGCTCTAGTTCATTACCCACACCTTCTGTACCATATTACACTAGAGTTTGGTGAATATGCTTTCTTTCCTACTTGGTGATAAGTTCCTTGAGGATCCACATCTTGTTTATCTTTGTATCTCCTAGAGCACTTACTACAACGCCTTGAAGATAGTAAGTACTCAATAAATGTTTGTGGAATTTAAGTTCCCTGAGGCTTTATTGCTAATTTGTTGTTGAAACAGAACTAGGGTTCAGGTCATCTGATTCTCAGCTCCATATACGGTTCCCAATACCATTCTTTCTGATTTCTTCTCTGTGGTTCATTGTCATCTCATCTGAAGTACATTTAAAAACACTAAGGAATTTTAAGGAAGGATGACTAAACAAAATCAAATGGTAGAGTTTACCTCCCATGCAGCTATTTAAGTTAAAGTGAACCTAATTTAGGGGCATTAAAAATTTGATTCTGGGGGCGCCTGGCTGGCTTGGTCCATAGAACATGCAACTCTTGACCTCAGGGTTGTAAGTTTGAGCCCCATGTTGGGTGTAGAAATTACTTAAACACAAAATCTTTTTTAAAAAATTGACTTTGACTTTAAAAATAAAAATTATAAAACATGGCACATATATGTTTAGAAATTTTTCAGCTTCTTAGAATTTGATTTTTGAGTTGTGCTTAATCTTTGAGGAGCCAAGTTGCCATGTTTCTTGGTATGCTCTAAATTTGTAGTCTGGGGGGAGAAAGAATTAAAGTGGGTGTGATTTGGTTTAACAGCTAGAAGCAACATTTCTAGTCTTTACGAACATGAGACATTTGGGATGAGACCCTGAGGCAAAGTATGATTCCCAATTATCCCAATCTTTCCTATCAAGGAAAAATAGCTCAAGGAAGTAGTGTTCTCAACTGGGCTTCCCCTTTGGTATTTGAAGTTAAATAAGTAAATTATACTCCCATACGTGTTATACATAAATAAATGTAAAATGAGCACAAAATTAAGTTACAGTATTTAAAATATAGTAATATCTAACATCAATATGCACATATGAGAATTCTTTTTGAGTGAGGAACACTGATACCCTGGGGAAAAGCAGACTTGACTGAATTAAGACACATATTTTAGAGAATAGTTTAAGGTGGTAGGGAGGAAAAAAGGAAATGGAATGACTCTCTCCTAAATAGGTTTGCTGTCTTCTCTCCATTGCAACGTGGAAGAGGTCAGCATTGCTGTGAAAAATGTCCCGTTGAGGTTTTCACAAATTCAAATGAAATGGGATGAAATTAAAGCCTTACATTTTACAGGGGAAAAAAGGATGAAACAGAAACACTATTTCAGCTCACTCTATTCTGGCTCGTTCTGAGTGTTTCGGCAGCAACTGACCCATGAATCTAATGAGAATTGTAATACAGGATCATAGAAATGAGAGTAACCTCTGACGTAGTTTCATCTACCTCTGATCCTTGGTGAGTAAGCCCTAAACCACTACAAACAGAGTTAGCATTTAAGAAACTTTCCCATAAGCAATTTCCCCTCGCTATAACCTGAATTCTACCTAACAGAATGACATGGACAGTTTTTTTTTCTTACACTTGACGAGGAGATGTGAAGAGAGCTTTTTGCCGTAGCTAATGGTCATAACCATTTCTGTATCACAGGGGTTATATTTCTGGGCAATGGGGACACAGCACAGAGCGATGGGTAAGAATTCAGGCTGGGAGACAGAGTTGTGCTGAAGCCACAGCTGTGTGATCACAGGCAATTTACTTAAGCCCTCTGAACCTCAATTTCCTCACCTGTAATG
This sequence comes from Vulpes lagopus, assembly GCF_018345385.1. Taxonomy (NCBI): domain Eukaryota; kingdom Metazoa; phylum Chordata; class Mammalia; order Carnivora; family Canidae; genus Vulpes; species Vulpes lagopus. The sequence goes on along the minus strand of NC_054836.1, from coordinate 5,755,102 downwards.
TGAAGACAATAATACCATCCAACCGATCAAATTACTGTGAAGAATAGTCTAGAACAAGTCCTGTCCAATAGAAATAGAATTTGACTCTGCAAATTTGACTTATATATGTAATTTAAAATTTTCTAGTAGCCTCATTAAGAGAAGTAAAAAGACACAGGTAAAATTAATTTTAGTAATGTATTTTACTGAACAAATCTAAAATATCATTTCAACGTGTTAAAAATTAGTAAGATGGGGGATCCCTGAGTTGGTTCAGCGGTTAGCGCCTGCCTTTGGCTCAGGGTGCGATCCTGGAGTCCCGGGATCCAGTCCTGCGTCGGGCTACCGGCATGGAGCCTGCTTCTCCCTCTGCCTGTGTCTCTGCCTCTCTCTCTCTCTCTCTCTGTCTGTCTATCATGAATAAATAAATAAATATTTAAAAAACAATTAGTAAGATATTCTATATTCTCTCTTTTGTGCTAAGTCTTTGAAATCTAATGTGTATTTTGCACCATGGTTTATCTTAATGCAAACTAGCCACATTTCAAGAGGCTACCACTAAACTATAGGTCTAGAAAAAGACTATAAGGCATTTAGCATTGTGCTAGGCATGCAGTGAATGCTAAGAATTTGGGGCTTCCATTTTTACCATTAATATTATTCTTAGAGAACAGTGTAATCTTCTCAAAGCCTTCACTTTCCCAGACTGACTCATCCATGGTTAGGGGTACCTGGAGAGACTGGGTTGTACAAGCCTAAGCCTTCCATTTACTTCAAGGGTAACTTTCTCATGGTCACTCTCTATCCTGTTATATGAAGGGGCCATGGTAAGTGGGATCTGCATGGAGAAATATCCACTGAATGCCAATGACTTGCAGGTACTGACACATTAAATCCTAAGAAATAGGTGCCACCACTCACCTGCTACCTTCTCATACGAATAGGACAGAACAGGGCATTTGGTAATGCAACCATTTGCTATTATATTTTTTCCAAGTACTGAGGTCCTATGCAATAAATTGTGTTCAAAAGCTGATTTGATAACTTAAACACAGTTATCATATTACCCAGCAATTCCACTAGGTATACCCAAAGAGAATTGTAAAACATGTAGTCACACAAAAACTTGTACACAAAGGTACATAGCAGCAGTATTCAAAAAGGCCAACAAGTAGAAACAACCCATATGTCCATCAGCTGATGAATAAGTAAACAAAATGTAGTATATGCATACAATGAAATATTACTCAGCTATAAAAAAGAAACGAAGGGCTGATACATACTACACACGTGAATGGGTCCTGAAAACATTGTGCTAAGTACAAGAGGGCCATATATTGCATGATTCCATTTATCTGAAATGCCCCCAGTGGGAAAATGCATAGAGGTAGAAAATAGATCCATCATTTTCAGGGGCTGCATGGAAGGGAGAATTGAGAGTGATTGCTAATAGTTGTGGAGTTTATTTCTGGAGTGATGGGAAAGTTCTAGAAGTAGATACTGGCAATGGTCGTACAACATTGTGAATATGTAAGAAACCACTGAATTGTTAAAAAAAAAAAAAGTTGATTTGTAGTCCTAGGGAAGCATTGATCAAACAGACAAGCATGCCAGAACCTCGGAATAGAGAAGTATTTGTAAGACTTCAAAATCAGAAGAGATCACTCATACCCAAAATATTATTTGATGGGATATCATCTTTAACTAAAGCATTGCATGATATCAAATCTTTCTTTCCTTCCCATCAATTAAAATTGTTTTACGCTTTGCCATGAAGCACGTGAACCAAGAGGACATGAACATAAAGGATATACACACACGTACACATACACATAAACATAACTGCATGTAGATTTGCCAGAATTTTCTGGAAGAGTGTACTCGTCCCTCTGCTTGAGGCTCTCTCATAGCTCCCCTTTCGCCTTCAGGATGGCCCCACAGCTGTCCAATGACACTTGCCCTACTGTGTGGTAGAGCACGGGCTCTGGACCACACAGCCTCTGTGGAAGTCTCGGTGTGACTACTCACTGCTTTATGATTTGGGGCATCTTCTCTAGCTCTTCTGTGCTTCCAATTGCCTTTGCAATGGGATGGTAAGGGTGCCTAGGCTTGTTGCAAGAATCAAGAGAGTTAACATGTATAAAGTACTCAGAAGAATGCCTGGCTTGTGGTCAATACTTTATAAGTGTTTTATAAATAAAAAGTGTAAAATGTCTATAAAACCCTGTCCCCACAGCAGGCCAGATGTACTTTCTCTGTCTGGAAAGAGCACCTACCCGATCTTCCTTCAGTGCTGTGTTCGAGCACCACCCCAGTGGCCCTGATCACTCTCCCTCTCTCTTGCTTGTCTCTGTAACATTTATTGTGTTCTGATATACAAAAAGATGATTTGCTTATGTCTCTTCTTTCTGTGCCATCAACTCTTACCAGAAGGCAGAGATCTTTTTTTTTTTTTAAATTAAAAAAAAATTTTTTTTTTTATTTATTCATGATAGTCACAGAGAGATAGAGAGAGAGGCAGGGACACAGGCAGAGGGAGAAGCAGGCTCCATGCACCGGGAGCCCGACGTGGGACTCGATCCCGGGTCTCCAGGATGGCGCCCTGGGCCAAAGGCAGGCGCCAAACCGCTGCGCCACCGAGGGATCCCCCAGAAGGCAGAGATCTTATCTGTCTGTTTGCCATCCAGCCTAAGCGCCCAGCACAGGGACTGCCCCAGAGAAGGACTCCACCATGTTTTCTGAATGAGTGGACAGATGGTAGTTACTTCTGGAAACAGGCCCTGGGGATCAGGATGGGAGTAGTTGTACCTTTCACTGAATGCCCCTTTGCACCATTTCATATTTTACCATGTACTTCTGTTCATTTCATAACACCAAAAAATGACAAATAAAATACTGGAAATTAAAGAGTACATAGACCAGAGGGAGAAGAAAAGAGCATAAGCAGTAAGATTTCAGGCATCCAGACGAGGATTCTAGAGGATGATCCTGCAGTCCCCCTTTCGACATTGTCCAGGAGAAAAAAGTGGAACGATGCCAAGAAATGGCACTCAGCCCTGTCTCAAAGCACAACATGTACACAGGTTAGCAACAGACCTTAATAAGATCATTCATATTGTACAACGTGTGTCTGTACCTATGGGTGCAATGAGAAATTTTTTAATTGCCAAAAGACCTGTTTCCAGGCACAGTAAACAGAGCATTTGCTGAGGGTTGTTTGGCCACTTCCACCACTGCAGTGTGGATAGGAAGGTGTCCGTGGTGTATGGGATTTCCTGGGCACAGACAGACGGTCTGAGTCTATGGCCTGAGAACAGTGCCCTTCCTCATTCCCTGATAGGTCCTCTAGAGACCCGATAAAAATTAAAAGATCCCTTGTAAGAGCCCTGGACTTCAAATGAACTGCTCTGTAAACGTATCACACCTCAATTGGGGTAAAACTCTGCTCTAAGTTGCCTTTGGGATCCCCTCATCACTCTCTTCAAAATCTCTTTCCTTTCCACTGCTTTACTACGTCTGTGTTCTCTCCTATCAGGAGAAAAACAACTAATGAGTCCCTAGCCTCTTGGATAATGTATTACTCCTCCCACAATTTTTTTTTTTTTGCATTTAAAAAGGGGTTAATTGGAAAGAAATAATAATGGTGATGCTGTTGATAATGATATTAAGAATACTGATGATGACAATGATAGCTCACGATAGCAGTAATTGTTTATTGAATATTTATCATGTGCCAGATATTCTAAAAAATGGATACAGTTTAACTTATTTGATTCTCCAGAAAACTATGTTATCAACAAGGAGTGGAAAGTCACATAGTTAACGAATGGCAGATGGGAGGTTTAGAAGCATTGTCTCTAAAAATTTTTGCTTGAGGAATTCCATCATTAATTATTCAAATGAATGAATTTCTAAGGTGGAACCTTTGACCCTGAGGGATGAGAGCTCAAGAGAGTCGGACAGTCATAGCAATCCTCCAGAGCAATAAGACTGACCATTAAGGTTTGGAAGTTTGAACAATCCACTGTGTCTATGACTGCCTAGGTTCAAGTCCTGACTGACACCCATGACCTTACCTGGAGCAAGTGACATAACCTCTCTGTGCTTAAGATTATTGCTAGAATTCAATGAGATAATGTCAGTAAAGTGCTTGCAATAGTGTATGTGTGTGTATGTATAATTTATGTGTGAATATATATCATTCCAATGCTGGAATTTCATTTTGATTGCTATAAATCAAAATATAATATATATAATATAAAATATTAAATTATTCTATTAGAATAATTTATTTCTAGCTTTTATTTTTATTTATTTAAATATTTTATTTATTTATTTGACAAAGAGAGAGAGAGAGAACACAAGGGACCCGGATTCAGAGCTCAATGCCAGGACCCTGGAATCATGACCTCAGCCGAAGGTAGGTGCTTAACCAACTGAGCTACTCAGGTACCCCTATTTCTAGCTTTTAAATAACAGAAGTACTCTTTTACCTGATTTTATAGTGTAGTTAATCTATTTGCTATAGATTTTTTTTATTGAAAAGGTAGCACAACAATAGAATTTAAAAGGAAAACACCCCAAATCTCATTTCCCTAACACAATTATTTTTATTGTTTACATATTGCCTTCAAGTTTTGCTAATAGGAGGAAGTTACATGGAGAGGCCACAATATTGAATCAGACTGGGATTTTTATCTCAGACTGTCACAAATTAGCTGTATAACCTCAGAGGGGTTATGTAACTGCCCTCTGCTTTAGTTTCTCAAAGTATAAAATAAAGAAGCTAGACCAGGGGTGCCTGGGTAGCTCAGCGGTTGAGTGTCTACCTTCACGCTCAGGTCATGATCCCAGAGTCCCAGGATGAAGTCCCACGTCGGGCTCCTGGCAGGAAGCCCTCTAGCTTTAATGGTCTATGATTTTTATCTATAATCTACCTTTTTTGTCTCATGATATTCATAGAGAATTGCATAAAGAAAGTACATGTAAGAAACTTTTGCAAAGTTAGTTAACTTTGTAAACTCTCTGGGAAATAGTTCCACATATATAATGAGTTCTGCAAAGGTAGGGTTATAATTAAGAACCTATTGAAAATAATTTTTTATAATTAAAAAATTATTTTTTAAAGATTTTATTTATTTATTCATGAGAATACACAGAGAGGAGAGAGAGAGGCAGAGACACAGGCAGAGGGAGAAGCAGGCTCCATGCAGGGAGCCCGACATGGGACTCGATTCTGGGACTCCAGGATCACGCCCTGGGCTGAAGGCAGCACTAAACCGCTGAGCCACCTGGGCTGCCCAAAAACCTATTTGAAAAAGAATTTCAGGAAATCCCTGGGTGGCTCAGCGGTTTGGCACCTGCCTTTGGCCCACAGCGCAATCCTGGAGTCCCGGGATCAAGTCCCACGTCGGGCTCCCTGCACGGAGCCTGCTTCTCCCTCCTCCAGTGTCTCTGCCTCTCTCTCTCTCTCTCTCTATGTCTATCATAAATAAATAAATAAATAAATAAATCTTAAAAAAAAGAAAAAGAATCTCAAAAATTGACATTCATGATATATTTGTTTGCAACCAAAGTATTAGCAAGCTTACACATTAATTGTAAGTTCACCTGGGCCCCAAAATTCTTAATTAAAAAGATCCCCCAATTTTTTTTTTAAAAAGGCTTTTGCTTTTAAAAATTTTTTTTATTTTTTTCAAAACAAAAAGGGAGGAGGCCCAAAGGGGGAAAAGGATGGGGGGAATACCATTACCCAAAATGCCCCCTTTAAATTTAAAAACCACCCCCCCAAACTTTTTTTTGGGTTTATTTTTTTTTAAAAAATTTTTTTATTTATTTCTTTTTTTAAAACAATTTTTTTAACATAGAGGAAAAGAGAGAGACAGAAGGGGGAAGGGAGAAACCAAAGGGCCCCACCCGGAAGGCTCAATGGGGACCCCTTTGGTTTCCCGGACCCGCCCGGGTAAAGGGGCTTAAAACCCTGAGCCACCGGGTCCCCAACTTTTATTTTTTTATTTATTTTTTAAGTAATTGCTACATGCAAGGTTGGGCTTGAACTCACAACTTCAAGATCAAGAGCCACATGTTCTACTGACTGACCCAGCCAGGTGCCCCTTATATCAAACTTCTAATTCAAATTCAGAACTACAAGGTTTTTACCTAACCTCTTCTTTTACATCTTGATTTTTCCCTTTCCCCCCGTGGGGGTTTAATCCTGATTCTCAAGGGGCAAATGAACCCTGATAGAATTAGAAGATCCCATAATTAGTATTTGCTTATCCCATAAAAAGCCCAAACAGTGGGTAGCAAAAACTAGCACCCCCAAACCCAAAGATTACTAAAAAATTTTATTTTATTTATTTACTTTTTAAAAACAATTTTATTTATTCATGAGAGACAGAGAGAGAGACAGAGAGAGAGAGAGAGGCAGAGGCAGGTAGAGGGAGAAAAAGGCTCCATGCAGGGAGCCTGACGTGGGACTCGATCCTGGGACCCCAGGATCATGCCCTGGGCTTAAGGTGGCGCTAAACCACTGAGCCACCCGGGCTGCCCCAAATTCTATTTTATTTAAATTGAGTTCTATTTTGCAATTTTTAAAATTTTTAAAATATTTATTTATTTGTTTGTTTATAAGATTTTATTTATTTGAAAGAGAGACAGTGACAGAGAGCATGAGCAGGGAGCAGAAGGAGAAGCAGGCTCCCCACTGAGCAGGGAGCCTAACATGGGGCTCAATCCCAGGACACAGGGATCATGACTTGAGCCGAAGTCAGGTGCTTAACAGACTGAGACACCTAGGCACCCCTTATTTTGCAATTCTTAATAAACTAATGATTTTAGGTATTATAAAAGAAGAGATTATTGCACATTATTCACCTCCTAATGGCAAAATACACCACTCCCTATGAAGCAGTCTTGGAAACAAACAAACCCCCAAACCACAAAAACAAAAAACTGAATCTGATAAAGCCTGGAGATGGTTGTAGGAAATACACAGGACAGAGGAGATGTTAAACTATATTATGGGGATGCATTATGAAAAACCCAAGGTGTGGGGAGTTCTATAGACAGTTTAGTTTCTTCAACAAAAAATTGCAAGGAAAAAATATTAGAGTGTAAACCAATACATATTTAAAGAAATTTGGCAGATATATCAACCAGTCTCAGTATGGGAACCTTATTTGGATCCTGCTTCAAACAAACTATGAAAATTAATTATAATATTTATGAGACAATTGGAAATTTGAACACTGAATACTTCATATTATTAAAATATTAAAAAAAATATTGTTAACTTAATATAGATGTGATAATGGTTATGTTAAGAAAAAAGCCCTTACCTTTTAAAGATCCGAATTGGATTATTTATGGTTAAGACAATACAATTTTGGGGGTGTCTGGGTGACTCGGTTGGTTAAGTGCTGTACTTTAGATTTCAGCTCAAGTCATGATCTCAGGGTTTTGAGATAGAGCCCCATGTCAGGCTCTGTACTGGGCATGGAGTCTGCTTAAAATTCTCTCCCTCTGCCCTTCTCCACCACCCCCACAACCCCCAAAACATAAACAGGGCAATCTAGGCAGCTTATCAGTTGAGTGTCCAACTCTCTATTTGAGCTCAGGGTCATGATCTCCTTGCTCAGCCTCTGAGAGACTACTTGAGATTCTCTCTCTCCTTTTATCCCTCCCCTACTAAAATAAATAAATAAATGATCTTTAAATGAATAAATAAATCTAAAATAAATAATCTGAAAATAAATAATAAAGTAAATAAAATTTCAAAATAAATAAATCTTTAACAAAACAAAAACCAACAAAAAAGATGATATAATTTCTGAAATTTGCTTTAAAATAAAATGAGTAGGGAAGAGGAAGAGGGTGTTGATGGGTTGATGAGTACATGGAGTTCATTATGTTTTCTATCTACTTTTGTTTATGCTTTTAAATAATAAAGCATTAATATGTATTTATATATAATGGGTATTTTGGGGTGTGTGTGTGTGTATAAGCATCCATTATAAGGAAATACAGCAAAATATTAATGTGATTATCTCTGGATAATAGAATTATGGGTAATTTGTTGATTTATATTTTCTTGTTTTTACTCTAGAGTATGTTCTATAATTTTTTTTTACCACACATATATTCTTTATAATCAGGAAAAATCTATTTATTTATTTATTTATTTATTTATTTATTTATTTGGAAAAATCTATTTAAAAAGAAAAATCTTTTGTTTAAGAATACCATTTTTACAGTTCAACTAGAATTCACTGCTGACACAGTGAATAAAATAACTTTGTATATTTTAAACATAACTGGGCAAAGCAAATTATTTAATATTTAATTATATTTAGTTTTGAGTGGCTACAGTAATAGTTCATGAAAATATAACCAAGTTTTGAGGTTTGGAAATTCTGTCATTTGGTATAATAGGATAATCTTAAATTTATGGCTTAGGAGTAAACAGTTCATTTTTTTGTTTTTCTCCTCCTTACGTAACAAAAACAACTGATCCAGTTTGGCACCAACTTTCTCCTCCAAAGTCACCTTTGTCTGAAATCTAGCACGTTTGGTTTCAGTCAAATAACTTGCAGATGAGGAAAGGTTTTTTAACAAAATTTTCTTGTAATTTTACTACCGTGTTAGTTCCTGGCAGCCTCAGAGTCCTTTTTCATAGGTAAGTGTGTGGGAGGAATGCTTCTCTCTCCTACTTTCTAGTGAAGTAGAGAGAGCAAGAGAGAAATCTAGTGATGCAGAGAGAGCAAGCAGTTGAAATCATTCCTTTCGTATCACTGAAATAAATGTAGGGCCATGATAGTAGATACAATTAAAGAAAAAGATAGTTAATGGGTGATTTTAGCATTTTAATAGTCGATACACTGTACTGCAAGGTTTGCCATTCGATTGTGAGGAAATTAGTTCTTTAAAATTAGTAAAATTGTTTAAAACCAACAAACATGTTTTGTAATTACATATGGACATCTAATTATTATATCATCTGAGTGATCTGTAATCAGATAAGCAATCCTTCATTTATTCTGAAATAAAGATGTTTCATTTATCAAGTATTCCTTCTTCCTTTTGTTCACATGTGATTTTCTCCTAAAGAAACCATAGTCAGTTTCTTTATAAAATATATTAACAGAGTATCATTAGAGTACCATTTTGTTCTAAACGTAGACTTAAAGCAAAGTCATTGGTAGATGTGGTTTTCATTTGGAAGTGAAATTTTCTGATTTAACAAATGGCTAGGGGCAGATAATGTCTATTTGGGTCCATTTGTCCATTTGAGGTTCCATGGATGATTATGTGCTTCACATAAATTCAATCTACACTTGCAACGATGTGCCAGGCTTTGTGCTAAGTAAGTATTTTCATGTATGATCTCAATTGTTTACTACAATAACCTTATGAAATAGTTATTTTGGAAAGAGGTTAAGTTTCTCACTCAAGGTCACACACTAATTGCATTGTAAATCCTGTGTTACCACTTTTAGGTTATGAACACGGGTCATTGAGAGCATTTGTAGCAGTCCTTTTTTTTTTTTAAGATTTTATTTATTTATTCATGAGAGACACACACACACACACAGAGAAGCAGAGACATAGGCAGAGGGAGAAGCAGGCTCCATGCAGGGAGCCCAACGTGGGACTCGATCCTAGGACTCCAGGATCACGCCCTGGGCTGAAGGCAGACCCTCAACTGCTGATCCACTCAGGTGTTCCTGTAGCAGTCCTCAATGCCTACTATGGAGCCTTGTACTAGAAAGTACGTCAAGTTAGTTCAAAGGATGATATTCATCTGTCTCATTATAAAAACGGGATTCTCTGCCTCCCCCACACAATGGAAGATGTGCAGGAGGTGCGGCATGCTTCATTATGACAGCAAGGATTCGGGCCAGTTGAGATGGAGCATCTCTCATAGAGAAATCGACTAAGCATCAAGGAGGAGAGGGCAATCTGTTCTTCATGTAGCTGAGCTAGTTTTCTGCCTTGATCTTTTAACAACTTTAAGTTCAGACATCTTTATGCCTGGGAAACCAACAGTTTTTGATTTGGTGACCAACAAACTAAAGGTCAACCTGAGAGAGTTGATTCTTGACACCTTTCCAACAAGGGTCACTTGTTTCATCCCAGTGGACTCAAAGTTAAGAATTAAAAACCTCAACTTTAGTAAATTATATGTTTGAAATACTGAGAGTTCTAATTAGACATACAACCCAAATGCCAGTTGAGCCCACTCTAGTCATTTTCTCATAACTTTATGAAAAACTGTTTGTTTGGGATGTGGTTTTTAAAAGCAATTTACCTTTAGGCTTATTTAAAAAATGGAATGTGTGAGAAAAAGAATTTTCCAGCTTTTATTGACTCAGCGATGCAAAGGAAAATATGTTTATAAGAATTTGTCTGCTTGGTAACTCAAAATCAATTGATCTACAAAACTTGAGATTTCAAGTTTAAATGCTGAATTCAATTATAAATTTCAAACATTATTTTTCAACACATACCCTTGTTCTAGCTACTTAATACTACAGAATCATTCCAATAGGCATCAAATTATTAACTATCCCTCTAAAGCTGTACTAGAAGTTACTATGAAGAGTATTTTATTTGTGGAGACATAAATGCAGGTTACATAATACCTTGTAAGTTGCCTTGAACGAAACGAAAGGATCTTAAAAATAAATAGGAACAACAAAAATAAAACATGACTAACTCTCCTGCCATCATCAAAACAAATGTTTCCAAGGACCTGACGCCAAGAAAATAGAAATCCATAAACACAAAGGCCAAGATCATCGGTGAATCTACTAGGTCTCCATAAAGGACAAAACAAAACACTAAAAACAAAAACAAAAACAAAACCCAAATCCCATGTGTTCTGAAGGAATGAATGCTGAAGAACATTGACATTTTCTGCCCCTTGCTTACCACAGAAATCCCAGCCTGCAGCTAATTTTAAAATTGTCAAATCTCCAAAAATTAGGGGAGATGCATGTCTTAAAAAATGCAGTCGATTCCATTGTACGGGTCATATCCACATTAGCTAAAGTAGGAATTATTGAGGGGAGGGTAATCTACTTCGTTCATTTTTTTTTTACTTTTTTTTTACTTTGTTCATTTTAATAACCAATTATTTCTCAGATTTGCCACAGAGCCAACTCAACTTAATTATTAAAGCACAATGATATTGGATTGAACTATTTTTCTTTTTTTTTTTTTTTAATTTTTTATTTATTTATGATAGTCACAGAGAGAGAGAGAGAGGCAGAGACATAGGCAGAGGGAGAGGCAGGCTCTATGCACCGGGAGCCTGATGTGGGATTCGATCCCGGGTCTCCAGGATCGCGCCCTGGGCCAAAGACAAGTGCCAAACCGCTGCGCCACCCAGGGATCCCTGAACTATTTTTCAATCCAAGAATTTTTATTATAGAGAAAAGGCTTGGACAATTTAAGCAATTATGTGCTTCATTTCTTCTTTTCTGTAACTCCACTCTTGCTTATTTATAAGGTATTGAATTTAACTTGCTTCATTCTTAATGTTTTACATCCTGTTGTCTTCTTTAAAAAAAATTAAACTCAATTTTAAAAAGGCTCAGGCTAAGTGTTGGTGGATAGTTCCTTTGAGCTCAAAGTGCTGACCTGGAGAACAGCAAGCCAAATTTTGGCTGCCCTGAAAAATTCTGTGTACACAACTAAAGCATGTTCTAGATTTTACCACACCACTCCCAAAACACTTCCATGGATGCCCAACCTACACGGCTCCTCCTTATGTCCAGGCACACACCATTTCTTTTCATTTGGATGCAATATCACTAAAGGGCAAGGTCACTTGAAATAAAGCTGAACTTGGAATCAGACTCCAAGTGAGTTCCAGCTCTTTAGGCGGACCAGTTAAAGGTAATTTAGCTCAGTGGGTATGTGCGTGCCTGCCAAAGCCAGAATGTAGAGATACAAATCTTCATTTTTCCACTTTCTAGCTATGTGACTCCAGGCAAGTCATTTAAATCTTGTGCCTTGGTTTTCTCAGTTGCAAAATGATGGTGATATCAGTAAGAGACTTAGTAATGCCTTAACAGGGCTGGGGTGCCTGGTGGCTCAGGTGGTTAAGCATCCAACTCTGAGTTCGGGCTAAGATCATGATATCAGGGTCATGAGATGAGCCCTGCATCAGGCTCTACACTCAGCATGGAGTCTGCTTGAGATTCTATCTCTCCCTCTTCCTTTGCCCCTTCCCCCACACATTCTCTCTCTTTAAAATAAGTAAATAAATCTTTTTTAGAAAATGTCTTAATAGCCCTAAAACAGAGCCTCGGGTAGCCTAAGCACACACTAAATGCCAGCAATTATTCTTACGAGCTGCATGACCTTGGGGAACTCACCTAACCTCTTTGAAACTTTATTTCATCTTCTGTACATAAAGGGATCATGACTCACGTGGTCTTTATGAAGACCAAATAAACTCCTATAAGTATGTGGCAGTCATTTTTAAGATGTATCAAGTATCCAGCAACTCTTTCAACCAAGTAGAATTAGTTCTGTGTCTCTGTAATCGTCAAAACACACACACACACACACACACACACACATTCCTGAGACAGCACTTGTCACATTGCATTGTAAGAAGTTGCTTACCTGTCCATTTCCCCCACTAACAGTACATCCTCTGATTCACCTCTGGACCCTCAGCATGTTGGACACACCTAGCACAGGACAGGCACTCAATAAATATTTGTTGAAATGAATATTGTCCAAACTGATCAGGAATTCTCAAGGCCTTTGCTAGAAATGATGGATTACCACTTTTTGCCAAGTGTCTTCAGTCGACCATCCAGAAATTCTCTTCTTTCTCCTCGGGCACAATATATTGAGATTTTGTCATTTCAAATATAGCCAATCTTGTGTAGTTGCATTCACTCATTCTCTTTGCTTAAAAAATAATTAGTGAGCACCTTTTTGTGCATCAGGTCCTATGCTGGGCTCCATATGGTGCACCACAAGTGGCAAATGCCCAGGAAAATTTAGTTCCTGCATACTACTGAAAGAAACTATTTACTAGAGAATCATTTACTACTTGAGGTAATAACCTCGTTGGTTTGGTTACTTTATTATAATGATAGAATGTCAGGATGGGAAAGAATGGTTTTCTAGAAGTTGGAGTCCTTTATAGAGTAATAATTAGGGTCAGAGATGTGACTGCTTAAGTTCAAATCCTTGCTCTGCTTTGTACAAGGTATAAGACCCTGGGCAAGTTGCTTAACCCCTGTGAGTCTCTCTCTTCTCACCTGTAAGATGGAACTAATAGGATTGATATGAGTATTAAACGTAACAATCCACATTAATCACATATTATGGTACCTGTCATATAGTAGGCATTCTATATGTGTTTGCTCTTGTGATGAACCCCATCCCTCACCCTGGTGTTTGAACTTCCATCACAAGTATATCCAACAAATGGGGAAGGAATGCCTAGATTCTGCTTGAATACCAACAGGGTCAGGGAACTTAATACAAACAGTTATCTACTTGGTTGGTGGGCAAGTCTAACTATTGGTAAATTCTATTGGGTTGAAATATACATGCTTACATCATCCACTCATGGATCCTCCATCTGCCATTTGGGATTACTCAGGAGAAATATCTCTCCTCTGCAGGATAGGCCCTCTAACTTTAGAAATTAGCTGCATTTGCTAGTTGTCACCCCCATCATCACCCCCACACAATCTTAAATTCTTCATTTTTTTATATGACACTATTTACCAGATCCCTTATTCTTTTTACTCTTCTTGAATAATCTTCTATTTATCAATGTCTTTCTTACAGGCTGAAGATCAGGATTCATAATACGGAAGAAATGTGGCCTGATCACAAGTGAGTACTAGGGAACTACTTCTCAACTTAAACACTATATTTCTATTAATATAGAAAAAGATTGATTTTTTTTGAAGTTACATCACACTGTGTTGACTCATCATCTACTAACAATCTACAGGAGACGCTAAATCTTCCTACGTGAGCAATTGTAAGTCATCTCGCCCCCAATCTGTACTTGTACAATTGAATTTTGGATCTTTGAGTACTTTACATCTATCCCTATTAAACTTTATATTGTTAGATGTGATTCATTATTACATTTTGTCAGGATTCAGGCAGGGGGTAGGGGGAGATCCTGATTGTATTATCCAGCTGATTTATTATCCTTTCTAGTTGGTGTGTCATCTGTAAAACTGTTTATCATGCTATCAATGTTATTATCTTAGTCATCAATAAAAGTGTTAAGGGGGACAGGGCTGCTAACCAGACCTGCATTAGATCTCTAGAGATCTGGGTATGCATCAGCCTTTTAAGAAATTTTTTAAAAAGACATCATTCAATCAATCAACACATATTCATTGAGTGCCTACCATGTATCAGTTACTATTCCATGTGCTCAATATGTAGTGGTGAATAAAACAAAATCCCTGCCCTCGTCAAGCTTACATTCTAAAAGAGGAGATAGATAATAAATAAGAAAATAAATAACACTAAATAATACTAATTCTTTTAATAAAAAACTAAAGCAGGTATGAGACTAAGGAAGGTTGACAGTAGGATGGAATGGGGGTAATCCATAACAAATTATGTTAGCCATATTGTTGTTTTTGAAGTTTAATTGCATTGCTCATGTCCTGCATTCTCAGTATGCATCCGGATCAAAAGATGCCCCAGAGTAGGGAGCAGGTTGATTTTTCAAGGCCCACTTTGGTCTATGTGGAATCACATTAAGAAAAAATTAATAGCACGATATGATGAGTGTAAATAGTCTTGAAACAAAAAAGAAAATTTGAAAGGACATAATTCCTCAAGAGACTTCACAACATTTCTTCATCTGCACAGGCTATTCAAACATTGTTAGGCCATCAAGACTAGAATGGAAGCCAGTCACACATCTTGACAAAGACTCCAGAGAGGAGAATCAAGGATTTGAAAAACAGAGAAGCTAACACTTACCTTATTCTGATCCCCATCTTCTTAAGCATGGAGTGTGTCAGGAATCCAGTAATTTATGAAAATTCAGGAGGATGGAATGCTTGGGTGATCCCAAAACATGGCTCAGAGAATCTGGATACTGATTTCTGGAAAAGAAGCCCACAAGGGACAGATGTGAAATCTACGTCTATTAACTGCTCTCTGCTCATGATTCTAATGTTGATAAATTCTTCTAAAGAGTTTTAGATAATCTTCAATTCCTTTTGATATTAGAGGGACTTGATATGTCTTGTTTAGTAAAATCGTAATTGCATCTTCTGGGTCAAAATTTATATTATCGGGGGGATCCCTGTGTGGCTCAGCAGTTGAGCATCTGCCTTTGGCTCAGGGCATGATCCTGGGGTCCCGGGATCGAGTCCTGCATTGGGCTCCCTGCATGGAGCCTGCTTCTCCCTCTATCTGTGTCTCTGCCTCTCTCACTGTGTCTCTCATGAATAAATAAATAAAATCTTTTTAAAAAATTTAAAAAAAAGACATGGAGGGGTGCCTGGGTGGCTCAGTTGCTTAAGTGTCTGCCTTCATCTCAGGTCATGAACTCAGGGTCCTGCAATCCAGCCCTGCGTCAGGCTCCCTGCTCAATGGGAGCCTGCTTTTCCCTCTTCCTCTTCTGCTCCCCCTGCTTGTGCTCTCTTCACTCTCTGTCAAATAAATAAAGTCTTAAAAAATAATAATTATAGAAAAAAGAGGAATGGAGTGGTACCTTGCTGGTGGCTCAGTCAGGTAAGCATCTGCCTACAGCTCTGGTCATGTCCCAGGGTCCTGGAATTGAGCCCCATGTCGGGCTCCCTGCTTTGACGAGAGTCTACTTCTCCTTCTCCCTCTGCCCTTCCCCCTCACTTATGTGCTCTCTCTCTCTCTAATAAATAAAATCTTTAAAAAAGAGAGAGAGAGAGAGAAAGAAATGGGGCCAGTCTGTTTCAGGTGGAGGGTGCAATGGATGCACATTTTGGAGGTGACAGAGATGACTGTGCATGCTGAGGATCTGAGCACCAAAAATTTGTTCAGCATAGCTGACACAGAGCGGTCAGAGATAAGACAGGAAAGGTAAGTGGGACCAAATTATTCAGAGCCATATAAACTCCGTCATAGAGGAGGTGGAACCTACTAAAATGTGTGATCGCTTGAATGCTAAGAGTCTTGAAGGGGAAAGTCAAGACCACTGCTCAGATGTTTGGCTTGAGCACCTGGGTGAACGGTGATGTCAGTCACTAGGACAGTGAAATAGAAATGCAAAATAGAGGAGCTGGGGAGGAGAAGGGGGAGTTCAGACCAGACCATGTTTGGTTTGTGATGCCTGGAGAACACTGGCAGGGTAGCAGCAGGTAGTGTGAGCTAGATGTTTCAGGATACAGTACATGAACCTCACTGATGAACGAGATGCCCTGTCTGACATCAGGGAAGAGAAAAGGCCCAAGAGCACTCAAGAGAAACACTGACCTTAAAGGATGGGCAGAAAAAAGTTTCCTTAAGAAAATAAAAAAGAGTAAGAAGGTGTAATCAGAGGGAGATGCAGGAAACAAGAATGTGAGATATCACAGAGGACAAAGGAAAAACATGTTTCAACAAGTGGGTCATAGTTAACAAAGGCAAATGCTGTCAAGAGATCACGAAAAAGGCTGCGAGGCAGCCATGGGGTGAGTGCCGAGGAGATACTTGAGCAGTTGGCCAGGAGGCAGAAGCCGGGTCACATGAGTTGAGAAATAAATGGAGCCAGTGCACAGGGTCTACACAACAGTTTCAGAAAGTTTACCTTAAAAATGGAAGATGTAATCCCTCGATTTTCTTCCCATAAGTAAGGAAAGAGGGCCACCACAAAGGCTTCCTCATCACCTGGAGTCTCCTGGAGCTCAGCTGGCTACACAGCAACACTCTTGCTGATAGGCATGGCCTGTGTGTGGGACTGTGGTTTCACCACCCATGCCAGATGTGCCTAAAACTCTGGAGGAAACCAAGCCTGCCTTCTTTGCTCTGCACTCAGCTCTTCCTCTGTGCCCAATCCTTTGCCAGGCCTTGTGGGCCCGCACTGTCTTCCTGGACTCCAGGCCCACTCTGGTGCATGATGTCACTGGCCTCTCTGAGCAGCCCATCATAGGTAAAAATCTGGTCAGGTACACTTATCACATTACCATTATCATCCACTCATTGCCATGCTTGTGTATTGGAACTGGCTAGAAGGAGAGGAGAGAATTTTGGTCACCTTGGAGTCTGGAGCAGGCAGCTGGCCCCACAGCTGGCCAGACAGCTATCCAAGCAGGAGGCCTCTCTGAGAACAAAATCCAGAAGCCAGAATAAATGGGTCAGGCGGAAAACAGATGACCACCTCAGTAAACAATGCTGAAGGTTGGTCGGAGGGAGTGAAGGTGAGCCAATACATAATGGATGAATGCTGTGAGGGGTTTGGACGTGAGGGGAGGAGCAGGAGGCAGTCCAGGAGCAAGGACCAAGACCTGGAGATGGGCTGAAGCTCTTACCCACACACAGAGCCCGGGCACAGTTACACTGTGCAAGTCTGTCTCGCTGGCTCTATTATCCCGAACTTTCCCAGTGTGTTCTTTGAGTTTTTCATGCCAGGAACTGAAGTTCTGGACATTCACAGCAATTCCCTAAATCTTATTTCACAACCCCACTCCTGCCATTGTAACCCTGTATGGCAAGAGGAAGCTAGAAAGGCTCCGGCCTGGGTGGTGCTGATGGGGCGCACAGAAGTGTCAGCAGTCACTAATCTGAAATGTTGTGGTTAATAACTGTCCCTGAGCCTAAGAACCAGGAGTGGAAGCAAAGGCCTGACCAGGTTTGCTCAAGCCCTCATCAATGACAAAACCAGCCCCAGGGCTTGATTAGTTGAAGCATTGCTTCTAAATTGTAATCAGTCCAGGACATCCATAGGCTCAAAAATGCTCACGATGACTGAATGGAAAGCCTTGTCTTCAGTTTGTGATTACAGCACAGAGAGGTGATAAAAAGCAGTGATGAACATCACAGATAAATATGATATTTTTGCCTGGTGCACAGACTGGCTACACTGAGTTTTCAGCTGAAGATTTTTTTTTCATTTCACTTGAGTCAATAATCATTTACCCACTGAATATTGCTTAAAGCCGAGTTTTCATCTAATTCTCATTTAATGAGATTGAAAAGGAAGAACTAAATAATAATACCTCATTTGTGTACGGGGTGCATGTCTTTCAGAGAAGACATCATAACCCGTTTTATACTATCTAATTTACAGTAACAACACTTTTATAATGTAAATACTAGTAAGGGTTATTATAATTTTACAAAGTATGCATGAAAGGAGCCAAAGCATGTTGGGATAAAATGACTAGTTCAATGTAACAGGTAGCTTTCATCTTAGAAGTTTATTTTTCCTTCCTTCCTTCCTTCCTTCCTTCCTTCCTTCCTTCCTTCCTTCCTTCCTTCCTTCTTTCCTTCCTTTCTTCCTCCTTCCTCCCCTCTGTCTCTCCCTCCCTCTCTCCTTTCTTTCCTTTCTTGTTTTACAACAAAGCCACGCTTTAGATAAACATGTTTATTAAGGTGTACCTTGCCCTTATGTTTTAAGATGAAAAATATCTTGCTTAAAAGAAATAACAAACATCAAAATGTTCGTGTGTCCTACAGATCAAATCTCTCTCAAATCTAGATCAAAAACAATCAATTTTGCTGCACAACTCTGCTTTCAATCAGCACAGTTTTCATCAACTTGTGCTACACATATTACTAGTCAATTGTAATATCTCTTCTTCATATGCATTATGTTGTAATGTTCTTGTCATCTCAGCCGGACTTGAAAAGTACCCTTACATGCCCAAATTGGGCATATATGTAAAGTACACTGGCACTTTTATGCTTTTATCAGCTTCCTTTTGGGGGGATAACATTTTTTTCTGATCTTTTCGTGTATTCATTCACTCATTCATTCATAAATACTCTCAAGCATTCATACATCCATTCAAAACAGTGACTGTGTGCCCAAAATGTACAAGCGCTATTCTAGATGTAAAGGATAAAAATAGGAAGGAGACGAAATCACTGACTTCAGGAAACTCACAGCCCAGTGAGGGTAAACAGCTAGAGGAGTAAACAACTGTAGTTCAGTGCAGTAGCTGTGGAGATGAAATGACACATGAAAATGGCTTGGGGAGCATAGAGAGGGAATTGGTTTGTGTCTGAGAGGATGAGGAAGGCCTCCTAGAAAGGTGCTCCCAGATCTAAGCATGCCAGAAAAAAGGCATTGGGGTACTCCACATAGCACAGCAATGGGAAAAGACACAGACAAACAAGAGCATGCTTTTGAAGAACTACGGGAAACATGGTAAGACAGTAGGTTCTTCTAATATTCTTTTTTTTTTTTTCTTTGAATATTATATGGCAGGTTCTATTCCACAATCCAAGCCCTGGACTTCACCATGGACAATTCCATAAAAGGAAATAGGTGGTCCCTGGGTTATTTGCCCTCAGTCATGTAAGTAAAAACACATTCTACATGGGATCTGTACCAAAGTGCCTTTTAAGACACTCACTATTTGAGAAACATCACAAAATCAAAGCTTGGGTCTGGCCTACCCAAAGTCTGTATTTTCCATATTTCATTACTATTATATACTTCAGGGGGTGGCAGGTAAGAATAGCCTAAGTCTTCCTCAAATATAGGTGATCACTTAGCCCATCTCCATTATTGTTTCAGTATAAAAATTTTATATAGAAACATATCTAAACATAGCATTTTCAAATGCACTATGATGGATGGGTCAGGTTTTTCCTTTTCACCTCTATCTAATCATTCAGATGTGGTACTTCTCAGCCTCCAAAGGAATGAGAGCTGGCCTTGTGGGCTTCTTATAGCAACTCCACACACTAGCAAGAAGTGTTTGGAAAGTCTCTGAATATGCTATACCCAAGTGCTGGCAGGGACAGCTCTTCTCGGAAGGCTCTGAGAAGTCCTGCATGAAGATCTTTATGAACTGGGTCAGCAGTATATGAAATGGGATCACTACAGAACTCACATAGAGTTCTTTCCTAAATAACCATACTCCTTGGTTAATCCTACTCTGAATTCCCTTGTCACTTAATAAAAGCTTTATCATGATACTGCATCCTTGTTTCTATTTGGAAACTTTTCAGAGACTCTAAGAGTTCAAAATAACTCATCTATTTTGGTTCCTGACCAATTATGGAATCCTCTCTAAGACATCATTTCTTCATTCATCCAATACTTTATCCATTCATCAAACGTCTAATTCCTCATTTCTATCTCTTGAAGCCAGTTCAATCAGCCTTTTGTTCCCCCATTACTTCACTGAAAACACACACAAGAGGATCACAGTGACCTCTAGGTTGCCTGATCTGAGGGTCAATTGTCCTACCTTACTGTCCTCTCAGCAGCTTCTTGACACTGATGATCACTCCCTTCTTGTTGAAACATTTTCTTTACTTGGCTTCCATCATACCATACTGACTTTCCTCCTACTTCATCATGTATTCCTTCTCATTCTCTTTTGCTGGGTCCTTCCTGATTTCCGAATGCTGGAAGGCCCCTTGGGCTTGCCTCTCTACAATTACCCACCCAGTCCATTGCTTTATTTTGTTTATTTATTTTTAAAAGATTTTATTTTTAAGTAATCTCCATACCCAACATGGGGCTTGAACTCATAACACCAAGATCAAGAGTCACATGTTCCACCAAATGAGCCAGCCAGGCACCCCCAGACCATTGCTTTAAATGCCATATCTCTTGCTCTGATGTCTGCCTTAGAGACTAAAAAGGATCGTTTTTTTTTTTGAGATGCTGAAGTTTGGGTTGGGCACTGAAGGAGGAGATAGTTTGGCCAAGGAAAGAGGAGGGGCATTTTGCTAATGAGAATAGGATGAAAAGGGGTACAAAGTTGTGAAAAGGCAAATTGTGCTCAGAAAAAAGAGGGAAGTCTGGTGTGAGCTGAAAATGACTATGGCAAGACGGGTTGTAGCCGTATCAAAAAGAACCTTGATTTAGGTGGGGAATTTGGACTTTATACTAAAGACAATAATTATCAGAGGCTCTTAAATAGGGGAGAGATTCATATTAAAAATAAATAAATAAAACTTTAGCTGGCAAGATGAAGGCTGCGCTACAATAAGGGGAGCCTGGTGCCTGGAAAGCCAATTAGAAGGTCCCTGTAATAGTCTAAGGAAGGGATTAAGGTCTGAATCACCATAGCAGCAGTGGGATGAAAAGTAGTGACAAATCCAAGGGAGATTTAGAAGTAGCACTGAGGACATGGTTATTGATTAGATAGGAGTTTGGGAGCAGGGGAGAGAGGCCAAGGTTGATGTGTAATGACATTAAGCTAAACGGGGAAAAGAGAGCCAGTGTGGTGGGGATGATGAGTAGCATATTAAGTTTGCAGTGATTGTAGGATACCAGTGGCAAATGAGACAGGGCTGCAGATCAGGAGACAGGTTTGGACAGAGTGTACAGGTTCAGAAGTCAGTGCCCACTGGTAGCTATGTCCTCAGAATGAATGGGATATCCTGGGAAAGAACACGGGGAGAAGAGTGCTGAAAGAAAAAGTGTCCAGGCAGTTGCCAGGGGAGGAAGAGCCAGGGGAGGAGGCAGAGGAGGAACAGAAAGGTAGCATGAGAATGCACAGCAGAGATCTGAAAGTAAAGGGAGAAGAGCCCTTCCGGGAGGAAATGACCAACAGTTCTCCCTGGTATAAGATGAGTGCAACGATTACGTTTGATGATTAGATCTGATGAGCACATATTCTAGAGAGTTAGAAGTCAGATTGGAGTGGATGGAGTGAAGACTCCTCTTTGAAGCCCTGCTGGGAGGGAAGCAGGTAATGGCTGTGAGAAAGGTGGAGTGGGACAAGGTGTAAGAATTTCTCTTTACAAAATGGGAGTTTTCATTACAACAGGTTGCCAGCTAGTTTTTGTTCACACATCACAACCCCCACAAAACAAACTTCTTTTTTTTTTTTTTTTTTTTTTTTTACAAAACAAACTTCTTGAGCAGCAATCGAACATTCAATTCAGTTCAACACATATATGCAGAGTGCCTGCTATGTCTAAAGGACTGAGCTTGGCATTTTAGTGCCTAAAAAGATAGGCAAGATATGGTCATGCTTTGATTCTTCATTAATTGGCCCAAGTCTGCCTGCTTCCAACCACAGCTCCCTGTCCTCTGGCGTCATAAACAATATTAAGAAGGATTTCTTCCATATAGCTGCCCTTTAGCTAATTGAGGGTGGTTTTCAGCTACCTCTTGGATCTTCTCGTTGAACTTTTGTGAAATAATCCAATCTTCACATATGTTTATTTGCATAGATGTGTGTATATATTTTGTTACCAGCTGGCTGCTCTCCTCTGGACATCCATCGCTGTCTGTCCTTTTAAAATGTGGCACTCAGAATTCATCTCAACTTTCCTTATCTGGTACGAGCAGTGTGCAAACCAGCTGGAACATTCTTGCCCCTTTCCAGGACATAGCTTTTCTGTTCATGCTCTCTGAGATGGTAGGAGTGTTCTGGTAGTCCCACTACTCACTCATGGTACTTCACAATCAACCCAAATACTGAGATTTCTTTTGTACCTGATATGTTAATAAAATAGGTCTCCCAATTCTTACTTATACAATTCACTTTTTAAAGCTAATTGCAGAAGTTTATTTTCCCCCCACTAAATACTGTGTTTTTACATTTGTTTTTTATTAGCCAGTTGTAAAAAGAGCAAGGGCTTAGGAGTCAGGCAGATGTAAATTGGAATTCTGGTTTTGCTACATAGCTCAGTGACCTTGGTAATGTCATGATCTCTCTGTCTCAACTTATTAGTGAAAATAGGGATAATCATAACTCCATTGCAAAGTGGTCCTGTGGCTTCAAGGAGGGTAGCACAGTCCCTAATATATCATAAGGGCTCAATAAATTATGGTTTTCTTGCCTTCTTTCTCTTCCATTTTCTCAGCTTTGTATTCTTAGCAGAAGGATGCCTTTTAAGTAGTGACTCAAGATTAATACACCTTCCTTTTAAAAGAAAAAGTAAATTGAGCAGAATACGAGCCAAGGGCCAAAAGAATACTTTAGTATAATTGTGAAGCATGAGGGCTCTGCAACCAGATGTTCTATGACCGAATCCCAGCTCCACTACTTACTTGTCATCTGATCAGAAGCACATTCATTCACCATATTGAGCCTTGGTTTCCTCATCTGTACAATGGGGATGATAGTAGTGATTGTGTTTCTGGGTGTTGGAGAAGATGGACTGAGATAATAGATGGAAAGTACTTTTGCATAGAATCTTGCAAATATTAAGTGGTAGCATTATTATTACCACTTAGGAACCTCCAGGTAAAGAAAGTATTAAATATTTAAAATTCTGAAATGAAATGACTGTGTTAAATTGTTTGCATACATTAGGGTTTTTTATACACAATGCCAAATTGCTGTCTAATGCTTGAACCAATTTCCATGCCCAATATTGTATGATGATTTTGTTTATTTCTCTGCATCTTTAGCCAGCCAAGATATCATTTTAAAGTTCTTGATAATTTGCTGGACACAAAACCATTTGGTCTTACCTTGATCTGGGTCCCTAATCTGTAAGACTTGACCACTTTAATTTTAATTGACCAATTGAATTCCTTTATTTTCCTGCCTTCTCATGTTCTTTACCCATTCTTTTGAGATGTTTTCTTCTTATAAGTTTGTGAGACGTTTTTATATAAGTACACTGCTCTTTGTCATATATGTTTATATATTTTGTTATATATAGTTGCAAAAGTTCTAGAATCTCTCATTTATCTATTTTGTTTGTAGTACTGTTTGATCTCCATAAATTAAGAAGTTTTAAGTAGTCAAATCTATAAATGTTTTTCTTTTATAAACCATGGTTTAGAAAATGGTTTTCTTTTATAAATCTTTTACTTCTTTTTTCATGAGGGCTTTTACAATGTAAAGGTCAAGAAGTGCTTGGGGCACCTGGGTGGCTCAGTCGGTTAAGCATCTGCCTTTGGCTCAGGTCTTGATCTCAGGGTCCTGGAATTGAAACTCAGCCAAGCTCCTTGCCCAGCAGGAAGCCTGCTTCTCTCTTTTCCTATGCCCCTCCCTCTACTCATGCTTTCTCTCTTTCTTTCTATCTCAAATAAATAAATACAATCTTTAAAAAAATGCTTACACCACTTTCATCTTTTCAACACATAACTTTTCTTGTGTGAGCCATTTTTCAAATTTAACTCTTTAACCTATCTGAAATGTATTCCATTCTGTCTTAGCCATGTGTATTCATTCTTTTGAATCAAAAGGAATGCTTTGGTTTTAAGAAATAGAAAATTTAACTCAAATTGGTTTAAACAAAAAATGTGATTTATTGGCTCCCATAAGTGAAAAGTTCAAAGGCTTCAGGATCATGTTTCCCAGGCGGCTCCCACAATGTAGAGAGTACCTGAAGGTTCCATTTTCATTTGTTTGCTTTAATCCCTAGTGATAGCTCCATTCTTAATAGACTCTCCTCTTGTGGTCCCAAGATTGTGGCCAAGACCTCCCAGGGTTAAAAGCTCCTGTGTTTACCTCCTGAAGCAAATTACTTTTGTTCTGGCACTTCTAGCAAAAGTCCTGATATTCTTTTTCATTGGACTGACTTAGTTCACATGCCCCTACCTGAAGTAGTCACTGGGACAAAGAAAATGAAATTCATTGGTTGGCTTAATCTGGAACCCATGTCCTATCTCCTGGAAATAAAGGTGGAGTCAGCTTTCCTGGGACTACATGGATATCCCAAAGGAAGCAGCAGCTGGGAAAGAGGGGTGCATTTGAGAAGACAAGTAAGATTAGGACTGTATTTTTGAGTATCAAGATTGTTTTTAATAGGAAATGAGAAATTCTGCCACTTAAAAACTCATGTATATTATCTACTATTAACATGGTAGAAATAAGAGTTAAAAATCATGAAAAGATATTATCCCTTGTCCAGGTGCTAAATTCTTTACATTCAAGCTGCATAGGGACCTTCTGGGTGCATCATGGTTTCTAAAGGTCTAATCATACATGGTAGGAAAAATTTCCTTCCCACCAAATGGTCTATAGGTTCTATGAAATTATTTTTTAATATGGGTTCATAGACCCAGTGGAAATAGATAATATCCCCTACTCCCCCTTAAATTATTCTGGTAAAATCTCTGTCTTTTGGCTACTTTGTTATCTGATTATTTATTTGGACCATTCCTTATCTGTCTTTTTTTTTTAAACTCAAGGTTTTGCTTATATCACTTTCCAATGTCTTTTCCTAGTTCGTGAGTGCAGATCTATATTTTAATCTAAACATCTTCTAAGTTGGACCCTGGAGCACACAGGCTTTAAGTTGATTGCGGTAGTGATTCAGAAGCAGCAAGACACAGTAGTGCCCATATATTATGAGTCAGGCATAGTTCAAAGTATTCTGCCCAGGGCAAGCCATCATCCATCGGACCTCATGAATGGGATTAGTGGTCTTATAAGAAAAGACACAAAAGAGATGATCTCTCTTTCTATGTGTAGCAAGAAAGTGATTACTGTACACAAGAAGGTGATTATCTGTAAACTAGGGAATGAATGGCCTCTCACCAGACACCAGATCTGCTGGTGCCTTGATCTTGGACTCTTAGCCTCCAGAACTGTGAAAAATAAGTCCCTTTTAAGTCAGCCAGTCTATGGTATTTATTATGGCAACTCGAGCTAAGACATCATCCCCTTTTCCCTCTTGTGATGTGCTTGTACAGTGACTTAGCTTCTGTGGGCCAGCAATGTCTCTATTTCTTCTTAGAAGTTTTGACCACAGTTTCCCTCTCTTGTCTCAGTCCCATCTCTAATATTTTTGACTTTTCTATTATTCATTAGTGCTTATCAACCCTTCTTCTCCTCTGCTCCCCTCCTACTTCTGGATGTGGCTTCCAAACTGCTTTCTGATCTCTCCTACCTCTTTGATGGCCACTGGCACTGCCCCTTCTAGGACACAAAGTGGACCCCTCATCTGCTGAGTGTGATTGATACCAACAGAGCTAGGTGAATAAAATGCCATTAAAAAAAATTCTTTTACAGGGGTGCCTGCGTGGCTCAGCATCCAACTCTTGCTTTTGGCTTAGGTCATGATCTCCGGGTTGTGGGATCGAGCCTCCTGCTGGGCTTTCTGCTTAGTGGGCAGTGTGCTTGAGATTCTCTCCCTCTCCTGGGACCCCTCCCCTGCTCACACACATGATTTTAAATCTTTATTTAAAAAGAAAAAATAGGGACGTCTGGGTAGCTCAGCGGTTAAGCATCTGCCTTTAGCTTGGGGTATGATTCCAGGGTCTTGGGGTTGAGTCCTGCATCGGGCTCCCTGCATGGAGTCTGCTTCTCCCTCTGCCTGTGTCTCTGCCTCTCTCTCTGTGTCTCTCATGAATAAATAAATAAAAATCTTTAAAAAATAAAAAAATTCTATCCTAAGACCAATTTATTGTATGATGCTGTTTAATTACTGTTTCTAGACTCTCTTCCAAAACATTACCACATTAAATATATATATTGAAGATACATTCTGATTCTGGAAATATTAAAAATGTGAGGGGAAAAGGTTTGTACCTTATAATCTAGGAAATACTGTAGTGAAATGATTGTGTTTTTTAGCTATTTGTATTACATGGTCTGCCCTGTTCAGCAGCACTACCTTAATTGTTGTTCTTACTATAAACATAAGCAAAAAACAAACAAAACCCCATTAATTATCTTCAGTACTTTTTGCAGCCCCTCATTGTCTCTGGACATTAGCCCTCTTGCATTATTTTCACAGGCCTGAGCCCTTCCTATGAACAAGGCCCTCCTCCTGCCTTTTGCACATTTCCTTAAAAGTATGAGCTTATCAGAATACTTCTTGAGGAGCCACCCTGATCTTTTTTAGATGCACCCTCTTCTTCATCAAAATCACTGGTTTTATAAAAATTCAAAGATTTTATTTTATTTTATTTTATTCATTTTTATTTATTTATGATAGTCACACACACACAGAGAGAGAGAGAGGCAGAGACATAGGCAGAGGGAGAAGCAGACTCCATGCACCGGGAGCCCGACGTGGGATTCGATCCTGGGTCTCCAGGATTGCGCCCTGGGCCAAAGGCAGGTGCTAAACCGCTGCGCCACCCAGGGATCCCTAAAGATTTTATTTATTTATTTATTCAGGGAGAGAGAGTGTGTGGGAGCTGGGGGAGGGGCAGAGGGAGAGAGAATCTGGAGCAGACTCCAAGCTGAGCACAGAGCCAGACACAGGGCTCAATGTCACAACCCTGTGATCATGACCTGAGCTGTAAATAAGAGTCAGATGCTCAACTGACTGAGCCACCCAGGTGCCCTGGTTTTATAAAAATTTAAATTTTAAGTCATTGTACTCCTCTTTCGCTTTCTTTCCCAGTTCCTGGCCAGACAGAGCCTCATGTCCATCCATCTTTTTTCTTAACTTGCTCAAGTCTTCTTTGTGTCAGGTTAGCAAGTGCAGAATTGCCTTCTCTGGCTATTATAAGTTCAAACATGTTGTAGCCACTTATTTTCAGTTGCATGTCACTTTTACTTCACCAACACATTCTTCTTAGCTGGTGAGAATTAAGCATAGAATAGTACCTCTTCAATAAGCAATTAGTTTGGATTTAAGTTGTGCCAACTTTATTTGATGCTCTTTTCAGCAGAATGAGCTTGTCAGGGGATGTTGAAGTTTTTCATTACCCCTATATCATGCCCCTATGCCAATAATTGTGTCATTTGTATTGGGAAAGCATTATTAATGTTGCCATAACAGGATCACAAGGCCTGACAACACATGGCCAGTGGAGAGAGAGCATACGCCAAGACTGGGGTGAGTACTCCTCCCTAGAGTATGGGCTGTGAATACAGAAGCTGGCTTGGATTAGGGCAGCTAGGCTCTTCAAGGCTGGTGTCTCTTACCAAGGTAAAGTTCAAGAAGCTATTAATACTAGGCAGTCCAGCATGAAGGGTAAGGCCAATGTGTACCATAGTTTAAGGCGATTGCAAGCAGGGGTGTTGGGCAGCAGAATACAGCCCTCTAGGGAAGAGGATTGGTCAGAGATCCTCTAAACAAATATCAGAGTCATGGTAAAGAAGATCAGGGTTCAGTAGGGGGTCCCAAATCTATAGGAAGACTGAGATGCAAGGCAGAATGACCAGAGACTAAAAGTGTGGAGGTCAAGGTGGAAGCTCAGAAATGAACAAACATAGGAGTGATTGGGAGGGATCTATAGGCGTCTGAGGCTCACAGCTGACCAGACTGGAAGGAAGCAAGATGCAGGGGCTGATACTGACGATCCACTCTGTTCCCAGTCAGAAAGGTGTTTAAGTGTCGGAGAGGTCATGGAGCTAGACGGATAGGTGCAGCTCCTTAGACCATCCAGCAGCTGGTCACTAGGGAAGGCAAAGACAACTGGCCACCTGCTTTCCTGTATGCTCCAGTGACAATGTCACTTCTGCTTTTATTTTCACCCAAATCTTCTCTACCAAGCATTAACCCTCGGGTTTGTGGGTTTCTATTTGTGTTCATAAGTTCTTAAGTCACAAGGCTCCTCTGCTTTGCCTTTGATTGCGTGCTTCTTTTGAACAAATTACACAGCTTCATATTGGCATAATACAGCCATAGCCACCACTTACTGATTATTTACCATGTGCCAGACAACACACTAGCTGATTTACCTTACACTATCTTATTTAATTCTCACAACATCTTTGAGAGGTAAGTATTATTGTCCCCATTTTAAAAAGAGGAAACTGAGGCTTATAGGGTTTATATAATCAGCCCAAGGTCACACATCTTGGATACAAAAGAGCTTGGATTTAAACTTAGTTTTGTCTAATGACCTGTTGCTAAAGTGACTACATTGACTTCATTTATATTGTGATACATCCAAACAATCTTCATCGACACCTATCAGCCACTAGATTTTTCATCTACCTAAGTATCTACCTATTCATCTATCTTCTATCTTCTTTTATCTCAAATTCTGTAACATTCAGTACTGCACTATATAAGAAGCAGATCATTAGCAAGTACTTACTGAATGAATTAATGCAGTTTAAAAATGTGATTAGAATTACTGTGTCTGGGGACGCCTGGGTGGCTCAGCGGCTGAGCGCCTGCCTTCAGCCCAGGGCGTGATCCTGAAGTCCTGGGATCGAGTCCCACATCAGGCTCCTTGCATGGAGCCTTCTTCTCTCTCAGCCTGTGTCTCTGCCTCTCTCTCTATCTCTCTCATGAATAAATAAATAAAATATTAAAAAAAAAAAAGAAATTACTGTGTCCTCTCTTGGTTTGGGAATTTATAGTCAAGTAACAAGAATTCTTCAGTTTGCTTCATAAAAATACTGCATTCATGCACATTCATTCATTACAAGGAAGAGAAGCAGCAAAGTCTTAAATCAATACTGAACTAAGAAGATATATGTTATTCCCAAATAAGTCAGATGTAGGCAAATGTGTTTGTACGTTCAAATAAACTTGAGTAGTTAAAATAAAGGAGTACATATAAAACATTATTTTCTTCAGAAGTCCGAATCTGAAAATCTCTCTCATGACATGATCTTCATATTTGTCTTAATCGGAGGATGCTAAACTACTATCCATAAGTGAAACCCAGCATATCCCTTGTTTTTATATGGCCTGTGAGCTAAGAATGGTGTTCACATTTTTAAGTATCTAAGATAAAAAAAAAAAAAAAGAATGGCATTTTGAAAATATGTGAAAATTACATGAAATTCAAACCTCAGGATTCATAAATAAAGTTTAATTGAAACCCAGCCATGCTCGTTCATTTACATATCACCTATGACAACTTTTACTCTACAATGGCAGGGGTGTGTAGTTGGGAAAGATACTGTATGGCCTAAAAATATTTCCAATCTGGCCCTTTACAGAAAAAGTTTGCCAAACTCCGGTTTAACTAAATAATACAGGATGTCAAAACATTTTAAGTATTGTTTAAACTGCATCTATTACTTTAGTTTTTAATTCCAGGACACAGAATTGAAAAGCCATGACATCTTTTTTGCTAGGTAGAAGGTTTCCATGTTTTCAGGACAAAGTCAAAACCTTTTCTCCTTCAATATTCTCTACATTCTCTCCTGAGAGCAGTAGCACCTTTCTGTGGAAACAATAACAGAGTGAGAAGCTGGTGGTTTCTAGAAGAGGTGATACAGCTCTTCCTGCTAAAAATCATCTTTGTCTTTGGTGGGAAACTGGGGCTGGGCATCCTTGTGAGTGGTTACAGTGTATTACAGAAGTGGCACCGAAATGGATTCTCCAGACTCCATCAACTGATTCAAGGTGGTAAGATGGAGTCAGATAGACGAGGAAAAGCAAATTGCTCTTTTTGTCATCACCCAGGACCTAAATAAAGACAAAAATGACTCAGAATGACCAGACACAGGTGAATATTACCTATCAAAAAGTTTTTGGGAAGCACATAACATCACAACAATATGGTACTGTGAGAGCTCAATCAATGTGATGGGTTAAGAGCCAAACCAAGGGGAGAACTTTCTTATTTTTCCTGAGATCAAGTTTGGTTTGCGATAAAATTCAAGGAACTATGTCTTTGGTTTCTTTTCTTTTTTTTTTTTTTAATTTTTATTTATTTATGATAGTCACACACACACACACACACACACACACACACACACACACAGGCAGAGACATAGGCAGAGGGAGAAGCAGGCTCCATGCACTGGGAGCCTGATGTGGGATTTGATCCCTGGTCTTCAGGATTGCGCCCTGGGCCAAAGGCAGGCGCTAAACTGCTGTGCCACCCAGGGATCCCCCTTTATTTATTTATTTATTTATTTATTTATTTATTTATTTATTTATTTTTGAGATCTAAGGACACATTCTATTATCTTTCTGTACCTCTGCCTCTTTTTCTGCCTGTCTCTGTCTTTTCACCTCTCTTTCCAATTTAACAAAAGTTTATTGATCATTTATTATGCATGAGGCACAGGACAAGGATTTATGAGAGAAACAAGTTATGGTGATCTTCCTGGACCTTTTAACAGCATCTAATGTGAATTGATTCTCCCTAACATATTCTTCTTTTGGTTTCTTTGGTCCCATAATCTCCTGGTTTTATTTTTCTGATTTCTGATTCTCAATCTCTATTGCCAGCTCTTTCTTTCTATTAATCTCTAAATGATCAGAATTTAGTTCTGAGTCTGCTTTTTTTTTCTTTTTAATTCTATCTACCATTCTTAGGCAATCTTCTCCCAAATTTATAAATCCATTCCCAGCAGCTCTTCTGAGCTCTGGACCCATATCACAAGTCTGTAGTAGACATCTCTACTCACACGGAACTTTCTTTTTCCCCTACAATTCTGTTACCATCCCAAGATTCTCCATCTTGGTAACTGACACCTCTGCTCATGCATCAGATCTTACAAAGACTCTTGAGTTAATCATGACACTACCTTCTCCACAATCCACCATTTCTATTCAATCATCAAGTTCTTTAAAATAATTCTTAACTCTGGTCACTTTTCCTCCTATGCATGCTACCACTGTAGTCCAGGAAACCATCATCTCTCACATGTATCTGAAATAATATATATTCCCAACTGGTCTTCCCACATCTGCTCTTGCTCTGCTTTATTTTATCTTCTCGCAGATAACATCTTTCAGGCAAAAAAAAAAAAAAAAAAAAAAAAAAAAAAAAGTCTAAAAAAACCCCACAATGCTAACAAAATAGATGTTGTTCTTCAATTTGATTTTTTAATTTAATAATGTATCATAAAGATCTTTTCACATCAGTCTACCTAGAACTACCTCACAATTTTTAACAGCTGCCTACCACTTACTCATATAATGTACCATGATTTATTTAACCACTTACTTGATGGACATTGTAGCTGCTTTCAGTCTTTAACTACTATAATTAACACTTCAGTTAAGATCCACAAGAGTTATTCTTCAAGATAGGTGTGAATAAATCTATTGGACAAATATAGAAAAATGGAATTGGTAGGTCAAAGGTTTTGTACACTTAAAAATTGGATAAATATTGCCAGGTTGCTCTCCACAGAGGTTGTACCAACTTTTATTCCTACCGACAATGTAAAAAAGTGCCTGCTTCCCAGCCTGTCCAAGTGTACTACTAAACTTCTTGATTTGTGTCAACATGGTAAAAAATACACCTCATTGCAGTTATAATTTGCATATCTCTTGTTAAGGGAAAGGGAAAGCATTTTTACAGATTTTAAAGATTCCTTGACTGTACTGTATTTGTTACCCCTTTACTCAATTTTCTAAGGTTTTTGATATTTTTCTTATTGATTTATAGGAATGTCCAGGGTCACACGGCTAGTAAGTTGTTTGATTTCTTCTTAAATAATCTAATTTCCACATTCTTTCAGGTATCCCAGCATTTTTTAAAAGCCACATTCTAACCAATTTTAATTTTTAAATTTTTTATTATTTTTTATTTTTATTTTTTTTTTAATTTTTTATTTATTTATGATAGTCACAGAGAGAGAGAGAGGCAGAGACACAGGCAGAGGGAGAAGCAGGCTCCATGCACCGGGAGCCTGACGTGGGATTCGATCCCGGGTCTCCAGGATCGCGCCCTGGGCCAAAGGCAGGCGCCAAACCGCTGCGCCACCCAGGGATCCCTTTTTATTATTTTTTAAAAAAGATTTTGTTTATTTATTCATGAGAGAGAGAGAGAGAGAGACAGAGACAGAGGCAGAGGGAGAAGCAGGCTCCATGCAGGGAGCCCAACGTGGGACTCGATCCCGGGACTCTAGGATCACGCCCGCTGCCAAAGGCAGGCACCAAACCACTAAGCCACCCAGGGACCCCGCCAATTTTTATTTTTAAGTGAGGGAGGAGGGTGGACAGAGGAAGAAGGAGACAGAGAATCTAAAGCAGGCTCCATGCCCAGTGCAGAGCCCAACTGGGGGCTCTGTCTCACAACCCTGAGATCATGACCTAAGCCGAAATCAAGAGTTAGATGCTTAACCAATTGAGGCACCAGACACCCATAGCCAATATTTTTTCTAATAATAAGTGAGCACTGAATTAACTCCATTAGGGGAACCCACAAGAAGAGCTCATATATAGAGATTATGAATTGATTTGCAGAAAGTCTGACTTCCTCAAAATAGC
Source organism: Vulpes lagopus (assembly GCF_018345385.1). Classification (NCBI taxonomy): domain Eukaryota; kingdom Metazoa; phylum Chordata; class Mammalia; order Carnivora; family Canidae; genus Vulpes; species Vulpes lagopus. The sequence goes on along the minus strand of NC_054836.1, from coordinate 5,721,964 downwards.
TTGACAAGACTGTCTTGTATGTATACCTGTATTATTTCCTTTAATTTTACTAATATCCCTGAGAAGCATGTGTTATTGTAAACCACACAGTGAAGCTCAGAGAATGTGAATGTCCAGGGTCACACGGCTAGTAAGTTGTCCACTTCTAGAATCTTAAAAGCATAGTAAACCATCATCACTGGTGGATCATTCCTCAATCACATGAGCCTCTGATCCTTGATGCCTTTAATTTCTAATAATTATTGATCTTTTCTTTTTCTTTTTGTAAACACCCAATGAACATTTTTAAGTGTCTGTGATATGCCAAGAATCCTCACGGGCTTTCCATTTCAAAGGGGTTATCAGCCATAAGCAAAGAAAAAAAAAAAAACCTTAAGTAGTAATAAAGTTTTGTTTCTAAGTAAAAAATACATAGGGTGATTGGGAAGGTGGACAGAGAAGGACCCTGTGGTCAGGGTGGTCAGGAAGGGCCTCTTTGAGGAGGTGACATTTAAACAGATTGGAATGACCAAAGAGTGTTCCTGGAAAAGGAAATACGTGAGCTGAGAACTTTAAAATAAGAGCAAACCCAACATTGGTTGATATGCTATATGTTGGCAAATTGAACTCCAATAAAAAAAAATAAAATAAAAAGAGCAAACCCAATATGCTTGAGCAGTGGACAAAAGGTCTTTGTGACTGAAGTCAGAGGAGAGCAGTGAGAGATGGGATTGAAGAGGTAAAGCCAACATGGCTTCAAGGCCAGCTAAGGGATCTGGATTCTATTCCAAGTACAATCAGAAGACATGGAAGGGTTCTAAGAAGAGAAGCAACATAATATGACTTATGTCACATTAGCTGTGAAGAATAGGGACAAGACTAGAAGCAGGAAAACCAGCTAGAACACTATTATTGGCAACCACGAGATGGTATTTGTATTAGGTGGTATCAGTGGAGATAGATTTTGGAAATGATTTGGAGGTAGAGTTGACCCGAATTCTTCACGATTGCACATGAGAACGGAGGAAAAGAGAACCACGAATAGCTACATGCTTTTTGGCTTGAGGAACTGGTGCACAGTGATGACATTTGTTTGAAGAAGAAGGCTGAAAGAATGAAGAATTGCATATTACTGTATTATTTCCTTATGCAGCCTTCACTTCATAGACCACGATTTTACTCTTTCCCTAATACCTTAATTTTCCTTCCCTACTTGCCCCTGTCATCTTTCTTATCCAAAACAATTACTTCAGTCTACTTCCTCTACTCCCATCCACTCCTCAATCCAATGCAATCTGCTCCTATCCCCATTATCCTGATAAACTCCTTCTTGCCAAACACAATGACTTCCTTGTTCTGAGATCCAAGTCCTCATTTTTCTTGACCTTTCTCTAGCATTTAATACTGTTGACATTTCCTCCCTTGGCTTTTCTGAAATGACTTGTTTCTGGTCCTCCTGACCTCTATGGGTATTCTCCCCTTGTAGCCTTGTGTCCTCACTTTTTCTTTGCCTCAACTTTAAAAAAACTGGCATTTAAATAGGTTCCAGAGTAGGTCCTCTTCTTCTTTCACTCTATATCTTTTCTCTTGGGGATTCCATCTACTTCCATGAGCTATCACTTATTCTGATGTCCTCAGCATAGATCTCTCTCTTGAGTTCTAGATCATCCTGTTAAATTACTTATAGACAGCCTCACTTATCCTCATGGATATCCTCATGGACCTTCCAAACTCAACACTATTAAAATCAAACTACTTACCTTACCTCCTCAACCTACTGTTCTTCTTGAAGTCCCAATCTTAGCAGCTGGTACCACGATGCTCCTGTTTATCTACCTAAGCCATAAGTCTCTTTTCCTTTATTTTGCAGATACAATCAATAATAAAATTCAGTTGAGTCTGTCTTTAATATTTCTTGAATCCTTCCCTTTTCTCCATTTCCATTCTTGCTGTCTACATTTAGATATCCATAATTTTTTCCTGATAGTACTAAAACAGCCTTCGAACTATTCTCCCTGCTCACGGTGTTAATCACACTGATAAATTCTCTAAACAGGAGTGAACTTCTTTCTAAAAATGGACATTTGATCAATCACCTCACGATGCTCCTTAAAATTCATCGGTGGCTCTCCATTGGCCTTAGGATAAGTTGAAACCTTTTAGGAAGGCATAAAAGACCTTTCCCAATACAAGATCTTGCTGATATTTCTGGGTATGTCCTTTAGAACTTTTGCCATGCATTTATACAATGCATTTACTGAGAATCTCCTACTTGCTGGGCACTGTCTTTCACCTTCAGCTCTCTGGGCACAACTTTTTACCAGGACTTTACACATACGACTTTCCTTGCTGGGAATAAATTTTTCTTTAACTTGGCCACTTGTCTGGGTTACTTCTACTCATCCTTCCAGACTCACTTTCAAGCTCATCTTCTCTGGTGAGGGTCCCTAACTAAAACTCAGTCAGGGTTAGGTACCCATCTCATAAGCTCCCTATTGATTTCATCTCACTTTTGTGTGATCAACCGCGTACTCATCTGTCTCCTTGTTATCCTATAAGGTCCTTTATAGCAGGTTGTCTTACTCACCTTTATATTACCAGTACCCAGCACATGCCTGGTAGATAGCAGGCACCTACTAACAAACGAATAAAGTGTTAGAGTTGGGTTTCACAGTCAGCTCTTTTCTCTGTGGCACAAATCTCACATTTTTTCATGCTACTTCTTAACATCTTCAATCTGTGAAATTTGCAAATTTGTGCCAGATGTACATTTGCCTATCACTAATTAATATATAGAAAAATTGATTATTAGCTCCACAAGGATTCAATTGATTATTTTTTTCTTGTAGAGCTCTTCCCTCATCATTCCACAGTTTTGTCCATCAAAGTTCTTGGGTTAACTAAATCTAAAATGACCAAAAGATCTTTCTATACACTTTTATATCCTTTCTACCCCTTATCCTGTTGCTTCTACAACACCACCAAGGAAGCAGAGAGTAAGTACATTGGGAGTAAGGTTGATTTTATTTTGATTGTCTGGCAACTGGCACTAAAAAATCATGTATCAACAGCAAATTGCTTCCCGTTATCATTACCCCAAGGTCTCTACAGGTAAGGCATTCAAGTTTCAGTGTTAAAATTTAACATTGCAAAATCCAGCTAAAATTGAACTTTTTATGTAGTATTTTCAATGTAATCACAGAACTTTATAAATGGAAGGAAGCTCAGAGATCTTTAGTCCAGCACCCTCATTAAGCTTCTCTGAGGAAACTGGCGAGGAGACCTATAATGGCTTGCCCAACGTCATCCAGTGGACGGGACAAGTAGAAGCAAATTTCCTTTCAGTCGCCTGATCTTTCCTCCCTGCACCCTTTTATTTTCTATCTAAACATATTATTTACATCAGAACCCACCTAACTATTTACATAGCGCTTATTTTTATGATATTGTCTTTGTGGTATTCTTGTCATAAAAAAAAAAAAAGGATCTTAAAAAAGAAAGCAAGGCTGTCTTGTCCAGGTGGAATTGGTAAAAAAAAAGATGATTAGTACATAAAGTAATGGGTTCCTATTTGTAGGGTAGCCCTGTAATCACGCTCTGTTCTCTGAGCACCTCAATGCTAACCTAAGCTTATTTGTGCTCCTGGGGCCTGGATTCCATTCGGTTCCATGCTTTATTTAGTCTAAATGATTTCCTCAGCTTCAACGTGTATTTTTTTGAGCTTCATTTTTTAGAAATATCGTACTTAAATCTACTTTCTACTTGAGTTTGTTTTAGTTCTAATGCTGAGGAATGAGGATCCTGGGTAAAAGAAATAAAGATGATGGCTTTTTTCTAGCCTTTACATTTCAAGAATGGTTTTCTCAAATGGCAACTGGCAGTCTAATTTATTCCTCAAATGATGACGTTTTTCATGGGAATCAGAATTTAATTGGGATAATTTGTTTTCACGGAAAGCGCAGATTTCTTTCCAAGAGGATCAGTTTGATAATGTTTCACCAGCTAGTGCACGGAGACCAAATATAAAACAGTTCTGAGAAACAGGAAGTGAACCTGACTGGTCTAGTCTGTGTGTCCCTGGCAGTGACGCAAATACAGAAATCAAATTAGGAAAACAAGATATGTGGGTGTGAGGCAATCGATAACAATCCAGGATGCTACAAAGCAGGGAAGAATGCCTTTAGCCGAATGCCATTCATTTTAATAACACCCTCAGAAGTTTGATTTCCACTGAACATGCTAGTGGTTAGGGAGCAGTATGAGTTTGAGTTCCCTAGCAACAGCATGTGCTTTTTGAGACCGTCATTAGCCTTTCAGCTAATCCCGCCAACCCCTTACTTCTAAATGTATGACTGGCATAAAAAAGAAAGAAAAAAAAAAAAAAGAAAGAAGAAAGAAAAAGAAAAAAGAAATGATATTTCAGAAAGCGCTTTGAAATTTCCAGGAGCAAAATGGGAAGGAATTGAAAAAACGAAAGTTGTCCTGAGAATTGTACTCAGGTAAAAGTAGTCATGTTCGTATGTGTCCAACCCATCCCCACATTCACTGCTCTGGCTTCTCTGTTTCTGAATCCCCTGTGGGTAAAGGGTAATGAATGGAAGGGGAATGGTTGAGAGTTTAGGGCAGTCCCCTCCTGCAACATCAATCACAGTCTGAAAGTAGGTTGAATAGTGGGGTGGGCAGTTAGTGTGGGGCAGAGGCTGGGGTGGGGGGTAAGGTGGGAGGGAATATAACACACAGGTTTCTTTCCTCTTTCCGCAGAATAAATTATTCTGGTCGAAGGAGCTTGGGGAAGGAGGGTGGTAAGGGGGGAATGAAGCTATTTTCCCTATTGATTGTTTAATTGCACCAGAGGCTGTTTGTCCGAGGCCACCGGCCAAGAGCATTATTTTGGTGGCTAAAGCGAGGTCGGGCAGGTTTCCATCCCCTTCCTTAGTTTTAAACAAGACAACCCATACAGCGCGGCCGGTCTATAGGAATATGGTGTATGCTGACTTTTGCTACTCAGCTGTACCCTAAAGCGCCAAGGCTGATGGGACGACGGCTCTCAAACCCTGAATCATTGCTCTAACTCTGTCCTGGGTTCGGAATGCACAACTCTTCTTGGGAGCCTGGGTCAACTGCGGGGCCTTATTAGAATGGTAATTATTGCTGCGTTTGGTTGGTCATCCTTACTATGGCCTGGGTCCCTTTCGACTAGACACTGGGCTCCTTCAGTTTGGCCGGGTGACTCCTAGTTCTCCCCGCCTCCCCATCTACCCCCCTTCCCCCTGCGCGCTCCCTTCCCAAGGCGACCACCTGCGCCGCCCCACTTACCATCTGCCCCGCGGGGAGGGCCCCTCGGGGTGGCAGTGCCCTCCCTGCTCCCGGGCGGCTCTGGGGGAGCTCGGTGTTTGCCTCCAGCCCTTCGCTACCGGAGAGATCAGGTTCCTCCCCTCCTCCCCCTCCAGCTCCGGCCGCCGCCGCCGCCTCCTTCTTCTTGCATGACACAGCAGAACCGCAGCTGCGGCAGCGAGTCCCAACCATCCGCCCAGGAAGCGCCGCAACCGGGACTCGGGAGGGGCGGAGGGGGGCGAGGCCGGGGCCACGGCCGCGGGGGGTGCTTGCCCCCACTCGGCAGCGCACACTTGTTTCCCAGCCCAGGGGCACGGGAACCAAATCAGGCGAGAGCCGACCAGGCCGAGCCGTTGAGGAATGCTGGGGTTTGGCGTCAGAAGGGATGGGACCCCGAGAGAAGGGTGCGAAGGAGAGACCCCAGTAGGGGCAGGACATTGCAGGAAAAGAAGGGAAAGAAGAGGCCGAGAAGTCAAGGGCCAGTCTGTGAAGGAGAATAAAGGAGGTCAAAGAGAGGTAAGGAGGGAGAGTTGCCGAGAAGGGAGCCGGAGCCGGGAAGGGGGTGGGGTGGGGGGAGCCTCAGGGCAAGGAGGACTGGGAGGGGGTCCTGGGGGAGGCCTGAGCTAAGTACCCCGGCGGCACTGGGAGTACACGGGGGCTGCATTGGGAGGCAAGGACCCAAGAAGGGAAAGGGATGGGAGAATTAGGCATTAGATAGGAAGGTAAAAATTGGGGGCATTAGAAGAGATGTAGTGGAGAATCATTCATCATGGCTGATGAGGTGGAAGGAGATAGAGTCGAGGCAAAGCCAGAGGAAAGGATGATCTTCTAATACCACCCTTTAGTTTCCTGAGAAGTTTTTCATAATTCGCCAGTACACGCAGGGAGTTTTCCTTATAAATGGAAAAGCATGAACCAAAGCGTAGAAAAATAGCTGCTTCGATTAGCTTTAGAGCATAAAATCTCCATGGTCCACAAAAACTTTGAGGCAGAGATTGGGGATTTAAGACATAAGCACATACAGGGGTTGTGATTCAGTAATACTGTGGGCACTCAAAACTGATGTTAGGGCTCCCACACAACACTGGACATGAATAATAAGTCTTTCAGAGCGTTTGTTAGATGTTTCAGTTAAATGCACTGGAAATGATGACGAAAGTACTGGCTGAAACTATCCTAAAAAAAAAAAATGCCCCTGCTTTTTTTCTTTCTCTTTATACTCGCCCATACATGCGTAGATACATACAATTAGTTTTTAGTGTCTAGCATGTGCAGTATGATTAAGGAAAACATGGGTTTTTGTGATTTTTATTTCCCACCAAAACACATGCTACGTATTTTACAGCAAACCAGCTGCGTCTCACCATTTGAAAGAATGTGGTCAGAAAAGTAATGCAAAAACTGCCACTTTGGTTTTGTCTGTACCTTCCAGGTCATATCTTCGTACCTCACTTCCTGACACAAACAAGTTTTTACTGTTGTCAGCAACAAAGCCCTAATATAGCCGCAGAAGAGAAAAACTGCATTGCATTTAGCCTCTCCTGCAAGCACCATCAACGGCTACGGGAGGAATGTAATTCCGGAGAGCTTTAAGGCTGGTGGTGATGGTAATTATGTATCAGATGCTTGATGCTATTTCTGTTATTATTGTTTTTGTCATTTCTCTTCTACCCGAGAGCTGGCCCAAACTCGAAGAGAGGAATCCGGCCTTTCTTTTTTGACTTTGTAAAAATGTAGTCAGCCTCGGTAGAAAACTCACTGCTCCTGGGGAAAATGAAGTAGGAGCCACGAAATGTCATTTTAGCAGAGCGTGGGTTTTGCGACTGTAGGAAAGGATTTGAGGACGCTCCTTCTGTTCGGTTTCCCATGTAACGAGGCAAGGCTACACGCACGCACAGACGCCGCAGCTCGCGGGTGCTGTGGCTCCCGCATCTGGGCTTGTGCAGCCCCGGAAGCCCCTTCGGGATGCTGCGAGGGGCTCCCGGTGGGAGGTGGTAGGAACGCTGCGGCCGCCGCCACTCCTGCCGCCGCCGCCGCTGTTGTTGCTGCTGCAGTCACGTGGGAGCCCCTTTAAGTTTCCATAGAGAGGCCTCTCCGGTGTCACATGATGGACATGATATAATGAAACAACATTGTGGAGAGGAAAGCATTAGGGGAGCCCACGGCTACAAAAACAAGTGAGTGAGAAGAGGTGGGAGGAAGAGAAACTACGCCACCTCCCCTGCAGCCGCGCCGCGCCACAGCCTGCCAGGAGCGGGCGACGCCGGGGGCAGGGGACGGGGTCCTCGCCGGCCCGGGGACCCCGCCGCCCGCCGCCCGCCGCCCGCCGCCGCGAGCCCAACTTTCAGCCGGCAGCTCGGCCACCACCGCACCTGTCCCCGGAGCCTCCATCGCTCCTCGTGACGCTCAGAGGGAGATTCTAGAGGAACACGCTCCGCAAACATACATGCGCATCATTTTCCTCCTCGCGCGTCGCCCTGGAAGAAGGCAGGGGACGGGCAGGGAGCGGCAGCGTGCGTTCGGCCCCAGGTAAGTCCTGGGGGGCGCCGGGCCGGGCCGGCGGGCGGCGGGCGGCGGGCGGCGGGCGGCGGGCGCGGGGGCGGGGGCGGCGCAGCCCGGCGCGGCCCGGGCGGGGGGTCCCGCGCGGACCTGGCCGCCGGGGACTCGGGCTCCGCGGGGCCCCCGGCCCCCCCGGCAGCGGCCGCCGGTCTGGGCCGCGGTGTCGGCGAGCCCGGCGACGGAGGAAGGTAGGGCTCGCGGCGGTGGCGGGAGTGCCGAGGCGATCTCGCCATGTTTGTGTTGCTAAGAGCACTTTTCCCCTTGGAGGTGGCTGGATGCCACATGGCTCCTCCGGAGCTGCTCCGGGGCGAGAGAGAGAGAGAGTGCGTGTGCTCTCAATGTCCGCATTCCAGCTAATGTTGCGCAGATAAAATTCAAACTTGAGGTAAACAGAAGAGGAGGAGGAGGGGGGGAGGGAGGGGGAGACTGTTTCCATTTCGAGATCCCACCTCTTCGCTCGGCGGGGACCGACATCCCGAAGCCGGAGAGCGCTCGCCGGGTTCTGCCCCCCGCCCCGGCTTCGCTGCCGACCGGGAGCCGGGCGGCGGGGGAGGGTCCGCACGGGGGCGCGGGGCCTGCGTCCTGGAAGCGGAAAGCGCCTGGGCACTCGGGCCTCCGGCGGCCGCCGCCTCGCGGGGGGCGCGGGATGCGGCGGGGGCCGCGGGGGCGGGGGCGGGGGCGGGGGCGGGGGCCGGCGCTCCGGGAGGGCCGCGGGGCTGCGAGCCCCCTCGCCGCGCCCCACGTTGGGGACCCGAGCGCCCCGCCCCGCCCCGCCCCGCCCCGGCGCGGGTTCCCGCGGGCCGGCTGCTGGGAGGGTCTCCAGGTTGACGAGGGCGGGTGGCGTAGCAGGTGTGCGGTGGGCATTTCTATTCCGTAAGTCTTGCGTTTGGGGGGACGACGTGCATGGGCAGACCTGCGTCTTAATTTTTTTTTTTTTTTTTGCGCAAAATAGGGAGAAAAATCAAGACGTTACGCCCCACCCCTCCCGGTTTATATACCGATTCAGCTCGCAGCGAGGCTGAAGGGTGAGTGGGGCTGTTTAAGGGTGCGGGTGAGCCTCGTCATGGAAGACGCGGCCCGACAGCCCGCGGCCGCCACCCCCCGCCCCAGCCCCGGCGGCCCCGGCAGCGTCCCGCGGGGTGCGAGCCCCGCGCCGGGTCCCGGAGCGCGCGGGGGTCCGCAGCCCTCGTCGGCGGGGAGCGCCGGGCCGGGAGGCGGCGGCCACGTGAGGGTGGTCGGCGGGAGCCGCGGCCGGGAGATGCGAGGCAAGTGCGTGGCGCAGTCGTGCCGGGGGCGGACGCGGCAGCTCGCGGGCGGCGGGCCGCGGGGGAGCGGAGGCTCGCGCCGCCCGACCGGAGCCGCGGCGACGGGGTTATTCCGAGCGGCGGCCGGGGCCGGGCGCCTCCCCCGCCGAGCCGGCGTTCCGGGCGCGGGTGGCTGCGCACTCCGCGGCCCTCTCCCGGGACACCGTTTCCGGGCGGGGTCCCCGGGCCCGAGCGCCGGCTGTAAACAGGGTGGCGCCCTCTGCCCTCCCGCCCCCGGCCTGCCGGGGCGCGCGGCCGGCGGCGCCCGGAGCGGCGGAGGCGCGGGCGCGGCGCTGGGCAGTGGCGGCGGGGGCGCGCCCGCCTCCGGCCGCCCTCGCCCCCGCCCCGCCCCGCCCCGCCCCGCCCCCGCCCCGCCGCCCGGCCTCCTCTGTTTTTGTTTTGATGGAGCCGCGTGCAGCTGGCGCGTGTCGAGTCACGTGCCGTGGGCGGGAGGGGGCCGGGGCGCGGAGGCGAGGGCGCGGTGACGCAGGCGTCCGGAGGGCTCGTCGCCCGCGGGCCGGGGGCGGGGGCGGGGGCGGGGGGCGCTGGCCCCGCGCGGACCCCGGTGGTGCCGGCGTCGGGGCCGCGTCTGGTGGGCTTCGTGGGAGCGGATGCCGCGTGCGCCGCGTTCGGACGTGGGTGTGAGTCCCCCCGCGCCTGGGGTTCGTCGTCAGAGCATCCGGGCGAGCCTCGTCCGTGCCGCGGGGGGGAGCCCGGGGGGAGCCCGCGCCGAGGGGGCGAGAGACCCGGGAGACCTCAGCGCCCTGGGCGTTCCTGGGAGCACACGGAGGTCTGTGTGTGGGTCTTAATTCCGGCTGCAAATTATAAACAACTTGAGAGCTGTAGAAGGAACGCGGGTGCCTGGCCCTGCCCCAGAACAATTGAACCTAAATCCAGATGGGGCCTGGGACTTAGGTGAGTATTTAGGAGAAGACCTCCCTTGGTATTGTGGACACAGTGTCACACGCAGGATTGAGAATTTACAGAGGTAGCCAGCTTGATGAAAGAGTTGGTTGTGGAACCATCCCTCGTTAGGGGTGAAGTAGTGGAAATAGTCGGCACCACTCATCTGTCGCTAGAAGGGTCATCCTGTGTTGGCACCGTGGCTACGCAGTTACAGAGGCCTGATGGAATATTGACATCCCCATTTTATGGTCGGGAAATTGAAATTCAGGAGGAAAAATAAAAGCTGGTCAGTGACGATCCCTGACTAGGACCCAGGGAGGCTGACTCCAGACTTCATACTTTGGACCGTGGCATATGCTGCACTGGACCTTACTTAAGGGCCGCGTGCTTGGGTGGACAGGAACCCTCATATGTTTCTGACTAGGTCTGGAGTTTACGTGCATATATTTATGTATGGAGTTCTATCTGCAAAGTTTTGCTTATATTGAAGGGAGGAGAATCACTTGGTGAACTCGTTTAGGCCTGTAGGCTATTACATGACATTTGTTGTGGAAGGGGGTGGTGGTGAGGGAATCCTAGTAATATGGAGAGAACAGATGCTATGGAAGTTTTTAAAGACTTGAGCGTAGGGATAGGGGTCAAGTGAATTGTCCAGAAGATGCCAGCATCATCCAGGGATTTGCATGAGCAGCCACAGAAGTCCTTCAGGTTCCTACTGACCGTTTTCTCTGGTATTGTTAGCTGTCTAGCAGACAGAGGTATATTACCAAATTTTAGGGTTTGGTTTTCACATTCCTTGCAGTTTGTTTGAGGCAGGTTCATAGATCCACAGAGGCAAGGCTGTTACAAACATGAATGCCGGAAGTCTGGCGTGGAAATAAGCTCTCTCTTTCCGTCATCCCCATCTTTCTTAACCATCAGAGCCACTTTTATCCAGCATTGCTTAAACCAGATGTGGCTCCTTTGCATACCTCTGCGTAGGTCGTTCCTCTGCTTCTTGAGTATACTACCTTCTTTAGGAAATTTCTCCATTTCTTCTCAGAAAACGGTTAAAATAAATATTCTCCTTGTGTCGCTGCGCTTGTTACAACATGTCCTATCATTTTTGTTTACACGTTGGACACTCCTACTAATTTCAGCTTGTCAAAGATGGGAGTAGTGATTATGTGTCTGTATATCACTGGGACATGGTACGCATTTAAGTTTACTGCTTTGGTCTGGATTGAATTTGTATTGTGTTATATGTGGCGTTTCCCTGTGTCACCCATCTTCATTTTTTTTTTTTTTTAAGATTTTGTTTATTCGAGCAACAGATAGAGAGAGGCAGGTATACAGGCAGAGGGAGAAGCAGGCTCCATGCAAGGAGCCCGACATGGGACTCGATCCCGGGTCTCTAGGATCACGCCCTGGGCCGAAGGCAGGTACTAAACCGCTGAGCCACTGGGGCTGCCCACCCATCTTCATTTTTAACTGTCTTCTCCTCCTCTGGTACTGGCATTTAGGCTCAAAGCACACATCCTTGAACAGAGAATACAGAATATTCTGGATGCGTTATTATAAAAGGAATAGGGTGGAAGGGGCAAAATGTAATCGCTTTTTCACTTGTTTCCCAATTTCATTCTTAGTTGGCCAATTGGACAGCGTGAATTTTCATGGTTACTCCTGTACACTGGGACGGATGCTCTACGTTATCACTTTTGAGCTTGTTTAGGAAGGAAGAAGTGGCACTGCGTTACAGATGGACATATTTTACATACCATAGCAGAGTACAGATGTTTAATCACATTTCGTGTCATTGCAATTTTCGGATTTGGTATTACAGGGTATTGGTAGAGCAACACTGTCTTGTGGAGCTTTCTGAAATGATAGAAATGATTTATAATAACTATAAGTGATAGCCACTAGCCACTTGGGCAGTTTACTTATTTTTTTTTAAAGATTTTATTTATTTATTCATGAGAGAGAGAGGCAGAGACACAGGCAGAGGGAGAAGCAGGCTCCATGCAGGGAGCCTGACGTGGGGCTTGATCCTGCATCTCCAGATGAGGCTCTGGACTGAAGGCGGCGCTAAACCGCTGAACTACCCGGGCTCCTTGCTCCACTCGGGCAGTTTAAATGTGGCTAGTGTGACATAGGAACTGAATTTTTAATTGATTTCAGCGTTAAATAGCCACCCGTGGCAAGCGGCTACTGTTGGACAGCCCAGTTATGGAGGATTTCCTTATGGCTAAGTCTGGTACTTGACAGGTGAATGGTTAGGCTAAGGTTATTCTGCCTTTAAAAGAAAAATCTTGATTCATTTTCTAGGGCCTGACACTGTGCTTCCGGTTTATAGATTCCAAGGTGTTTACCGAGTGATACCTTTGACCTATGTGGGGCCTTTGTATTACGAAGCATTTGTCTGTGTGTTTTGTGAACTTTTCATGTAATTTGTGTGGTTTCCCTTTTTTTAAGAAGTAGATTGATTATGAATATAGGAATTATAATTATGAGTAGCTGTAAGTCCAGTGGGCCCTTAGCCTGTAAACTTAAATGAAAGTCCTTTAGCTTATTCAGTATTTCTCAAAGATGTATTGTGAAGGAGCAGGCTCTGCATTTGTCTCAGTGGCCATCACTACCCACCTCTACCCCCCACCCCCGTGCCTTGTACAGTGCCTGACACATAGCAAGTGCATTATCAGTATTTGTTGAATGAATGTATGAGTGATTTAATTTAACCCCTCTAGTTTAGCTTCAGAAGGTATATAGCAGAGCTGAAGGTGGGGCCCAGTAACAGTAACTATCCTGAATTTACTGTTCTTCTAAGGAATGCCATTTTTTAGGGGTACTATTATTACTTCAGTGATTTGGTTTCTTCCCATAAGATAGGTAGCAGGACTTCTTACCCTTTATTGATAACAGAAAAGTAAAGCCAAAAGAAGATATGGGGCTCAGGTCACACAGAGAGTTGGAAGTGTCAATCAGATGGAAGGAGTTACGTGTATTACCTTGTGCACTTGTCCGGGATTCTTCTTCAGAGAACTAAAATCACGCACTAAGTGATGTTAGAAAATGTGGTTTGTAAAATGGAAGGTAATTATGTATGTTAATAGAGTCTGAAAAGAGTTGTCAAAATCACTCTAGTATGGCATGACACTGAGAAAAGAGCTTCAACAGGAGAAACAGGAATGGAAACGTTTATTTCTTAAATCTCTAAATCTCAGTCTGTGGTAATCCTAACACCCAAGTTATAAATTTCTCAAAGGGGATATTTAAAAATGTAAATAGAAACATGTTTAGATTTGTACAGGTAACCTCTACTAGACTTTGACATATTTATGTAGAAGGGTACCATAGACATCAAACATCTGTTCAGAATGAGAACCTTAAGGCCAGAAATTGTAGGTTTCACTTCATGCGGTGGGGGCTGTATTGGTGGGTTGATGACAGAGCCTGATATGTGGTCAGGTGCTTGTAGAAGGTGACAAGGCTGTTCTCGGTGCTCTGCATCAGACTCACCTGCCGTGTGGTATGACTTGTGGCTGGATTATAGGCCTGTCCTCATGCCTAGGACGCAGGCTAGCTTCCTCTCATTCTGCTCGTATGTTTCCACAAATGAAAACTGGTTTTATACTGGTGTAATTAAAACATAATTGAAAATATAAATCTACTGTGTTTTTTTTTAAGCTTTTATTTATTTGAGAGAGAAAGAGCATATGAACAGGGGGAGAGACAGAGAGAGAGGGAGAAGCAGACTTCCCCCTGAACTCGGATATGGGGCTGGATCCCAGGACCTGGAGACCATCACCTGAGCTGAAGGCAACCGCTTAACTAAGCCATCCAGGCACCCCGTAAACCTATTGTTTTTTAAAAAAAATCATATGGTACACTCCAAAATAAAATGTGAAGTTTCTTTTTTGATGGGGAAGGTTACTTTCTCTTTCAGCAGTTTCTAGCCTCCTAGTCCTTTACGATTGCTCTTCACATGCATTTGGTGTGAACCTCTTTGATGGTAATGTTGGTGGCAGGAAGCTCCAAAACTATTAACCACATGTTCCATAAATCCCTGCTGCTGATCCTCAAAACCAAACCAAAACATGACCATAACTGGACAAAACTCACCTCTGCTATCGGCAACAGAAGTTAACCAAACCTACTAATTAAATAAAAAAGTCCGCGAGGTTTGAGTTGTGCAGACGTAACGTGAAACTTTCTTTTATTTTAGGTATTAATACTATTATTTTTAAGATTTTTAAAAAAACTTATTCATGAGAGACACAGAGAGATAGGCAGAGGGAGAAGCAGGCTCCCTGCAAGGAATCTGATGTGGGACTTGACCCAAAACCCTGTTTTAGATATTAAATATAATCTACTCAAGGCAAAAGAATTTGTATGTATCTGTCTATATACAATAATGTAAGAATTCATATTGCAGAAGATCAAGGTGTATTTGGCTGGAAGATCCGACTGGACCACTTGGATTGAGATGTATAGGTAAAGAATTATTTTAGGTTTATTGAGAACTGTCTCTAGTAACCTTGGTCACTAACTTGGTGTCAGAATTGAGGGAAGTTCCTGGCTTTGTTTCTTTCTTCTCAGTGGAATGGGTGGATCAGATCAGGGGTTCCCAAACTTTAGCACCCAAGGGCTTGTTAAACCCAGATTGCTGGACCCCCCACTCGGGAGTTTCTGACTCAGCAGGTCTGGGGGCTAATGATCTGTATTTTTTGCAAGTTTCCAGGAGATGCTGATGCTGGTCAGAGGACCATATTTTGAGGACCACTCGATCATATCATCTCTTGTAAAGTTTTACAAAGTTTTTGTGCCTGTTTTGTTCCTTTTGCAGTGGCAGCACCTTCCATTTGATTTCTGCAACATCCTATTGATTAAAGATTGCCATATGACGAACTGAGTGGTAAAAGTTTAAAATGGATTAAATCAATTTTATTTTGAGAGTTTCTTGAGAATTCCACATATTTTGCAAAACTTTTGGGTCTGTTAAAACTCAGATTGGGTATCCCTACCTAGTAGTCAAGGTCTCCAGGTAAATTATATTGAAATACTGCTTGTGTTACTAAAGGAAAGAACTACACAATGTTTCTTAAACTCGAATGTTCTATCATATCTAACCAAGTGCCTTTTAATAGCTACAGGGTATGATGTAGTGTATTACGTAGTTGGGAGCTCATTAAATAAAATGTCATTTATGAGACGTAGTTCCTTTCCTAATTACAACTCTGTGGGCTTGAATTCACAGTAGAGCGATAGTGTGAACCTGGATGCCCCCTGAAGTTGACTGCTTTGCAGAAGAGGCACCGTTGCCCAAAGAAGGTGCCCATCAGGGGGACGGAGAGTAAGTTGTCATGGCATGGCCATTCCCGGTTTTTGGGACGTTGAGGAAGAGTAGAGGCTCTGCAGTTTGTAAGTGAAGGGCCTTTTTGGGCTGGAATCTGGTAGGAAGTCTGTGGAGATAGTAGGAGATATCTTAAAGCAACCCTTACAGAGCACATGTACTGTTCTTACCCAGAGTGTGTGTCTATTTTGGTGGTTGGGGTGAGGGGCTTGATAGAGATTCTAAGGCAGTCCAACAGGTGGTGCTCTGGAAGCATTCCAGATGAAACTAGACTCCCAGGTGCCAAGAGTCAGATGGACTCCAGATCTGAGGTGAGTTGAAGTGAGGCTTGACAATACATCTTAGTGGGAGTGAATTTATTGGAGAAGAAGGAATAGCAAGATTTTTTTGGGAAAAAAAATTTTAACCTGAGAGCAAGAAGACATAAAAAAGAAGAAATGGGTCAGAGTGAGGGAGTGGAGGGTAAACATGAAAGGTTTTAAGGTTTTAAAATGTTTTAAGACTTCTTGTGTATATGTTGACTAGTTAAAAGCACAGCTTCTAAAAACAAAAAACAAAAAACAAAAAACACAGCTTCTTTGTTAGAAAATAAAATTAGCAAGTTTTCCTTTTCATTTCCGGCAAATGCTTCAGAATATCACCAGATGCTATTATTTGACTTACATCACATGCCTTTCCAAAGTTATGCCCAGGATGCATGCAGTGCTTACTTTCTTAGATTGCTTTATGATCGTCATCTTGTTTAAATCAAATTCCTGGAAGGCACACACAGTGTTTATTACTGGATGTGTTTTATGGATTAGGAAACAAATCATTTGTGTAGCACAGGCCACAAATCTGGGCTGAGGCCATGAGATCTCACAGCTTTCCACATCTACTAGTTTTAATTTTATCTTGAAATTCTTTGTTTTCTAACCACTTTTATAAAATAGTTCAACCTTAAATCTTAAAGTTGAGTCAGCATCCGTATAATTGATTGTAGACTGTATTTCATGAAAGGACCTTAGATTTTGACCTACTAAGTTTATTTCTTTGAAAGGGGTACATGTCATTTGCTGCTTGTCATTTCTTGACTCAAATATCTGTGACATAATCTTCGTAACTAAAAGTGTGAAACTGGTTTGAATGATTTAGACTTGGTTCGAGGCTGGGTTTGGCAAGTCTATGTGACAGAAGGGCTTGGGGATGGCCCTTGGGCCAGTTTTTACAAAGCAGCAGTGGGAAGTGGGGGGTGTGATCCTGCCCCCAGGACTTTTTAAAAGCCTCTTTTAAAAGTGCCTCAGGGAGTTAAGACACTTAATACTTTTTCTTGTATTTAATCACACTGACACTGGGCAACATCTTTCTTTGTCTTTCCCACATCTCTTGAGTTTCCTTTCTTCCCTCTTGTGTCATTTCTGTTTCTTTCACAGATGGGCATCTAGCTTCTGGCTGGCCAAAGCGCCCCCCCCCCCCCCAATTTTCTTCATGATCTGCCTCTACATTTTTCTCTTCTTCTGTGTCCCATTAGTTTTTGTTTTGTGCTATAGCTGATTTTATTTAGTTTAGGTGGAAAGGATATTAAGGTACAGCGGTGTTCTTAACTCTAATAATGATTACTGTGTACCTGCCTCTTTGGATACTATGCTAAGTGCTTCCATAGTCTTTCCACTGGATGCTAGTTCCTACTAGCTACAGAACCTCGGGTCATAGGATGCTTGTCAGGAAGACGAGGCCTTGGGTGTGGAGTAAGGTGTTTCTGGCCCTAAAATGCTGTGATTGAGTTTATTCACGTGGCATGATCGTAAACCTTTGCAGGAGTACTTCACCCTTTTGAAAAGTACCTGTTCCTCAAGATTGGGGTCTCAGAGTAGGGGTGTTGCTTCTCAGACCCAGGATCTGGAGATCCAGGACTCCTTATTTTACACTGACAATGTGGCTGGCCTTCTTTTTCCTTCAGAAGCTTAGGAATGAGTCTCAAGTGCATCCTTCTCCACACTTGTGCCGTCTGCATCGGAAGATCTGAAAATTGAACCTGAACACTCCAGTTTGGAAAGCTTGTTGACCCCAATTTGGAAGATGTTGCTGCTTTTTGTTTCCACGGTGGAGGCACTGGGCTCCTTAAAGACATCCTTTCCTTGACGGTTCACTAGAAGAGTTTCTGGGAACCTGCTTAATTCTTCTGTTAATTCTTGAACAGTTCATAAAAAAAATGCTGCTTCCGATCTTTCTCTTGCAAAGTTGTATATGGTGTGTGACCTTGAGTGCTTATTTCCCACTTCTAGGGAATTTTTGTTAGTGCTGAATCTTTGTCGTGTTGTTCACAGCTACGCCATGCTATATATATCTGTTCATTGTCAGGCCACTGACAATTGTTTTGCTTTCTGCTTTTACATTGATGCCTCATACGTTCATTGCACATATTGTCCATTTTCTAAAAAAATCTATGATTATCTTTTTTGTTTATGTTTCCAGAGAGATTAATCATGGCTATCCTAGGAACACTTACTTAATCAGTTTTGTCCCTAGTATTGTTCATAATCCTTCGGCTTTTACAATTTTTTTTTTTTTTTTTAGTCTTTCAAAATTGCGTAATACCTAATTCTTACAAGCTCTATCCCAAAAGAATTTGTGATGACTCTTGATTTTTTGGGATCATTGCCTGAAAATGCAGATATTTTATAGCAGCAAGTGAATAAGTATTTTTAAATAAAATGCCATTCATAGCCTTTGGGTTTGATCTTTGAAATCTGTGGTCTGTTTAATGCCATTTAGTTAGTGAACAGTTATTGTGCTTGCTGTTTGTAGGCTTCTCCTTTTTTTCGAGACAAAAGATATTAAAATCCCCCTTTCTCCCATTTTTAAAAGGTTCAAAATTAAGATTTTTTTCTGCTACTAATATAATTCTTCCGTAAAGGTACGTAGATGTTTGCTCTTTGCCGTTTATCTTTGTCACTACGTAACTAGCAGTTCGGGACTTCATATGTTTAATGAATCAATACCTTACTTAGTCATTTCATATCATCTACAGAATATTTTTCAATAACAGCAGATCATTCGAAATTGTCAACAACAGAAACATTCCAACAACAGATTTACTTTTTAAAGATTTTATCCATGTAAGGAATCATGCTGTATAGCAGAAGAACATTTGCTCCTGTGTGTGGGAGTCAGAGAGGGTGATGGTGATATGAATGAGATCCTGGCTTATCTTGGGCTCATTCTGTATCTGGTGGTCCCAGCCCCTTAACCCAGGAAGGGCACAGCGTTGTTGGAAGACATTGGCAGTGAGATGCTGAGAATGACTGGAAATGCCCTCCTCCTTACTATAGTTCTTGTTTTTGCAGAGTACCAGTGATTTGAAAGCACTGAATCGCAATTGTATAAATATACATATTACTTGCTAAAACATCGTCTTGGATCATGGTGCCCTTTTGGAGTTAAGGGATCTAAGCTGTGGAAAGATTTACTCATCAGGAACAGGTCAGGTCCTGGGCAGTCCTCATAAAGTCCAGTGTGTTTTGGATCGCAGTACTTTCTGTGTCACTTTTCATGCATTAGAGTCCTCCTAATCCTGGACCTAGACTCCAGGAGCCGACCCAAGTCAGTATGTCCTCTTTGGGCAAACTTTGTGTCCAGAACTAAATCAAAGAAAACAACGCTTAAAGATGTTCTGCAAATCTTGTGTGGTGCTTGTACACCTTGGCCCTGGGACACTAACAAGCCATTTTTGGCCATTCCTCATTCTCTTTTCCTTCTGTGTTCTTTACTCTCTCTGCTTCTTCCTTCTTGTCTTTTTCCTTTTTCTTTTTTCCTCTCTGGGTTCCTTTTTCTTTCTTCTGTTCAACCTTTGTCTTTTTCCTTTGCCATACCTGGTATGTATAGCCTGGTAACATCCTGAAGTTACTGCAAGCACTTTTTTTTAGCCTAATGGCAGCTTGGAGGTAAATACGAGTTTTCCTCTGATAAGATTCTGTGCTGGTGCAAGCTATCTTTAAAGAGTTTAATTTGCTTACATAGCGTATTCCATGTTAAATGGGAAGTATTATGTGAAATATATTTCACGTAGATGTTTAAATTTTGTGCCGGACATTCTGCCAAAATTTAGGTAATGGTAATCATACAGAAAATGAATTTCAGGGTTCTTTTCTATTTATGAAATTTCTAGTAAGCAGTGATGATATTTGGGTCTGATTTTAAATCGTTCGGGCTGTAACAAAGTTTGGTGTAAAAATGTGACAGTGCAATGGATATTAAACATGCAACAATTACTTATGCTATTCTCAAGGATCAGAATATATTCTAGCTCTAGGGGCATCAGAGCTAATTTAATCACTCTTATTTTATAGATAAGACAGTTTACTTAATTTTACATGTCTGGTTAGTGGCATAGTTGACCGCAGTTAGGTCTTCCACTTCTCTATCCACTCTGTTTTTTTGGACAGAAAGTTCAATTCATGAAATTTCTAAGGAAAATGGGCAGAGAAGACTATATGCATTCTAAACCTTGGTTGACTTGAATTTATTAGTCACAAGATATTGCAGGAGGTGCTTAACCTCTCTGGATCCCAGTTTATGGATGGTTGTACTTTAAGGTCCCTTCCAGGGCTGTGACTTGTACTCTGGTGAGAAAAATGAAATAGGTTTAGATTTTTCCTGTTGTACATTTCTGCGATTTCAATTTGTATGTCGAGTAGACCTCTTTCTTGTTCTTTTTAAGTAGGTATCATTTGTGTATTTTTACTGTTACTGAATCAACTTTTCCAAAGTATATTGTTGTTAGATAATTAGATTGTTTTCTTAATTGACATGATGGTTTGCTTCTGTATTCAAGTGTCTCTAGCTTCATCTTGGTTAACTGAAGTAAACACACATTTAGAGGCAATCTTTCCTAGTTTCAAACTGATAGAGGGGTACTGTGCGGAATATTCCTTAGAGAACAGAGAGGTGCTTTATTCAAATTGTTTATTTCAGTGTTAGAAAGTAATGTCATGTAGGGACACCTGGGTGGCTCACTCAGGTAAGTGTCTGATTATGATTTTGGCTCAGGTCGTGATCTCCGGGTTGTGAGATTGAGCTCCCTCCCCCCAGGGGGCTCCCTGGTCAGGGGGAGGTCTACTTGAGATTCCTTCCCTCTACCCACCTACCCCCCAACCCCAGACCTGCGCTCTTTCTCTCTCTCTCAAACAAACAAACAAATAAATAAATAAAAAATAATGTCATGTAAATAAGATTTAAGAGAGTTTCGCTCTTCTAATTTCTGAGTTGCTTTATTTGAGGTTGTGGAACAGGTTTTTCATTTTTAGTAAGATAATCTGGCATTGTTTGTGTCAGAGAGAAGACAGTTGTGACAATCTGGAAGGATAGGAAAGATGAGAGGCACTTAAAGCATTGAAGAAAAAGATGAGACTGGAGATGCTTTTGTAAGAGGAGTGTGATTGTGAGCTCTGAGCCCCTTCCCGCATTGCTTAGCAGTAGTTACCATGCCCTTCTTTGCTTTAAAGAAACCCATTCTTTCAGTTAAACACTTTAGAACACCTCTCCTGTGCATTGCATTGAGTTGGGTGCTGTGGGAATTATAGAAGAATTATCCGTAAGAACTTTTTCCTCTAGATGTTTACCCTCTAGCTAGGTCTCCAGTGCATCAGCCATGAAATGAATGAGTGAATGTCTGAGTAGCCCAAAGAGTGGTCCAGGCAGGAGAGAGAGGGGAGGAGGAGTGCAGAAGTAGGGAAAGACCCCACAGGAGTTAAGGCAGAGAGTGCAGGAATGCTGTTGGCCTGGGTTAGGACAGAGGCTTGGGAGTTGGGAAATGACCATTGCATGTTTTAAAGTGGCAAATGAGGGGACCTGTGAAAGTGCCAGAGCCTTTTACCCCATCTTTTTATGCTGAAAACTTCAAATCTTTAGAAAAACAATCCTATAAGCACTCCTATATCCTTGTAGATGGGTCAGTTGTTAACATTTTTCTGTACTTTCCTTTATGGTCTGTGTATGTGTGTTTTGAATCACATGTGGTAGGTATATTTATAATATTTTGCTTGACTCTTGAATACAAGTTTCAGATACCATGACATATCACCTCCAAATACCTGCGAAAGAGGACTTTTTTTCTCTATAACCACAGTACAGTTATCACACCTAAAAAGTTTAGCATTGAGATAATAACATGGTGTAATAAATAGAAAATATTTGAATTTGGGAATGGAATGTGGGTTTATTTTTGTTTTTAAAATCAGGAAGACCTGTCTAGCACAATGTGTGTTGAATGAATTGATGGAACAAGAGACTGGAGCCATAGAAACTAGTTTGTAGACATTAAAAAAGTCACATAGAGGGGTGCCTGAATGGCTTAGTCAGTTAAGAGTCCAACTCTTGATTTCGGCTCAGGACAGGATCTCAGGGTCATGAGATGGAGCCCTGAGTCAGGCTCTGTGCTCAGCAGGGAGTCTGCTTGAGATTCTCTCTCCCTCTGCCCCTCCTCCCACTCACATGCAAGGTTTCTCTCTAAATAAATAAATAAGATCTTTAAAAATAAAAAGTCACATGTAGTCATAAAAATAGAGGAAGCTCATTATATTCTGATATACAGTATTCTTGAACACATTCTTTAATATATTCTTGATAGAATCTTGAGAACAAGGCATAAGGGAGTTTAAAAAAGAGAATTTATAAATAGTTGCATATATATAGACATATAATATCTCTGAAAGGATATAAAATGGACCATAACATTTCATGCCTCAAAGAGAAGGAAGCAAGCAGCCGGAGGATAGGGAGATGTTCCCCTCAATATCCTTTTTTACTTTTGAAGTTTGAACTATGTGAAATTCAAAAATAAGTAGGAAGATAAGCAAGCTAGACTTCCTTGTTGATATTACTATTAGCTTTGTAGTGTGTATAGGGTAATGCTTCTCTTTCTGTCCTGAAGAAATTTGGAGAGTGAGGCCTGAAACAAAGAGGGTGGGGGATAGTTTTTGTCTTTCCCGTTTTGAAGAGAAATCTGTCACTTAATGGAAAAGGGTGTTTCATAATGCAAGAAGACCTGTTTTTAGGAGCTGCTGTGTGGAGAAGAGGCACTTGGGTTGGGTCTGATATCCAGGGAGTCTGGGAATTGCACAGAGGAGAAAACAAAGAAAGAGTAGGAGTTTATATATCCCTCTTGGGGTGAAGGATACTATTTCCCTCCTCTAAGGATGAGGAATAAGAAGAGAATTTTGTACAATTTGCATTGCAAGTATATATATTTACATGCCACCTTTGATGATAAAAAAAAAATAAATGTGTTTAAAAAGCTGCTGCTAAGAGGGCAGCCCTGGTGGCCCAGCAGTTTAGCACCGCCTTTGGTCTGGGATGTGATCCTGGAGACCCAGGATTCAGTCACACGACAGGCTCCCTGCATGGAGCCTGTTTCTCCCTCTGCCTGTGTCTGTGCCTCTCTGTCTCTCTGTGTCTCTCATGAATAAATAAATAAAATCTTAAAAAATAAATAAATAAAAATAAAAGTAAGCTGCTAATAGGGACACCTGGGTGGCTTAGTGGTTGAGTGTCTGCCTTTGGCTCAGGTTGTAATCCTTGAGTCCTGGGATCGAGTTCCGCATTGGACTCCCTGCAAGGAGTCTGCTTTTCCCTCTGCCTGCCTCTCTCTTTCTGTGTTTCTCATGAATAAATAAAAAAATCTTAAAAAAAAAAGCTGCTAAAAGAAAATGAGTATTTAGGAGTAATGTCTGACTTTTTTCATGATTTGTTTTTAAAGGCAGATTCTTGAAGATTATAAGAAGGTTAAAAGAACCTTACTGAGTAAATACCAGAAAACTATGTTACCAGTAAATTATTTCCACCTGATAGCAATTGATTTTTTGTGTGACGGTTTTTATATAATTATATAGTGAACTGGTGTGATATTTATCCTTAAACAACTTTTTCACAGTGTTCTGAATTAAGTTGCATGAAAGGTGAAAATTAATTTCAGAGTTAACTCAGCCACAGTTTATTTTCTGTTGTATGATTAACACAAAGTTATTGATTGGTACTTAGTGCCTTTTCTTTTGAAGGCCAGTGTTTATTAATCAGTGTTGAATGGCTCCCAGTGTCCATTAGGCATCCTGTGGTTAATAGAGACGGATAGCCTGCCCTTGATAGATGCTTCGGGAAAGTTAACATTTCAACAGTGGTAGTTAAATCCCTGTCAGGAAGGGAAACCGCTGATTGCCAGGACAGGCCTTCCAGAGGAGAAGAACTCCGCGCTGTTCCATCAGGCACCCAGGGTGTGACTTTGTGGGTGAAGAAATCTGATTTTACCAGTGCATTCAGAGTCCGTGCGGACTGTGAGACTGAATGAAGCCAGCCAGCCAGCTAAGCTAAGCAAGCTTTCAGGAGACTGAATGCCCTGTGTGTTAATTTGCTGTGGGAGATGTGCTGTGGCCAGCTGTAGACTTTTTGAAAGGATAACCTTTGGTTCATAACTTAACTTGGTGGACACAGAAATAAAATGGGGACCATTTGACTATCTTCAACTGATCCTTCCATCAAGTCTTTGAAATTTGGCAGAGGACTTTTTTTACGCCAGGATCTATACTGCTTAAAAACTGAGGCCTAAAATTAGAGCTCTTTTATTACAGTGTGGTGCTGGGTAAATAGGAAGAATCCTCCTCCGGTTACCACAGACCCCAATGCCTTATGTTCCAATGCAGTGGGGACTTAATAGTAATAATAATAAGTGCTTAGCATGTGTTGGGCATTTTGCTAAGATGTTTTTCTTCTGTTATTTCATTAATCCCATAATAGCCCTTGGACATAGGA
The DNA here is from genome assembly GCF_018345385.1 of Vulpes lagopus. Lineage (NCBI taxonomy): Eukaryota > Metazoa > Chordata > Mammalia > Carnivora > Canidae > Vulpes > Vulpes lagopus. The sequence goes on along the minus strand of NC_054836.1, from coordinate 5,697,769 downwards.
ACTATTATTCGCACTTTATAGATGAGAAAATCAAAGTGTAGGAAAGCTTAGGGCTTACAGCCTGACTCTAGAGAAGCTTATGATCTTAGCCACACATGACGGAATTTCATTTGCACATTTCAGCTTCTTTCCATTTGTGTTTTCCTTAGGATATAAGGTGGTCATTTTGAGACACCGCATCTCTCATGTCTCAAATGAACACTTAGGAAATACAGTTTTTTTTTTAAAAGATTTTATTTATTTATTCATAGAGACAGAGAGAGAGAGAGAGAGAGAGGCAGAGGGAGAAGCAGGCACCATGCAGAGAGCCTGACGTGGGACCCGATCCAAGGTCTCTAGGATCACGCCCTGGTCTGCAGGCGGCGCTAAACCGCTGCGCCACTGGGGCTGCCAGGAAATACAGTTTCTGTGAAAATATTTAAGCGTTAACTTTTAGGGTAGGTTGTTTTTTTTTTGTTTTTTTTTTTTTTGAAGAGTACTGATCTTTATGATAATTTTGAGTAGTTTCATTTAGAGAATGGACCATTAAAATTTTTAAAGGTTGCAAAAAAAACCCCCAAAGCTAATGCAAATCACAGCTATTTTTAGATTCACCTATTAACATTTACCCGTTTACATTTGTGCACATTTCTATATTTATGTAAGTGTATGTATGTTATACATATATGTTTTTTCTGAGTTATTTGGGGTGTTAGAAATTGCATCACCCTTTATCTCTACATATTTCAGTGGGTATTTCCTAAAAATATAGATTTTTTTTGCTTACATACAGTTACTGCTTACTAAATTTGTATTAAAATATTATCATCTAATCTGCTATACATATTGCAATTTTATTAGTTGTCCTATTAAGGTCTTTGGTGACAATTTTTACCTTGTGGTACGAGATCCACTCAAGGGTTATCTATGCTATTTAGTTGTCCTATCTGTTTAATATCCTTTCATCTGGAATATTTTCACAGTTTTTCTTTGCTTTTATCAAATTGACAATTTTGAAGAATATAATCATGCCTGTCCTTTTTTTTTTTTTTTTTTTTTTAATGAAATTTCCTCATTTCGTGTTTGTCTGATGTTTCCCCATCTTTAGAGCCAGGTTATGCTTACTGGGCCAGCACTCACTTTTCCCCCTCCTTAATGAGTTTCTTCCTTTTTAAAGCAGGAAATGAACACTCATATAATAATATTATGTAAGTACAAAGCTTTGTTAGATTCTGTCAGTAATTCCCAAAATGCTTTTAGAGTAAGAAAATATGTTGCATCTAATCTTATTTTATCTGGAACAGTTTCTCAGTCTGAGTGCGTTTCAGGACCCGGACATTTTTGAAGGGTATTAGCCAGTTATTTCTAGACTGTCCTTCAGTGTTGGTTTATTTGAAGTTTCCTCACAGTTAGATTCAGGTTTTGCACTTTGGGCAGAAATGCAGCGTGAGGGACTTGGTGTTCTTCTCAGCGTGTCATATTTGGAGTCACACGGTATCTGTTTGTCCCACAGCCAGTGATCTTAATTTTGATCATTTGGTTAAGGTTCAGTAAGCCAGGTTTGCCCGCTGTAAAATTACTCTTTCCTGCTTTACAGACCATAACTATCTTATGGAGTGGTGTTTTTAATTCACATCCTAATTATTCCTCAAACCTATATCATAGGCTTTAGAATCCCCCTGGGTGATGCTTGCCTGAGTGAGGCTGTTCTTACGAAGTTTGCCCAGTGGCGATTTAAAATGTCATCATTCCGGGATCCCTGGGTGGCGCAGCGGTTTGGCGCCTGCCTTTGGCCCAGGGCGCGATCCTGGAGACCCGGGATCAAATCCCACGTCGGGCTCCCGGTGCATGGAGCCTGCTTCTCCCTCTGCCTGTGTCTCTGCCTCTCTCTCTCTCTCTCTGTGACTATCATAAATTAAAAAAAATATTAAAAAAAATAAATAAAATGTCATCATTCCCTCTTCATGTGTTTATTGTTTTTTCTCCCACAAAGGAGAACGAGTTCTATTAGCTCTTATTTATTTATATTGGTGTCGATTCATCGATTTTTACTTGATTCTTATTTTATCATGATTACTGATTTTGATGCCCAAATTGCCTGGGATTTGGCCAGTGGGAGCCCCTGGCGCTGGCTCCAGTGTCCTATTGACAGGTCCCCATCATTTTTTGGACATATCCTTACTTTGTGGCACAGAAGAGTCCTCCTTGTGCACTTTCTCTGCTTGAGCACTAGAAGTAGTCATGTCTCCATTCTTCTTGTAGGAGAATGCCTATTTTTCCAAATCCTGGCCAAGAGTGACTTTTTATAGCTGTTTAATTTTTGCCAATCTGATAGGTGAGAAACAGCAACTCTGTGTAGTTTTAATTTCTATTTGTTAGTGAAATAGAATATCTTTTCATATGTTTAAGGGGCGTGTGTATGTGTATATTCATGTCGTTTGCCCACATTTCTGTCCTATATTACTAGTAGTTCTTTAATTTTAAGCATTCTTTATATATTAGGAATATTAGCTCTTTATTTGTGATATGATGCAGATATTTTCTCTCATTTGGTTGATGATGGTTTTTTTCTTGCCATGCAGAGCTTTTTAGAAATTTTTATGTAGTCATAGCATGCTTTTCCTTATATCAGAGTTAGAGAAAATTCACTATTTTTTCTCTTGTAGTACTTTGGCTTCATAGTTTTACAGTTAGAGCCCTGATTCATTTGGAGTCTATTCTTGTGTATGGTATGAAGTATGGATATAATTTTATCTTTTTCCAGATGGCTAACCAATTGTTTTAACCATTTATTAAAAGTCAGTTTTTGCCTTTGATTTTTTAGATGCTCCCTTCTTAAATACAATACTAAAGTTCCATCCATATTTGTTTTTGACTTTCTGTATTACCACACTGATTTGTCTGTCTACTCTTGGGCCAGCAACACACTTCATTATAGAGTCTTTAGAATATAATTTAATGTCTGGAAGGACTAGTCCTCTCCTCTAGCATTTTGGTGTTTTCCTGACTGTTCCTGCACGTGTATTTTTAATAGGAAGTTCAGTATCGATTACTAGCTTCATTAAAAAGAATTGTTGGTATATTTGTGTTTTATTGCATTAAATTTATAAATTAGTCTATGGCAACTTGATTTTTTTGATGTTGACTTCATAATGCCAAAATAAGAAATGTTTTTCTCTGTGTTTTGGAATGTTTTGAAGTTTTCCTCCCGGGGCAGATGGGTGGGATTATATTTCTGTTGTTAAATTTATTCCTGAGTATTTTATTTACTCTGTGAAAGTTGCCTTTTTTTCCCCACTTATTGTATCATAAGACCTGAACAGTCATGTCAATACATGTAGACCTATTTTGTTTTTATTTTTATTTTTTTATTTTTTTATTTTTTTTATTTATGATAGTCACACAGAGAGAGAGAGAGAGAGAGAGAGGCAGAGACACAGGCAGAGGGAGAAGCAGACTCCACGCACCGGGAGCCTGACGTGGGATTCCATCCTGGGTCTCCAGGATCGCGCCCTGGGCCAAAGGCAGGCGCTAAACCGCTGCGCCACCCAGGGATCCCCTATTTTGTTTTTTAAAATGGATCCATGATAGTGTATTGTACCCTAAATTTACCTTATTTTTTTCCTTTATTGATATATTTTATGTTGCTTCTGATTTTTTCATATTATAAACAATGCTACGGAGAATATCCTTGCACCTCTGTTTTTTGCTCACTGTGTTATTATCTGTAAAATAGATTCCTAGAAATGGGATTGCTTGTTCATAAGCCATGTAGAATTTTTTGGTAATACATTCTACCAAATAAACCTCTCCGACTATTTGACACTTTATAAAGTCAAGTAAACTTTTATCATATATGTACCCATTGTTAAAGGACATTTCTTTGATGAGTGGACTTTGAATTGAGCCTAAAAAAAAGTGTTGAATTTAGTGTAGGAGAGAGAATCGAGAACCTTTCAAGTGGCCATAGTTCAGGCTAAAGTAGGGGCAAGATCTTGCCATATCTTGGGAGGTCAGTGAAATCACTGGCCTCAGAATGAGGCAGCGTGTTTGTATTCATAAGTAAAGTGGAGGCAGTCAGTGGAAGGCCTTGGATTCGACCTACTCAGTTGTGGTGGCCTCCTGAATTAGTAATCTGCTGCTGTGTAACAAATTACCCCTAACATAGAGGCTTAGGACACCAGTAAACATTTATTATCTCTAACAATTTCTGTGCATCTGGGATTTGGGAGCAGGAAGCCCACTTGCCACATCCCACTCCTTAGAAGTGGGCCAGTAAATTCAGCCCACGTTCGGGAGAGGGTGACTAGGTTCCATGTTTTAAGGATAGGAGTGTCAGGGAATCTGGGAATAGGCTTTGAAGCTACCCGGCCTGTGTTGTGAAGAAGAAGGGGAGTGGTACAATTTTGAAAAGAAATAAGACCATGATATCTAGAGGAAGATTAATTTTGTGGCAGTGTCACAGATGGAGAAAGGGAGGAAAAGCAGATCGGAGTGAAGTAATCCAGCAGTAAGGTATTGACGAGGAAGGAGAGGTGTAGGATACATCCGAAGGATGCAGCAGGCTGAGGAAGAGGAAGATGGGAGTTCAGATGGCCCCAAGGCTTTCAGAGCTGCATAAAGATCAGATGCAGTGGGATGTATGGGTGTGGCTCAGTGGTTGAGCATCTGCCTTTGGCTCAGGGCGTGATCCCGGGGTCCTGGGATCGAGTCTCACATCAGGCACCCCACAGGGAGCCTGCTTCTCCCTCTGTCTATGTTTCTGTCTCTCGGTGTCTCTCATGAATAAATAAATAGTCTTAAAAAAAAAGTTCGATGCAGTAACTGGAAAGAGAAGCCAGTGTTCAGGGGATTAGGGTACTTGTTTGGTTTTAGACCCTTGAGGGGAAATTCCTAAGTAGTTGAGAGTTGATAGAAGCAGGGCTCATGTTGAAATGTGCAGCCAAAGGGGGAGAGCTTGTATCTGTCACCCAGACGTGTCACCCCAGACGTGATGGTTAAATTTCTCAAGGGATGAGTGCACAGAGAGTCCAGAGCACCTGGACCAAACCCCGGGGAAACCATGGTTCAGGGTACGGTCAGCAAGAGGAGCTGGATCTGCAGCATGAAAGAGAGAGGCGAGCTAAGCTGTGTTCCTGGCAGCAGTGGCCAAAGTGGAGAATCAAGAGCTTCAGATATTGTAGAATCTGAAGAGAATGATGTTTGAAATGAACGCATTTGCCTGTAAGATTATTAGAGGTGACAGCAGTTTAAGTGGAGTAGAACAATTTTGGAAATTGGATTATAACATTTAATTCGATGATTAACTTTTTAAAAAGTGCTCGAGGTGGGAGGATGAGTGGCTGGCATGCCTTTAGATTTTGAGGTCTTACCTCTTCCTTGCCTCCTTTTAGCACCACCAAGCCTCCCTGGAATGGTATTCTTCAATCTTGGATTGAGGGATGAAGTAGGATTTTACCTCGTCACTTGTTTTCAGAGAATCTTTTAATTGTAAGTGAAGTCAACTTACTTTAATTCTTTTACTTCAGGTACCGCTTTAAACATTCTCACCTGTCTCTTCTCCCTCCTCCCTTCCTTGCTCTTCCTTTTCCTTTCCTGGTTTTGTATGACTTTCAAGATCAGTGCCTACACTTGGGATCACCCACTTTTCCTCTCTCTTACCCCCACCCAACCTCAAGAGTGATTCTACTCGTGTCCTGCTAACTGAACTTGCAGTTAATGCCCAGTAGATACGACGACAACTAGTAACTGACAAATGAAAAGGATCCTGTGCTCTTTGATGTTATGGGTCTGTACGTGTGTACGATGAGTTTTCAGATTAGTAAAATAATCGTCAATAACATGGAGCAATAACATGAAAATATTCTTACAGTTACTTTATGAGGCATAGTGTATTTCAAGATTTCTAAGGATTTGAGATTAAATGGACCAAGAAATCGTGTAGTGAAACAGTGACAAAGCCAGAAAAAGTAAATCTGAGTTTTCTTTGCTACATGATAGGATGCTTATTCTCATTTTTCTTTTCTGATAGCATAATTTTTCTTTTAAGAAAAACTTTGGTTTCACTAAAGATTTCAAGAAAGTAAACAGAATAGCAAGAATAGCTATCATTTCAAATTAAAGAGTAGACTTTTTGCTGCAGAAAAAAGAACTATTATTGATAAGTTCTTTTTAGCAAGACAGAATAGGATTGTTTTCAGTCACCTCACCTTTGAATAAATAGGGCAGCACTGAGTGACGTAGCCTAGCTCTGCAGAATCCGTAGAAGGCGAGATGAAGGCGGGTGGAGGATGGTGAGCCCCAGTCACAGCAGTAAGGGGAGTCTGAGAGATGTTGGTGTGGACAGCAGAGTCTCTAACCCAGTAGGGGGCTTGAACTTAAACCTGGAGAGATCAAGAGTTGCACGCTCCACTGACTGAGCCAGCCAGGTGCCCCTTGTGAATTTTTTTCTTACACCTATTCAGCTTTTCCTGTGTGTCAGTGGGTGTGAGAGAGAGGGTCGGAAACAAAAAAAGTAAGAAGGGGGTGTCAAGAGATCAAAGACTGTGGTGTTTGTCTTCACAATTAAAGGTCTGGATATATTTGCAGTATATTATGACTTTTACCACTTGTGCTTCGGCAGTTGTCAAAAAGTTCACGTGGCTAATTGACCTAGTTTCCTTTTCTTTTCTCCCACTCATCGTATCTCCTCTTTGCCTTCTCTTCTCGGAGTATCACTTCAGAGGCCATTTGCCCTAGAAGCTTCCTTTAGCGGCTGCTTCCATTCCCAGTGCCCAACACTTGCAGAGCTAATCATCCTTCTTTCATGCCCCTCTGTCTCTAGAATGTCTTAAGAATCACTCTACCACTGGGCTTATACAGCATGTTCTGTGCATGTCTGTTTATGTGTTTGTTTTCTTTACTAGACTGTGAGCTCCCTAGTGGGAGGCGTCAAGCCTTCCTCGCCTATATACCTTCACATCTGATAAATGTTAGCTGAGTGGACAAATGAATCATTTTCCCACTCCTTGTAGTAGACACACTTAACCACAGTCCATCCGTGTGGTGGTGACATCGTTGAGCCTTGATGGTTGGGAGATCCATGACTATAGAGATGGAGCCACCTAAGCCTCAAATCAGGGTGGACTGAAAAATAAATAAGGTGGAGTTCCTGATTTAGGGGGCTCCACCCAGAAGGTTTTAGGTATGACTGGGAGCAGGAAACAAATTATGCGATGCTGTGTAGTGGGTGTCCCAGGAGAGGCCTCCTGTGCTGGCTGTTCTGGAAGCGTGTAATTAATTCAGCCTGGGGAGGTTCTGTAAGACTATATAGTTGCTCACCATTTGGAAAAGGAGAAGCATGTGCCCTGCTGGAGAGGTAGGAGCATTGTTTTCTGAGAAGTTCGGAGGCACCTTGAGGCTCCTGGGAGTTGAGGAATGGAAAGGCAGCAGAAAGTGAGATCGGGAGGCACCATATGTGTAATGCTGGTGTAGCTGACCTTTACGCTGGAGGCTGTGGGGAACCAGGGAAGATTTTAAAATTAGAAGAATGACACAGATTTACATTTTATTTTTATTTTTTAAAGTAAGCTCCATGCCTTCTAGCATGGAGCCCAGTGTAGGGCTTGAACTTAGGAGCCTGATACAGAGACCTGAGCTGACATCAAGAGTTGAGCTGACATCAAGAGTTGGACACTTAATCGACTGAGCCACCCAGGTGGCTCCAGATTTGCATTTTAGAAAAATGCTTGGCAGCAGTGTGAAAAATCAGACTGGAGGGGAAGAACTAAAGTGAATACACTGGTTAGGAAACTGGTGCAACAGTCCAGATGTGTGGGACGAAGGGCCAGGATTAAGGCTTCGCAGTGGGCTTGTGGAGAGGAGACATCGAAAGTGTGGTCTCTGATGTGGGGAGGTGGGATTTGCCAGACCTATTGATGGAAGAATAGGGAGTGGTGGTAGATTTCTTAATCCTCTAGCCATTGACTAGTGTTGGGCTTTGTATTTGACTACTCTCGGAACCTAGCAAAAGAGGAATCATATAACATTTACCCTTTTGTGACTGGCTTATCCACTTGGCGTCATGTCTTCAAACTTCATCTTTGTTTTAGTTTATGTCAGAATTTCCTTCACTGTTCATAAAATATGATTTGAACACATTGCATTGTCAAGAACACATCAATTTGACTCATTCAGTCTTCAGATAGCTCTGTGGGGTGGGTATGACTGTTCCTTTCCTTTCCTTCTGCAGCTGAAAGAGTGGGATTTCAGAAAGCGTGAAGTAGCTTGTGGAAGGTCACACAGCTGGCAGGCAAGTCACTGACCCAAAATTCAAATCCTGCTCATCCCAATACCGGACTCCACGCTCTCCTCGTGCCCCTTCAGTGCTCTGTGTAGCACTGTAACTAATTACACTATCCTGAAGGAATCCAATCTATTTGCATTGAACTTCATGGAGATGTGCTTTTTAAGATTTTCCTGGTGTTCAGCAAATGTACTAAGCTCCTCAGGAACACTGAAGTGTTCCTATTTTGTATTTAAGCTTTTGAGAACAGAATCAAGCATTTGCCAAAAGTGGAGAATTACTTGTGTAATTAATTGAGTTCTTGTAGTGACTTACTTAACATTGGGTCAGTGTATTTGTCCAACTTGGAATTTATCTGAGGTAATTTATAGCACTAAGTTGATAAATTTATAGCATAGGTTTCTGAAGGAAAGTACTGACTGAATTTATATTTCAATCCTAAACACAAATAGAGGAAAGAAATTTAAAAATGGAAAATAACGTAACTATTCATTTTTGAGGATCTTGCAATGCAAAATATTATTCAAGTAATCCGACTGCAGTATCTAAAGCCAAAAGCCACAATCTGATACTTGACTTGCTGAAGGTTGTTTTTTTTTTAAACCTAATAATGTTTCTCGGAATCCTTGAATCTTCTATCATGCACCAGTGAAAGACATTTTTCTTTAAAGAGCCAAGCAAAGATGGTGACTTATCAAGGTTATTGGGAGTGGATGATCCTGATAAAGTTAAAAAAAAATCATTTACAGAACAGTTATTTCCAGAACTTGAAACCTTCGTGGAACTAAGCCAGTGGGCTTTGGTGGTGTTGGAAGGCTGTGCTTATCTCTGCATCTTTGTTCAGTGTTTTGCTTTGAAAGCTTTGGGAGCACCACTGAGTTTTTGAGGTTATTCTGCATTCCATGACCAATTGATTGTTAGAGAGGCTTAAAGTCGGAGGTTTGTGTTGACTTTACAAAGTCATTTGCTGAAACCTCTTTTTGGAATGAGTTTAAAGAAGGAAGAGAATCAAGAGCCAGGTTCAGTCTTACAGTGGAAGCTTTGAAAAGGATAAGTAGTTCTCTGGGACCAATAGAGTAGATCATGCTACCTTCCAAAGTAATGATGAAAACAAATAAATCGGAAGAATTGTAAGACACCCTAAATTCTTCTTTCACGCAAATAAAACCAAATCATCCAGGAGAGATCATTGTTTCTCTCCTGTTTTTTTATTTTTTCTTGAAGATTGATAAAATTAGAAATTTCACAACCCCCAACAGTGGCATTTTTAAGTGTTTTTGTATCCAGGTGATTAGGAAATGCAGAATCTCTTCTGTTAGATCAAGGCTCTGTGTAAAACTTAAAGGGACTAATGTCTGTAGTGAAACATTTCTCATCGTAAAAAGTCATGGACAAAGCGCATTTTCCTGCCTCAAGTCAGGGACTGGACTATAATCAAATAAATGTTCACGCTGTGTCATTTTATTGAGATGTAAAGGAAGGAACAATGCTCCAGATATATAGCAAAGGTATTTTTAAAGTATATAATTTGTGTTACTCTTGCTGAGTCAGGTGAGTGGGTCATAGTTGGACAGAGTTGTAGTGAAAACTGACTTCTAGCAAGAACTGGGAAGCCATGCCACACAGAGCAGGCATGGGGCCGAGAATATGCTCAAGGAGAAGGAAGTCTCTGGAAGGGGGACACCTGGGTGGGGAGGTAGTGGGTCCAATGGCTGAGGAGAAAGCTTTGACATGAAAGGACAAGATCTGGGGCCCAGAGGTTACCGAACATGCTCTCTTTACCTCAGGACTTACGAGTTCAGCCTATCCGTGGGATGGAAGTAGAGTGGCCTAATGGAGAGGACTGCCTCCAAGGAATTGTTAGCCAGAGGGAAAATAAAGTCATGGAAGGCCCAAGAGAGTCCTTTCTTTTTTTTTAAGATTTTTTTTTTTTTAATTTATTTGTGAGACAGATGGGGCATGGGGAGGAGCAGAGGAGGACAAGCAGACTCTGCACTATGTGCAGAGCATGATGAAGGGCTTGATCTTGCAACTCTGACATCATGACCTGAACCCAAACCAGGAGTCGACACTTAACTAAGTCACCCAGGTTGCCCCCAGGAGAGTACTTTTTAAAAAGGTTTTATTTATTTATTTATTTATTTGGACACAGAAAGAGAAGCAGAGACCTAGGCAGAGAGAGAAGCAGGCTCCCTACAGGGAGCCTGATGTGGTACTCCATTCCTGGACCAGGATCACACCCTGAGCCCAAGGCAGACACCCAACCACTGAGCCACCCAGGTTTCCCACCACTGAACCACCCAGTGTCCCTAGGAGAGTCATTTTAATGTTCTAGACCTACCATGACATTTTATGTGATTGCCTTATTGTGTAGTTGGAATCCTAAGGACCAGGACAGGTTTGAGGGATAGAGGTTAGTTACATGGCTCTAGTTTAATTATCCTCTGGTTTTTGTCTTTCTTGTCTGCACTGTTGTTAAATTTTATGAAACATAGTAGAGTGTTTTCTAGTTTAAATGGGAGCAAAAATTATTCTTTGATACTGGGCAAACATGTCAGCTAACTTTTTCACTCAGAATATACTTGGTCAGCAGATTACTGTTGGCACATACTAAATACAAGTGTACTGCATACTTTGGGTAGAAACTGAGATGCATTAGAGGCAGACATTCTTCTCAAGTTGTCTGATCTAATATGACAAATAAATGATGGGTTCCACAGTCAGACCCAGCAGAGGTTCAGATCCTGGTGCTGACACATACTAGAGATATAATCTTGGAGAAAGCTACGCAATTTCTCTAAGGCTTCCAGGCTTAAACGACTTGCACATATCAACGCAATCAACCCCAGCATCTGTGTAATGGTCCCCATTTCATAGGCGTGCTGGAGCCCTACAGAGATAATGGCTGTATGGGATTTAGTCCTCAGCAAACATTGCAGCACACACACATCAATAGGATGGGCCTGATGGGCCCAGGGCATGGTGACTTTGCTGGATGGAGTTCAATGTTAGAGATATGAGTTGGGAAGTTACAGTATGGAAACAGGCACCAAGACTGTATGACACTGAAAGATGTTGCCAGAGGCAACACAAGAAATGATGGGACAGAACACAGAATCTTAGTTTTTATCCGCAAAAGCGGGCTGGCTTTATTTCTTATTTTCTTTGATGTTCTGTTTGTATTACTTTGCGGTAACTCAGATGTTATAAAGGCTTGAATCGGACTACTATCGCTATGAAGATAACTCATCAGTTTTTTTAATACACAGTTATGGAGCCTGTTACATGTGCCTGTCATGGATCCTAGCACTAGATCTAGTTTATCAGCACTGAAAATAAAACCACTAAGGAGCCTTAGCGGGTGGCTCTCATACTCAGGAGTTTGGCTGACTATTCAAGATAGGTAGTTATAGGGACACCTGGGTGGCTCAGCAGTGAGCGTCTACCTTCAGCTCAGAGCGTGATCCTGGAGTCCCGGGACCGAGTCCCACATCGGTTCCCTGCAGGGAGCCTGCTTCTCCCTCTGCCTGTGTCTCTGCCTCTCTCTCGCTGTGTCTCTCATGAATAAATAGTTGAAATCTTAAAAAAAAAGATAGGTATTTATAAATGTTTGAGGGTTTTCAGGCAAAATGAATGAAACTACTAAATAATAAAGAAGAAGTGGAGTTGGATTTCTTAGCTGACTTATTTTGCTCAGACATTGTGGTCTCAACTTAAGGCTAATATCTCTGAATATTTAATGTCACTGATTGCCCTGTGATATGCCTTACTCTTTTAAAAAAAAAAGTCCTGTAATACTCAGTGCATGTAAAAGGTTATGTAATTCTGTAAGTTAATGGAACATTATCAATGCTACTATGTGAAGAGGAGCTTAAATTGTTTACTGCACTGTTCCAGCTTACTGATGGCACATTGGTTAGTCATTACATATTTCTTAAATACCACTTCTGTGTCTCCTGCCAGGTGTCTGATATGGGGCCAAGGCCCTTGTTGGTCAATAGGTCTAATATTTGGGAAAAAGAGTTGAACCGGGGATCCCTGGGTGGCTCAGCGGTTTGGCGCCTGCCTTTGGCCCAGGGCGCGATCCTGGAGACCCGGGATCGAGTCCCACGTCGGGCTCCCGGCATGGAGCCTGCTTCTCCCTCTGCCTGTGTCCCTGTCTCTCTCTCTCTCTCTCTCTCTCTCTCTGTGTCTATCATAAATAAATAAAATAAATAAATAAATAAGTCTTTAAAAAAAAAAAAAGAATTGAACCATGAACCAGTGGGTGTGAGGCCAAATTGGAGCCAGCCAGTGTCCATGTCTGTTACCATATCTAACCAAGAAGAGAGTCAGGATTTCAGAGTGACTGCTGGGTAGTTCTTCCTTCCAGATCTCAATAAATTCCCCTTTTGGCCACTTCTGACCTAGTGACCTTTATGGAAGGAGATCCCAAGAAAAGTAGTTTCACCTTAACCTGCTATAGCATAAACCACCACGTGTTCCTGTGCTTATTGTTGTATGGTAGACCAGAGAGACATTCACAATTATGCCTGCCTGGAAAATATCAGAATAGCTATTTAAGATGTCACAATAATTTGGGCAGCTCAGGTGGCTCAGCAGTTTAGTGCCACCTTTGGCCCAGGGCATGATCCTGGAGACCCGGGATCTAGTCCCACGTCGGGCTCCCTGCATGGAGCCTGCTTCTCCCTCTGCCTGTGTCTCGGCCTCTCTCTGTCTCTGTGTCTCTCATGAATAAATAAATAAAATCTCTTAAAAAAAATGACACAATGATTAAAAAACTAAAATTTACCTTGATCATATCATTGTTTTCTTTTCCATTAAACTGAGTATTTTTAAAGCCATGAAGAGAGATACCTGGGTGGCTCAGTGGTTGGACATCTGCCTTTGGATCAGGTTGTGATTCCAGCATCCTGGGGTCCCAGAATCGAGTCCCAAATCAGGCTCCCTACAGTAAGCCTGCTTCTCCCTCTGCCTGGGTCTGTGCCTCTCCATGTGTCTCTCATGAATAAATAAATAAAATCTTAAAAAAAATAAAGCCACAAAATAAGACAGATTATATAAGAAATATAATCTCATCTTCTTTATTAAAGTATTCTTGATCTCATGGTAAACAACTTTTTAAAGCATTATCCAATACAGTGCCATCTAGTGATAAATAACTTACTTCCTGGTTTTTAAAAAAGTCTGCTACCATACTTTACTTCTTAATACATCAGGAACTTCACTTTTAATTACGCCTAACTCATAAGACATATTGTAGTTTTAAGTAAATCAAATATTTCTAAATCATTAAAAAGAACTAGAAAAAAGATCTAGAAAAGATTTTTTTATCCTTAGAATTTATTCTGCATGTATATATATAGTTTGTTCATTTATTGGCTACTGTTTGGATCCAGAAGGAAAATAAATTTTTAGTTTATGAAAAGAATAGAGTTATTTTAGAAATGTGATGAAGCAGAATGAACATGGGTTTTAAAATCAGGCAGGCAGGGGGGTTTGTCTTGGTATTGTCTTATGATCTGGCAGGCAGTGTGCTAATAACTTTATGTATTGGATTACTGAATAGTTACAAAAACCAGAGGAGGTATTTCACAAGTGAGGAAACTGGGCTCATAGCATAGTTCAGTTCAGGCTACTTAACTAATTGCATTTTGGTTATTTGTGTGTTTCTCTAGTGCATAGTAACCCTTTGTAGGGAAGCACTTAGCCCTGTATGTTTTCCCAGCCCCAAGAACATGTTTCAGCGTGTCCAATTTCGTGGGTGAATACTTGATCTTTTTTCTTCTGTGAGTGAAAATGCAATAGCCACAATGAAAACAGTAGGAAATTAAGTTGTTCAGATAAGACATCAGTGTTTTCTCTATGTTTTATTCAAATGGAAAAAGATACAATTTTAGAACAAGTGTTATACAGTAAGAAACCCCTAGGTTCTAGTGTTTCCTTGGCCACTTTCTAATTTAATTTTAATCTCAGTTCTACATGCCTGGAATTGAGTCCAGGAGTTATACAAGGCTTGTTACAAAATCCCCGCCGGGTCCCTGCTCTTGAGAATTAACTCAGACCTGATTCTCCTGTTTTTTACCTCCAAATCTCTAAATGTGTATTGCTTCTTCCCAGTTTTTTTTTTTTCTTTTTCAGTTTTAGGTATTACTTTGACTTCTCATGATAAAAAAAAACTTATGTTTTTTTTTTTTGCACGTCACCCTGTGTATAGAGCCCTCCTACCTTCTTAGTATATAGTTAAATTTTGAATGATAATCAGTGTTTACATTATGATGACTATGGAAACATTATTTGCAGCTGAGCGATACAATCCATGAAAGTTTTCCGTGGTGTTAATAACTGTGTTTTTTAAAGAGGAAGGTGTTGTTCGTTTGCTTAGCTTTTATGTATTTATCACTTAGTCATTTCTGAACTCTTCTCCAGGTGTCTAAATATAGTTAGGGTATGTGACCTTGAGCCAGTTGTTTAGCTCTTCTGATGAAATACTTTGTCATTCATAGAATGAAGTGGCCAGATGACATGAAGACTTAACACTACTCATATACCTCTAAAAGTTTTTGGTTCCATGAAAGAGACACGTGGGAATTTTGTTTCCATTACATCATTAATGGGCAGCATTACCAGCCAACACAGAGCCTTCCCCTCTGACTAGTGGTCTTTTCTCAGTTTAGCTGGAGCATCTCTGCTGCCTCCCAGGGGGACCCTGGGACTCTGGCTGGAAGTGGAGTGCACATTTGTGGGTGACCAAGACTGCTTATCGGCAAGAGCTTCTCAAGTATGCATTATAAGCTTAGAAATATCCTCATTCCGGTTAGAAGATCAGAGATTCTTTGATTAGGGAGATATGCGTGAGTCTTCTGGCTGGGGGTGGAAGCACTGGTTATTTTTTTAACAGTGAATAGTCGTGGAGAAGCAGAGTGGGTACACAAGGTTCCCAGGAGTGAAATAGACTAAATGGCACATAAGATATGAGCAAACAACAATTCAAATCTTGTTTGAAACAAACAAAAATGAAACAGAGAACCCCTGGCCGTATAGCTTCTCATAAATTCTTCTAGAAAATGATGTGGGACACTGTAAGTATGAATGATCTAATGACTCTTAGCTAGGTAGATATTTTGATCACTGCCATCACGAACTTGTTTGGTATGGTTTTGGATAGTGTTGAGATATTATCTTGAGGGAAATCATTATTACCATATGTAAATGTGGAAGAAAAACTAGAGGGAATGAGTTTATACTATTTTAACGAATAGTTTGCCGTAGAAGCTGTCATTCTAGACAGCTAGCACTAGGAGGCCACAGAGGCTTTGATTCTGATGGATGCGCTTTAGTCATGCATCTTTCCTGTCCGGAGTTGAAAAAGAAACGGTGTAAAAAGCCCTCTTGAAATACTGTAAAAACTTAAAATTCAGGATCAGATAAACTAGATTAAAAATTCATAATCCTATTTTTCATAATGCAGTAATTAATCTAACGTATGCAACACTGTTTCTTTATGTGCTTGTGACACGATTTGTAAATGAATAAAGTACGTTCACCACGCATAACCACCACTTTTAAAAACTGTACTTCTGGGGCAGCCCTGGTGGCTCAGTGGTTTAGCGCCACCTTCAGCCCAGGGCGTGATCCTGGATCAAGTCCCTGGACCCAGGATCAAGTCCCATGTCAGGCTCCCTGCGGACCCAGGATCAAGTCTCATGTCAGGCTCCCTGCATGGAGCCTGCTTCTTCCTCTGCCTGTCTCTCTCTCTCTCATGAAAAAATAAATAAAATCTAAAAAAATAAATAAAAAAAATAAAAAATAATAAAAATTGTACTTCTGATTTTTAGTTCTTAAACTTCAGGATCTTGGCCCCTAATTACCTTATGTCTGTATTAGTTCACTAGCTTCCTAATTGATCACACTTTTGGTTTCATTTTCCTCCAGTCCATTTTGTTCATTGAAAACAAGAGTTTGGGTCCCTTGTGTTCTCTGATGAGAAACCTTTGTGGGGGAAGTGCCTGGGTGGCTCAGTGGTTGAGCATCTCTGTCTGCCTTTGTCTCGGATCGAGGTCCCGGCGTCCTGGGATGAGTTCCACATCGGGTTCCCTGTGGGGAGCCTGCTTCTCCCTCTATGTCTCTGCTTCTCTTCTCTGTGTCTCTCATGAATAAATAAATAAAATCTAAAAACAAAACCAAAAAAGCTTTGGTAGTTCAAGGCCACACACAAATCCAAGCCTTTGTGTTCATTCATTTCTTCAGCAAACATGTATGAGTGTCTTTGTTACAAGACAGACCCACAGGGGTTCTGTCTTCATGGGCTTTGTGTTTACGCATTTTCTTTCTTTCTTTTTTTTTAAAGAGTTTATTTATTTATTAATGAGAGACACAGAGGCAGAGACACAGGCAGAGGGAGAAGCAGGCTCCACACAGGGAGCCTGATATGGGACTCGATCCCGGGTCTCCAGGATCATGCCCTGGGCTGAAGGCGGCGCTAAACAGGCCACCCTAGTCTACACATTTTCTGTGTTGCAGAATCTCTCTTACAGCTAAACAAATATACCTTTTCTCTCCTAAATTTTTACCTTTGTGCTTTTTTTTAAAAAAAGATTTTATTTATTCACGAGAGACAGAGAGAAGCAGAGACAGGCAGAGGTAGAAGCAGGCCTCATACAGGGAGCCTTTCGTGGGACCCAATCCCGGGACCCCAGGATCAAGGCAGGCACTCAACTGCCGAGCCACCCAGTCGTCCCAACCTTTGTGCTTTTAAGCACAAACCAACCTCTGTGTCATCTCATAATTCTTTTCTTTCAGGACTGCTTCTGCATATTCAAAACCTGATCTCTCTCCATTGCTCTGATCACCCAGCCCTGGTGGTACTTATTTCATTCTACACTAATTGCATTTATTTCTAGGTTTTTTGTGCATTAAAATTAAAATATTTAAATATGTATATGTGGTTGCTTAAGAACAGGCAGTCTTTTATATTTTTATAGTTCCTGTTAGTGCGAATATAATATTCTAAAGAAGGGAAATATTATGTTAATGACTATAGCACATCTTACTGATTGCTTTCCTCTTCTATTCTTTTCTAATGGAACCTTGACTTTGTTCAAAAATCTTTGCATGTCTGTGTGCTCTGGGGAAGGTGGTCTTGGGCCCCAGCCTCTGGCCATTGGGAAGCTTCCATTCTTGCCCATTGATTAGGGCTAGGGAGAATGCTCCCTGTAGGGGGCCTGGTGTAGGATTTGATCCCGGGACCCTGGGATCACGCCCTGAGCCGAAGGCAGACACTCAACCACTGAGCCACCCAGGTACCCCAGAACCCATGATTCTGTTATGTGGTTCTGGCCCACTAGAGCTTTGGGAAAGGGTTTCCTCTCTGAGAAGATCTTGCCCACTGTGGGCCACGCTCCAACCATCTTACGGGCCCCTCAAGTGAGCACCAGTGGTTCTATGAAGGATGAAGAGGTAAAGACAAAGGAACCTGTGCCTTGGCTGGCATGCTTGAGCCTTCCTTCCTTGGGGATTCTTGTTATGTGAAGGTTGGTTTGGGATTTCCTCTCCCTTTCCGACAAAGACATCTGGCTGACTCCTTGTCTAACCTCTCACAACGGCTGTATCTGGCACGGACTTGCCATATCACGTGGTAGATTACTCTCATGTCAGTGTCACGCTCAACTGCAGGCTCCGTGCTCTGGTTCACAGTGGTGTCCTTAGGAAGTAGCCCAGTGCCTGGGGCCTGATAGTTTTTAATGTCAGTATTTATTTGTATTATCCTGAAAGTAGACAACACAGGGGACTGGGATCTATCGTTATATAACAGCAATAATGTAGGACAGGAGACCGACTTACTTAGTTCATAACCCTTGGAATATCTCTACAGTCCCAGTTTCATCACCTCTGGAGTGTGAGCACACAACTCAAGGGAAATACATCCTGTACTGTCTGTCCTTTAGGCTTTAAGCTTTGAGACTTGACCCTTAATCCAGGTCTCAGTGAAATTTGCCCGGTAAGCTCTAAGTCTGCAAATGTATACAAATACTCACTTCCTGATGGTGACACCGGTAGATGCTCAGTACACTATTTATTAAATGTTGAGCAAATTGAAAGAGTACATCCAACTGAGTAATCTCAGCGGGGTAGGGATTGGGGGCTTTGATGGAAGGATGGGAGGGGAAGTGTTAATCAGAATAACCTGGGGGAATTTCTAAAATAAATAATATGGTTCCTACCCCTCGATTCTGACCTGCTCCTATTACCGTCCTGTTCCTTAGGGGGTTTGGTTTTTTTGTGGCCCAAAAGGTGAGAGCCCTGCCCTGTGTTTTGAATTGCTTCTGTAGCCTTTCCTGTTAAAGTTAGTCTTGACTAACTTTTGTCTTGACATTTTGTCTTGACATCTCATCCCAAAGCTGCTGTGTCATTGTTGACATCCATTCCTACTGATTCTTCTATTTTGTGCTTATTTACATGCATTTGGTGGGATCTGTTAAAGGAGGTTTCTTTCTTCTTCTTTTTTTTTTTTTCTTTTTAAAGTTAATACTTTGCCTTCTTAAAGAGAGAGTTGAGGCAACTCCATGGCAAAAATAGATAAAATGAAAGAGCATATCAACAGAAAATCAGAAGTAAGAGAAAGGTTATAAATATGTTGACAATTATTTTAATTCAGATTTGGTTTTTTGTTTGTTGTCTGGTACAAAATGGTAAATCATCAGTTGTGTTTATGATTCTTCACCTTTTCATTTAAGTCAGAGACCCTTCTGATGAAATCTTTGGATCCTTTTCTGAGAAAAGTGAACACCCACAAACAACAATTTTGCTGTAATTTGGGGCCCATTCGCTCCTCCCGCCGAGGGTTTATGAAGCGTTTTGTTATCAGAGAAGAAACATATTCATTTCTTAGAAAGGAAGAAAATGTTTTAGTATTAGTTTCTTAAAAAGACTCTTTCTATAATAAAATATTTCTAGCACATAGAAAAATAGACTAAACGATCACCATCATGTTTGCAATAATTTGCTTTAGTTTTTTTTTTCTAAGTAATAAAACATCATAGACAAGATAGTTTTCTGTTCAACACTTTTTTGGTCTTGTTCTCTTCTTTTTGTCCTTAATAGAAACCACCATCCTGAGTTTAGCGTTCAACATTTTAACACATATTTTATACTTTCACTATCTTTGTATGTATCTGTGACATTATATATTTATGTATAACATATTATTTCAAACAATGTAGTCTTCTGTGGCTTTTTTTGTTTAGCTTTTTTTTTTATTACTGTGGTAAACATCACAGAACAGGAGCTCTTCTCTCTAAACAAATCTCTAAGTGCACAGTACGTGATTGTTAACTGTTAATAAGCACAGTGCTGTGCAGTGCGTCTCTAGAACTTCTTCCACTTGTGTGACTCAATCTCTGTACTCACTGAACAGCAGCAACTCCCCATTTCTCCCCACCCCCCAGCCCCGGCAATCATCCTTCTCCTCTCTGCTTCTGTGAATTTGACTACTTTGATGTAAGAGGTGTTGTGTGGTATTTGTCCTCTGCCATTGGCTTGTTTCACTCATTAGCAGGATGTCCTCAGGGTTTGTCCATGCCACGTATGACAGGATTCCCTTTTTGTGGCCGAATAATATTCCATTGTGGGTATAAACCTCGTTTTCTTTATCCATGTATCCACTGATGGAAGACGACATGTAGGTTGTTGTTTCCACCTCTTGGCTACTGTGAATAATGCTTCTGTGGACCCAGGAGTGCAGATGTTTTTGCCAATTCTCATTTGAATTCTTAGGAACAAATATCCAGAGGTGGACTGCTAGATCGTGTGGTAGTTAGTTGTATTTATAATATTTGGAGGAGCTGCCATACTGTCTTCCATTCCCACTGGCAGTGCATGAGGGTTCCAGTTTCTCCACATGCTCGCCAGCACTTGGAAGAGCCAGCTTTCTGTTGCTTTGTTAATGGCTGTCCTAACAGGTGTGAGGTAGTACCTTATTGTGGCTTTGACATATCCCTCATGATTAATGATGTTGAGCATCTGTTTATGTATACCTGTTGGCCATTTGTAGTTCTTCTTTGGGGGAAAAGTCTATTCAAGTCCTTTGCCCATTTTTTCAATTAAGTGTTACTTGATAATGTTGGTATTGAGCTGTGGAAGTTCTTTATTTATCTTGGATGCCTACCCCTTATCAGATGTATATTTGCAAATATTTTCTCCCATACTTTGAGTTGCCTTTCACTCTGTTGATTATTTCTTTTGCTTTGCAGAAGCTAATGGTTTTTTAAAAAACATTTATCCATCTTTGATAATGTGGCTGTCTTTGATTCTTTTAGATACATGTAGTATTTCATTGAAAGACGATATCACCATACACTTACTCCTTCTCCCACTACTTCATATTTGAGTTGTTTCCAATTTTTTGCCGTTACCAGCAGTACTAATGAGCATTTGTATATATGCTTCCTGATGTACATGTGTCCAGTTACTCTACTGAACACATTCAGGAGGGGAATTGCTTGTTTGTAGGTATGAGCATCTTCACCTTTATTCTTGCCAAATTGCTTCCAAAGTGGTTGAAACAGTTCAATTTTCTTTCATTATTGTATCCTATTTCGCCAGTCTGGTGTGAAATGGTATGTTATTGTAGTGTTAAATTGCATTGTGCTGAGTTTGGATATCTTACGTGTATGTTCTACTCAGATTTTCTATTCTGTTAATTGGCTGTCCACATTTTTTTTTTCAATTCAATTGTTTGGGTTTGCTTATTGGTTTTAAAGAGTTCTTCATGTATTCTGCAGATTATCACTTGGCAGGTTATCAATATCTTCTAGTCCATGGCTTGGATTTTCATTTTGTTTTAAGAGTCTTTTGTTGTTTAGAATTTTTTTTTTTTGTTTAGAATTTTTAAAAACCTTAATGTAGTGATATTTATCAACTTTCTAATTTTATTTTTAAAATCCTGCATTACTCCAGGATATTTTTATTCTAAAAGTTTTCAAAGTTTTCCTTTTTTTTTTTTTAAGATTTTATTTATTTATTCATGAGAAATACAGAGAGAGAGAGAGAGAGAGAGAGAGAGAGACACACAGTGTCTCATGGGAGGAAGAGACACACAGGCAGAGGGAAGAAGCAGGCTCCATGCAGGGAGCCCGAGTCGAGAGAGAGAGAGAGAGAGAGAGAGAGAGGTGCAGAGACACACAGGCAGAGGGAAGAAGCAGGCTCCATGCAGGGAGCCCGATGTGGGACTCGATCCCAGGACCCCAGGATCACGCCCTGGGCCGAAGGCAGGGGCTAAACCGCTGAGCCACCCAGGGATCCCTAATCAAAGTTTTATTTTCACATTTAAGGCTTTAATTATCCTGAAAATGTTTCTCAGTAATATGAAACATGGATCCAATTTTATTTCCTTTCGGATGACCTGTGTCTCAGCACCATTGTTCAATAGTCCATCCTTGCCCCACTGATTTGCAGTACTACTGCTGTTATATATCAGATTTCTAAACATATAGGAGTCTTTTTCCAGGTGCATTGTTGCCTTTCATTTGCCTCTACCATTTTATTTATTGTGGTTGGGTATAAGTCTTAACATTTTGGAGGGCAAGTTGCCGCCTTGTTTTCTTCTTCATTTGTCGGAAGCTGTTCTTGGCTCTTTTTTCTTTATGGATTTTAGGATCAACTTACCATGGTCCATGAAAAAACCCTGTGAGAAATTTTATTAAACTTATATTGAATTCCAGTTCAATTTAGAAATATTTATTAGGGTTTCACCCACAGATATTTCTGCATTTACTCAGCTCCATAATTATCTCCATAAAGCTCTTGAAGTTTTTTTTTTTTGTTAGATTTATTATTAGAAAGCTTATAGCTTTAAATGGTGGTTTTTTTCTATTCAAATTACAAAATGGTGTTTTTTGGCTTATAGATACTTTACTAACTTTTGTGTATTGATTCTTCTATCTAGAAACATTGATAAACTTATTTTTTACTAGGTTTCCTTCATAATTCTCTATATAAACAATTACTATACAGAGACAAGGACAGTTTTGTCACATCACATAAATTTTTACCTCATTCCTGTTTTTTTCCTTTTTTTGAAGTGGTCTCCATGCCTAACATGGGGTTTGAACTCACAACCCTGAGATCAAGAGTCACATGCTCTACTGACTAAACCAGCCAGGGGCCCCTCTATTTTTTAATCACATTGACTAGGACCTCTACACTATTGAATAGAAGTAATGATTGTAGTCATCTTTGTCTCATTTCCTGGCTTTTAAAGGAAATACTTCTATTATTTAGTCATTAAGTATGATTTTGCTATAGGGTTTTGATGAAGTTAAGTAAGTTCTTTTCTATTCTTGATATACTAGGAGATATATATCTATATAAGTATGGCTATATCTATACATGATTTTAAATCATGAAGGTGGGTAAAGAATTGACAAAATCAAAAAAAAAAAAAAAAGAATTGACAAAATCATTTCTCATTTTCTAAAGACAGATCTGACCTTGGATGAACTTTCTACTTAGTTCCTCTGAATCCTGATAAAAATGGAAAGTCAACTGTGTTACTAGGCAACATTGCTTATGATAAAAGTGACCTTTACTTGGTAAATGTATTTGAACTGGGAGGAGCTATGCGTGAACTCTAAATTCTTGGTTAGAAGCAGTAGTTTTGAGCTTCTCTGGGAGCACTTGCGCAGACGTGGCCATATACTTCATGGGGTCCCTAGAAGCTGTGGCTGGGACCATCAGATGAGAAACCGGTTTCTGTTTGTGACAAAGGCTTCTGAGCCTCCATGACTCTGATTCTCCTTTCCTTGCACCTAAACTGTCATCTGAATCCAAAGCTCAGGGATGGCCTTGTGGATTCCTGAGAAGTCTCCTCCCATGAAGGAGAAATACTTGAAGCTGCCCTGCGGGCATGTTGTATTTTCTTCTTAGTCTTTCTGAGTAGATAGCTGCTGTGTGCTTGGCCTTTGCTAATTGGGTAGCTCAGAATGTGCAGTTAGATTTCCCACATGGGCACTGCACGGTGCATTCAAACAAAATACAGAAAATGTTTACTGGGGCTAAGTTTAGAACTCTCACAACGTTCAATTTTAAATTTTTGCCTATTAGGAAACTCATACTCACATTGCCTCTAACTTAATATTGTAAATTTGAACTTATAAAAATAAGTATATATAATATACCATAATTATTTTCTTATGTTAGATTCCATCTGTGTTTGCCAACCCCAAAATTGTTCTGCTACTAAAAAAAGTTTGATAACTAATGTTTTAGACCTGTGCAGTCCAGTGGGTAGATATTTGCTTTTCTAATACATGGCTATTAAGATTAAATATAATAAAAAATTTATTTAGTTTCTTGGTTGCAGTAGCTGTATATCAGGTGCTCACATATAGCTCGTGGGCTACTACATTGGACAGTGTAGATGTAGAACATTTTAACATCACAGAAAGTTCTGTTGGATGTACTTTTTAGGTTTTATTTTTTATCCTCTGAATGTATCCAGATTATCTGAGAGCTTTATATTTTTATTGTATATGTTGTATACTCTATGAAACTACTGGATGAACCAATCAGGGTATCTATGAGGGACAGTATTGAAAACTCCAGTGTATTATTTATGTAATAATATACCAGAGAAAATTTTCTCAGATTTGCATACCAGGACAAATTCTGTTTCTCCAGACAGCATTCCATTTGACCAGTTGAATTATACAGTTGATGTTTTTTTTTCCTTTTGCTTTATCAACCAGGCAGTATAGGGCTGAATTTATGGCTTAATTTAAGTAACCTTCAGGCTTACAGAATTGCATGGCCTTTTTTTCTTATCTGAATTTTTATATTTATAAAATATAATTTTATCACAATGCTGCATTTTTATAGGCTGTCTCAAGTGTGTTGTGAAAAGAGATGGAATATAAATACAATAATAAATTAGGAGCCACTTACTACTGAACATCAGTTTTGAGGAGTGAAGGAGCAAAAAACAATTCTTGGCTGATTACGATTACAATACCCATCTGTGTAATCTGACTACTTTCCAAATGAAGTGACTTAGAATGTACATCTGTCATAAAACCAATTTAATTCACTTTTCTAAGACATTTTTAATTTTCAAAATAATGTTTGAAGAGCTCTTTTACAACAGTAACTTGTGAAAATTTTAGGCTTTTTAGTATTGCTAGGGAAATTCAACCAAGAACATATTTGGTTATTCACATACCGATGAACCGGATTTAAACAAAGACGGTAGAATGCTGTTTTATCTATTTTGGAATCTTTTGTATCTTTTGGATAACAGAGAATTTAATTCTGGGTTTTTATTCTGGGCATTTATACCTTCTCAGTGTAAAAAGTGTGTGTTTTTCTAATTTTTCCATTTTAATCTGGAATTTATAAGCAGGTCAACATTATGTCGTTTAAATTCCACATTTTGCAGCTTTTCTTGCTTCTGTCTGAAAACACTTAAAGCAACTTATACATTTCAGGCCAAAAAGGTAAAGTAACTTCTTAAAAAAAAACAACCTCAACTTAAAGAAATTGAGGATTAAGTATAAAGAAGTTGAGGATTAAGTACTCCCATGTGTACATGTTGAACAAATTTGGGCAATATATTTGATTTCACATTTTCTACTTGCTCAAGTGAGAAAAAGAAACACAGAATTATATAATTGTCATGTACTGACAACCGGAAGCATATAAACATCTGCAGAAACCAAACATTTCCTGGAACTAAACACGAACAGAAATTTATCACGTGAATCTTTGTTTAAAGAACCTGGTAAAAAATATCTTCAACTACATTTACGTAAAAGTTCCAGGAGTGCAGTTCCCATGGATCAGGTTCCAGAAGGCAAAGCCTAAGGAGGCTGCACAGCTGTGGCTTATGAGGTGCGTATGCTGGCTCAGGGCTGGGGGTGCAGAGGGGCGGGCTCCAGGAGCACAGAGACCAGCACCTCTGCTCTTTTGAAACAGTGCTGAAGGAAGATGCTTAGAAAATCACAATTGCAGAGCACCTGGGTGGCTCAGTAGGCTGAGTGTCGGACTCTTAATTTCAGCTCAGGACATGATTTTAGAGTCATGGGATCGAGTCCCCCTGCTTTAGGCTCCGCACTCAGGAGAATCTGCTTGAGATTTTTCTCTCTGTCCTCTGTCTTGCACGCGTGCACGCTCTCTCTCTCTTTAATAAATAAATCATGAAAAAAAAAATCACAATGCCAGTAGGGCCATTAGCTTTTTTCTTTAAAATATTAGGTGTTGTCAGTGTGGTCTTTGTATAGGTGCTGATTTTATTCTGTCTGGCTTCAAGTCTTCTAACAAATACCTGCATTGGAGATATTTTATTTTGTAGATTAATGTGAAGCTTTTAAGCATTGAAGGAAGCAAACAACATTTTTCATGGAATTTTAAGAGCTGGGGCTGTATTTTTTGCCCACTCCAAAGTCTGGTTTGCTTCAAAGTGAAGGACAACAGCGGAATCTTTTACCCAAGAAGCTTATGTTCATTGACATGTTTCCATGACAGGAAGTTATTTAAGACTTCACAACTTACATGTGACACAGAAGAAACAAATTTTGCCTGAAATATTTGAGGGTCAAATACAACCAGCTATCCATCTTTCCCATGAAAAACCTCCTTTTGGTCTTTATAATGCAGTTTAAGAAGGCTTGTATCCCTTAGGCCTACCAGAGTGAGTTCACTGAAAAAAATTAAAACCTTTTAGCCTGTCTGTAGGTTTAAGATTGATCTTTATGTATTTGCCAGATAAAACAGTTTTCTTTTAAAAGATTTTATTTATTCATTCATGAGAGACACAGGGAGAGAGAGAAAGAGAGAGAGAGAGAGAGAGAGGCAGAGACACAGGCAGAGGGAGAAGCAAGCTCCATGCTGGAAGCCCGATGTGGGACTCGATTCTGGGACTCCAGGATCACGCCCTGGGCTGAAGGCAGGGGCTAAACTGCTGAGCCACCCAGGGATCCCCAGATAAAACAGTTTGAATATGAGTGTTAATTATTAGCTCCTCATTTTCATAAAATCTGACTAGTAGTTTCTGCTTCTTAAGACTTAGTCACACCTAGGTAGGTAAGAGGATGTGGGAGGCACTGGGATTTAGGGAGGCACTTTGAGGGGTTTTGAAATCTGGTGCTGTATATCTCCTGTACAAGGCCATTCTAGGGATTACTTGTGATAATGTGGATAAAATGCTTGGCATACAGTAGATACTTAATAAATGCTAGCTCTTCATTCTCTTGTATTATTGCTGATGGCCATGTAGTTCTTCTAAAGTTTTTTTATGGGACACCTGTGTGACTCAGCAGATGAGCATCTGCCTTTGGCTCAGGGCGTGATCCCAGGGTTCTGAGATCAAGTCTCGCATCGGGCTTCCTGCATGGAGCCTGCTTTTTCCCTCTGCTTATGTTTCTGCCTCTCTCTCTCTGTCTCTCATGAATAAATAAATAAAATCTTTAAAAAATAAAAGTTTTTTTTTATACTAGATTGGCATAGATATATATTTTTAGGCATGTTGGGATCTATCCTGACATTAGCAGTGTTTTACATTGACAGTTAAGAAAAGCAGTAATGACATATTGGAAGTGTATAGTTTCTCATTAAATTATAGGTTGATGATGATTCAGGAGATAATGCAAATGGTTTTGAATTTCTTGGTGATTATGAGACAAGGTCGAACAGTGTTCAAGAGTAGAATAATAGTATCAGAATCCAACCTGCTCCAGTTTTGTTTGTGAAACATAGTTCATCATGCTCTTTATATGGCATCCATAAAGAGCTTCACCAAGTGGAGACTTGGGGGTCTAGGGATTAGAGAAGTAAATGTGTACAGGCTGATGCAGCCAGTAAAAGTCATCACGGGGCTTTTAGAAGACAGGCTTACTCATGAAAAGGACCTTGAAACCATTTGGTTATAGACTGAGAAATGCCAATGGAGGTGTAAAAGCAATCAGTAGCTATACCAGAGAAGTTTAAAGAACCACCTTGTGAAGGAAAGCAGCTACAGCTAGCCTCATAGTCATCGTTCTTCTTATCACCCATTTCAGGCATCTGCAAAGCTACGAGGTCTTCTTATAGGTTCTGCAGTAAATAATACAATAATAGGAGCTCAAGAGAATTTCCATAAAGACAGTGCTTAGAGGCAAGGCATTATTAAATAAACTCATACCTCCCCAGAGGAGGACACAGATAGATAGTTGTAGTATAAGTTGAGGGAATTTGGTATTGATAACTGAGACCCAAATGTCATATTTTAAAATGTTTTACTTAACCTCTTAAAGTTAGTAACATATCATGTGTTCATAAGGTGGGAAAATGAAAAATTTCAGTGAAAAATATGATCAGTGGTGAAATGTTATTAAGACTGTGTGCAAGTGTTACTCTGCAAAATTCAATTGTAGCTGCATGGTCCCTGTTCTCCGAGAGCTTTCTGTTAAGAAAAGTAGGGTCCGGAGATTTAATTTGATTGCCTACCCATAATCTTATTTTCAACTATTTATTCAGTAAATATATATTGGTGACAATGTATTTTCTTGCCATTGGAGGGATACAGGATTGGACAAAACAAAAATTTCTTCCCTTAAGCTTAAAGTCTATAGGGGAAGAGAAAGAAGAAGAGAGGAGAGAGAGGTAACCAGTGGTGGTGATATGAATGAATGAATGAATATAAACAAATATAAGTAAATCAGGGTAGGTGGATAGAAAGTTGTAATGGTGGTGATGAGGTGTTACATGAAATAGAGTAGCCAGATCATGCATCCCTGATGGGTTGATATGCAGAGTAAGGGTCTGCAGTAGGTGAGTGAGAGTGCCATGCAAGTGTCTCTGAAGAACACATTTGGGAGAGAGGGAACAGCAGTCTACTGCAGAGACCCTGGCATGAGTGTGTTCACATCCTCAAAGAGCAGCAAAGAAGGCAGTAGGACAAGAGAGAGGTGAACAAGGGAAAGAGTGATAGCAATGAAGTAAGAGAGGTTTCTTGGGGCCAGTTATGGACCTTGAAGACCACTGTGATGACTTTTACTTTGAATGACAGGGGAAACTTTCAGTGGGTTTTGAGCACAGAAGTGACGTGATCTGATTTTTTAAAATTCATACGACTCTGAAAATAAATGAAAAGAAATCAGTATGACTCTGGCTATCTCTACTATCTGTTTTGAGAGAGAAAGAGAGAGCGTATGTGGAATCCTCACCACTAGACCACCAGGGACGTGGCCTTTAGTTTTGAAACTGTGCAGTGGGGCAAGGAAAGAATCAGCTGGGAAGCTATTATAATAATCCAGATGGAGGTTGAAGGAGGTCCAGATAGCAATTGTGCTGCTGGGGAGTAGGCAGAAGTACTTAGAATTTAGATATATTTTTAAGATTGAGCCAACAGGATTTGCTGATAGAGTGGATATGTGGTGTGAGGGAAAGGGAAAAGTCAGGGAAGACTTGGAAGATTGAATAATCATTTACTGAGATGGTGAATCCTATAGGAGTTATCAGTCTTAATGGAGTGGAACATCAGGAGTTTGACGTGAGATGACGTTAAGTATGAAATGTCTCTTAGACCTTCAAGAGGAGATTCAAGTAGAGAACTGAAAATATGAGCCTTGAGTTGAGAGAAGAGGTTCAGGCTCTTACTAGTGGTATTTAAAGTGGTGTGAGACCCATTGAGGTGAGCAAGAGCAGAGCAGAGATAGAAGTTTGAGAACTGAAAGCCTTGGGTCACTCAAACGTAAGAGGTGGGCGTCATGAGAAGTCTAAGAAGGAATGGCTAGTGAGAGAGGGGGAGTGTCAGGAAGAGTGTGGTGTCCAAGAAACCAAACAAAGTTTAAGGAAAGAGGGGAGTGATCAGCTCTGTTAAATACCAGACAGGTTCTTTAAGATGAGATCCAGTTAAGATGAAAATTGTCTATTAGATGTAGAAAAATTGCCTCTCCTGTTTTATTTATTGACCAAGTGAGTGGCCTCGAATGAATTAAATTAGTCTCTCTCTGGAGGTAACAGTGCTTGCCTGCCTCAGGGAGTGTTATGATGAAGTTTAAAAGAATAATTGGGGGATCCCTGGGCGGCTCAGCGGTTTAGCGCCTGCCTTTGGCCCAGGGTGCGATCCTGGAGTCCCGGGATCGAGTCCCACGTTGGGCTCCCTGCATGGAGCCTGCTTCTCCCTCTGCCTGTGTCTGTCTGTCTGTCTGTCTCTCTCTCGCTATGTCTATCATGAATAAATAAATAAATAAATCTTTAAAAAAATAAAAGAGTAATTGTTTTAAGTGCCCGTCTTGGTACCTGGCTAGTTCAAGATGGTTGCATAATTGGACGATTGGATAGATACCAAGACTGCATAGTTGGAGATGAAAGTCAATGGTGGCTTTAACAAGAGCAGTTTTGGGACAGCAGTGGGGACAAAAGCCTGATTGGAATGAGTTCAAGTGAGGATGGGAGGAAAGAATTGGAGACAGCAGATAGAGTCAAGCTCTTTTGAGCATCCTATAAAATTGAATTAGAGAAATGGGGAGTTCATGGGATTGTGGGGTCAAGAGAGAGGTCTTTTTCTCTCCCTCTCTTTCAGGTTGGGAGAAAATACAGACCGTTTGCATTCTGATGAGAATCGTCCTGTATAGAGGGGACCATTGATGAAATAGTTGGATTTAGGATTGTGAGATGTTCGGGTCCTAGATCACGAGTTTGACTGAAATAACTAGGTTGCCCTTTGTCTCCTCACATTCTCTTTCTCACATTCATTCATTCATTCATTCATTCCCCAAATACTGAATGAAGTTCACAAAGTGGTAAGGACTGTGCCAGGTGCTGGATAAAGATCGATGACTAAGAAGTGAATCAAACAGAACTGATCTCTACACTCATGAAGTTTTTTTTTTTTTTTTCATGAAGTTTTTAACGTGTGGTGGAGATAAGTTTTCTAAAAGGACACAAGTCAGTACAGATTTTGATAAATGCTCTGTAGGAAAAGAACAGAGTACTTTTGGGGAGAGAGAATACCATGGGGTAACTTAGATTGGGGGCATTAGGAGGCTCGCAGATGCCTGAGAAAGCGAAGGCAAAAGAGCACAAGAGGCCTTGGGGCAAGGGGGGGCGGGGAACCTGCTGCTTTTGAGAGGTTGAGAGGCAGGGAGGGACCAGGTCTCCCCGAACTTTAGAGGCCCTGTTAAGATTTTGAATTGTATCCAAGTAGCAATGAGAAGCTACTGAGAATTTTGCAAGTTGGGAAGTGACATGATGGGATTTGCATTGGGGAAGAAAACTGTGTGGGAGTGTGTATCATGGTGAGCCGATCAGAGGGGGTGAGTGTGGAAGAATGAACACCAATTTAGCAAAAAGATAATATCTGTACAATTTTTAGACTGAAATACTTAACAATTTTGTTAAAGGTAGAACAATTTTGAAAAGGTAGAATTGAGACTATTTTTTATCAGACCTTTCTTTTTGAGCTCATCAGGTTTCTCAGCAGCTTTGAAAAGAGCATTTCTTGTTGAAAATAAATCAACACAGAAGAGCCAGATGATGTCAGTGATTTTAGATTATTTAACATAAAATGAAACTTTGAAAAAGACTTGGCAACTTTGTGAAAAATTAAAAATAATAAGATCATGTCAACCTTTTCCCCCTCGGAGACAGTACCAGTGACACAGTATTACAGATGGAATCTATTAAGAAAACATTGAAGTACTAGACCATGTACCAAGAATAATTAATCTGCTTATGATATTTTAAGTGTTCATGTAATGTAAATACACCTTTAACTTCTGCTTTAATGCAGGGGATGTACATTGTTTTTATTTTTTAGAATATAAAGCAATATAATAAAGATAGTTTATTAGTTAATAAATATTTCCAAAGTTCCTCTTTTCACCTTCAAAAGAGTCTTAGTTTGTATGGTTAGAGAATGAGGCTCTCTAGTGGTTGAAGGATCAGACTGGTAAAAGGGTGAATCAGGTTATAGTACAGGATGCATGTATTATTAAACCAAGTTGGGCTTCTCCCCAAAGACAGTTCTAAAAACAGAGGGCAGTTGTAATACCAAGTATTGCCAACTCAGCTTGCCCACAACCCCCAGGGCCAGGAATTCACGTGTTCTAAGCCCTCACTTAAGGAGAAAAGAAGAAACAGAAGTTACCCCCTATGTGGACAATACACTTGAGAGGGTTCTTTCTTGATTGTAACTCCCGTTTTTGTTTTTTGTTTTTTTTTTTTCATGCAGGCATTTTATTAATGCTTTTGAAGATTCGAAGATATTTTACTTTCTGGAGTTTCTCTGAATGCTGATGATCTAAGCTCAAATCTGCCAGTTTAGGGGAGATTATCAATAATACCTAGAACATCTAAGTAAGTAGATGCTGCTGTGTGTTGTGTTTAATGGCTTAAAAAAAGTAAAATTTTGTAACTTTAAACGTTTAAAGTATTATGCATTTTATTTTTATTTATTTATTTATTTTTAAAGATTTTATTTATTTATTCATGAAAGACACACAGAGAGAGAGAGAGAGAGGCAGAGACACAGACAGAGGGAGAAAAGCAGGCTCCATGCAGGGAGCCCTATGTGGGACTCGATCCCGGGACCCCAGGATCATGCCCTGAGCCAAAGGCAGGCACTAAACCACTGAGCCATCCAGGGATCCCCAAAGTATTATGCATTTTAATTGGATTCTTTAAATTTTGTTGTTGAGTAATGATGGTAATTATTGTAATTTCAAAAAAATATTTGTAAGTAATGGGATTCCAGAAGAAATTAATCCCCTGATGGTAAAAAAAGTTCGTGAAAACATTTTCCTTGCATAATACTTGAGCTTTTAAAAAACATAGTGAAGACCTAAATGCGTATATTAAAAACGTAAAAGCATTCTCCCTAGTGCTTTATTTTACTTTTATATTATGGAATGCAAAATTATTGGTAAGGCAATTTATGAATTTTAAAAACACAACTATATCTAGATTGAAACTGTCTTTTAACATAGAACGTATTTTGGTTATATTGAAATGAATACTGGTTTGTTTTTGTGGAAGTAGAATTTTAATAGCTCTATTTGAAAATAATGATTTTTTTCATGCTAATATAGATAAGAACAGAGAATCTCTCTGGATTTAACTTTCTTTTTTATTTGAGGAGACAGAAAGAAGGGCATACATGGTTTCTAACCAAAACATCTGAATGAAATTTAGAGTTGAGACAGTAATCTTGATATAAATTGTTTCTCAGAATGAAAGCTATTATTCCTCTTATGATAGTGATTGAAACCGTTTTAACAAAACTAGGAAACCATGAGGCTGTACCAGGGTCTTGTTTTGAAATGTGAAGTTAAAAATGATGAATAAATCTCCAAGATGATCCCCTCTATGATGGGGCTACTTAAATTTGGCCTGTATCTGTGCTGTCTCATATTGTAGCCACGGGCTACATGTAACTACTGACATTTGAAATGTGGCTAGCCCCAAC
The DNA here is from genome assembly GCF_018345385.1 of Vulpes lagopus. Taxonomy (NCBI): domain Eukaryota; kingdom Metazoa; phylum Chordata; class Mammalia; order Carnivora; family Canidae; genus Vulpes; species Vulpes lagopus. The sequence continues at coordinate 5,665,067 of NC_054836.1, read as the reverse complement.
TGGGATGTATTGTGCATAAAACATACAATACGTTTTAAAGACTTAGTGTCAAAAGAAACCCTGTGAAATATTTTATTAATATTAACATGTATGTTAATATTTATTATTAAGTATTTTATGTATTTATGTATGTTATACATAATTATATATTCAAAATATTATCATTTCAACATGTGATTCATACATGTTAATATTAATAAATATTAACATACATAAATACATAAAATACATAAATATTTATAAATATGTATTATATATTTATTTATATTTATATAATATTTATAGTATTTATATTCATAAATAATATTTATTGTGTATTTATGTATGTTAATATTTATTAATATTAACATGTATGAATCACATGTTGAAATGATAATATTTTGAATATATTAGGTTAAATAAATCATCTACAAAATTTCACTGACTTTCTTTTACTTTTTTATGTAACTGCTAGAAAATCTAAATTACTTGTGGATTACATTTTATTTCCAGTGGGCAGAACTAGCCTGTTTAGTCCTATATGATCAACATTCTTAGTTATCCATTATTCAGCATTCCATAGCCTTGAACCTTCTGGTGTGTGTATGGATCAATTAATATAAATCTGTATTATTTTTAGGATGTGATTCTTTATTATCTTTAGGATGTGATTCTTTTTTATCTTTAGGATGTGATTCATCAGATATTTACTAGTACCTGCCTTGTGCCAGACAGTATTCTAGGCACTAGCCATACTGTAGGGAACAAAATAAAACCTCCTGGGGTACCTGGGTGGCTTGTTCCATTAAAAGTGTCTGACTCTTGATCTCAGCTCAGGTCTGATCTTGTGTCATGAGTTCAAGCTCCAGCATTGGGCACCATGCTGGATGTGGAACCTGCTTAAAAAAAATAAATAATAAAACGTCCTGCTTTCGTGGAGTTAACATTCTAGTAGAGACTAAACAAGGACAGACTCAAAACAAATAAAAAAGTACAATATATTAGCCATGAGTGCTTTGGAAACAGTATGTGTAGGGTGTTCAAGGAAAGCCTCACCGAACAGGTGATATTTGAGCAAAGACTTGAGGAAGGTGAAAGAAAGACCCTGTTGATATTTGGTGGAAGAGTGTTCCAGGCACAGGGAATAGAAACACAAACACCTAGCAGCAGGAGTGTGCCTGGTTTGTTCGCATGGTAGAAGGAGGTGTGGTGATGGTTTGGAGTGGAGTAAGCGAGTGGGGAGAGGAGAGGAAAGGTAATCATGGGCACAGCAGGTGAGCATCTGCAAGGACTTTGGCTTCCAGTAAGATGGAACTCACCTGGTTGTTTTTGAGAAGTGACTGGATCTTTCTATGGAAGCTATTTTGACTAGAATACTCTGGGGGTGAGGGGAGCATTTGCAAGGGAGAAGCAGAGAGCCCCAGTAGCCCCAAGACTACTGCAGTGACCCGGGTGAGGTATGGTGGTGGGGAGCCCATAAATGAGAGGAGAGTGATGAAAGAGATGTGAGGGAATTCTAGTTACCCATTAACATGGAACTGGATGTAGAATGAGAGAGAAAGAGACATGTCAAGGATGACACCCCCGTTTGCAGCTAGAACAGCCGAAGAATGGAGTTGCCTTTTGTTGAGACTGGGACAAACAGATTGATAGGGAGGGTGCTGCTCAGTGTAGGACATATTGAGTTTGAGATGCCTCTCTAGATGTCTAAGTGGAGAGGTCAAGCAGAGAGTCTGGAGTTGAGTGAGAGGTCAAGAGAGGGCTGAAGAGACAACTTTGAAATCATAAGCAATTACCATTACTTTAAAGCCCTAAGAAGAGTCGAGGCCACCAAGGGAGTGCGAACAGATGGAAAAGAGGAGAGGGCACCATCCACACTCAGAGATGTCCATTGGACCATGTTGTTGAATTAGCGTCTGTTTTCCCTGGTGTGGCAATGACGCTGTAGCTACATAGGAGATACTCTTATCTTTAGAATTTGCACACTGAAGTATTTAGGAGTGAAGTGTCATAATATTTCCCCTTGTCTCCCCCTTTTGGATGGTCTGGCACAAAGGAAGTATAGAAAAAGCTGGAAGGAGTGTGGTAAAACATCAGCAGTAGACCTTTAGACGAGGACTATTCAGGCATGAATACGTGAATACTTTCAACTTTTCTGCAGGTTTGAAGTCTTTATTATTTTATTTTTATTTTTTAAAAGATTTTATTTATTTATTCATGACAGGCACAGAGAGGGAGAGAGGCAGAGACACAGGCAGAGGGAGAAGCAGGCTCCATTCAGGGAGCCCGATGTGGGACTCGATCCCGGGGCTCCAGGATCACGCCCTAGGCCGAAGGCGGCGCCAAACCTCGGCCACCTGGGCTGCCCTGAAGTCTTTTTAAAAGCATCTCTGAGGAGGGACAGAATGTGAGGATGGTGGACTGCTGTATTTCATAAGCCTTGCGGAGTGTTTGACTTTATCACACAACATAAATGTTTGACTTTAATAAGAATAGAAAACAAAATAAGTCAAAGCTAGTAGGGGAAACATGATAGCTTTGAGAAATGTTATAAATAATCAAATTAGTGCTTCGGAAACTAGTACTTTTCAAATATGGCTGTTGGGTCTGAGGGCTGGAATTTACGTTGGAGTATCTCTCAGCCTGCCTCCTCTGCTCTGGAGATTAATAAAACGAAGTTTGGGGAGATTAAGTGACTTGGACTAGGTCACATGCCTATGTAGCAGCAGAGCCAGGTCTAGAGCTACATCTTTGCACATTGGTTTCAATAATTAAAAAAAAAAAGAAAGAAAGAAAGAAAGAAAGAAAGAAAGAAAGAAAGAAAGAAAGAAAGGAGGGAGAGGGTCTAGGACCTGAGCCAGGGACCACTGAAATAATTGGCCTTTAGGAGTCTCATCATGAGAGCCTGAGGAACTGGTGAGAAGATAGACATTGGGATATTCTAGTCATCAAGGGGAGAAAGCATTTAAAGAAGCAAGGATAACCAGTCTTGTCCAGTGCTGCTGTTGGGTTAGGTAAGACATGAGGTAAAAATTGATCATTGAATTTAGCAATGAGGAGGTTATTAGTGAGCTTGACGAGGTTTTAGAGAAGTGGTGGAGACAAAAGCCTGAATGAAACGGTTTCATGGGAGAGTTGGAGGAGATGCCTGGGAGAAGGTGAGTGTAGACCCTCTTCTGAGGAACCGTGGAGGCAAGAGGGGGTCAAGGATAGGTTTCGTTTTTGTTTTCTAGATGAGAGAAATGACCACATTTCTCCCAATGTGTGTATTAAGAGATATTTCAAGATATTCTTCTGAAATGACCCACCAGGTCTGTGACATTTAAGACCACCACCTTGTATATATGTGAGTGGCCAGGTTTAGTGTTTCCCTCCCAGGAAGATTTCCTACAATAGTGTTTTGTGGAGTGTGTGTGTGCATGGGTATAGAGGTTGACATTGTGTTGAAGGTTGCTTTTGTATAGTTGCTACAAAATCGGGCTTCATTTCTTCTTGCTCAGGGAGTGCATTCACATTGCTATGATTAAAATTTTTTTTTAATTATTTTATTTTATTTTATTCATGATAGAGAGAGCGAGGCAGAGACACAGGCAGAGGGAGAAGCAGGCTTCATGCTGGGAGCCTGATACAGGACTCAATCCCGGGACTCCAGGATCGTGCCCTGGGCCAAAGGCAGGCGCTAAACCACTGAGCCACCCAGGGATCCCCCTGATTAAAATTTTTAAAGAAATAAATGTTAAGCCTGTTCTCAACCAAAAGTGTTGAGAAAGCTATTGCTTGGGGGGGCAGTCTCTTTTCCTTACCTTTAAGGAAGTTACCAAAATGTTGGAAGAAATGGAAGCAAAGACATGTACAAGGTTAAAAGGTGAAACGTTGCCAAGATAACTGGATCTTAAATCTGCTTTACCAGCTACATAGAACACTTAATCCTTGTATATTTCAGTTGCGACAGGTATAAAATGAAGATAATATTTGCTCTACCTACTACAGGAGGTTTTCATGAGGATCACATGACACAGGACGTGAAAGAGCTTTGTCAACTACAAAGCATTATAATAATACGATATCCCAGGGCCAAAGGCAAGTTAGGATTGAGGGTTTTGTGACAGTATTTGGAATAATTGGAGGAAAAATTGGATTACAAAATCTGGATTGAGAATACTTATACAATAATACTAATGGAATCTGCAAGAGTTTGCTGTTTGCCTATGTCAAGCTTTGTTAATAGTATCGCAGAACCCATTGTCTTTGAGCCATGTAGGATTTTTGTGGTTAAGAGCCACGGCTGAGATCCAAGTAGTCATTCAGTTAATCCCCTAGGAACCTCAAAATGACTGAACATCTGACTGTTTGTGTACTTTTAATATAATGTTAGTTTGCTGGCAGTGTGTAGAAAGGCTCTTAATGGAAAATATTCAGGCTATGATGATAAATTTTATGTCAGACTTGGAAAGCAGTTCTGTATTTGATACTTGAAGTGGAATTATAGTCCTACTTTATTTTTAAGACATTATGTTATGGGAGGTTGAGAAATTAAAAATGGATGGCCAAGGTCACTCCCATTAATGATGATGTGAAGAGGATGGGTGGTTCTTTCTCAATAAAACAAGGATAAAATTAGACAGGATTGACAAAAGCAATCATTTCTGGGTACTGGAAATAGACTGGGAAGGCAGACAATAAATATGCTGGACCCTTGGGTATTAAGAGTGGGAGTTTGTGGCCTCCTTGCCTGGGCCTCTCTACTGCCTGTTACCTCACTTAGTGAGAACTACAGTTTTTTTTTTTGTTTTTTTTTTTTTAGAACTACAGTTTTACCAGCTTCTACTTCTTACCAGAAGTGCAATTTGGTGGGGGTTGATGGTAAAACCTCACAGCTCTGCTGGCTAAAAATGGCATACTCGCTTCATAATGGATGGGGAAAACCTACAGCTTTGCTCAACTTGGCAGTCCTGGTTTGGGGCCACCATCCAGAAATTTAACAGGGAGATCCAGGAAATGAGAGCCGTAGAAAGGGCTGACATCAGCTCTCCACATGGCTGTGGCTGACTGCTAACTGTGCATGCCTTGGGGATAGATAACTCAAGAGAGTGCAGCAAAATGTGAAAGTCAGAGAGTTCCTTGAGAGCTGGGGACAACTCTGAATGCTTTTCAACCCACGTACGACTTCCTCAGTGGAGGGTGGAAGCCTTAAGCTACAAAATATTCGAGCACAACCTCTGACCAAATTGCCATGGCTGACCAGTATACTGTGCAGATACAGAGGTAACTCATAGGGAATCAGATCAGAAGATTTTAAAAATGAAGTTGGGGCGCCTGGCTGGCTGAGTCAGTGGAGTCTACGAATGTTGATTTCGGTGTTGTGAGTTTGAGCCCTACATTGAGTGTAAAGATTATTTTAAAAATTTTTAGGAAAAAAAAAAACCCAAGTAAATCTACCAGGGGCTACATTCATGGAAGAGATAGATTGTACAGTTAAAGTACAGCAAATTATTAAAAGAACCATCACGCCTTGGAAAACTGAGGTCAATCAGCACATGAGTGAATGACTAAAATGTGGGGTATCCATACAGTGGAATATTATTTGTCAGTAAAAAGGAATGTTGTACCGACACATGCTCTAACATGGATGAACCTTAACATTCTGCTAAGTGAAACAAGAGAGTTCCGTTTATATGAGATGTCAAGAATAGGCAAATCTATTCATAATAGCATCAAAAAGACCAAAATACATAGGAGTATATTTAATGAGAGAAATTTAATAAGAGAAGGGTAGTAAGAATACCCAAATAAGGGACGCCTGGGTGGCTCTGTGGTTCAGCATCTGCCTTTGACTCAGGGCGTGATCCCGGAGTCCCGGGATTGAGTCCCACATCAGGCTTCCTGCAGGGAGCCTGTGTCTCCCTCTGCCTGTGTCTCTGCCTCTCTCTGTGTGTCTCCCATGAATGAATAAATAAAATCTTAAAAAAAAAAGAATACCCAAATAAGTAGGAATATCATTATTACTTGTTTTTCACAGAATTTAGTGACCAATAATAGCTGTATTTTTCTAGCACATAACCATTGGTCTTATGTCATGTTTATAGGTAGGAAGACAATATAGTTAATGTGGCACTTTCCCCCAAATCAGATAGGTTCAGCAAAATTGTCAAAATTTCAGAAAGGATTTTTAGGAAAGTATTTATAGAAAAAATTGAGTCTAAAAAATTCATATGAAATGCAGAGAATCTAGAATAATCAAAATAACCTTAAAAATAAATTGGGATACATCTTAAAAAAAAAAAAAAAAAAAGGGCAGCCCCGGTGGTGCAGCGGTTTAGTGCCGCCTGCAGCCCGGGGTGTGATCCTGGAGACCTGGGATCGAGTCCCACTTCGGGCTTCCTGCATGGAGCTTTGCCTGTGTCTCTGCCTCTCTCCCGCTCTCTCTGAATAAATAAATAAACAAATCTTTAAAAAAAATAAAGTAAATTGGGGGACTTACACTACCTGGTTTCAAAACTTACCATAAAGCTGCAGTGATAAAGACAATGTGGTATTGACATAGGGATGAATGTAGAGATCAGTGGAATGGAACATCCAGAAACAGATACATATCCTGTGTGGTCCACTACTTTTCTTTTTCTCTTTCTTTTACTTTTTTCTTTAAGATTTATTTATTCGTGGGGTACTTGAGTGGCTCAGTGGTTGAGCATCTGCCTTTGGCTCAGGTCATGATCTTGGGGTCCTGGGATCGAGTCCTGCATCGGGTTCCCTGCATGGAGCTTGTTTCTCCCTCTGCCTGTGTCTCTGCCTCTCTCTGTGTCTCTCATGAATAAATAAATAAAATCTTTAAAAAAAAAAGATTTATTCATTTGTTTGAGAGAGAGCAGGTGGGGGAAGGGGCAGAGGGGGAGAAGGGGGAGAATCTTCTAGCAAATGCCCTGCTGAGCATGGAGCCTGCCATGGGGCTCCATCTCAGGACCCCTGAGATCATGACTTGAACTAAAATCAAAAGTTGGAAGCTTAACTGACTGAACCATCCAGGTGCCCCCTCACTATGTTCAACGAGGTGCTGATGTAATTCAGTAGGGACAGCATAGTTTTTTCAGCAAATGTTCTGCCACAGTTGGATGCCCGTGTGAACTAAAATGTGCCCTGATCTTTACCTTACAACACACACACAAATGAACTTAAAGTGGATCATAGGAAACAGAAGACATTGCAGGAAGTTTTCGTGTCTTGGGTTAGACAAAGACTTAGTAAATAAGATATAAAAAGTGTGAACTATACAAAGAAAAAATGGATACATTGGATTTCATCAAAGTGTTAAAGTTTTACTTTTCCAGAAGATACTGTTAAAACGAAAAGTGAAGCCACATATTGAGAGAAAACAGTTATGTCTGATAGATGATTTGTATCTTGAAAATACATGAAGATCTTTCTTAAAACTCAATCATAAGATTAATAATTTAATTACGATTTTCAAATGTGCAAAAGATTTGGTTAGACACTTCACCAAAGACATGAATGGTAAATGCACACATGAAAAAATTTTCAACATCATTAATCATTAGGGAAGTACAAATTAGAGCCAAAGTAAGATACTGCTATACACCCACTCTCATGGCTAAAATTAAAAAGACTGACAGTCCATGTGTTGGCAAGGATGTAAAAAACCCCACAAAAACCCAGGATGCTCACACATTGCTGGTGGAAATATAAAATAGTTCAGCCATTATTGGAAAAGTTTGTTAAAAAGTTCAGCATACACTTAACATATGACCGTTCCATCCCCAGATAGGCCATCAGGAGAAGTAACAGTGTATGTCTAGACAAAAACTTATATAAAATGTTCATAACAGCTTTACCTGTGATTGTAAAAAACTAGAAATTGTGTTGTGTCCATCAGCAGATGAATAAATAAGCAAATTGGCATAACCATATGATGGAATGCCACTCAGTAATGGAAAGGAATGGACTGTTGTTATATACAAACATCATGTATGAATCTCAGAATAATTATATTGCATGAAAAAAGCTGGCACCTCCCCCCACAAGTACCAATACTGTCTGATTCCATTTAGTTGAAATCGTACAAAATGCAAAGTAATTGATCATAAAAGAGAGATCAGTGGTTGCCTGAGGATGGCTTAGGGGAGGAGGGAGAAAAGGATTCTAAAGGGAAAGGCACAATGAAACATCAGGGGTGATTATAGATTCATTATCTTGATTATGCACAGTAGTTTCATGGGTGTATACATGTGTCAGAATTCATCAAATTGTGCATTTCAAATATGTGCAACTTACTATATATAAATTCTACACTAATAAGGTTATAAAAATTGTGCCCATTCAAAAACCAAACAGATGTTCATAGCAGCATTATTTGCAACAGACAAAAACTGGAAACAATCCAGTTCATCACCTGGTGAGTAGATAAACAAAATGTATTGTGGTCATACAGTGGAGTATTATTTAATCATGGAAAAGAACGAAGCTCTAATTCATGCTACTAATACATGCTACAGCATAGGTAAACCTCAAAAACATGTCCAAGTTGAAAGAAACCAGAAACAAAGAACTGTATATTATATAATGCCATTTATAGGAAAATTTTTAAAAAGGCAAAGCCACAGGTCAGATTAGTGGTTGCCTTAGGGCCAGAGGTGGAAGCAGAAGACTGGCTGTAAACAGGTACAAGGGAACTCTTGGCATAATGGGACTATTTTTGGTGATAGTTACGCACCTGTATAAATTTACCAAAGCATATCTAAATGTACACTTAAAATGGATGACTTCCATGGCCTGTAGATCATACATCAATAAAGCCATTAAAAAGTGAGCAGCCACTCAAAATTTCAAATTCTTTTTAAGATGACCGTTCAAGAAATTGGACTAGATTGCTGATTGCATTGCAATATATTGCTTGGGAATACTTTGTGAGACCTATTAAATTAATGTTCTATGTCAAGTGCTTTTTGGATTCTAATTGTAAAACAGAAATCATCAATTGTCTTTTACTGAATTTACTGACCAGTAACAGCTATATTTCCCTAGCACTTGAACATTGGTTTTGTGATGAAGAACTATTAACATTCGTCCCCCATCCACTGGAAGAAATGGTAGTTTCTTAGATTAATATTCTGTTCGTGTAAAGTAGTTCAAATGTGTGGAGGAAGGTTACCAGGAAGGATATTGATGACAGCCTAGCACCTTTGCATTTTTTAGATGCAGAAAGGCACATCCTTTGGGGCACCTGGGTAGCTACATTGGATAAGCATCTGCCTTCCGCTCTGGTCATGATCCCAGGGTCCTGGGATTGAGTTCTGCATCAGGTGCTCTGCTCTGTGGAGAACCTGCTTCTCCCTCTCCCTCTGCTTGCCGCTCTGCCTGCTTGTGCGCACTCTCTCTCTCATAAATAAATAAATTAAACAAATAAAATCTTAAAAGAAAAGGCACACCCTTCTAGACACCCTGTCTCAATCCCATATATGTGGAGATACTAGGTAATCTGGGCTTAAATTCCTTTGGGTGATGGGGATATAGATTATAACCAAGAGAAGGCCTTTCTCTTCCGGAACACTTTTCCAGCTGGGCCTGGCCATGTTCTGCACCAGTCTGGGGATCAGGATTTGTGGGGCTAGTGACTTCTCATGCCTTTATCTCCTGCATATCTTCACAACAGGAAATTAAATATTACTTCTTTATGTAAAAGTACATCTCTTTCTGTTAGAAAGTTAATTTTGATGAAAAATCAACGACTCTGGAACATTTTGCTCATGGTTCTGCCTCATTCTATGCAAATTAAAAAATTTCTTTTGTAAACAATCAGTTCTTTGACAGTCATTAATTCATTTCCCCAAATACAGCACCAGCTTTTTTTTTTTTTTTTAAGATATTGTTTATTTATTTGACATAGAGAGCACAAGTAGCCTACATAATACGAGGCAGGGAGGGAGGGCAGCCCAGGTGGCTCAGCGGTTTGGCGCCGCCTTCAGCCCGGGGCCTGATCCTGGAGACCTGGGATCGAGTCCCAACGTCAGGCTCCCTGCATGGAGCCTGCTTCTCCCTCTGCTTCTCTCTCTCTCATATGAATAAATAAAATCTTTAAAAAAAAAAAAAAGAGGGAGAAAGAAGCAGACTCCTCGCTAAGCAGGGAGCCTGATGTGGGGCTTGATCCCAGGATCTAGAGATTCTGAGCTGAAGGCAGCCGTTAAACGACTAAGACAGCCAGATACCCCTAGTACCAGCTGTTTAACTAAATTCTACTTTCCTCCTCTTCTCTCCCTCCAATATATCCTTTATTCAACAAAGATCTATAAGACACTCCTATTAGGCACTCTGAACTTAATATTCCTGCAAAGATAACAGAAGTATGGGGGTGGGGTGGGTTGGGGATGGGGGGCTAATCCCTACCTAACCTGCCTCAGTAGGGACTAGGGGCCTATACCGAGAGAGGTTGGGAAGGCTCTGGAGAAGGGAATGTGGAGAGCTGAGTTTCATTTTTTTTTTTAATTTTTATTTATTTATGATAGTCACACAGAGTGAGAGAGAGAGGCAGAGACAGGCAGAGGGAGAAGCAGGCTCCATTCACCGGGAGCCCGACGTGGGATTCGATCCTGGGTCTCCAGGATCGCGCCCTGGGCCAAAGGCAGGCGCCAAACCGCTGCGCCACCCAGGGATCCCGAGAGCTGAGTTTCAAAGGGTAAATGGGACTCCGCTGTAATGGGGGAAGTTTGCTGGAGACTTGAAAGCCATGGCTTTGACTTGAAAGAGAGAAGAGTGAAGAGAATTGGTGACTCCGTGCATTGTTCCTGACTTTTAACTTTGTGACTAGCAGAATTTGAAGGATATGGGAGAAAAAAGGAGTCAAGGATTAGTTCAGTTTTTATCATTTCAGCAAGTGGTGATACCATTCATCAAGGTGGGAATGCAAGACACGTAGGGGTCCTGTTTATTTTGCTTGTTGATTTGGGGAAACAAAGAATTCACTTCGGAGCTTTTATCAGAGGAATGTAATTATTTGCACATACTTGATTGGACTTTAAAGATGATACCCTGACCCAGTGTCCAGCTTTGGCAGGACACACAGGGAGCGTTTGAGAGGAAAGTGAAAATTGACAGGGTCTTGGCCATCTGTTTGTGTGTGCAGTATCACTGGCTGTAGTCTTAGCTCATGTTTACAGGTTACATTCTCGAGAACAAGGTCATTACAGAGTGCACAAATTCTTGCTTATGGTGATCTTACTTCATTTAAGCATTCAGTTGTACCTTTGGGTTACTCTTTTCTATTTGATCTCTCTTCTCTGTATTTCTATCATTTATAAAGTACATTCTTTTTACTTCTTTCATATAAAGAAAATGAAAATGGGTACATTTTAGAAAAGATTGTTCAGTACTTTATGTGTATCAGCTCGTTGAACTTTTTTTAAAAAAATATTTTATTTATCTATTCATAGAGACCCAGAGAGAGAGAGAGAGAGAGAGAGGCAGAGACCCATGCAGAGGGAGAAGCAGGCTCCATGCAGGGAGCCCGACATGGGACTCGATCCCAGGTCTCCAGGATCACGCCCCGGGCTGCAGGCGGCGCTAAACCACTGTGCCACCGGGGCTGCCCTCGTTGAACTTTTAAAACCTTTTAAAGGAGGTACTTTAAATCATGTTAATTCACGATAAAGATTCAGAGTAAAGAGATTTAGAGATGAACAGGTTTAAATTTTTTTGATGTGTCATTAACACAAAATATAAAATCTTATTCATGTCCAGGTCCGGTGACTTGAGCATGTAAACAGGATGACAGTTTATTATTTTAGAAATTGCTTATTTCTGCCTTGCCCTTCTTTTGAAAGAAGTACTTATGGTAACAAGTAGATTCATGATTCACAAAATAATACCTTATTTAATACTTTTTGAGAAGATTCAAGAATAATATGGGAAATAACTCTTTTCTCATGAAAATTTTACCCATTATTTACTTTTACGTTTTTTTGTTTTGTTTTTTAAATGTCTAGGAGCATATATTAAGCCAAAGATACTATGTAAACAGTTGCTTTGAAACCACATCAAAACAGTCGTAGTTAAAATTAGGTTCTATTACTTTAGACTTATCTTTTAGTAATACGTGGTCAGATCCTGCTTCAGATGCATTATTCTTGGTTGAAATCCCTTGGGGAGGGAAGTTGCTAGACCTTCAGCTGTTCTCTTGTCTGTAAAATGAGGACAATGAAACACCTTCTCCAGTGATAAAAAATAACCTAACCGGCTTAAATGCCTGAGTACTCAGGCAGTTCCCTTTTGTAACCACAAGAGGGGGTTCCTGTGTTGTCGCTAACCTGAGCTGAGCTCTGAAATCCTTTTCTCAAATCTGGTTGAAAAGTTCGGAATGAGTGGATTGCTGGGAAAATGTGAAAGGAAAAGATTGTTTTGACAGTGTCATGGGAAGGAGACACTCAAAACACGATGAAAAGGAAGGGATTGAATTTTAAGATAAGAGCTTTTGCTGACATACATCATTACAGATTTCCATTCCTAGTCAACAACTCTTCTTTACCTATATCTGAGAATTTTGATTTATTTTTTTTTGTTTTGTTTTCCTCCTTCATTGCAACTGTATCTATAAATCTTTTGTATCAGACAAAGAACCTGTAGTGGTCCCGAATAATTAATATTGGTTAAAGATAAATTTGATTGTTTGTTCTCTGTGCATTGAATATGTACAAAATTTGTTGACCTTCAGTGAGTAAACTAGAAAAATTTGAATTTTTTATCCTGCTTTTCTCTTTTCATACATTTTTCCCCTTTGTTTATGCTTCTGAATTCTTTTATGTGATGTTTTGCTGTCATACATAGCTCAGAAGGTTGGGTGTGGACAAGGAAAAACATTGTTCTGTGGCTGAACCCTAGGGATATGGAAGTAATTACATTTTACAGTGAAATTTAAAAATTTGAAGCCAAGATCAAAGCCAAACAGAAAGAGCGAGGTTGACAATTGTGGAATTGTTCCAGTAAATGCAGGGCAACATTCAGTTTTATCTCAGCTGTGTGAACATTCCATGTGAATGTTGCTTTTTTATTCAAATTATCCCTTTATAATAAAAGTAACCCCTTTATTAGAAATCAGGAGCACATCATGTTTTATGTAACAGTAATTACGCTGTTAATGCTTTTTTGTATTGGAAAATGTTCTGAATTTAGAAAAACAACAATCCTAGGCATTTCTTTACCCTGAACCCTACTTTTAGAAGATTTCTCTGGGGGTTGTTTCTAGTAATAAAACTTGTCCAAGTTTGGGGTCAGACTGTCCTGGTTCAAGTTATGGCACCACGGTGTTTGAAACTTTACAAAAGCAGAGTTACCCCTATAATTTCATTTTCACTTGCTTGAAACCTGGTAATTTCTTGAGCAGGACAAACAGAAGTGGAATTACCATAGAAGTTATGCACCATTTTATCTGTATAGCAGCCAATTTAATATGATGGTTGCTGGGACACTTTAAGGACTTGCAGACTTGTAAATATTTTTGAGATTGCAACATTAAAAAAAAAAGAAAATATAAAAGAAAAAAAGGACTCTGTAGCTCTGTTTTCTTTGCTCCTACTTCAAAATTTGTTCTTGTTTCAAAATGTAGGCACACCCATGGTAATCTGTTGTTCATATGAATGTTCTCCATCTTGTTTTGGTAAAAAGAAGGTAGAGAGTAGATGATGGGGGGCAAGCTGTTCCTTTTCTTTTAAAGTTATTTTTAAAAACTACAGAGTATTTCAAGCATATAAAGAAAGCATAAGGAATATTAAAGGACTAAAGTGTTACGTGGTTATTAAAACATGATGTGCATTCTTTCCACGAGCCTGACCCTCTCTCTGCCAGGTGTCATGTCCTGAATTTGGGGTTTATCATTCTCATGCATGTTTTTACACTTTGCTAAATACAGATGTATTCCTAAACATAAATAGAACTGTAGTATGTGTTTTTTGCCCTCTTAACCAATTCCTGAATATATAGTACATTATTGTTAACTGTAAGCACGGTGTTGGTACAGTGTGACTCTGGAAATTTTCATCTAGCACCACTGAAACTTTATAGTGAACCTCAGCTCCTCAGCTCCCCTAACAACCATCATTCTCCTTGGAGCTTGTATGAGTCTACTTTGGATGCCTTGTATAAATGGAAATTGTGCAGTATTTGTCTCTTTGCGGCAGGCTGCTTTCACTTAGCATAATGTCCTCAGGGTCCTTCCAGTGTTGTCACATATGGCAGGTTTTCTTCCTTTTTAAAGGCTGATCAATATTCCATTTTATGCATGTATCACATTTCCTTTATTCATTTGTCTGTGTGATGGATTTTTAGATTGTTTCCACCTCTTTGCTACTGTGAATCATGCAGCAATAAACATGGAAATGCAAATCTTTTTGAAATCCTGGTATCACATATTTTAGGTAAATATCCAGAGGTGGAATTTCTGGATCATATGACAGTTCTATTTTTAATATTTAAGGAACCTACTTTTATCTCTATAGTAGTTGAACCATTTTAAATTCCCATCAACAGTGCACAAGGATTCCTCTTTCTTTACATCATCGCCAACACTTGTTTTCGTTTTATTTTTTTTTAAGATTTTGTTTTATTATTTTATTTTATTATTTTAAAGATTTTATAATATTCATGAGACACACACACACACACACACATACACACACACACACAGAAAGGCAGAGGGAGAAGCTTGTTTTCGTTTTATTTTTTTTTAAGATTTTGTTTTATTATTTTATTTTATTATTTTAAAGATTTTATAATATTCATGAGACACAGACACACACACACACACACACACACACACACACACACACACACAAGGCAGAGGGAGAAGCCCACTCCATGCAAGGAGCATGACCTGGGACTCAATCCCAGGTCTCCAGGATCACACCTTGGGCTGAAGGTGGCGCTAAACCGCTGAGCCACCCAGGCTGCCCTATTATTTTATTTTTTTAAAGTAATCCCTCCACCCAGCATGGAGCTTGAACTTGGAGCTTGAACACTCAGATAACAGTCACATACTGTACTGATTGAGCCACCCAGGAGCCCCTGTTGGTGGTGATAGTGGATTTTTTAAGCCATTTTAACAGGTGTGAGGTGATAACTCATTGTGGTTTAATTTGTATTTCCCTGATATACATATGATAACTAGTGATGTTGAGCATCTTTTTATAATATCTGTTGGCCATTTGTATATCTTCTTTAGAGAAATGTCTGTTCATGTCCTTTGTGCATTTTTTAAAATTAATTAATTAATTAATTTATTTATGATAGTCACACAGAGAGACAGAGAGAGAGAGAGGCAGAGACATAGGCAGAGGGAGAAGCAGGCTCCATGCACCGGGAGCCCGACGTGGGATTCGATCCCGGGTCTCCAGGATCGCGCCCTGGGCCAAAGGCAGGCACTAAACCGCTGCGCCACCCAGGGATCCCACCTTTGTGCATTTTTAATAGTGTTTATCTGGGATCCCTGGGTGGCTCAGCAGTTTAGCGCCTGCCTTCAGCCCAGGGCGTGATCCTACAGTCCTGGGATCGAGTCCCGCATCAGGCTCCCTGTGTGGAGCCTGCTTCTCCTTCTGCCTCTGCCTCTGCCTCTCTCTCTCTCTCTCGAATAAATAAAGTCTTAAAAAAATACTGTTTATCTATCTTCATCTATTTTCTGTTGAGTTCTAGAGGTCCTTATATATTATGGATATTAATTCCTTACCAGATATGTGGTTTGCACATTCTCCCATTGTCTAGGTTTCCTATTCACTGTATGGATTGTGTCCTTTGCTGTGCAAAATCTTTTTAGTTTGATATAGTCCCACTTGTCTGTTTTTGCTTTTGTTGCAAGACCAAAGTCATGAAACTTTTCCTCTATTTTTTGGGTAGGGTTCTAGAACCATTTTTAATACAATTATATGTTTCTGCCAAATCCAGGAAGAAAAGGTTTCTGCATATATAACTATAACTTTTCCAGTTAACATCTGCAAGCATACATAGTAGTGATCTCAGTTTATAGATTCATCAGGGTCAGAGCAATTGACCAATGTCTCTTTACTGCTAGGCTTCACCTGCAGTAAATGACAAGATGCATCAGTGTACTTTTGTTTCTCTTCTTTCATTCTCCTTGTTCAGAGACTCTGCAGTTCCATTGCAGCTCTCATCTCTAGCCAAAGGTAATCTTTTTAGATAAGTATTCAGTTGCTCTGAATTTTGCTTAGAATTATAACCTATTTAATCACAGAAGAACCCTTGCAGATGTGAAGTGAAGTTCAGGGTTACATAAAATGACATCACAGTTTTAAAGTCTAGCACAGATTAAATGCTGCACCACAGGTGCAGCATTTCTATAAGACACACCGATGGGATGGCTGGGTGGCTCAGCGGTTAAGCACCTGTTCAGCCCAGGGTGTGATCCTGAAGACCCGGGATTGAGTCCCACATCAGGCTCCCTGCATGGAGCCTGCTTCTCCCTCTGCCTATGTCTCTGCCTCTTTCTCTCTCTGTGTCTCTCATGAATAAATAAAATCTAAAAAAAAAAAAAAAGAAAGACATACTGATTATCTCTTAAACTGCATACTGACTCCATTAGAACATTATTTTTTATTATTATTATTTTTTAATTATTTATTTAAGATCCCAGGACCCCAGGATCACAACTTGAGCTGAAGGCAGATACTCAACCACTGAGCCAACCAGGTGCCCTTAGAACATTAGTTTTTAAATAAAGTGTAGTGCATATAGGACAATCAGTCACTCAGTTCACACAGCCTTGAGAAGTTTTTCTTTTTTTTTTTTTATAAACAATTTTTTTTAATTTTTATTTATTTATGATAGAGAGAGAGAGAGGCAGAGACATAGGCAGAGGGAGAAGCAGGCTCCATGCACCGGGAGCCCGATGTGGGATTCGATCCCCGGTCTCCAGGATCGCGCCCTGGGCCAAAGGCAGGCGCCAAACCACTGCGCCACCCAGGGATCCCCCAAGTTTTTCAGTTGGTCATGAAATGTGAGTGAGCTTGAGGCAATGTCCATTCCTAAGATTAAGCCACAGATTGGCTAAAGCTTTGGAACACCTCTACTTAAGAAGGCCATGTCTCTCTCTCCTTTCCTCACAGTTTAGTTTGGGAGTGTTTGGTTGTACGTGGCTGGAATGCTTTGGATCACTTTGCAAACGAGGAAAGCCAGTGGCCTAAAATTCTGGCAGGATCTTGAGTAGACTGGTTTGTTCATTTCAGGCTGCTGGTAGGTAGGCCCCTCTAAGGCCCTTCATTCTTTCTTCTCTGACTCCTGGAACATTAATCAGAAGGTGAGTCTGAGCATCATCTTCTCTAATTCTTTGAACCAATGTCTGGCTAAAGCTGGAATGTCCAATACAGTATATTTAAGAATCATCCACAGCAAGAGGTTCTTCTGGTCTTCACAAAACCTGGAATTCCCATGAGGATGCCTGATCTTTACAATTGAAGTTAAGCTTCCAGGAAGCAGTTTGGTCTTTCTAATCCAAGCAGTCAGGGATTGAGTTAAAACACAAGCTTGAGGCTCCACATCCCTGGGCAGAAAGAGAGCTAGGGGCTGGTTGAGATGGTGGTGACTGTGTTGGTACTCGTGGGTGTGAGTGTGGCCCACGGTCCAGGAAACTGGTAATGCCTGTGGGTCAAATCAGATCCATGGTCCGTTCTCCCAAGTAGGAAGCTAAACAGCCAATTTCTTGATTGTAGCCTGAAGCCTGAGTATGGCTCACAGGGTAGGGCCTCTGTATGCAGGAAGAGGAGGTGGACAAGGGATCTGGAAGCCAGGAAACAGAATTTGGGATCCAGATAGACATAGGAGCACTGCTGACGGAAATAGCTGGGACTGAGGTGCTAGGGGAGGGAGTGAATTGGTTCTACTCTGTAAACTCACTTCCTGAGCTGGAGATGTCTTCTTTTTGGCAGGTCTGACTTTGTTTTGACCTCCGTTCTGTTGTTCCTGCTGCTTGATGGTAGCACTTAGCTCTTTGATACTTAAACTATACCTGTGCCCTGGAGCTGAGCAAATTGAACTTCAACACTACTCCATCCACATGATGTCTGGCTTCCAGGTCTTAGGAAACAGGGCTTCAAACACATCGAGCTGAGCCTGGGTAAAAGTCGTCCTCTCCTGACACTATTTGGGGGGAGGTGGGTGGTAGCCAGGTAGCCCATTGATGAGGGGTATAGCAAGTCCGTGCCCCAAGTGGTCAGACCCAGCCCATTGACTTGTGTCAGTGGGTTGCTTGAGATGAACCTTTGCGCTAAGGTTGTTGGGAGGTGCATGTATCGTTGGCCCAGATCAGGGGTCCCCAGCAGGAAGATCTCACTTCTCCCGGGGTGGGTTTGGAGTGCAGGAACCAATGCAGGGCAGATACGCAGAGGTGCTCTTTCCTGGCATCCTCTTCCTAGTTTTCTTCTAGGAGTCCTCCAGCTTCCAGCCTTAGGTTTGCCTCTAATCCATTTTGAGTTGACTTTTGTGTGTGATAGAAGATAAGACTACAGTTTCATTCTTTTAAATGAGGCTATCTAGTTTTCCCAAGGTTATTTATTGAACACGTCCTTCCCGTTTTGTGTCCTTTCCCTCCTCGCGCCCTCACTGGAGATCAGTTGATTGTGAATGTGTGTGGGTGTATTTCTGCGCTCTCTCTCCTGTTCCATTGTCCTACATGTGTGTCTTAATGCCAGGACCAGTTTGAGAAGAATTCGCTTGACTCCTTATTTAAATATTTGATAGAATTTACCAAGTGAAGCTAAGCTGTTGGTGCTTTTCTTTGTTGGGAAGCTTTGGATTACTAATTCAGTCTTTTTAATAGTTACAGATCTGTTCACATTTTCTGTTTCTTTTAATTCGGGCCTTCATTCAGATTGTGCATTTCTAGGATTTTCCCCATTTCTTCTGGGTTGTCCAGTATGTTGATGTGTAGTTCGCAGCAGTCTTTCATGATTTTTTTGTATTGTCTTTATATGTCCTTTATATGTCTCCTCAGTTTCATTTCTGATTTTATTTATTTGAATATTCTTTTTTTCTTAGTCTAGGTAAAGGCTTGTCAATTTTGTTACTCTTTTCAAAAAACCAACTCTTAGTTGTGTTTTTTCCTATTTGTCTACTCTCTATTTTGTTTACTTATGCTCTAATTCTTATTGTTTCCATCTTCCTGCTTGCTTGGGGCTTAGTTTGCTCTTTTTCCAGTTCCTTGAAGTATAAAGTTAGCTTATTTATTTGGGATCTTACTTCTTTCTTAATGTGGGTGTTCATCACTATGAACTTCCCTCAGAGCATTGCTTCTGTTGCATCTCATAAGTTTTAAGATGTTGTGTTTTTATTTTTGTTTTTTCCCCCCAAGATATGTTCTAATTTCCCTTTTCATTTCGTCTATGACCTGTTGCTTGTTCAAGAGCACAGTATTTAATTTTCACGTGTTTGTGGACTTTTCCCGTTTCCTTCTGCTTTTGATTTCATTCCACTGTGGTCAGAAAATACACGCACGTGGTATGATTTGTCTTCCTAAATTTGCATAGTACATGTTTTCAAACAAGATATAAATTGTATCTGTTGAAAGCAAGTAGAGTTCCAAGGAAAGTGGACTCTGCAGAAGGAGATGAACACACAGGCAGTTTAGTAAGGAAGTTTTAGGATTAACACTTATGAACTGGGCAGAAAGCGAGATGAGGCGGCCTGCGGTGCAGTTACAGGGAAGGCCTCAGCGGATCCCAAGGGGAGTGAGGAAGGAGGGATAGGCCTTCAGAATCATCCCAGGTTGGGGTGAGGGGCCATGCGTGGAGCAGGAGTTGGATGCAGGCTGCCCTTGGAGAAGGGGCACAACTTGGGTGAGGCGACTCTTTTCGCCTGAGAGCTGTCGGCTTTAGCACTCCCGGTAGCTGGGGGAGGAGACCCTGCAGCCGAGGCATCGCAGCACAAAGATCACAGCGTTCACTGCAGCGCATGTAGTATGTTACTGTACTTGCCTTTCTGGCCTAATGTTATGTTTTTGAGATTTATTTATATTGATATCTGTGGCTCTAGTCACTCATTTTTATTGCCTCGCTGTATTGTTTGTTTTTAAAGATTTTACTTATTTATTCATGAGAGACATAGAGAGAGAGAGAGAGAGAAAGAGAGAGAGAGGCAGAGACACGGGCAAAGGGAGAGACAGGCTCCTCACAGGGAGCCCGTTGCGGGACTTGATCCCAGGACTCCAGGATCGTACCCTGAGCCAGAGTCAGACACTCAACTGCTGAGCCACCCAGGCATCCCTGTATTCAGTTTTATAAATCCCTCACATGGTCTTTGATTTTTAAAAAAAATTTTAAAAAGGTTTTATTTATTTATTTGAGAGAGAGTGCATGCAGAGTGAAGGAAGGAGGAGCAGGGGAAGAGGGAGAAGCAGACTCTCTGTGGAGCAGGGAGCCCAGTGGGGCTTGATCCCAGGACCCTCAGAACATGACCTGAGCTGAAGGCAGACACTTCATTGACTGAGCCACCCAGGAACCCCACCACAAATATTTTAGAGATGTATTTATTTGAGAACGAGTGTGTGTGAGCCTAAGTGTGTGTGTGTGGGGGGGGGGAGGGGTTGCAGAGGGAGAAGGAGAGAATCTCAAGCAGACTCGCAGCCGAGCAAAGAGCCTGACTGGGGGCTCAATCTCATGACCCTGAGATCATGACTTAAGCTGAAACTAAGAGTCAGACACTCAACTGCTGAGCCACCGAGGCACCTCTACATTTCCCTATTGACAGATGTTGAAGTTTTGTAATTTTTCACTATTGAAAACATGTGGCTCTGAGCATTATTTCCTTAGTGCATGCACTTAGTTCATCTGGGTCAGTATAACCAGAAAATTCCTGGGTCTTAGGATATGGACAACTTCAAATTTAGTACCCACGGTGTAATGATACTGCTCTCTGCAGTGGTTGTACCTTGCTGCATACCCCCAACACACTTGTCATCATCAGACTGATTCTGCCTGGTTCGTGGATATGAATTGGTATCTCTTTGAGGTTTTAATTAGAACTTTGTTGAATTCCAGTGAGATTGAGAGTTGATGTGTTTGCTGGCTCCTCGGGTTTCTATTGTGAAGTGTGTATTCCAGTTATGTGCCCATTATCCTTTGGTTTCTTTCTTTTTTAAACATTTTTTATTTATTTGTTTGAGAGAGAGCGCACACAGAGGGAGAGGGAAAGGGAGAAGCAGACTCCCCACTGAACGGAAAGCCTGATGCGGGGCTTGATCCCAGGACCCCAAGATCATGACCTGAGCTGAAGGCAGATGCTTAACTGACTGAGCCACCCAGGTGCCCCTCCTTTGATTAATTTACATTAATTCTTAGGCAGTTTTTATATATTTTTCTTACCTATTCCTTGTTGTCCATATGTGTGTACAAATAGCTTCTCCTGGTTTAGGGCTTGATTGTTCACTTTTAAATAATACCTTTTGCTGAATAGGAGCTTCTCCTTTTAATGCAGTCAGATTTCATCAGTCCTTTTTCTTTGGCGTGGTTTCCTTTTTCCTTTTTTTTTTAAAAAAAAATATTTTATTTATTTATTCATGAGAGACAGAGAGAGAGAGAGAGGCAGAGACACAGGCAGAGGGAGAAGCAGGCTCCCTGCAGGGAGCCCAACATGGGACTGGATCCCAGCACTCCGGGATCACAACCTGGGCTGAAGGCAATGCTAAACAGCTGAGCCACAAGGGCTGCCCGGCCTTGTTTCTTTGTGTCTTATTTTGCAAATTCTTCAGGGTAGGTCATATATTCTGCGTTTTCTATGGAAAGTTTTAAAGTTTTGCTTTGCACAGTCTCCCCTGTAATCTATCTCAAAGGGAGTTGTGTGTATATTGTGAGAGGTAGAAACTTCATTCTACTGTCTTCCAGAAAGCCAGTTTTCTTGCAGCCCTTACTGTGAGGGGTGCATCTTAGCCTCATGGCCCTTCTGTCATATTTCCATCTGTGGAGATCTTCTGGGGGCTATTTTGTTGCACTGGTCTACCTCTTTTCCTGCTCCAATTTCACACTTTATTTTCTTTATTTCTTTGTGGTGTCTTGTGTGGTGGAGCAAATCCTCCCTTCTTGCTCTACTTAAAAATTGTCCCTTCTTACTGTCTTTTGCTCTCCCATATGCATTTTAGAGTCATGTTCCATGAAAAACCTTTCTTTGATTGAGTTCATGCATTGAATTTATACATTAATTTGAGGAGAATTGATATCTTTATTGAACACTAGATGTTTTTCTGTTGATGTCTTATTTAATACCTGTATGTAGATCTTCTTACTCTACACAAAACGTTTATAACTTTACCTTTCTACTAAATACTGACACTTTCATGTTAATAAATAAGTATCTTTACTAACAATTTAATGACAACATAATCCATTACGTGGCTCGACAGTCACTTATTTAACTCACTTACTTAACGGTGCTCCTATTGACATTTAGATAAACATACTTCACAGTGATTATTCTGGAACTCCCATCTTTCCCATCACAAAATTATATATGCAGCTATGTTTTATTCTCATAATGCTAGGATATTCTGTATGATTAAATATCTGAGATGTTGATATGTTCAGATGTAAGATATAAGAAATATAGATCTAACTTATTTTCTTCCCATGTGGTTAACCAGTTTTTGCGTACTTTGTCTTTTTGGTTTGACTGACCTTGCCTGTTTTATTCACCATCCAGCAGCCAGCAACAGTGCACTCAATAAATGTTTGAATATGTGGACCAATTTTTAATATTTGTTTTAGTTTTAGAAGTGTTACTCCTTTCCATTGATCTATTGATTCTAAGCCTATACCACAGTTTGAATTATCAGACCTGGTAGTACAGGACCCCCTTCATCATCATCATTATCCTCATCATTATCATTATTACTATTTTTCAGATTTTTCTGGGCAATTTCCAGAAAAGGATCCTTTTCCTTTCACATGAACTCTAAGACTTTGTGCATAGGGAGAGGGTGAATCTCAAGCAGACTCCCCGCTGAGCGGGACTCCGGACTTGAGGCTTGATGCCACGACCCTGAGATCATAACCTGAGCAGATGTCAAGAGTTGGACAGTTAACTCACTGAACCACCCAGGCACCCCTGTGTAAGCTTTAAAAGTTGGTCATTCTTCCTTTAAAACTGTTGTGATTTTGATTGACAGTATATTAGTTTTTTGAAAATTTAAAGGCATTTATATTTAAATTTTCTGGCCTAATAAGTACTGCATATTCATCTAGTTTGCAAATTCTGGAACTTTTTGTTTAGAGAAGATAAATCCCCAGATTTCTTTTTCGATTAAAATTCAAGGCAATTAAAGAAATTCATTGCAGCAAACAGAATCATGCCACATGTTTATTCTATAAAGACAAAATGTTTTTCTATATTGAGCAGCACTTCAAAGGCTTTGCCTCCTCCTCACAAAACATGGCTCGCATGGTACCACATGTTCCCTGTCCAGACAGATTCTTGAAAATAGATAATAATTTATGTGCTATTTGGTCAAATAAGTGTTGTTTTTTTTTTTTTAAACATAGCCTACTTTCTTCCACAAATCTTTAAAGGAATTCAGGGCCCTTACTTCTCTGATATACCTTTTTAATGGTAAGGAAATAGGATTCAAAGCTTGTCCGGCATGAGGGAAGTCTGCATAACTCTTTTTCACACCTGCTTGGATTCTGGCAGTGGTATTTGCTAAGTGAAAGATGAAGGCTGGTTTGTCATGTATTTTCACAGAGCACTGATGGCTCCAGGCCAACTTGTTTAGCCTTTGTCTTTTTTCTTGCATAAAACTGCCTATTTTTCACTTCAAATGGGGGTGTTAGGCACTCCAGAGATGTTTGTTCTTGTCGTGTGCACACCATCTGTGATCTCCTGGCATCTTAGACAGGTTCCCAAATTGGCTGAAGTGTTCGTCAGTGTGCAGAACAGTCGGGATTCTGGCCTGTGTCGGCTGTTGTAACCGGCGCTGCAGCACTCACCTGAAGTCTCCTACATAGGGGCTGTGGACTCATTTTTGAAGAGTTTAAATAAATTCTTTAGAATGATTTTAGATGTGTGGAAATGTTACAAATATAGTACAGAGAGTTCCCATGTGTCCTTCACCCAGTTACCCCCGTTGCTGACTCTTACATTATCATGCTGCATTTGGCACAATTAAAGAACAAATATTGGTACATTACTATTAGCTAAAACCCACACTTTATTCAGATTTCACTAGTTTTTCCCTAATGTCTTTTTCCTGTTCTAGGACCCACCCAGGATATCACGTTACATTTTTGTCATCCTGTCTCCTTAATTTCTTCTGGCAGTTTCTTAGACTTTGCTTGTTTCTGATGACATTGTCATTTTGGGGAATACTGGCCAGATGTTTTGTAGAATGTCCCTCGGTTTGGGTTTTTCTGTTTTCCCTGATTACACCGGGGTTTATGGGTTTTCGAGAGGAAAACCACAAAAGTGAGGTAATATTCCTACCACATTGTATAAAGGGAACATGCCATCATCATGACTTACCCCATGATGTTAACCTTGATCACCTGGCTAGGGGTAGTGTTGGCAGGCTTCTCCCTGTAAATTTATTCCCCACCGTTTTCCACACTGCTTTTCAGAAGCAAATCACTAAGCACAGTGTAGATTCAATTTAAGAATTTTGTTAATTGTCTCATCTATGTGTGTCCTGTTATGTTTAACCCATGCCTGTTATTTTTTTATATTCCAAATATGTAGATTTTGTGTTTCAAGCTCTAAGAATAAAAAAAGTTGTCTAGGCTTAAGAAAGATTTGAAGTAGTTCATAGCCATGTTGAGTCTTTATTCCATTCCTCTAATGTTTGTTTTTTTTTTGGTTTCATTTAAAAATTTTTATACCCTGGAGGCACCTGGGTGGCTCTGTCGGTAGAGTATGAAATTCTTGATCTCTGGTATTGAGTTCAAGCCCCACATTGGGTGTAGAGCTTACTTTTAAAAAATTACAAAAATCTTTATGCCCTGTACCTTGTACCATACAAACTGCTTTGTTCTGCTCAGATGGCTGTACAGCTTGTACTTTGTATTTCTAGCCCAAGGGAGCTTCAGTTCTCTCTTGTTGTTGGGGAAAAAAGTTCAGCATAAGAACATGTTTATCCATATTGAAGCTTATCTAGTAAACATCACAATATATTTATTCTACGTAATATGATGGAAATCTTTTTTGTATATAAAATTATGTTAAAGACTTATGAGTTCTCATGCTCTTGGACACCTGTCCTGATATCATAGTAGGCAAGCCTGCCACAGGCCTGTCACCTGGAAAGCAGCTAAACTTTAGGAGTTCAGATTACAGATCGCTTGTTGTCATGTTGTTTGTGGGGTGAATTTCTCAATGACTTTGATTTTTTTTTGTCTGATTACTCCTGCACTCAAGTGACTTTATTTACATTTCTACCTCCAGTCAGTTTCTAAGTAAAAATTTAAAAAGGGGGAAAGAATTTTAAAAGAATAATGTATCTTTGTTTTAGCATCTAATTGGAATGTTCTTGAAATAATATGTAAATTAGGTTTTTGTTCATTAAATCAACAGTTTATGTGTTCTTAGGGAGCTTAACTGTTTCAAAAAATCTCATGAGAAATTGATGATGTCCCCAAATATCAATTCTGCAAATCCACATCTGCAGACACTTAATTTCATAGAGAGATGTGAGTGTTTCATAGAGCAGGACTGGTTAGAGCGTATTTTCAGAACATGAAAAACTTCACGTTCCTTCTTACCATGAGCATGTTTAAGAAATCGTCTTGAGTATGTTAGAATATTTTGTCTTGTAGCCAGTCTTGGAGTTCAGTCCGAGGGGGAGAAGTTAAAAAAATACATTTTAAAAATAAGTTTTTGCTCACTTCATGACCACTTGGTGTGACAGCTCAGAATCAGAGTACCGCTTTGAATCAACCACACGGGAAATCCTTTCCCTGGCCCCTTAAGGCTACTTTCAGTCCGTCAAAAGGTTCTTAAATTCCTGTGGGGGATTCCCACCTGTTCTATTCTAAGTCTCTTTTAAGGTGCTTATACATATGTAGAATGTAGAATAGTATTGCATACATTTCTGTCTCAGTTGTATGAGGGCTGTTCAGTGTACCGCTCCTTTGTTTTAAGATTAGTCATTCTTTTTTCTAAGTATAGGTGTGCAAGAGTGAGAAAGGCTGAGCAGTTTCAAGTGGAGTACAAAGAATTAATTTGTCATCAGGTCAGTTAAAGAGCTATTGTTAAGTAGACAATCTTTGGGTAGCTGCTGGCTCTTTTATAGTCAGTAAGGAGAGCTGTGCAGAGCTTTGCATCCGGGAGCCCCCTTCCCTCCCTTGGCCCATACTCACACCCATTGTGGTCTTGCTGCTGAGCTGCGGGCCCTCCCCTCCTGGGGGCTCAGAGTTAGGCATATTTCTGCTGCTCATATCTGGCAGGTACGCTTCCTGCGGTTGCTATTCAAATCATTGTCCTAAGGCCTTGAAGTGATCTTTAAAAAGAAGATAAATATTGAGCCATTTTGGATGGGAGGATATACTGGCTGAAGCGTCATGCACTGTCCTATGTAACTGGTACACTGCGAGGAAGTCCATCAGGAAAGTTCTGTGTGGACCCACTGTGCTGTGCCCTGGACACTTGCCTGAGCCTGTGTGAAGGGATGCCATGGCTTCTATAGGGACACTCATGTCTGTTTAGTTTCCTTGCCCCCCAGGAACATGTGAACCACCCCTCAGCAGTAGACGGGAGCCTGCCATCAACCCTACGGCTCTACAGGCATGCTTGGAAGGTCTTAGAACCAAGTGCACATTTTCTAGCGTGAGAGGAAGACACATCTGTGCACAGAAGGCAGCCCCTGGGCCTGGTCTGCTGTGTCCTGCAGCACCTACCCAGACCTCAGTGGGTTTGTTCCAGACGTCAGAAAGAGGAAGGCAAGTGCATGGGGAACAGAAGCTACCTTTTTCTACAGGCATTGAAAAGTCCTCTCGCCCCTATTGGAAAGCCAACAAACAGTAAAAAAAAAAAAAAAAAAAAAAAAGAGTTCCTCCTGAATTACCCTGGTTCATCTCCAGACCTTTATATTCCCTCAAACCTACCTAACATGTGTTGAAAACTAAAATTTTTTTAAAGATTTAAAGAGAGAGCCAGAGCCAGAGCCAGAGCCAGAGCCAGAGCCAGAGGAAGAAGCAGGCTCCATGCAGGGAGCCTGACGTGGGACTCGATCCCAGACGGGATCATGCCCTGGACTGAAGGCGGCCCTAAAACGCTGAGCCACCCAGGCTACCTCAAAAACGAAATTTTTTTTGTTCTGGTGCCAAGAAGATTCAGATCTGTCAGGATGCTTTACACTTGTTAATTCATCTCTAATTTTCCCCTTTTAAATTGTGCTCTCCTCTAAGGTCCTCTGTATTTTTTTCCTCTTGTTGTTAAAGTAGAGGAAATTGTACATTTCCCTCAGCCCTCGTTGGGCCGTCTGTGCTTCTTGGTGGATTTGAGCGGATCAGGAAGTGTCACTCTGCGCTGGAGCTGCAAGGGGGTGCTGTATGGACCGTCTTATGGATCCCAGCTCCACCTCCGTGGGAGACAGGCTGTCTTCAGGGCCAGAGTACATTTGGGCATGGTTTCCTAGCTGTGCCTGGATTCCCCCTTGGACTACATGGTTTTCCAACTTTATCTCCTTAACACAGAGATGCAGAGACATCACTCTTAATGTTGCATTATCCATCAGATTTTGACTTGATCCAAATCAGAGCGTCTACAAGCAGGTTGCATAGGGGGATGGAACACCTGTGCCCAGAAGGTTGACTCCTGTCCTGTGGGCTATTGTTAGCATTCATTCATTCAACAGACATTTATTTATTAACGTGCTCATTTTGAGCCAGGCTCTGAGATGAGGTAAATGTCCGGAAATAAAAAGACTCAGTGCTGTCTTAAGTAAGCCTCCAGTCTAGTGAAGGAGGGCAGGGTAGTGGTAGCTCTGATGTGGAAGCACCAGGGAGGGCCTGCAGTCCAGATACTCAAGGCAGCCTTCTAGAGAAACTGACATAAGACCCAGGTCTGGGAGGATAGATACAAGGAAACAGAGAACATGGAGGTTGTGATAAGCAGAGGGAAGACAGAAAGCCAGGGGAAATGTCAGGCTCTGTGGGTTGCTCTCAAGGGAGGTTGCTCTGGATTCAAAGGTTGAAGACTAAGGAACGTGCTGGAAACTGCAGGGCATTAGGACCTGTTCGAGGTTAGGGTTTGTTGAAGAGAATATCTCAGACAGTTTCGTTATGAACACATGCCAACATTTTATTGCAGTCTTGCAGTGCAAGGGAAGATTCACTCTTGGTAGGGAAGAAAGAATGATTGAATCCTCATTGAAAAGAATGGTTAAAAATCTCTAGACTCTAAGTAGTCTAGTTGATAATTGATAGTCATCTGGGTGAATGGTAATGAGTTTTGCAGAACAAGCCTTAATCTTTTTAAAGTTCATTTTAAAATTGCATCAGAGGGCAGCCCGGGTGGCTCAGCGGTTTAGTGCCGCCTTCAGTCCGGGGCCTGATCCTGGAGACCTGGGATGGAGTCCCACGTCGGGCTCCCTGCATGGGGCCTGCTTTTCCCTCTGCCTGTGTCTCTGCCTCTCTCTCTTTCTCATGAATAAATAAAATATTAAAAAATATATATATATATAAAATTGCATCAGAAAGAAAATTGTATCTGAAATGCGGTTGGTTTCTCCTTGCTAGGATGTTGTGAATAAATAGTAGGCAACCTGGTTTCGGTTGCAACCTGGTTTGGGGCAATTTTTTTTAAAGAGGTTCAAGGTCACAGTAGAGTGCAGGCCACTTTTAAGGGTTCTGCTGATGAAGAGTTTGGTAACCTAAGTCGAGGGGAGTTTGGATTTTTATCCTGAGGGGAGTAAGGGACCATTGCCACTGAGCGAAGTCTAAACCCCAGCCATCAGGGTGGGCATGGTTGAGCCGTGGTGTGAGGATGCTGCGTTAGCAGAATAGTCTCATTTTCTAGGGAAACACTGTTGAGGGCTTCCACTCTAGGTGTGTCTCTTCCTACCCCACAGCCCGGAAAAGCTGAGACAGCCGTGTAGCTGGGGAGTAGAGGTGGAAGTTTGCCGTTGCTTTTCCTCCAACAGAGTTAGTTTTAACTTACTCAGTTTTACACGATGATTGTTCTGACCACAGTGAAAGAAAATTCGATAATGTTAAGAGGATTCTGAGAAGGTGTTGTAAGAAGCAGCCAGGCTGGGATAAGGGCTGAGAGAGGAGTCCGAGGCCCTTCTGATGGAATTGCCCTGTGTCCAGCCCCGGCCCCATCTCCCTGCTCTTCTCCGTTGCTGGGCCTGATCCCATCTCTGTCCTGAGGCAGCAGAGGCGGCCTCGGAACCATGCTGTCTTCTGGCCTTGGCCTCGAGGCTGTTATCGATATTCCTGCTCTAGTTTGCTCTCATTACATAAGATTCTGTCCTTCCCCGGGAGTCTGCAGGCAGAGCCTCCTTCCGTGCATCTACTGGGGTTAAAGTAGAAACTTCAGAGGTGCCCCCGCCCCAGGCTGCGTATGTGCTGGCATGGGGTGGGGGGAAATCTGTGTTGTTAATGAAGTCGTGGTGTCATTGTGGGCAGAGGTGTAGACAGGCTGCAAGAAATACCAGGGAACCTGACCTGGGGGTAGGTCTGCGGTGTTTTGGAGGGAGAGGGGAGGGCAGTCGCACCCCTCTGACTACTCGCCTTTGTCATGTCCACGGCCTCAACTGTTCCTGCGTCTTCTCTGTTTTCTTTTGTTGTAACATTTCGTCGTTCTCATGTCAACACATTGCCATGAAAATAATGCTCTGCAATTAACTGATTGGGATTGAATGGGCATATTCGAATCTACAGTTTCTTCTAAACTTGATGTGACCAGCAACCTGTTTTTAGCTTTTATTCCTGTTAGAAATCTGTATTCAAAATATATAATTCTCCTTTTTTTTTTCAATGTTATCCAGATTGCAAAAATACCTGCCTCTAAGAACTCCGGAAGACTTACTTTGTGGGCGCAAAGTAGTGAGTCATGCCTGCAGGCTTGGAAAAGAGTTTATTGGAACCTCTTTGAGAGGCTTCCCAGGCAACCATTTATACACTCATGAAAGGATGCAGAACGAAGAGATTCACACTTGGAAATTTTAATCTTCATATGCATTCCCTGTCAGATCAAGACCTCCGTTTGTGTTTTGTTTGTTAAAAAGAAGTAAGTGAAAAAAGCTTAACAATTAAAGAAAAATTCCCTAAGACGTGTGTGTGTATGTGTGTGTGTGTGTGTGTGTGTGTGT
The DNA here is from genome assembly GCF_018345385.1 of Vulpes lagopus. NCBI lineage: Eukaryota > Metazoa > Chordata > Mammalia > Carnivora > Canidae > Vulpes > Vulpes lagopus. Next base: position 5,634,799 of record NC_054836.1, on the reverse strand, counting down.
TGAATTGTGTTGTGCTTCATACTTACCTTTTGAACAGTGCTCCACTGGTGGGAATGCTTGTATGTGTGAATGCTGGCTTACTTGGGAAAGCAAGAGAGGAGTTACTGCTCAAACTGATTTTGGGTAAGCCGGGAAGTTATTTGAAAAAAAACAGGTGATCTTTTCATGTGCCTGTTTCGGAGTTTGCAGTCATCAGGAGAACTTCCAGCATGTGGAGAAGAGAAGTTTATTCATCATTTGCTGCTGCTTTGAGTATTCATGCTTGAATTTGTGTTTATCCGTCCGTCTGCCTTAGATTCTGCTGGCGCATTCTGCTCCGCAGCATGAGGGCAAGGGTGGAAGGGCCATCCAGGAACAGGAATGGGGGACTCTTCCAGCAAGCAGACACAGGCTCCACTTGGTAAAGATTTCCCTCTAACTCCTCACTTTCATCCTCCCTACAGAGGTTTCTTCTTGGATGACCATGAGGATAAGATAAACATTTCTCTTCCACTGTGAAACATGAACGCTCCCAGACCTTATTTAATGTGGGCTTTCATTAAATTCTATGTTCGTGAATACGGTGGTGTTCTTCATGCACCAGTGGAAGAGGGAAATCCTGCTAGTTCTGTGACAGACTCGTTTTCAGCAGTGTTAGAAATCATCTGAAAAGAACCAGAATATTAAAATATCAGCAGTGCTAATTTTAAATTGGGATATGTTGTGATCCCAGATCAGGTGTTCCATAGAAATGTTACAAACGAGATGGAAGTACAGAGAATGACTGTCTTCTGCCCTAGACTGAGAGAAGCCACTTCTCTACTATGAGCACCTGTGGGCTTTATGAACATTTTGAGCCTTTAGTCATAATAACTTGAATGCCTCAAGAAAAGAAATGCCTTTTCTTTTGGATGCCTCAATTGATTCCCTTCTATCAGAACAGCTCTGAGACTCTCCTATTGCAGACATGTGACAGAGGACATAGGGGAATGCTCTTGTTACAGTTTATTTTTCCCTTCCCTGGTTTCTAGATCTGTGGAAGAAATTAGGATTGCACATCCTGGTCTGGAGCCAAGGCCTTGGGCTTTTTTTCCCCTCCTACCACAAAAGTGAAAATTTTCTGATTCTTAGAGTAAAAATGTATGTAAGTGTACTTAATTCTCAAGTCCACTGACTTCTTAGTGGTATTGATAATGGAGCTCTGTTCTTAATTTTAACTTGTTTCATTTAATTACCAATTTGAAATGTTGGGCTGTAGTTTAGGAGCTGCCTTAAATTAATTTTAAACAAGGCAGGTTACAAATAAGGTAATCCCTCATTTATTTCTAAATATCCACATTTTCACATTTTTGTGATATAAAAATTGACATATTGATTGATCCCTGCATTCATCCACTGAATATCTCTGATTTGCCAGTCACTGTACCAGGCACTGGGAGTAGCGATTAAGACTTAGTCTCTATTTTAAAGGTACTGAAGGGGATCCCTGGGTGGCTCAGTGGTTTAGTGCCTGCCTTTGGCCCAGGATGTGATTCTGGAGTCCCGGGATCGAGTCCCACGTCGGGCTCCCTGCATGGAGCCTGCTTCTCCCTCTGCCTGTATCTCTGCCTCTCGCTCTCTGTCTCTCATGAATAAATAAATAAAATCTTTAAAAAAAAAATAAAGGTACTGAAAAGTCCACAAAGAGAGAGACATGTAAATAAAAATCCTTATAAGAATTGCAAATACTTCTGTGGCAGTTATCATATTGCAGGCACCCTCTTAAGTGCTTTCTAGGCATTTAACTCCTGCATTGATACAAAAGCCCCCTGAAGTTCTTTCTCTTATGCATACATAAGTTCAGAGGTTAGGTACTTGTACTTTGTCATAAAGCTTGTGTTATTTAACAATCAGATGTATTAAATGCACTAACAGACCTGCTCAGGGAGTCCCCTCGCAGAACAGGGTAGCATCTGGTTGGAAGGATGGGGACTAGACATGTGGGTATCCATGAAAATTTCCTGAAGTAAACAACTCCTGTACAGATCTATTCAGAAGAATGGAAGAACCCTGAAATACATCTCCAGTAACATGAAGTACTGCATCATAAATGTGTCCATCGGTTGAATCAGTGAGAGTATTACAGAGTATTGATGACAGGGAGAGAGTAAAAACTACGCCAGATCCCTGTGACCTTAAGTATAAATGACAAGGAAATAGATTTCCAATGTTGAGGCAGGCCCTCCAGTTAGTGTAAGATATGATAAAAACTTGGCATTTAAAAAAAATCTAATGAGGGATGCCTGGGTGGCTTAGTGGTTGTGCGCCTGCCTTCAGCTCAGGGTGTGATGCTGGGATTCAGGGACTGAGTCCCACGTTGGGCTCCCCACAGGGAACCTGCTTCTCCCTCTCTGTCTCTGCCTCTCTAGCTCTGTATCTTATGAATAAATAAAATCTTTTAAAAAAAATCTAATGAAAGTATTAATTATACTGCTAACATGTAAGTAAATGTGTGACCCCTTTGAACATTCTCAGATAAATTTCCCAATCACTGAACTTTTTTTTTTAAAAGATTTTACTCATTTATTTGAGAGAGAGCACGAGAGAGAGCCTGAGCCAGAGGGGAGAGGCAGAAGGAGAGGGAGAGGCAGACTCCCCATTGTGCAGGGAGCCTGACACAGGGGCTCCATCCCAGGACCCTGGGATCATACCTTGAGCCAAAGGCAGGCGCTTAACCAGCTGAGCCACCCAGGCATCCCCACTGAAGATTTTCTCTTAGGAAAAGTTCTACTAACCTGTAGAAATAATGGACTAGTATTTATTTTGAATAAATGCAGGGGAAAGATAGATTTCTTTCAGAATAAAAACTGGCAGGAACTACCCAACTAGGTAGATTAGTATTATCATTGCAGAGTGACAAAACTGCTCAGAAGGTGGGGTTGGTGGCCCCTGTGCTTGGTGTGGTGGGACTAGATTTTTGCTTTTCTACCTTCTGGTAACAACTCCTGATTTTTACAAGCATCAAGCCATAAGGATAACCATCTTTTGTCCCCCTTGTAACCGTGACTTGCTGACACTCTCGTTAATCCCACCATCACTCATGACTGCTTCATTGTTCTCCACCCCGCCTCAGCTCATTGGATGACCAACCTACTTCCCTGACTACAAGGGTTTGGGGGCTTCTATCACTGGTGATCTTCCCTCCAACTTACTCCATCTCCCCCTCTCTAGGCCTTGTCTGCTCATGGCTCAGATTGATATTTTCTCTTTTCCATGCACTCCCTTCCCCCACACTACACTGCCCATCCACCTTGTCCCCTACCTTCTCTTTTGATCCCACTGGGACCTCTAGTTTGCTGACTCCTTTGCTCTGAACCTTTCCATCTTTATTTTCGTCCTGATTGAACTTAGAACCCATAATCCAAGTATTAAATCAGTTCTACTACACGTCCTGACCATTTTGTCCTCTTTTTTTTAAAATTTTTAAAATTTATTTATGATAGTCACACACAGAGAGAGAGAGAGAGAGAGAGGCAGAGACACAGGCAGAGGGAGAAGCAGGCTCCATGCGCCGGGAGCCCGACGTGGGATTCGATCCTGGGTCTCCAGGATCCCGCCCTGGGCCAAAGGCAGGCGCCAAACCGCTGCGCCACCCAGGGATCCCCCATTTTGTCCTCTTGCTTGCACCTGGGCTCCTGAGCAGTGCTGGAGAAAGGCCTGCACCTGGGCAGATTGGGCCTGGCCTGTTGACATAAAATCAGGCAATTGCTCAGCGCTGTGCACCATTTGTTTCTTCTTCTGGCTAGCTGTCTGCCACCCCAATTCTCCATGGTTACTCTTATTAAACTGTTTTCAACCTTAGGCCTGCTCCTCCTCCTTGCTTCTCTGGTCAGATGATGCACTCCTATATTCCCCGGGCAGTCCTGCCTGCCACTGAGCCTCCTCTTATCCCTTGGTACCCATGAGCTGACGACAACCTGGTTTTTCTTCTACTTTCCTTTTTTTTTCTTTTTTTTTCTTTTTTTTTTCTCTTTTTTTTTTCTTCTGCTTTCCATACTGTCTTAGTTAACTTTCTTGTTTCATCTCTTGTCAAACTGACTTCTGTCAGAAGGCAAGTACAAGATGTCTGTTTCCTCTTTCACGTACAGTAAAACATTTTTGCCTTTCTGTCCTTTCCCTTCTGCTGGAGAAAACTGGGATTTGTTGTAGTGTGGCAGGCTCCTGGTGCTCTCATGATGTGTGTGGGACTGCTTGTGTGGCCATAGGATGTCACCCTGTGGCTAGCTGCTGCGTTTGGCTGCATGCAGTAACCATCTCTCTTGGCTGATGAATGGATCTGCACTCTGCAGAGATTGTCCTATAGTGTTTATTCTGCATCCACACAAGGGAACTTGAGATTTACATCTTTCGGATTAGAAATGGGCAGGAATCTCCTAGATAGATTAGTTTTATTATTATCGTAGTGCTCTGCATGTGTTGTCTTTGGTGTGGGTCAGCAGTGCCTTTGTAGGTTATTGAGGTGCAGTGAGGTGGCCCTTTGGTTCCTGCTTCTGGCCAGTCAAGCTCAGATCTTCTTTTCTACACTTCATGTGTGCATTCTCTGACCTGCACTGGGGGGTTGCTGCCCACTTCTCTGCTGCTCCTTGCAATAGCTGCCCCTCCCACCTGCTGCCTCTCTGTGCCTCTTTACTCCTTTCATGCAACACCCCCCACCCAACTTTTCTTTTTTTGTATATATCTTTGGTTGGCTTTCACGTAAAAATACGTACATTTAGTAGACACAATTCATTGATTCATTAACTATTTAGTTCCAGAACTGGGCATCCAGGAAGGATGCAAACACCAAGAGGAGGACGGAGCTATCCTTCTGGTGATCATAAGAGAGAAGCATCCAAGTGTATAATTCCAGTATATTATAGTAAAGATTGTTAAAGTCTGTGCTGAGCATTTTTTTTCCATCACTTCATATCATCTTGAAAACAATCCTGTAAGGTTGCTGATTTTTTTGGTCCTCATATTACAGAGCAGAACACTAAGCTCTGAGAAGTGAAGTCACTTGGCTAAAGTCACATAAACAGCAGGTCACCCAGTGGGAAATATAGCCCCACCTTGGAGCTGCAAGGCTCATGCTCCTCACTGCTGTATTCAACAGCTTTCCTTCTCTTCCACATCGCCTCTTTCAGAGGGCTGACCCTAAGCAGTAGGATCTAATAATAGACTCTTGACAGACTGAATAGTAGTGAGGAGCTGGAGAACTCTAACCAGCTGGAAGTCATTTATTACGGTGTTTCTATTTTTGTGTTGTTTCTGTGGAATTGCAGGAAAATTATATCACCTCTATTCAGGTAATAGAGAATTTGTTATCACGAGACTTTTCATGTGTAACCTGTTCTATACAAAAATATCTTATTTGCCCATCTGTTACCTTCTTAAGAGCCGGATTCAAATTTCTTCTTCAGTATAGGTTTGAAATTTTAAGTGCTTGACAGCTGAAAGAGAAAAAAAATAGGGTTTATTTGTCACAGAGGATATAAAGGAACCACTTTCTGGATTACTGAAGATGCAATGTTAATAGTAATGATCCACATATTTCCATTCCAGTTAGCTGGAAACTAGCACCCTAGCACCCATGCATCCCTCAGAGGAGCCAGACCTGCTCCTGTCTTGGACTGGGCCTGAGCCTGGGCCTGGAGTGCTGATGGGGGTGGGGCTTTGGGTCTTTTGGGGGTGGGCATGGGGAGCAGCTTCAGTTTCCTGATCTGATCATAGTAGTTCCTACCCTCTCCCCTACTGTGACTACTTTTGTTTTTATTGTTCACTCTAACCAGCCAGTTCACAGATTATTTTCAGAGATGGCTCTGTGAGAACTACTTAGTTAATTTATTCAATAAATGCTTGCTGAGTACCCACCTAGTTTCTGGGGTAGGGTGCACCCCCAATCCTGTTGTGCAGATGAGCAGAGCCACTGGTTGGGCACTGCAGGAATGGTGCCCATCTGCCCAGATCCTCTGGGCCCTCGCCCACCCCAGTCATCGGTCATGTCAGATTCCCAGTGATTGGGCCCCGGTTCCTCCGCAGTCTCCTTGGTGTGAGGCTAAAGTAGGTGGCTCCTACAGAGTGACCCACAATGCCGGCTGCTGATTGTCCCTCCCGGGTTGTCTCTTCCTGCTGGAAGAGCTGGTGGCCAAGGGAGACCTCTCCGTGCGCCGCGCAGGCTTCTTGTCTCTTCCTGATGCGGTCTGTGTTGGTCTCCGGTGCAGGGGAGTGCGTCAGCCTCACTCCTGTGCTCCTGGACTGATGCTAGTTGTTGTTGGGAAGGGGTGTGAAGTCAGGGCACAACCTGTGTCACCATGTTGGTGACATCACTCACTCTCTGCCCACTTTGAGCTTTTGTTCTGCTGTGGGAGGCACCCCGTGAGCCAATAAACGCGTGATACGATGTCAGATGCTGCTAAGTGCTGCGAAGAAGAGTAAAGCCGAATATGGGGATGGGGAGAAACGGGGGTGGCAGGACATGCTGCCATTCCATTTAGCTCAGAAATCAGGTCTTTCCGAGGAGGCGACATTTAACCAGGGACCCAAGTGTCTTAGTTTGGACTGCTGTCATGAAATAGCGCAAACCATGTGGCCTAACAACAAACAGTGATTTCTCACAGTTCTAGAGTCTGGAAATCTGAGATCTGGGTGCCAGCAGGGTCGGGTTCCTGCTCTTCCCGGCTCCAAGAACTGCCTTCTTGATGTGTTCTTCTATGGCAGCAGGAGAGAGAGATCACATCTCTTAGAAGAGCACTAATTTCCACCCTCAGGACTTCATCACCCCACCTATAAATACTCTCACATTGGGAAGTACGGTTTCAGGGTAGAAGTCCTGGGAGAACACAAGCCATTCAGTCTTCTAGCACGAGTGAAGTAAGGAAGAGCTTTCCAGACACTGGGAATTCCAAGTTTAAAGATCTAAGATGAGACATGGTGGAGGAGCAGCTCTATTGGCTGCAGTGTTTTTGCTGGAGCAGAGTGCGCAATGAAGGAAAGAATATTTGGAAATGAACTTGGAGAGGTACCAGGGCCCAGTCCATGTAAGACCTAAATGATGGGCAGCATGGATTTGATTCCCATATGGGGAGCCTTTTCTGAACAGAGAAAGATGTGCTAGGACTTTTCATTTTAAAAGGTTACTTGGGATGCTGTGGGGTTGGGGGTGGGGGCCAAGAGTGGAAATGTAGTATGGTCTAGGTGAGACTGGGTTGGTAGTAATGGCAGTTCTAAGAGGTGATTGGATTGGGGACACCAAAGATAGAGTTGGTGCCTTTTGCCGATACATCAGTTGTGGGATGTGATCTAACCTCCAATGTTCCGGTATTAGGAGGTGGACATCTGGGGTGGATTAGGCTTACATTTAAGGGTCATAAAAGTGGAGTCCTCATGATGGGATTGGTGTCCTTCTAAGAAGAGGAAGAGTGACTAAAGCTTGCTCCCCACCACCGTCCATGCAAGGACACAGCGAGAAGGCAACCATCTGTAAGCAGGAAGAGTGCATTCACAGAATCCCACCCTACAGGCACCCCGATCTTGGACTTGATGCCTCCAGAACTGTGAGAAATAAATTTCTGTTGTTTGAGCCACCCAGCCTGTGGTATTTTGTTATAGCAACCCAAGCTAAAACAACATCTTCCCTTCCTATTTTCTTTTAAAGATTTATTTATTTATTTATTTATTCATGAGGCAGAGAGAGAGGCAGAGATGGAGGCAGAGGGAGAAGCAGGCTCCATGCAGTGAGCCCAATGCGGGACTCGATCCCAGGACTCTAGGATCACGCCCTGGGTCGAAGGCAGGCGCTAAACTACTGAGCCACCCAGGGATCCCCTCTTCCCTTCCTATTTATTTGTTTAATTAGTTATCCATGCCAGTTGGACAAAGCTAAATAATAAAATTCAAACACCATTAGCAGTGTGTAAAATTTAAGTAACAGTTTACTTTTCTCCCTCCAATAGTAACCCCTTTAAGGTAGCCCTTTGTTTTTTGTTGTTTTGTTTTTTAAAGATTTTTTTTAAAAGATTTATTTATTTATTATTTATGCTAGACACAGAGAGAGAGACAGAGAGAGAGAGGCAGAGACACAGGAGGAGGGAGAAGCAGGCTCCATGCCGAGAGCCCGACACGGGACTGGATCCTGGGACTCCAGGATCATGCCCTGGGCCAAAGGCAGGTGCCAAACTGCTGAGCCACCCAGGGATCCCTAGATTTTTTATTTATTTATGATAGAGAGGGAGATAGCACCACCATGAGTCAGGGGGAGGGGCAGAGGGAGAGGGAGAAGTAGACTCCTCACTGAGCAGGGAGCTCAATGCAGGGATTGATCTCAGGACCCTTGAGATCATGACCTGAGCTGAAAGCAGATACTTACTGAGACTGCCAGGCACCCCTGAGATAGCCCTTTGAATAGCTTGAGATTTATTCTACTAGATCTGGGCCATCTAAGGAGGTAGCCATTTGTGATGCGTGGCTATTCAAATTTAAATTAATTAAAATTAAATACAGTGAAACATTCAATTTGTCAGTCATACCAGCCATATTTCATGTGTTTAGTAGCCATCCAGGACTACCTGCCCCAGTATTGGACAGAGTAGATAGCATTTCCAGAATGTGCTGTCTTGAGCAGCACTATTCTAGATGAATTCTGTTCACATACAAATGTGCATGTGTATATGTATAAATATATGTACACACATATATCTGTACAGTTGGTATAATATTGTACATACTCTTCTGCAATTTGTTTTTTCCACCTAACAGAGAAACTGTTAATTTGGTGTGATCCACATGCAACATCATGCCAGGAAAATTTTTAAACAGAGTGCATAATCAAACATAGAGTTGTAGTAAATTAAAAGTATTTTAATTCCAGATTTTAGAGATAATTGTAGCACATCCTTAATGCTTGTTCCAACTTTAACAGAATAAATTATTTTTTGGAAATAGTCCAATCAGCCTTGGGTATGTAAAGAAAGATCCTGGAGTCCCGGGATCGAGTCCCGCGTCGGGCTCCAGGCATGGGGCCTGCTTCTCCCTCCTCCTGTGTCTCTGCCTCTCTCTCTCTCTCTCTCTCTCTCATAAATAAATAAATAAATCTTTAAAAAAATAGAAAGTGTTTAGAGACATTAGTTACAGAAAGTGCAGACAACAAATTAGGTTTAAACTTTTTAAGGTGAGTAAAGAATATTGGAAATGCACCCTTTTGTAAAAAAAAATGCATTTATTTATGTTAGAAAATATGTAATCTGGATGGATTAACAGGATGCAGGAAGAATAGTTGCCTCTGGGAGTGGAGATATTGTAAGGGGGACAGAGTAGTATAGCAGGATGATTTTTTCACCCTTTTATGTACCTTGTAACTATGTGCTTGTATTACTTAATAAATAAAAATAAGTAAAACAAAGAAGGAAAAAATAAAACATCATTAAAATGTGTCGGATGCAGAATAGGTGGTTTAGGAGATAAGAGTCACTTAGGACAGAAAGAATTCTGTAGTTCAGTAGGAGCAGAGAGCTGGTCTGAAGTTTCATGTGACCATCAGATGAAACCTCATGAGGCCTCCTGGCATGCCAGGTTCCTGGCTTGCCAGACCATTTCTTACAGACTGGTTATTTTGCAGTAATTAAAGCTATTTACAACTGGTTTAGTACGTAGAACTTAATACATTTTAGGAGAAAAAATTTCCTAGCACTGAGTTTAGTTTTGTTTTTTTCCCATGCAACCTTTCATAACACTTGTGAAACACAGTTTAGGAAATGCCGATTTAAACTCTTGGAAATAATTACCCCAGAAAGACGGGGTTGAAAGGAAATTGTTCTAGGTCTGGGCACCCTGCTTCAGCGCCAGTCTTTCAAGAAGATGAATACTGGTGTTAATTGAGTTTAATTTGAATAGTGACGTACCACAGCTTATTCGGCACGTACCACCCACAGAAAGGTCACAGGCATTGAGTATGGACTTGGTAGCCTGCACTGCCCTGTCTCCTCCCCCATCCTTTGCTTACAGCCGCTAACAGGGACCAGAGGTGGGAGAGTGTCCAGCAATGGGGGGCACGGGCAGTGGGGACCGAGGTGCTTTCTTCCCCAGCACGTCTCTGTATTCCAGCTTCCAGGAGACCACGACATCAAAAATGGGAGTGCCCAGATAGCCAAAGTGAAGTGTAAGGTTTTGAAAACAGAACCCTGGAGTTCAGAATTGATCTTTTTCTGTTAAAGCAAGTGCTGTGATATGTACTTTTTCAGGAAAGAAAGCAAAGAGAAAACCAGTTAGGGAAAAATTTTGTCCAAAACTGCATGTGTTACAAAGGAGATCTTGTCTGTTGTGGAAGTTGAAGGCAGTGACTTCCCAAAGGCAAGGATAATTTTCACAATATTTAACAACCAGCACAGCAGAGGAATTCACACACCTGAGTAGATGCCAGCCTCACATACTGGTGTTGGGGCTGTACCAGTATGTACAGGCTGAACGGCACTCCTGCTGAACAACAAAGCTGTTAGAGACCAGAGGTGAGCCGTTACTGGGTTTTGTGGCCAAGCCTTCGGGCTGTCCCCTCAGTGTCCATAACACCCTATAGAGTCACTGCAGCCCTACTTCATAGCTGGCAGCTTGATGGCCATATGACTAAATTCTGGTTAATGGGAGGCATGTTATCACGTAGTCGTTTCTAGAACCTTCCTTTTAAGGGACAGTATATGTCCCTTCTGCCATCTTGAAGTTGGCGTCACTCGTGGTAGAGTGCCACACACACCTTCCTGGACTTCTACCTGAGAAAGAAAGAAACTTCTCTTGTTTAAACCACAAATACTTCGGGCTTGCAGACCCTCTCAGCCAAACCTAATTCTAACTGTTGCAGGTCCCTAATCTGTTAGGCAAATTCAATTTTATTTAAACTCTTAACCCTCCTGTAAACTAAGTATTCTTATTCCGATTTAATGGGTTAGGAGACAGAGGTTGAATGAAAATTAAGGAACTTGCCCAAATACCAGAGCCAGTACTTGAATCTATGTCTGATCTTTCTGACTTCAAATCGCCAGGAGCTTAATCCTTGCCTCAGTAATTAACGTGAAACATAAAGGGCATGTGGCACATGGTTTTGTAACATTCATGCGTTGGCAGAGTCCCAATTTTGTGGATTTTTTTCAAAAAGACTTCGGGTTTTTCAGAGAAATTCATTTGTGGCTTTTTGAAAGTGACAAACATGTTAACTGTTTTTCAGTCAATACTTAATCAGAAAAACTTTTTTTTCAAATTTCAAAGAAAGCTGTGTTGTTCCTCTAATTTCCAGTGTTTGCTTAATTGTCATTTGTTAATCAGGACATTTCTATGAAAAGAGGTTAGTTCTAAGAGAGACTGTGTGGTTCATTTTCTTTAGTTATATCTACATTGAAGGATATTACAAGAAAATTTGGATTTTTCTAGAACTCTCCTTACTATACAACAACTCCAGAACAACCCCCACACACACACACCTACTATATGATAATGTTGAAATTAGAATGGGATGAAGGGTCTGAGTTATTTGGATTGTCACTTAGGGGGTAGCCTTTGGAGCCAGCATTTCTGCAAGATTTATATAGGAAAACAGACATGAGGTGGCTGTGTGCCATGCTGCTTGGGGCTGGGGTGGAGTGGGCACACTGGCAGCTGATGCCCGGAGCACAGGTGGGACCCAGCAGGTCTGGGGAGGCTGGTAAACTGGGTCCAGTGCAAACAACTCGTTGGCAGCAGAACTCGCAGTAGAGCAGGGGATCTTGACCTGCTGCCAGGGCTCCTGGTGGTGCCCTGGGCGATGCTTCAAGTCCATTCATTTTTATAATCTCACAGCGGACACTTAATTGGTTAGAACAGCAGTCTCTTGAGTGTATTCCTGAGAGCACTGGATCTGCAGGATTTGATGTATAAAAAAAGAATTCTGTGGCAGACAGGTTTGGAAAAATTCTGTGTTGTCATAGCTCTCTTGGAAATTCACAATGCACTTTTTAGCATTTTAAAAGTCTAAGGTGAGAATTCTGTTTCACTTTGTTTAACCCAGTTTCTGAAACATACTTGAAAATAGAAATTGTGTTTTTCAAAAATTTTACCGTGCTCGGGAAACTACTTCATGATTCTTTCAATAAGCAGTTAATAATGGTATTGGAAGTTGCTTTTGTGAGTAGGTTGGATTCCTGAGAAAATGTAAGGTTTGCGTCTAACAACATAGGACTTTTCTTGGCATCCTGTTTGCTCCTATTTTCTTGGCCATATTCTCTTAAGTTTAGTGCATCTCTGCTTGTGTGTAGTTCAGAGCAGCAAAGCTTTAATGCTTGAATGACCCATTTAGGTCATTTAATCATGCCTCTTTGTTTGCTGGTTGAGGAAACTAGGGTTGAGAAAGGTTAAGTCATTCACCAGAGTCCAAACAGCTCGTAAGTGAGGATGGGGGCAGGTTCTCTTCATGTACCATTTCTCAGTTCCTAGTGGAAATTACTTGAGTTAGTCCCTTACTTTCAAGACTTTTCTTTAGTACTTCCTCCCAAGTGGGATGGATAAGAGCAAAAGAACTGATGTTTGATTTCCTGCCAGCGTTTGGGATTGGCGGAAGAGGGGGTGCCCAGGGAGGCATAGATGCTACTCAATAAAAAGAGCGCTATGGGGGAAACCCAAAAATCCAAATAGGACTGTTGTGAAAAATAATTTTCTTTGTGTGACTAAGAATGACTTAAAATAAACTCTCTTTGCAAGCGAATGCAGAAATTAAGTTACTTCTGGGTGGCTCAAAGCAATGAAGAAATTAACAACTGAAGATAGCTGTTGCTATACTTTCTAGATTGGCAGCTGCCTTGAGCCCATCAGGCAGTGCTCATTAACTTCCAGAGATGGCAGTGGTCTGGTTTCAAGGGTTTGGATGGAATGATTTTTAAATTGTTTTTTTAGAAGCCCAAGAACATTGACATCATTAGAGTCCAAATTATTATTTCGCTTTAATTTAGATTTTTCTTTCTTCCTTGGTGAAATTAGTAGACCCTTGTTCATTACTTGCCATATGAAATTGGATTATTTTCTTAGGAGAGGTTCTTTTTTTATTGTTTTATTAAGTGTCATAATTTCCCCATCATAAATTTTTGTGGCATCAATGTTGAATATTCTTATGTTTTATGAAATAATATCTACAGCCTTAAAATTTAGAGAAAAATAATTAAGCCACAGTGTTTTCTTCTATTCAAACTAGAGTATTTCTTACTTAAGAAAAGAGAGGGTTAAAAACAAAAAAAAAGAAAAGAGGGTTAATGAAAGATCATTTTGATTTTTTTTCCTTAGATATTTTATTTATTTGAGAGAAAGAGCACATGAGTAGGGGGAAGGGGACAGACAGAGAGGGAGAAGCAAACTCCCCACTGAGCAGGGAGCCAGATGCAGGGATCAATCCCTGGACCCTGAGATCATGACCTGAGCCTAAGGCAGATGCTTAACTTACTGAGCCACCTAGGCACTCCAGATCATTTTGGCTGTGAGTAGGCCTTACAAACCCTGCTTGAACTTTGGTACCAAACTGCTCCTATCTTTAAATTGCTCTAATAAGTTCCTTCTTCTGTTGAGTGGACATTTGCCTTGTTCCTGATTTTTGTTCTTTAGCCCTATTCAAGGAGCAAGTTCGAAAGCCCCACTGCCTATACATTCTCATTTAATCAACATAATGAGTCTGGCAGGTAGGTATCATTTACCTTCCTTTTTACAGATAAGGCAACTGAGATTCAGAGACGGAAGATTCTAAATGATTTTCAGTGATTTAGATTAAATGATTTGCCACGGTCATGACATAACAGGTAATAGCCAACTTTATCAGTAGTGCCCCCTCAGCGTGAGAAGGAGGCAGGGTGATACCTGATGGAACAAGGTTCAGGATCCCTATTGCTATGGAAAGAATCTCTTTGCCTCCCCACATCCAACATATGACTTGAAATATGGTGGATGGTAGGGGCAGGAAGGTTGTCTACTTGTCACACGCATGCCTGTTTCCTTTATCCTCTTACCTGGAAATGTCATCAAACTTCAGATTGGGGTTTCTCATGGCAGCTGGTTAATCATAATCTATTAATTGAAATTGTTTGATGGTTAGCACTCAGTGAGTCTGTATATTCAAATGCATGCCAGGTCTTTGTGCAATGCACAGAACAAAGACTCAATAAATGCTTGTTGATTTTGGAGTATCAAGTTGGTGGCCTTTGGAATTAAGAGGCATGGGTATTGTTGGAATGCCATTCACATACCATGCACAGACTGTGTGCTTCTAGCTAAAAGGGTCCTGAGGTTGAGTTGGATTGAAGTAGCATGGCTGAAGTAGTACTTGTTGATCCCTAAGCAAAAGGGGTGAGGGTGGGGGGCAAAGTCATATGGTAAAAGCTGGATTGAGTGTAAATTATGAAGGACAAAACTCCATGTGGGTTAGAAACCAGTAAGAATTGGAATTAAGAGTATATTCCAAGGCAAGAAGCCATTCTGAGTGAAAACTTAGGACTGAGGGTATATTGAGGGGCTTAATGGGAGCAGAGCCTATATCTAGCCTTTTTCCTTCCAGATATATACCCTAGAGAAACTCTGGAACATGTGCGTGGAGACAAGCTCAGGAAGATGCGACTCTTTAACTTTTTTCCCCACCCACTTTTTAACTTTTACTGATGTAGAGATCAGTATTAAAATATAAAGTTATCCCATGAGATGGCTAAGCACTAAATTCAGGATACTGGTTTGAGTGGAGCTCATTTTTGCCTTGTGAATGCATGATTCAGTAGTTCCAAGAACACTGTCTAGATTCCTATTCTCAGTAGGTTGGAGTTTTGTGTGTATATTTTCTTAGCTAATGAGGCTGTAGAAACACAGGGCAAGAAGAACTCTGAGAAAACATCAGGTCTCTTCTTTTGTGGATGATGAAGCAGAGATGCAGGGATGAAGATTGTAACTTGCTAGTGGTGGGCCTAGGAATGAGAGCCAGGCTTTTCTGACTGCTGTTGCAGGCCTCTCTGCACCACACCATGTGTGCTCTCTTAATGAAGGATCTTTTCTATAAATTAGTGTAACTAGTTCCTTGCCCCTTTCCCTTTGTGGGTTTCCATTAGAGCATGTCAGTGCACTCTGGTGCTTTAAGGTATAAGTTTCTAAAGCAGAACAAGTATATAGATCACCAAGCCCTGAGTGTATTTTTCTTGTGTGAAAATATATTTAGGGTCTATCCACATTTCTTTTCACCCTCCCAAGATGTTTTATACGTTTTTTTTTTAATTAACAAATATGGCTTATTTGTTCTGAAAAGCTTTTATAGAACAAATTCTTAAAAGTTGTCAATAATTCAATAACTTCCAACAGGAAAAATGTTAGTGATTCTCAGTCCTCAAGCTGACATTCATTTGTAAGGAACACAATATTAAGTCCAGTTAGAAATGGACATAATTGCTTCAAGGAGTAGCATAGTTACCACAACGTGACCTAAAAAGGCATTATGTGTTCTCTATAATATGGCTTTGTCCACTTTTCTTGAGCTCTTTTGTAGCTACTGCACACCAAGAGTCTAAGACCACAGTAAAAAACAAAAAAATTCAGTAACAAGATATCAACCTTTCTTAAATTTTAATGCAAAACAATCAAATAGTATATAGGCAGAATAAATAAATCAATGAAAACATTGTATTTTAGGTTATTTTTTTAAGAGTTTATTTATTTACTCATGAGAGACACAGAGAGAGAGGCAGAGGGAGAAGCAGGCTCCCCACAGGGAGCCCAATGTGGGACTCGACCCCTGCCCTGGGATCACGCCCTGAACCAAAGGCAGAGGCTCAACTGCTGAGCAACCCAGGCGTCCCTTTAGTGTAGGTTAAATGCCGCTATTAGCGTTGTGAACTGATGAGCCCCAAGCACTGTGGAATGGAGACTTCTATACAACACGCTCCAGTTCTAAAACCACAGTGATGTCCGTTAGTGACTTGAATCCTGTGGTGTGTGGCTAGCCATCAGGTGCTATGTACACAAATGGTTCTCACATGCTGAGAAATGCTGTATGCCGAAAATTGGGTTATTGAAAGAAGCTGCCTGTAAAGTAGAGATCTCTGAACTCAAGTGGAAATATGGATGTGTTGGAAATGGAAACAGGTGTGTGTGTGTGTGTGTGTGTGTGTGTGTGTGTGTGTGTGTGTGGTATGGTTGGGTGGATGGAAAAAAGAGAAAAAAAACAGTGTGTTACAACTTTTTGAAGATGTGCATGCGGGGAAACCCTTCTTTTTCCCCTTTCTCCTCAGCTCAGAGATTTATCATGGAATTTGATTTCATTCAGTCACTGAGAGTTTTTACTTCTGATAAGCTTTTCTGCCTTTTTGTAGCATGGAATGAGTGATGGATACATTGGCCAGCTTGTAATCAGTGGTAATGTCCAACATCCTATTTATAAATTTTTTTTTTAATTTTTTTTTTAATTTACTTATGATAGTCATACAGAGAGAGAGAGAGAGGCAGAGACACAGGCAGAGGGAGAAGCAGGCTCCATGCACCGGGAGCCTGATGTGGGACTCGATCCCGGGTCTCCAGGATCGCGCCCTGGGCCAAAGGCAGGCGCCAAACCGCTGCGCCACCCAGGGATCCCCTAACATCCTATTTATAAATAATGAGTCTCCTTTAGTATTCTATAGTCTTCTCCTGTCCCAGGTTTGTTTAAAAACTTCGATGACCCCTTTTAGCCAAAGAAATCATTCCTCAGCTTGTTCTGACTGGGTGAGCTGAAATAGCATGGGATGTCTCTGTTTCATTCGGTGTGATAACTACTCTGATGCTTCTTATGGTAGTTCAGGTGTAATTGTCTCTGTGCTTGGGGAATCGTCGTGGCTTTTATCATTTGATTCAGTAGTAATAGTACTTTTCAGGACATGAAATATACAGAAGCGAAAACATATATTTCACATACTTTCCTAGTAAGCTTTTCCGTTTCGTAAAGATGAATGATGGGCTGATTTGTTGCATTTCCTCAAAGGCGCACTAGTTGAGAAGCAGCGCTTGCACATTTTCCTTTCTTTCCTCCTTTTTGTCAGCAGATGGCGTCTTAGTTTCCTCTCTCTTTTCTGTGTACTTCTTCGCCTTTTTATTCTGTCCATCCTCCTCCTCCTCCCTCATCAGCCCCCCCCCCCGCATCTTAGCAAACATTTGTCACAAGAATGAATGCTATTATATTAAAAAAAAAAAGTGTGTGACACGTTGTCTTTTCAAAAGGACAAGAAGGAAAGGAGGAAACAGGTTTTCATGGCTTCGAGCATAATACAGCTGGAGAATTTTTTCTGCTGACATGTTTATTTATTCGTTTATTTATTCAAGGAGCACTTATTTCCCTATAGAAGCGGATCTGACATTTTATTGTAACAGGTTTTCCTTTGTTTTTCTCTCGTGTTGTTTTGCATGTACATGGCTCGCCTTTTTCCCTCTTGGGTAGATGTGCCCCTTTCATTATTTTTACTTGTTTTTAAATACAAAGTGTTTTCCAAAAGAAAAACCCTTTGATGTATAGAGAAATAGATGAAATTACTTAGTTTGAGGAGTAAAGCTTCAGTAAAACTGACATTGATTGGGGCTGCCATTGGGAAGATGAAGTGATTGGGTGGAGAGCATGTACAACCGAATGAGAGGCTGCAAAAGGCCAGGGTGGGGTTTATTAATATGCATCGGAAAACCAGACTGCATGTGGAACACATGAGGGAGCTGATTGAATCTTGTAAGGAAGCCTATGAACCCCATGTTTCTTTTACCCTGTTCTCCTTTCTGCGGTTTGTATCCATTTACTGAATGTTTCCAGAATGGCGCTGCATAAAGAGCAGGTATATGAAATTGTCTGTACTACCAAGGATACAATCTTACCGAATGTAACTGTCCCTCTCCTGCTTTTAGGAAAAAGAGTAGAGTGAGCCCCCTTTAATCTTTAAGGTCTTATTACCACCTAACTCATCTTCTGCTTGTGTAAAGCCAGGTTACAACACAGCACCCTCTTCATGAAAATTTTAATTCTACTCCCACCCCCTTCACCTCCCACCTACCCCCAGAAAAAGTGGCATTGTGCTCCTCTGACCGTGCTCTTCTGACCGTCCTTATTAGCATTTGTGCAAAACCCCCTTTTTGGCCTTGTTACTTATTACTTCGTAGCGCAGTTACTTAAACAGTTGTTGAATTGAAAGCATCTTGGGGATCCCTGGGTAGCTCAGCGGTTTGGCGCCTGCCTTCAGCCCGGGGCGTGGTCCTGGAGTCCTGCATCGGGCTTCCTG
Source organism: Vulpes lagopus (assembly GCF_018345385.1). NCBI lineage: Eukaryota > Metazoa > Chordata > Mammalia > Carnivora > Canidae > Vulpes > Vulpes lagopus. Next base: position 5,616,542 of record NC_054836.1, on the reverse strand, counting down.
CTTGGAGCCTGCTTCTCCCTCTGCCTGTGTCTCTGCCTCTCTCTCTCTATCTGCGTCTCTCATGAATAAATAAATAAAATCTTAAAAAAAAAAAGAGAGAGAGAGAGAGAAAGCATCTCGACTCCCAGTAGTTCTCAGCACAAATGCCAGGAACAGACATGCTGCCCACTAAATGACCTATTGAATACTTATTGCATGTTAACTTTTTCAGTGCCTTGGCTTCTAGAATCAGACCTGGGTTTGAAACTCAGCTCTGCTGTTGACTAGTTTTGTGATTTTGGCCAAGCCTTAACCTCTCTGCATTTCAGTTTCCTTATCTGCAGAATGGCGACTTGATGGAGATATTGTAGAAATAAAAAGCAACAGTGTATGCAAAACACAGTGCTTGGGGCACAGGAGGTGCTCTGTGATCTCAATGTGTACCCACATGTCCTTCCAGGACACACGGACACACACATGGTATATGTATGCATGGGAGATGCTAGGCATTCGAACCCAAAACCACACAGGTCCCGTGCTCATGTTGCTTAAAGAAGTAAAGCCATACAAGGTGGAGAATGATGGTATTGTCGGGGCAGTAGAGATGGAGTGCCATGGGGGTTCCTATCTTTCTTTTCTTTTTCTTTTTAAAATATTTTATTTATTCATAAGAAACACACAGAGAGAGGCAGTGACATGGGCAGAAAGAAGCAGGCTCCATGTGGGGAACCTGATACGGGACTTGATCCCAGGACCCCGGGATCACGACCTGAGCCAAAGGCAGACACTCAACCACTGAGCCACCCGGGTGTCCCCAGTCCCTGTCTTTCTCTCAGAGAAAGAATGGATCTGGTTTATGGAGAGTTTTAATGCAAGAGGTGGCAATTTAGGTTGGACTTGATCAATATAACTGGAGGCTAGAAAGGCAGACAAATACTTTAAGAGATTTGTCTTTTCAGAAACTGTTGTACAGTAGAATTTTGTGGTCGAAGACTGAGCTTGCAGATGAATACCCAACTGATCTTCCAGGAATTTTCCCTGAGATCCTGCATTTGTTTTTGGATGGCCTACTGTTTTGGGTCCAAGTAGAGTAGTTGCCACCAGGCATGCTAGAATTGGTAAGATAGTTTGCTAGCAACCTCACCGGACACTGAGTTGGGATGCTAAGTTGATTGCACTGTATTGGGTGCATTTCCCGCGGGTATGGAGAAGGCGAAAATTAACTTGGTGACTGCCCCCAAAGATGCATCAGCATGAAGCTTTTCAGCTTAACGGGGACATAATCAGACACAATACAAAAGAGCTCCCCAGACCTTTCTGTGTACAGATTTTTCTTAAATGCTTTTAAGTGGATAGGGGATAAAAGAAGCATGCAATACTAGACCATCCAAACAAGAAATCAAATGTTTTATCCTTGTTGGATATTGTATCACCCAAATTCAAGTGTAGACCTTAGTGTGCTGTGGTCTCTGGTCTATAAATGTAATGTCAGTGGTCCCAGTTGGCACAGAGATCTACTTCCCAGACTGCTGAGCCCATTAAGTAATGGAATGAGGTTTATATGCTCCCCTCAGAGGTTGAAACTCTTCACAGTGAAGATAGCCACCAATCCCCACCACCCCCACCCCCAACAGTAGTATTTTAGAGTCCTTACATAAGGGTACCGTGACTGCAAAGTCTCCTCAGAAGAATTTCAGGAGTAGTCTGAGCACAGTTGAGTTGTTCGCCCTCTACTTCCCTCATTGTCAGCTGGGCTCTTGTTCCAAGAACCTGCAGGACCTGAGAGGGTCCTGAACTGCTCATGGTGGGGACACAAGAGAGGGTCTAACCCTATGTACTCTAGAGCTAGACAACCAATGACCTGTTCCTATGTAGAAATACGTTGAGCAGAAACTGCTTTTGAGGGTGGGCACTTCTTTGGTATTGGGGGGGCGGATGCCTGGTGTATCTTACAGGAATGACCCTGTTACTGATCCTATAGCTAGGAAGAAGGGGCTGGTCTCTCTTGGCTCTTCACCTTCTTTCCCCCACCTTCAAATGCCTCTCCGTTTCTTGTACTGTTTAAATCATAAATTGGGAAGAATTTATTTTTCCTCAGGCTCAGCAGTCCTGTTTGGGTTGTAAAACAAAGTCAGAAGCAAGAACGTAGTGGCATAAGCTCTGGGGTTACATTGCTGGTCCCTTCAGTCACTTACTGTATGATCTCAGGTAACTCAGTTTTGGAATACTTGTGTTTACTCATCAGTGAAATTATACTAATAATACTTATTTCACTAGAGAACATAGATTTGTAACCTGGAATCCATAGATGGTCTTCTTAAAGCTACACATACAGTCCTATATTTTGGGGCCTTTACCTTTTTTTTTTTTTTGGATTCTCAGAGGAGTCTTTGAACCCTCTTCCCCCAGATCAAGAAGCTCGGCCTTGGAAGTTATTGTGAATTTGGTAAAAGATAATAGATTAAAAGTGCTTTAGTAATGTGAAAAAACATTATTGTTTGAGGTAGATTATAAGCACTTGGCCTAGACCACTTAATTCGTATTTCCTCTATTTTAGTATTCTTCCATAAACATGTCTTAATTTTTTGCAATATCTCCTTTCCTCCCTCCTCCCCATCTCTTCCTTCTTTCTAGTTGCAGGAGATTTAGAGTAAAAACCTGAGTGCAATTTTCCGGGTTTAAATAGTTGTCAAACCTCTAGTTCAACCCTAGTCTTATTTCCTGGATTGTGCTGTGTTACCAGCTTCTACCAGTGCTTTGGTATTTAAACTGACTTTAGGGTCTTTGATTTCCACAATATTCCTCTGATTGCTTTTTGTGTTCGTGATATTTCAACCCCATGTCTATATTTATAGAGAAAAGATTAGTTTTCTTTTATATAATCCTTTGAAAGTGACACCTTCAGCTACTTACTCCATTTGAACTTACTAAATACTCTTAAGTATGAGCTTATCTTTTATCAGAAACAGAAAGAAAAAAAATCACCCTGGATTTCTCTCATGAGACGCTTCCATTCTAAACCAGATATAGTTCCTAGTTCTTTTGAGTTTTCTGTTATTACATAATAAACCATCCCAAAACTTAGTGGATAAACACAGTTGTTTTCTTTGCTCGTGACTGGGTTGGCTGGGTTCAGCTGGTTGGTTCTTCTGCTGGTCTCTCTGATGATCTAGAGTGGTTGCAGCAAGATGGTGGCTGGGGCTGGAAGATCCGAGACAGCTTCACTCATGTCCATTACCTTCGTTGGGTCATCTGGGAGGTTTTGATCTTTTCTTGCTGGGTCTTCTATATATTACAGCTGAATATCAATTGATGTTTGAGAGGATAAGCCCCACTGTGCAAATACTTACCAAGCTTCTGCTTGCCTCATACTTGCTAACCCCCCATGAGTCCAGCCCGGAGTTGATATGGGAAGGTGCAGCACAGGACATGAATACCAGAAGTCATGGTTCATTGGGGGTCACTAAGATAACATGCCAGTTAAGTCAGCCTTGACTTAATTGGTGTAGCTCACTTAATATTTTTATGAAATGAGTGATTTAAGTTTTCAGTGCAGGATAAGTCACAACACATCTCTTTATAAGGTTAATTTGTATTCAGATGATCCTCTCTTTTTAATCTTTGCTTATTTACTTTTTTATATATTTATTTCTTTTGACAATTCAGGTATTTTTTGTGCCCCCCCCCATCGACACACACACCAAAACATAACTTAAAATTTATTTAAAATTTGAAAGTATAGAAGTTTTCCTGTAATTCTTATTTTTTTGCTTTTATTTGCATAAGGAATATTATTTTTTGCAAATTGTCTATAAGTTTTACCCAAATGGTGAACTGTAGGTGTCTTCCCTTTTACTTATAGCCACTCTGGGTATGTGACATCACTGAGAATGAAGTTTGTCCTTTGCTCTAAGGAAGCTCAGATTTAGAAGTCTAAACTAAACAACTGATGAATTGAAAGATCTCCGGGTTGTGAGATAGAAGTCCCGCATTGGGCTCTGTGCTCAGTGGGGAGTCTCCCTCAGATTCTCTCTTCAGCAGGCTCCATGCCCAGTGCAGAGGGTTCAGCCTTAGAACCCTGAGATTGTGAACTGAGCTGAAACCAAGAGTCAGACGCTCAAATGACTGTACAACCTGGGCGCTCATCTGAGGGACATTTTTTTTTTTTTAATATTTTATTTACTTATTCAGGAGAGACACAGAAAGAGGCAGAGACACAGGCAGAGGGAGAAGCAGGCTCCATCCAGGAAGCCTGATGTGGGACTCAATCCCGGGACTCCAGGATCACGCCCTGGGCCGAAGGCAGGCGCTAAACCGTTGAGCCACCCGGGCTGCCCTGAGGGACATTTTAATTTATGAGAAAGACCTGACAGATTATGAGAAAGATCTGGAAAGCTGATTGTACTGAACAATAGTATTTCTGAAAGTAAGGTACTTAGGTATAGTACATCTCAAACTTCCATGTGCATGCAAATCTTGGGGAGCTTATTAAAATAGATTCTGCTTCGGTTGCTCTGGGCTGTTTATTTCTGATGAGCTTCCAGGTGATTCGATAGTGCTGGTCTGCCAATAAGGCTTTAGTAGACCTGACCTTCTGAGGTTCTATCCTGGCCAAGCCTCTGAAGTGTATACCCACTTAATTCCTACATAGGATACTATGTGACTTTTTACTTCTGTTATTGACCTCCAGCAGGACAAATAGAAGTCCTTCTAGCATCTTCTCACACATACCTCTTAAATTTTTTTCTTTTTTAAAAAACAATTTTATTTTTAAGTAATCTCTACATCCAACATGGGGCTTGAACTCATGGCCCCAAGAGTTGTGTACTCTTCCAACTGAGCCAACTAGGTGCCCAATCTTCCTTATGACTTTCTTAATAACATTTTCTTTTCTGTAGCTAGCTCTATGTAAGAATATAGTATGTAATACATATAACCTACAAAATATGTGTTAATTGATCCATGTTTATGTTATCGGTAAGGCTTCCAGTCAGTAGTAGGCTATTAGTAGTTAAGTTTTGGGAGTCAGAGGTTATATACAGATTTTCGATTTTCGACTGTTCGAGGTGGGGGATGCTTAACCCCCACATTGTTCAAGGGTCAGTTTTATTTCCTTTGGTCTATGGCATTGTCATTTGTATAAATCTGGCCTTTGTTAATGGCTATAACTTAAAAACAGAATTCTTTAACTGAAATTGATTAGTCCCTCAGAGATTTCTTCTCAAAACTGTAGTATCTGGCTATCAACAAGACTTCTCGCTTGTATCAGATTCTTCTTTAAAGCCATGGTATGTAGAGGGCCAAGTACTCTGGTCTGCCAACTTTTGTCCAGTGCCAGCTGATAAAAATGGGATCAAAATGTATTCACAAACACTCACAAGACTTCATGTGAATGAACCTAGAGATGTGGCTATCATTCCTGACTCCGGTGCCTTCATTTCTCCAGACCTCTGTTTTCTTTTCTTTTCTTTTCTTTTCTTTCTTTTCTTTCTTTCTTTCTCTCTTTCTCTCTTTCTTTCTTTTTTTTATAATAAATTTATTTTTTATTGGTGTTCAATTTGCCAACATACAGAATAACACCCAGTGCCCATCCCGCCAATGCCCTCCTCAGTGCCCGTCACCCATTCACCCCCACCCTCCGCCCTCCTCCCCTTCCACCACCCCTAGTTCATTTCCCAGAGTTAGGAGTTTTCATGTTCTGTCTCCCTTTCTGATATTTCCTACCCATTTCTTCTCCCTTCCAGACCTCTGTTTCTTGGACATTTCTTTGGAGGTACCAAAATCCAAGCCTACATTTTTCTATGCATATTGTGTTCTTTCTTCCAACCTTCCTCTTTACAGAGGGAAGAAATGCAAACCTCATACATCTAGTCCGTCCAAATAGTCCTACCAAAGAAGTTGTTTTCCAGTTAAAAAATATTTTTAATTGGAAAACTATACACTCATTTTCACCTTGGAAGACACTACCAGTGGAACTCATGCTTTGAACAAAGAGTGTAGGTAACAGGAATGAGGGCTTTAGAATCAAACTTGGATTTGCATCCTAGCCCAGCTGTTACAGGCCTGATCTAAGTCATTTTTCTAAATCAAATTGAATATGGTGAGGGTTCTCACTTCTTAGGTTGTGTGGGAAATCCAATCTCAGTTGTTGTTGGGACCCCTCACTTCCCAGAAGGAGAGCAGGGACTTCTAGTCCTCATCCTTTCTGGTTGCCACTGTTCGTACACCTGGCCTGGACCCCTAACGCCACTCAGAAAGGAGGCTCATTAGTCACTCTGCTTCTCCTATGGCCAGCTCACGAAAGGGGGTCTTTGCAGAACACCCCGAACCATATGTTTACTGTAGTCTCCAGAAGAACTGTTTCAACATTTTTGTCTGAAAACTGCCCCTGGCAGGTGTATAAATGGCGTAGGGCTTTGCTTTTCATGGGATCCTAGCTCTATCCCCTCCCAGTTTGGAGAAAATCAGTCCTATGGTTTGAACAACTCCCTTTTTCAATCCCACAAGCCCACAACCTTCATACCCATAGGGAATCCTAGACTTGAATTCCTTTGGTCTCCACTTTTAAAACTCAGAGGCCCCCAGGATAGTCCACCCACCTAGAGAATTCTCTTTTTGTTTAAAACATCAGCCCCTCCTCAGAAAAACAAAAACCTGTTTACAATTACTGCTGACATTGTGCATTTACTTTGAGTCAGATGCTATTCTAGAAGACCATTAGGTATCTTTAGTATTAAATAATTTATTACTAACTTTAGTTTACATAACTCTATGGGTGGTATCCTTCCCAATATTTACAAGTAAGGAAATTGTGGCTTACAGAGTTTGACCAAGCACTTGCAGCTGGTGAGTGGGAGAATCTGAAGGTGAACAGAGATGTTTGGTTACTAAACCCTGGAAACGTGCATGCTGGGTTCTCCCATTGCCAGTGACTCTTCCAGTTTGTGTTTGTTAAATGTATTTCCCTTATCTGAAAACATTAGTGTATATGAGAGGGTCCTTCTACCTGAACGATCTGTGACTCTGCATCATTTCTGTCTTACTTTCCATCTTTTTCAGCAAGAGAACTGACTTTTACACTGTAAAGAGGACAGAGCCGCAGCAGTTCCCTGGAAAGTGTAGCTCAGGGGGGAGATACCCGCTGACTCCTGTTATAATTAGTGCCCCTCAGCCTCTAGTTTGCTGAAAGACAATGCAGAGAATGTCAAAAGGCCCCAAAGGGGCACCTGGTGGCTCAGTGGTTGAGTGTCTGCCTTCTGCTCAGGTCATGATCCTGGGGTCCTGGGATCGAGTTGCGCATCGGGCTCTCTGCAGGGAGCCTGTTCTCCCTCTGCCTGTGTCTCTGCCTCTCTCTGTCTCTCTCATAAATAAATAAATAAAATCTTAAAAAAAAAAAAAAAAGCCCCAGTGTTGACTACCTTTGAAAAATCATAGCAAATTTGAAAGGGGTCAAATATAGAAGGAAAACCACCTTTGTCCAAATTTTAAATAAAGCGAAAGAATCCGGAAACGAAGTGGAAATGCTTTGACTTTTGGTCCCCAGTGAAACACAGAATCAATGAAATGGCTTATCAACCTTTTGAAAAGTATGTAGTATTAGTAGGTCCAGCACCTGACCCTACAGGACAAATATTAAGCTGACTTTATTTCCTGTTTTGAAAGAGTCTACATATGAAAGGTATGTTGTTCACATATTTTGTCTTGAATTTACTAAAGCATTTGAGAATTCTATGAAGATGGTGATATGTTGATTAGATCAGTAGTTTCCTCTCCCTTTTTTTTTCTTCCTGCTAAGAGCAGATTCTCATTTCTACTCTATACCTATTGGAAGAGAATTATTGAGAAAAGGGCCCAGGAATCCGTATGTTAAAAAAGTTTAGGGACACCTGGGTGGCTCAGTGGTTGAGCATCTGTCTTTGGCTCAGGGCGTGATCCTGGGGTCCAGTCTCCTATTGCGCTCCGTGCATGGAGCCTGGTTCTCCTTCTGCCTATGGAGCCTGGTTCTCCCTCTGCCTATGTCTCTCTTGCCTCTCTCTCTCTCTGTCTCTCATGAAAAAATAACTAAAACCTTAAAAAAAAAAAAAAGAAAACTTAATCCAGGTCCACTTCAGCCAGTCCACAGACTGGTGTTTGAGAAGCACTGACAAAAGTTTTCAGATTTTGGTGGGGGCAAGAAACCTCCTGCTCAAATAAAATTTTATATGAAACTCTACCATATAAAACAGATGAGATGACATATGCCTAGTATAAATTTTTTGAAGTCTGCATTTGTAATGTTGACTGAAGAGTCAGAACAATGAGGCTGTTAATGAAAAAAAGATTTAAATCCAATGTTGATAACTGTAATAGCTATATTCACATCAGTTTCTGTGTTTAATAAAACTGTATATTTTGCTTTAAATGCATAATATTTAAGAAATCTCTTATAGATAACTACTCACAAATTATAACAGGTTTTTTGGGTGTGTGTGTTTGTTTTGTGCTTAAATAGCTTGCCTTAGAATCCCAATCCCAAGATTCCACCAACCTGAGGTAGGGAATATTTGTTTCGGAGCCCGTAACCCTGTAACGAAACTTATGGAAACAATTGCGCACATTCCTTATCATAAATCTAAAGTCATACAGGAAACTTCTAATTCTGAGAATAAATATTTACCCTCTCTCAAATAGGATATTATCACAAAGGACTTTTAACTGCGATGAAAGCAAGGCCATTATAGATGCCCCTGAGCTTTGCCTGGCATTTAATGAAGCCCGCACTGGATGTGGTTTTGTATTTGTGTGCTTTACTTGGACAACTGCATGAGAGCGGACTGTGCCCACCAGTATTTTTCATAAGACTAAGGTGGGGCTACACTATCCCTGACCAGTGTCACATTTCCAAAAAGTCCATGTGTGCACAGAGAGATGGCCCAGGAGCCTGCTGGGGATACTGCGTAGGTGCCCCAGACAGGGCTGTCAGGCGTGACCTGTGTAGCTGCGGTGGATGAAAAGTTTGCATGTGAACCATATTGGTGTCATGTAGAGAGCAGCCACAGCTTTTAGAATATCTGAAATACATTGAAACATTAGAGACAGATGGTGGTATCCTTGGAGCACGTCCATCGAAGTGCTCTTTTTAAAAACTGATTTATGTTCAGAAAAATGTTTGGTTTCCTGTGAAATACAGAGAACGTTGGGGACAACTCGATCATGTTGCAGACAAGAAAGGTACTACCCTTGAGAAAGTGAGTTTGTGTCCACAAAGCACACAGTACCGAAGAGTACAAATGCGGAAGTGACCTCTTCCATCTAGGAAGTTAGGGAAGGCTTCCTGGAAGAGAAGACATTTGAGGAGGCGTTTGAGGATATTTTTTTTTTAAAGGTTGAGAATTTTATTTTAAAGATTTTATTTATTTATTCGAGAGGCAGAGACACAGGCAGAGGGAGAAGCAGGCTCCATGCTGGACCCGATGTGGGACTCGATCCCAGGTCTCCAGGATCACGCCCTGGGCCAAAGGCAGCACTAAACCGCTGAGCCACCCGGGCTGCCCGATATTTGGGTTTTGGATATGAGACTATTAGGGAAAAGAAATGATATTCTAGGGCACTCACTTTTTGGAGAGTATAATTTCAGGCAAAAATAGTATTGATATCACTATTTTCATCTTCTTTCCTCATAAATTAACTCTCATTTAAAAATATAATCTATTCATAACAAGCTCAAAAAAGGATCATTTTCATGTATTTAAACATGCTTGAGGTTTCCTTCAAAGTTATTACTGTCAGACAGTGACTCACTCATTGACATTTAGACCTTCCCAGTGATACTTGGCTCAGCTTGACTGCCTCTGGAATACCTACACGCACCATACATTTGCCCTAAACCTGGCCTCTGAGAGATTGATAGCCCTTTGTTCATCTGTCTATTCACCCACGCTGGTATATTGAGCACCTCTCTGCACAGATCCTACAGAGTTCTAGGCGCCCACTGGTGAAGGAGTCAGCGCAGGTCCAGAGACTTGGACGCCTGGAAACCACCTTCAGTTCTTATCATTGAACTACATTTAAAAAGATAACAGTGCAGCTTTTTCTCACAAACTGGTAACAGCATACAAGGGTGCACATCCCAGAATTTTTACATTTTAACAAGGATCAAAGCTTTGCCTGGAACGACTTCTAATCAGGAGAGCGTGTGAGGGGAATTGTGGTTGGAGCCTTGGGACCTTTCCAGCTTTATATGGCTTTTGAAGTAAGCAGGGTTGATACTGTCCTATCTGTACTAGAAGGTGGGAACTGGGTCTAATAATACTTCTCTAGGGAAGGAAGCCTGAAGAGAACTGTACAGCAGGGGGAGCATCAATGAGATATACCATAACAGAGAAGAGGACTTGTTACAATTTTGTCTTTTTTTTTTTTTTTTTAAGATTTTTTATTTATTTATTCATGATAGTCACACACAGAGAGAGAGAGAGGCAGAGACACAGGCAGAGGGAGAAGGAGGCTCCATGCACCGGGAGCCCGACGTGGGATTCGATTCCGGGTCTCCAGGATCGCGCCCCGGGCCAAAGGCAGGCGCCAAACCGCAGCGCCACCCAGGGATCCCCAATTTTGTCTTTTTTGAAGGGCAGGAGAGCAGAAGAACAGGAGAGGGGGAGTGTAGCACAGTGCCAGGTGCACAGAGCACTCGGGTGCCCAGCTTGGCTCTTGGTGGTTGGGCAAGTCATTTAACCTCTCCATGCATCTGTAAATACAGATTACAGTGATAATAGTACTCACCTCAAAGGATTGCCGAGGGTCAGTAAGTTAATGTATACAGAACATTTAGAACTGTGCCTGCCACAGAAGTCAGTATTAGGTTAAGATTAGCTCTTATTTCTTTTAGCAATGCATTTTTCCAATTTCTTGATTTTTTTCTGAGAATACAGGAAGAGCAGATAAAAAGCTAGATCAAATGAGATGGGTAATTCCTTACTTTCCCCTGTTCACACTCCCCACCCTCCTGCCCCACAGACCCCAGAAATAACTGCTTTTGTAAGGCTCCAACGTCATATTTGAATATATGACCTTGAAATTTACTGATTAAGTAATTCTGGGCAAAGCTCTAAGGGTTGGAAAATAAATCAAGCCTCCCACACATACCTGCTCAGCCAAGAATTTGTTTGCTCCAGGAACCGTGGGTGGGCGGGAATGGAAGCAAGCACACACCCAGGCTTATGTGAACTCTCTGTTCCTGCTTGAGACTGGGGTCATCCTTCTCCCTGTGCTTCACCAGCGCTTCCTGGGTACTTCTCATTCTCAATGAGAGAAATAGAGAAACACATTTTTTCATTTTTCATTTTCTCTCTTCAAACTCCAGGGGGAGCACTCCCGCGTCCTTGTTTGCTTGTTTGCTAAAGTTTGGCTTTGTATTTGCACTTGTGCAAATTGCTCCCAAGCCCAGGAAGAGAAGCACATGATGTACACTGGTGAACTGTAGCGTCCTCGCACGGTGCCCTGGTTTCAGGGTCTGCGGCAGGGCTCTCCTGGAAATGCCCTGAAATTTTCTGTTGAAATTTTCTGTTGGTTCTTGTAGCCGGGGTTAGAGACTCCCCCAGCTTGCCCTAAACCTGGCCTCTGAGAGATTGATAGCCCTTTGTTCATCCATCTTTTCAACCACGCTGGTGTATTGAGCACCTCTCTGCGCAGATCCTAGAGAGTTCAAGGCACCCAGTGGTGAAGGAGTCCGCACAGGTCCAGAGACTTGGACTCCCCCCCACCCCGTGTTTGCACTGGGACGTGTCACAGGTCCTTTTTGCCAGGACTGTGGGGCACCTGCTGTCTGCGCGTCCTGGGGAGATGGGTGAGGCTGCTTCCAGTGACATGTGCTACCTCGGGACATGTGGTCTATGAGACCTTCAGTTATTGGTTCCTGGCTTGTTTTTTTCTTCTCAGTCTACCTAACACAATCCCATCGTCCTAGTGAGGTGCTCTCCTTAGAGTGGGTATGCTCTTCATTTCTGGGTGTGAGAACAGGCAGGTATTGGGCCCTCTCTTGTGGGAGGCAGGCTGGGATGAGGTGGAAGGAGGGCATCTCAGGCCTGGGGAAACCTCCTGGGTGCACAGCTAAGCTCAGACAGTTACTTGCCCTTAAGCCTGCGTGATCACACCTTGCCTGGCAGCACCGGCAAAACCATGAGGGATGTGGAGAGCTCTCAGAAACGAGGCCTTCCATTTCTTGTTTCCTCCTGAGGTTATGGAACGCAGGCCTGTTGTAGGGACAGGTAGGTACCGGGTAAATGCTTTCTGAGGACCTAACCGGGCTTCCACAGGGAGGACTGGTGTTCGAGGGTCTCTGCCCTGGAGTTGGACCCCAAGTGAGCCCACCGGGGGGGCAGCCTCCTCCTCCCCCACGGCTGGCAGAGGAATGGCAGGAGTGGCAGACAGCCATTTTCAGTTTTGCCACTTGATTTGCCCTCTCGTTTGCTCAGGTCTAAGGAAGAACTGGCAAAATTAAAAGTAAAAAAAATTTGTTTTGAGAATTACACCCTATCTGCAAACAGCCCCAGATCAAGAGTAACCACCAGACATCCTGTTGCTCAGCATGCTTGCTGGTCGCTGCTGCTGTGCTCAGGGCTCTGCCTTGGTGCTTAGGCCTTGAAGCAGATCCACGTTCTGCCTCACGAAGCACAGGCCACCTCTTAGCGCCATCGTAAAACCTGGAGGACACACAGAAGCCCATACGTTAACATCAGCATCTGGCCTGTTTGCTATGCCATCCTGCCCTCTTCCAGTTTTACTGATCTAGGCTATTTTGTAAAAAGAAATACTGAAAGAAGTTTATCTGATTGACTTGATGTTAGGCCAGAAAACTTCTGCCAGTGCCTCTGAAATCTCTATTTTAAAGCAATTTTTTTAAGCCCCGTGAGGTGGACTAAAGACCTTCCTGACTTCTAATAGTCGCTTTCTGAAGAAGGTCCACTGTGCTTCCCTCTGTAAGAAGGAAGCGGGGTGGCCCTTCATATGCAAATGGCCCCGCCACCTGGGGAGGAGGCTACAGCCTCCTGTGTGGGCCTCGGGCAGTCCCAGAGCTGCATTGGCCTTCCCAGAGCCACATGGGCCTGACCGAGGTGTCACCTGTGGAGCCCAGAACAATCCCTTCGCCACCCTGGGCAGCACCACAGGAAACACAAAGTGACTGGAGGCATCCTGTGCTGGGGAGGTAAGGGTGGGATGTGTTGCTAGTTGTATGTGGGGCGCAAACAGGAAGAGAGAGGATGCTGCACCTGGGGTGCCAATGCTGATGCGGATCCGGACTCTGTGGGAGAGTATTCTGGTGTCCGGTGTGGTTTTGCCCATCGTCGTATGTTCTTTGAGAAAAGTATGGTGCGGTTTATGGAAATCCTTCCAAATGGTAATTATTGTTACTAGCAGCGGTTCCATAGTTGACAGAGTTATTCACTGGTCTGTCACTCCCCTGAGTAGTCCCAGTCAGAACGACCCTTCATAGAAGTGACCACAGAGCACAGACTTGCCAGTGGTAGGGTAAGAAGCAGATGAACTTGGGTGAAGATTTTTAAGGAAACGAGAACAAGAGGTGAAATAAAATTTCCTTTATTTGTGGGGCACCTGGGTAACTCAGGTGATTGGGTGTCTGACTCTTGGTTTCAGCTCAGGTCATGATCTCGGGGTCATGGGATTGAGCCCCATGTCGGGCTGCATGCTGGGTGTGGAGCCTGCTTGGGATTCTCTCCCTTCCCAATGTGTGCATGCTCTGTCTCCCTCTCGTGCTCTCTCAAATAAATAAAAAAATTTTTTAAATTTTTATTATTTATGATAGTCACACACAGAGAGAGAGAGAGGCAGAGACACAGGCAGAGGGAGAAGCAGGCTCCATGCACCGGGAACCCGACGTGGGATTCGATCCCGGTCTCCAGGATCGCGCCCTGGGCCAAAGGCAGGCGCCAAACCGCTGCGCCACCCAGGGATCCCTCTCTCAAATAAATAAATAAATAAATCTAAAAAAAATTTCTTTATTTGTATTTGTAATTAGGGTAAAGGCTTGCATGAATTAGGAAAAGTTTAAAGACACCAGTTTGCTTTCTGGTATGTATGCAGAGTTTTAACATAAAGACCTATAAATGCAAAGTATTGCTGAGGTATTTTGCCTGTAGTGGTATCTATACCTGCTTTAATGATAACATTTATTCCAGACTTTAGGTAAATACCATGGACCATTTTCTGCAGGTTTCCCAGTAACTATGAAAGATTGTTTTTTTACATACAAACTTGTAAGGAAATTACTTGTATTATTAAATAACAAGTATATAAGCGCATTTATAAACCTAAGCAAAAGCAAAACTTGGGGTCTGTTTCTAGACAGTTATTAAATTAAATAATAACTAGATTAAAACATACATAAAATAATTAGATTAAAGCATACATACACCTTATGAACATCACAGTAATTCATGGCCTTCTATGTAGAAGAGCTTCATTCAGACTTACCTCTCCCTCTCAGTATCAGAAGTCTTTCTATGATAAACATAACAGATAATTTAGGCAGCAGCTTCTCTTCACTTCCCTCCTGTCCTGTCCCTTCCTCCACTTCTTATCTTCACACTGGGTCCAGGGCACCAGGGTCGGCACTGCAGGTACACAGGTGAGTACCCGGGATGCTACCCTCCGAGGCCTCGCAGCCTGAGAGCTTGCGTGGGGAAGAGTGGCATGCAGTTCTTCAGACAAGGGGCAGGCTATCGACCAGCTCTTAGAAGAGACGGCACAGGATTCACAGAGGTTATATGCAAGCTGAGATTTCCAGTTGGGAGGTGGCCTCAAAATGGAGATCCACTCCCTGCACAGCACTTGTGATGCACAGAATCGTGAAACCTCTTTTGGGGACGGGCGTACAGCCTGGTGCAGTTGTGGTGTGATGCTGGGGAGCAGCAGGGTGCAGGTGGAAGCCATCTCTGTGATGATGGGAGCTCACTACTTGGCCTAAATGAATGAATGAATGAATGAATGAATGTTCTGTGGCTGGGAGGTATACCGTGTTAGGAAGTTTTACCTTACATTGTACCAAGTCCATCCCCCTTTTCTATCTTACCTTGGGTTCAAGCCACCAGAGCAGCACAGAATGAGTCTGTCTGCTCTTTGCCACGTGCTTTTGTATGTAGATGTGATGTTTTGTTTCTTTAAATCTTGCCCCAAGCCGTGTATACCTTTGTTTATCCTTTCTAACAGATTTTGGTTAATAGTTTGTTGCCTTAATATAAGCAACGATAATTCCAGCTAGTTCTTCCAGAGTCTGTCAACAGTGATTGCAATCTCCCGGATTGATCTGGATAGAGAGCTCCGTTACTGCCGCTGTGCCCTCCTGTTGGTGCTTGGCTCCTTTCTGCCAGGTTCCTCCCCCTGAGCGGGGGAGCAGTTGGGCTGTGAGTCTGGCCCTGCGGTCTCCTCTTTCCCACCACCTCAGCTCTTTTTGGTCATCTTAGAGCTTCACAGAAACAAGTAAACTTTTCTCACACATGTGCTGGGGATCCTTGTCCTAGAAAACAGTCGTCTTTCTTTCTTTCTTTCTTTCTTTCTTTCTTTCTTTCTTTCTTTCTTTCATTTAACAGTCTTACTACTTACTATAATTTAAAAGCAAACTAACAAATACATACCTGTGAAACGGTAATAAAGATTGTTGAAGATGCGCTAAAATATTAGCTCAGGGCTGAGGGAAGCGTGCTATAGCTCAGGTTACGTTTTCACACAAATTATCTGTGATTAGAAAATATCCGTTATCTTCTGAAGGAGAGACTGGGCCAGGTGTGTATCACGAGACTCCTCAGCCTGAAAGTGGACGGATTGGGCCGTAGGGGAGGGCTCTGTAAGGCTAGTTGTTGAGAGAAGCCAGTAATGCCGGTGCCTGCCGCAGTCACTGGACATCAGCTTTCCCCTGTGATGAAAATCCTGTCACAAAATTGTCTATGGATTAGCCTCTTTACTAAAAAAGGATGAGATGGAAAATGCTGAGTAATTTTGGTTCTCCCACACCCTCACTCCTGCCGCAGCTAGGAGCTTACCTATATAGCAGGGTTCTTTGTGGGGACCCTTCTTCCACAGGGGAAGGGGTGAGTGAGGGAGAGGGGGAGAGAAAGAGAACCTTGTGTGCTTGGTCAAATGAGAGTTTCAGATCAGTTAGCTAAAGCTGCCTCGGAAAAGACTGCTTATTGCTGGGATTTAATTATCCTGCATCATGGAGGGCAGACTCTTACTTTCAGTACAAAAGTAAAACAGTCTTAACTGTCCATGTCTCAGTCTCCTAACACTGGTACTTCTAAAGGGAATGGAAGGGAGAGGGGAGGGTGGTTCGGTGGTTGAGTGTCTGCCTTTGGCTCAGGGCGTAATCCTGGAGTCCTGGCATCGAGTCCTGCGTCCGGCTCCTCACAGGAAGCCTGCTTATCCCTTTGCCTGTGTCTCTGCCTCTCTCTCTGTGTGTCTCTCATGAATAAATAAATTTAAAAAATATTTTTTAAAAACGGAAATGAGGGGAGAGGAAGACAAGACAATAAATATTGTACCACTGCATACTCACATTGTGGTCCACAGACCAACGGTGTGAGCATTACCAAAGAGCCTGGTACCCCAGAGGTACCAGGTCAGATTCTGCATTTGAACAGATCCTTATGCAATTCCTGGATACTGTGTAGTTTAAGAAAACCCTGCTAGGGGGGAGGGAGAGGGTGGCGATGACAGTGGTTGATTGACTGTGAGCCATTTACCCGTCTTAGCACACTTTGAGCAAAGCTGAACAGATGAGCTACATCAGCTATAGGTACTTAATGCTGGCAGAGTTTAATTTTGTTGCAGCTAGAGACCAGGCCTACTGATCATGTCTGACTAAACCACAGCACTCTGTCTAGGGAAGAGCAGGGGTTTGTTTACTGCACAGATGACTGCCCTCTGGCTTGATGACAGCAAGTGTAGAGCTGCTTCTCCTGCCCTAGGGCAGAATGGTTTCCATGACGACAGCTGGGCCTTGCTCCCTCTTTTCCCTCCTCCCCCATATTAACCAAAGAGCAGAGAATATAAAAAGAGTACTTAAAATTAAAAAAAAAATTTTTTTAGAGAATTCATCACGTCCATTTTTTGCTTTACATCATGTTGTCATCATGAGTTTCTCGGGAGAAAATCTGCAAGAAGTGTGGCTTCCTTGGTGTTGTGCCAAGCATTTTTTCCTGGTTTGAACTCAAACCTGTACAGCTGACAAATGTCAGGGCTAGATCATATTGATCCAAGCCTGGTTTTAAAAGTATGTCTGTTGGGTATTCTTTCATAAAGTGTTGGAAAGATTTTTTCGCATTTGATTTTTTCCACTGTCTGTGATGATCGTATGTTACTTCTATTTAGAAAAAATCCACTAAGTTTTCTTTTATGTAAGTAAGAATTAACACCCCCCCCCCCCAACCCTCTTAGTGATAAAAGGATTAAGGCCACTGGAATCAGTCCTTAAGGGAGTTAGACTTCTAAATCCCAGGGCATTTCCTTCAAGTGCCGGGAAGAATCCATCAGCTTTTCAGAAACCCTGTCACTGCAGTATTCTAGTTTAGCGGTCTGGCTGCACTCTCTGGCCTGGATTATTTTAGTAGCCCACTAACTGGTCTTCCCTCTTGCTCTCTCTTCAGTCTGTCAGTATAGCAACCAAATCATCTTCACCTCTGCCCCAAACACCTCAGTTGCATTCCAGGGCTCTCAGAATTAAAGCCAGAGGCCTTATAGTGCCCTAAGAAGCCCATTACTCTCTGATCCCATATCCTATCACCGTCTCCATTGCATATCCCAATTCAGACACAGCGCACTTCTACCTCGGGGCCTTTGCACTTGTGGATTCTTCTGTCTGGCACTATCTTTTTCAATCTCTCTACATAACTTCTTCCCAAACTTTCTTTGTATCTTTGTTCATGTATCAGTTTCTCAATTCAGGCTTTCCTTGACTACCTTATTTAAAATCTCTTCTCCCTGTACTCCCCCAGACAGTGGACATGTTTTATGTTTACTTAATGTGTTCATTGTGTGGCTCCTCCTAGAATATTACTTCCTTGAGATGAAGGGATTTGGTCTTGTTCATCTTATATTCATAGCACCTGGAACAGTGCCTGGCTTATTCAAGGTGCATTCTGTTTGTGGAATGAATGAGTGGAGTCAGGTCTTTCCAGCTCCATGACTAGACATGAATTTGGATCCAAGGGCATTGTGGGACTTCTTCCTACCAGCACTGTTCTCATTCATGTCACATAAGAGGACTGAAACATTAGGAGAACATCTTTAAAATATTAGCCACAGCTGTGAGCCATTGAAAGCATTCTACACAGTGAGTTAGGAAATGCCAACTAATTGTTGATTTGTAAGGCAAATGGGAGACTAACACAGTACACACCAGGTCCCCCGTGTGCCAGGGCCCGGGGAGGAAGCGGAGGAGCAGTATCAGGAGCCTCCTGCAGGAGACCTCACACCTTCTTGCTGTCCACCCTTTACTTGTGGCAGTACCCCACAGGACACTCAGAGTCTTGCGTGCCCCTTCCTCCAAGGACGGTGCTGTGGATGTTTCTGTGCACGCATGTGTGCATGTATGTTTCTTTGTCAGTGTTGTCTCATCAAGGCTTTCCTTTGGCCACAGTTGATGTTTTCCCTTTTGTTTATAGCGTTTCTTAGTAACCCATTGCCACAAGTCCTCTGTGCAGAGTTGCTACCCAAATGTATCTTGAACTTTGTGCTATTTGTCTTTTTGTATCTTAAGATTTATTGTGGCCATGGGAGTTTAGGTGACAGTAATGTTTCAGACGTGAATGTAGACAATGCTCATGTAATCATTGCTGTTGCTGGGGCAGGAGGACGCACTGGGAAGGATGGAGCCCAGTCAGGGAAACCATATGTTTTATCTGGCAGATTTATTCCTGTTTTGGTCGTGGATGCAACAGGTTCTTAGAGCCCCAAGCCATCCTTCTTTCATAAAGTATCTCTTGAATGTCCACTTTTGTGGAATGTGCTGATAAAGTGAGCCCAGTATCCATGGGCATGGAGCTTTTTATACTCTAATGGGAGAAATAATCACATACATGTGTAATTATAAGCTGCGTTAAGTGCTACAAAGAAGATCAAGGTGCTATGGGAGCTTCAAATAGGGGAATTTGTCTCAGTCTTGGGGGCAGGTCACATTTGAGGTAAGATCTGAGGGTTACTAGGCATGTGTGTATTTTGGGTGGGGGGAAGGGACATAATGTTATGCATTGATTTCCAGGCAGAGGAAATGGGGTGTGCAAAATCCCTGAAGTGATAAGGGATCTTGCACATTCAAGAGAGTGAAAGTTGACCAGTGTGGCTGAAGTGGGTGAAGATGACAGTGTGGATGGTGCTGGAGGAAGCCAGGCAGGCGAGCAGGGCCAGAGTGAGACCATTGAGTCAACTTTTTAGGTCTTTATCATGAGCCCAGTGTACAGCACTAAAGGAACTTAAGTGAGGCTGAGCCATGACCTATTTTCTTTCTTTGGATGTATACTCTGGACACACTGTGGATAATGGACTGGATGGGAGAGAGTGGAAGCTGGGAATACATGGGAGTGTCTTAAGTTTGTCCAGGAGGAGGATGATAGAGCCTGGATTAGGATGGTGGTGGTACAGGAGATAGGTAGACACTTGTCTGGAGGGAGAATGTTGGAGACCTTTGGCATCCAGATTGTGATTGCTCCCATATGTTTGCTGAACATCTTCAATTAATTTGGCTTGACCTTTAACCTGCCTATAAGGTGCCTATACCTGAGATTTCAGGAAATACTTGTTGACCAAAGAAATGTGAATATATTGGTCAAGCTGGTTGGAGTAAGTATGCAAACTGCCTGGCAATTATACTTTTCATCGTAAATGAATATAAAGGTATTACAGCTTTATGTATCAGTCTCTTACGAGCTTTGTTAGCAATCAATGCTGATAAACGTAATCATTTCTGGAACTGTAGTGAGGTCGACTTTTGGACACAAGAGATTTGAAATTTGAAATTTGAAATTTGAAATTTGAAAGAGATTTGAATTGAAAAATTCCCAGAGGTAAATGTCATTCCTTAATTCCCAGAGGAATCATCTTTTTTGATGATTGCTTTTCCATTGTTAGTTTTTAAAAATTTTAAGTAAATATATGATAGCTTTAGATTTTTGTTGTTTCTGCTTTACAGTTGCAAAAAGGTACTGCCCACCTAAAAAAAAAAGAATTTGAGAGGGAATGTAGTTTGAAAATGCATAATAAATGTAGAAAGACTTAGAGTCAAGGAGAACCTTGTTCTAAATTGTTTCACTATGCTTCTAACTTTTTTAAATGGCATGTTGATTTCCTCTGATACCATAAAGTATTTGTTTTCCAGATCTGTTATCTAGATACACGAGGATACTGTCTGAATGGGTTCTGCCTAGGGACTCAGCAAAGTCAAGCAGCTGAAATAATTGACTAAGATTTTATGAAGCCCTTTTAGTGCTCCTGAGTTCAGAAGATGTCAAACAATAATATACAACATGTGTGTGTGTATGACTACTCACTGTATTTTCTTCATCTTTTTTAGGAGAAAAATGGAAAAAACCAAGGTACTTTGAGATGGCACAGAGTGAGCTATGGAACAGGTAGGTAAGTGAAATCAGCAGGGGTTGTATATTACAGTAATACAATCAATTCATATTTGATTGTATTGAGGTCCTTACAAGAATATCTGGCACATAGTAAATACTATATGTAAGTGTTTGCTCTTATGAAGTTCTTTTAAATGTGCCTAAGCCCAAAACAAACGAGTCATACAACCAAGAAATACCCAACAAAAACAAACCCTTTGCTCCTAAAGCAATTGGGAACATCAGTGGTAAATTCTGACATGGTCTCTGTGGGTCGTATTATGCTGGCCTGAGAAACTTACTGTCTTAATCTTTGAGCACCGCACCCAAAGTGTTTGAACAACTGTTCGTTTTTTATTTTGAGCATTCGTTCATGATGACCTTTGAAGTATCAGATCCGTTTCAGTTTTGAAAACAAGCTTTTAAATAAAAAATACATGAAGAGACAGTTTTTTATCATATAGGGAATGAGATTACAAAGTTGAACTGTCCCCTTTCTCCTCACCGTGTCCACCTCTGGAATCTGCACAATTCCTGCCTTTTTGCCTTGCTATGGGAGGCTTGGGTCTCCTGGTGAGGACAATGCTCTAGATCTCACCTTCCCTCTCATTTCAGCTCTTCTATTTCCCCAGGCTCCTCTCCTTCAACACATCAGCTCAGTTTGGCACTCAGAGGAGATGCTGGGAGGGGGGCCCACAGTCTGATTAGGTAAAGTTAGACATTTCTCTAGGTGGCGTTCACGTTGCACCTCCTTCCCCCCAACTTCTGTTATGCAATTTACACTGTTTACTTTCAATACTCTCTCATTTTATGTTTTGTCACATTTCCGTTGGAGGATTTTGGGATATTGCCTTTGAAAGTTCCATTAAAAAAAAAAAAAAAAAAGATTTGGGACGCCTGGGTGGCTCAGCGGTTGAGCATCTGCCTTTGGCTCAGGGTGTGATCCTGGAGTCCTGGAATCAAGTCCCACGTCAGGCTCCCTGCATGGAGCCTGCTTCTCCCTCTGCCTGTGTGTCTGCCTCTCTCTCTGTGTCTCTAATGAATAAATAAATAAAATATTTAGGAAAAAAAAAAGATTTATTTGTTTAAGAGGAAGGGGAAGGGCAGAGGGAGAGAGAAAACCTTAAGTAGACTCCAAGCTGAGCTCCGAGACCAACAAGCAGGGCTCAATCTCACGTGAGACCCTGAGATCATGACCTAGGTGGAAATCAAGAGTTGGATGCTTAACTGACAGCCACCCAGGTGCCCCTGGAAGTTACTTTTCTATTTGGAGGTGTTACAGATGACATTGTTACCTTAAGAGAGGTGGGTGCTGGTGTTGCACTCCACATGTACTGACTTTCAGACCTTTGTATTGGAAACCCACAGGAAGAAGTGAGTGTTACATGAGGACCTGGTATACACATTTGCACATGTGGATGTGTGGTTTCCCAAAATAATACCTTTACTGTTTGTGAGTTGTGATATAATTTCCTTTTATTCTTTTTTCTTGCTTCTTTTATCTCTAATGCGCCTTGTAACCTACAAAATAGGTTTCATATTCTGCCAGTCAGTTGTACTTTGACAAGCTCGTAGTGGTAGGGGCACATGCTTTCTTTCTTTCCGTATTCTGTAGTAACATGCATAAGTCTCTTTTACCCCTAAAGTTCCTCAGACTTGCCTTATTTTAAATCTTTATGTGCAAAACTCCCTCTTTCCTTTTGTTTTTTGCGGTTTTAAAGATTCATTTATTTACTTTTAGAGAGAGAGTGCACATGGGTTGGATTGGCGGGGGTGGGGGAGGCGGAGGAGGAGGGAGAGAAACTCAGACTCTGTGCTAAGCCCAACACAGACACTCCTATCCGAGGACCTGTCAAAATCTAAAGTCGGATGCTTAACCAACTGAGCCACCCAAGCACCCTTCTCCTCCTTTTTGTAACTAAGCTTGTGCTTCTGTTTATCACCCCATTCACTTCTTGGCTTTCTTTGCTTGAACTTTGACTTTTCTCTCCTCACCAATCGTCCAGAATCATTTTACCATTTTGAGTGAAACAGATTCTTCTGCACTATTAGATATTGCATGTTAAATAAAATTTTCAAAAAGTTACACTTATTTTTAATTAATTCCTATATATGCTTAGGCCCCCATATTCAATTTCTCAGAAACGTAAGATTTTTGGTGGTCTGACCTCACAATTCATGCCCCTACATAGCCCAGGGATCACAGAATTATAGCAACGCTGAGGTCTTCTGTATTCTGTTACTTGGTTGGTGTTGTGAGCTGCAGAGAGACACCTGCTGGCTCAGATGTAGAGTTGCATTGTTTTTCTATCCTAAAGTGTATCAGATTGTCTTTTTTTTAGGATTTTTTTTTTTTCTTTTTCTTTTTTAGGATCTTAAACTTTCATAATGCACAGGTAAGCTGGTATATGGAATGCACTGAAGTCAGTTGCTAATCCCCTCAAGCATTTTTGGGATTTCCAGCTCCACATCTAATGAACTGAAAAGTATTCATATCCAGTCACCCAGTCAAGAAGCTGATACCTAATGGGGAAAAGGATTTCATGGTAAAACTAGATTTCTTCCCTTCCAGTGTTCTTAATGGGACCACAAATTGATAGTTTAGGAAAGCACCCAGTAAGCAGAGATCCATTTAAATGTTTTGGAAATGATAATTCACTCTTCCAAGATAGTTATGAAGTTAAGTTTTAAATGGTTTAGGTTTGCAGCTTGGTTTGTTCTAACGGTGGTACATTTGGCTCTAGTTATAAGTCTAGTGCTGGAAAACAGGAATCTAAAAATTTATTGCTTCTTTATTTTGAAGTCCTAATTAGAATATCATAGTGACTTCTGTGCAATGCTTATTTTGGCAAAATTTTTGTTGATTTCAGAGGCAAGTTAACTTATAAGGAAATTATAATTATATACACCTGAGATTATTCAGGGCATACAACAGATTTGAAAGATTATAATGTGCAAAGTGGTTCTTTTATTTCTTGAATTCTTATTTTTCTTAGAGAAAGCTTGCACATGA
Source organism: Vulpes lagopus (assembly GCF_018345385.1). Lineage (NCBI taxonomy): Eukaryota > Metazoa > Chordata > Mammalia > Carnivora > Canidae > Vulpes > Vulpes lagopus. The sequence goes on along the minus strand of NC_054836.1, from coordinate 5,592,953 downwards.
GCTGGGGAAGGGGAGGAGAGAAAAAGAGAATCTTAAGCAGGCACCACACCCAGCATGGAGCCCAATGTGGGGCTCGACCTCACGACACTGAGATCATGACCTTGAGATTGTGACCAGAGCCAAAATTGAGAGATGAACACTTAACCTACTGAGCCACCCAGGTGGCTCAGCCAAAATTGAGAGATGAACACTTAAGTGACTGAGCCACCCAGGTGCCCCACAAAGTGGTTCTTTTACACAAAACTAATACCCACCTGTCTTTGAGAACCATTCCTAAGGTTTTGTAGGCAATAAATGAGGCAGCATACTTCAGTTTTCTCTCCTTGTCTACTCCTGGTACACAGTTCATGCCTCGAAGCCAGTAAAAAACACCAAAATGTGTTTGTCAGTCCCTTTAATCAAGAGCTTTGAGAGAGTGCAGGAGAGGGAGCTAAATCCTTGCCCCTGCCATGGCTCCCCTCATAGCACTTGTCTCTTCTCCCTTCCATTTTGAAAGATAAAACTAAGCATCCTTGAACAAGATTGTACCGACTTCAGGGAATGGCAGAAAAAGATGTTATTAATGCTTCGAAGGGACAAATTATGGCAGAAATATAAACAGTATTTGAGAACATGAAATGCTATGTTTGGGTTTAAACCCAAACCAGAAGAATAGCATGTATTTTTAAAAGTATTTCATAGTTGCCCTGTTTTTCTGGCCATCTTCTTTTTTTTTTTAATGTCCGACTTTTTTTTTTTATGATTTTATTTATTTATTCATGAAAGACAGAGAGAGAGAGAGAGAGGCAGAGACACAGGCAGAGGGAGAAGCAGGCTCCATGCTGGGAGCCTGACATGGGACTCAATCCCAGGACTCCAGGATCATACCCTGAGCCGAAGGCAGGCACTAAACCGCTGAACCATCCAGGGATCCCAGCCATCTTCTTTATTCCCATGCTAAGAGGGGAACCTGAAATGAAAATACAAACTGTTACGCCTTTTATCAAGGCACCTAGATTGATCATGAAAAGTGGGAGAATCAGGTAGCCAAGCATTTCTTCTAAAATCATGAGTAAAAGAAACAGAAGACCGCAAAAAATAAGATATGAAAGTGTGGTATGGCATGTGAGTTTTGACTTCAGTGCTTTAGTCTGGTTATATGGTTGTTGTCCTGAAATAAGGTAAGTAAACTGCTTGGTCCATTGTCAGCGCTCGATACGTAGCAGTCTGTTACTGCCATGTACAAATCTTCTCACTGGCACTCTCAGTAAATTCTTATAGTTGTGCTTCTTATAGTTAGGGATGGATTTGTTTTTATCTATTCTATATTTTTTGTGACAATTTGTATGGCAAAGAAAACAATGTGACTAGCATTTAGTGAGTATTTCATACGTGCTAAACATTGGGTGAAGAACATGAGAGTGTATAGGTACTGCTGTCATTGCAGTATTGAGTGACATGTATTCCAGTATTGCATGTTACAAGAAAGCTCAGTTAGGCTAGTGTGTGAAAGAACTCAGTTACCTGACCCCTGTTGGGAATGAGCCATAGCTAGCCAGTCTCTGAATGCTAGTTGGCTCTGAATAATGTTGGTCATGTAAAGCTTTAGAAAAAAGCTTTTTGTTTTATATTGTTGATTAGCTGTGATAGCCAGAAAGGAAGATACCACTCATTTAAAGAAAAGGGGTTTTAATGGACTTAAAAAGTGACTCAGGCACCAGAGTAGCTAGTCAGTTGAACATCCGACTCTTGGTTTCACCTTGGGTCATGTCTCAGGATCATGAGATCAAGCCCGAGTCAGGCTCCACGCTCAGCTGGGAGTCTGCTTGAGATTCTCTCTCCCTCTGCCCTTCCTGGGCAGACGCCCCCCTCCAATAAATAAATAAATCTTAAAAGAAAGTAACATATTTCTCTAAATCTGGAGCATCGCTTTAATAATCTTGATGTTAGGGACTCCTGGGTGGCTCAGCGGTTTAGCGCCTGCCTTCGGCCCAGGGCGTGATCCTGGAGTCCCAGGATCAAGTCCCGTGTCGGGCTCCCTGCATAGAGCCTGCTTCTCCCTCTGCCTGTGTCTCAGCCTCTCTCTCTCTCTCTCTCTCTCTCTCTGTCTCTCAAGAAAAAATAAATCTTTAAAAAAATAATCTTTATGTTAGATGTTTAAGTAAATATTTGCAGTTTATAGTCTACTCTTTAATCCTCAGAGATAAAATAGTATAATATTTCTAAAAATATTAGTGGTAGCATTCTCTTTTAAAATTGTGTAATCAGTATGAATATCTGAATTTATTTCCTGAATATCCTTGTATTTTCAGAAGTATATAGTGTATCTTGCTATTTTGGTAGGAAATGGTTCTTTAAGGTAGGCAGATTCTGAAGGATTTCAGTATTTTGGGTATATCTATACCAATAATTGGAACAAATATATATCTATAACCAGTTTTCAGCTGACCACCTTAATGGGTAGAAACAATAACATGGTTAATCAGAAGTTTTCTTTTTGCGGTTACTTATTTTCTTGTCAAGCTTTTGCTTTGGGTTTTTGTTTTTGTTTTGTTTGTTTGTTTGTTTTTTGGAGCGCAGAGGGCCTGGCAGTGAATTTAGAAGTAGCTCAATATGTAATTGTGAAAGACAGGAATACCTCTATAATTTAAAATACGTTGGGGACAACTGGGTGGCTCAGTGGTTGAGCGTCTGCCTTTAGCTCAGGGCATGATCCCGGAGTCTCAGGATCGAGTCCCACATTGGGCTTCCTGTAAGGAGCCCGCTTCTTCCTCTGCCTGTGTCTCTGCCTCTCTCTCTCTCTGTGTCTCTCATAAATGAATTAAAAAAAATACATTGTAAATATTGCCAAGTGTTTAGAATTAACACAGAGGGAATTTATTACATTTCATATTCACTTGCCTGTTCTTAAAACTATGAATGTCCAGGGCAAAGCAGGAAGTTAAAGAGAGAATCTGTCTTTTATTTATTTATTTTTTTATTGGTGTTCAATTTGCCAACATATAGAATAACACCCAGTGCTCATCCCATCAAGTGCCCCCATCAGTGCCCGTCACCCAGTCAACCCCACCCCCGCCCACCTCCCCTTCCCCACTCCTAGTTTGTTTCCCAGAGTTAGGAGTCAGAGAGAATCTGTCTTGACAAGCTTTCTTGGCTGCCCTTCCCCACTATCCCCTCCCCCCCTTTTTTCTTTTAAGGCAAAATTAGTGTAGGATTAAGATCAAAGATACTTGAAAATAAGTTAGAAAATGATATAAATTTAAACTTGTGAATTTGGATTTGAAAGAAACGTTTGAGGGCATTTACCTTAACCCTTCCAATTTATTTCCAATAAGGAAAGTGAGTTTCTCAGAGCTCCTGGGGCTTGCTCAAGACCGCAGAGCTAGTAAGAGGCAAAACTGATCCTAGCACGTAGATAGTTACACTCATCAAGAAGTTTTAATGGAATTTTTTCGCCTTTATTGAGGTATAATTAACAAATAATATGGTGAAATAAAGCATCCTTTGACATATGTATACCTGGTCAAAGGGTTTCTTTCACTTGAATAATTTTCAAAAATGGATATTAAACCTCAGTCTTCTTCGTCTTTTGTTTTTTAACACACTACTTCGTTTTTTGTTTTTTAACGCACATGTCTTAGCTGAGTGTCCTGGAAAGCAGAGAGCCTACTCTTATACCCAGAGCCCTGTTTTCTCCCACTCTGCTAGACTGGGGACAGCCTGACCTGTGCACAGATAGGAAAGGAAGAGAGAAGCCCAGATCTTGCCTCCATGAACATGAAGTTTGTGTGGGATAATGTTTAAACCTGGACCTACTTTCTTTTCTAACAGTAGTTGCTCCCTGGGAAGTTCCATGTGTTTCCAGCTGTGTGCACCCCTAAAGAATAGCACCCCTAAATCATATGTTCTACGGAGGCATCTGGCAGTTCCCCTCAATAAACAAAATGCTCCTGTTCAGAAAATTATTATCCGCATTATTTTTTACTGGTATAGAAGCAGTTTTAGTGTTGGCCATGAACTTATTAGGGTACTGAGCTTGCCAAGGTTACAGTTTTACATTTGACTCCCCTCTCCACGCCCCAGAAATCATTCAGCTCCCCAGTATAAGAAAATCTAATTCCCACAGCCAAGTACTACCCTCATCTAGATGGCAGTCTTGAAAATGAAGGCTCTCAGTCCCAAGTCGTGAAACCAGTAAATGGACAGCAAAATGAGCATCATCACCAAAAAAAGTCCCAATATGTAATATCACTAGTAAAAAGTGTCATGTTTTATCCAGAGTCTTTATCTTTCTTAGAAACTGATCAACTAAATTGGTATATACTTGAATCATCCTTTTTTTTTAAACTATAGAAAATGTATCCTAGACCCTGTGAAAAGTATTGATTTTAGACACAATGGATGTGTGTTAGAAATAAACAGTATAATCTGACCTAGAAAAGAAGTAACTTTAAATATACCTAAAAATAACCTAAAAATTATTGCCATGACAAATAGTAAAATCATATTTCTGACTTTAGTTATGACATTGACACTGGCAGTTACACAGTTACTACTCGGAAATTTTATTTTGTCTGAACTCTATATAATATGTATTTTTAAAAAGTATTAAGCCATTGCCATATTTCTTTTTTTTTTTAATGTTTACTTACTTACTTTTAAGTAAGCTCTACACCCAATGTGGAGCTCAAACTTATCCTGAGATCAGAAGTCTCATGCTCTTCTGACTGAGCCAGCCCAGCACCCCTACCATTGCCTTACTTTTAATAGGGCTTCTTGGAGAATGTACATATAAGCAGAGTGTGGGAAAGCATTGTCACAATATACCTAAGCTTCAAATTTTGACTTAGTTCTAGGAGTTTTACATTGCATTTTGAAAGAATCCTGAGCTATTCTGATAACTCTGATAACTTAACTATCCTGAGCTATTCTGATAACTTAACTCTGAGCTATTCTGATACAGTGTATCGTTATGCATTAATTTTTTATAATTTAGGTTTGAAAGATAATTATGTTTGGCCACAAGGCACTTTCATGAGGAAAGTTTCAAATTATGTGGCCAAGGTGGAGAGGTCAGGCCAAGATCTAAACATGGTTTCCCTTTCATTTCAGGATTCATTAAAACTGACCGCTTTATTTCTTAAAAGTTTTTATTTGTTTATTAGAGAGAGAGAGAGAGCACAAGTCCGGGGAGGAGGTGGAGGAGAGGGAGTAGCAGACTCTTAGCTGAGCAGAGAACCCGACGCAGGGCTGGATCCCAGGACCCTGGGATCATGACCTGAGCCCAAAGCAGACACTTAACTGACTGAGCCACCCAGATGCCTCTGAACTGGCCTTCTTAACTCAGATGGTGTAAGAAGAGAAATAGTACTTCCTTCTTCTTTGACTGTGGAGAAGCACGTTGTGTTTGCTCAGTACTTAAACAGCGCTGTGTTGATTTCTTACCTGTGGACCTGGTAGCTAAGGTAAGGAAAGGTAACCGTGCTACAAAAAATAGTGTTGATTTTTACTTATTTTCCTGTCTGTCTAGGAAAGTTTAAGCACCGAGAATGAATTCTTTTTTTTAACTTTAAAATAAATACTTTTTGGTAATGAATTAAGGGCATAGTCAGTTGCATTTTTACATATTTTCTAGAGAGGGAAAGAAGAGATGGAGTTTGAACTAATTTGCTGGGAAGGATGTTCAGAATGCATCAGGGTATCAGAGTGTAAAAGAGGCTAACTGTTTGTGGCACAGATGGTAACAGAACAGGAATTCACCAGCTTTAGACACTCACAGTCACACTCATGCTCATACTCACATTCAAAAATGCAGTCCATCTATATTTAGTAAGACCGAAGTTTGTGTTGTCATCTAAAAGGCCTTTAAATATTACTGCATTTCAGGTTTACTTTTAGCACATTTGTGACATTAAAAATGAACATAGCTCAGGGCACTTGGCTGGTTCAGTGCATGGAGTGTGCAACCCTTGATTTCAGGGTCGTGCGTTTGAGCCCCACATTGGGTGTAGAGCTTACTTAAAAATTGAATGGAGCTCATACCACTACAGGACAGGGCCCAGTGGTCATTTTCAGGACATAGTGGAAGGTTAGGTATGATAATTGTAACTAATTTTTCAGATTGTGATCCCTAACTTTTATTCCATCCCACCCCTTTCCAATTAAATAATGAATTAATAGGGTCCTACAGAAAAATGACTGTTAGAGAGTTCTTGTTAGAACTAGAGAGTTGTTATACTGTGCTATCTGTAGGCTTGGTTTATTCCTCTTGGCCAGCACTGTTTGTTCGGGAGCCTACAGCTGTTCATGCCCTGTGACCCTGAAGCTAAGCACAGACCACTCACTACCCCATGCTGAGCCTTGACTCTGTTCTTATTGACTGAGTCACCAGCCAGGCCAAATAAATTGCTTCTTTTCAAAGATTGACAACCAAATTCTTACCAGGTTTACCACACAAAGCCCTCCCAGATTATAAACACTTGCTTCGCACACATTCTAGTTACTCCCGTGACCACTCGCACATTGCCTATGGTCAGCCTCCCATACCCCTCGCTCCATACAACAACCAGGCTGTCCTGACTCAGCTAAGAAATCTAATCCAACACTTCCCCGTCTTACTTGATGGAACTCTATTAAATTCTCTTCTCTTCCTGCCCTGTTTTATAGGTTTTAGTGTTCATAAATTCCACCCATACATATTCCCACACTTTTATATATTTCAAGTAAATCTTTTTCTAAGCTTTTTTTCTCTCTTGCCTGTGTTCACATTTGGAGAGACCCCAGTGATGCTAGTCATAGCTATAAGCTCAAGGGTAGAGTTATTATCAAGGGAAAAGAATGTAGTATATTTGAAAGAATAAAATGAGGCATAATAACCAGCGTCATCAACTTTCAGATAATCTTAAGTGTCTTAGTGTGGATGATCCTCTTTTGATTAAATTTTCTTATACATTTGCATACAGAAAAATAAAAATCATTCTTAGTTCTATTAGTTTATTCCTTATATAATTACTGGTATTTTTTAAAAAAGATTTTATTTATTTATTCGTGAGAGATCCAGAGAGAGAGGCAGAGACATATGCAGAGGGAGAAGCAGGCTCCCTCTGGGGACTTGATCACAGGATCCCAGGATCACAGCCTGAGCCGAAGGCAGACGCTCATCCACTGAGCCAGCCCGGTGCCCCTATAATTACTAGTATTGTGAAACAGTTACAACATATATTTCATTTCAGGTATATAGTATAACAGACACATCATAAGTAAAGTAAGTTTCTGTGGCGTGACCTGGATACTATCACTAGCAGCATCATTCCTTAGAGAAAAATACCCCAGTTCTAAAGCACCAGCATAGGTATATTTGGGGAAAGTAACCAGGTGTTTGAGGATTATTTACAGCCCTTATTTCTCTTAACCATGCTTTTTGTCCCTGAAAAGACGTTGACTATTTTAAAATCATCTTATGTACTACTAGAATACTTCCGTGTTTTTAATAGTAAATTAAAATGAAAATCCACAGTATTTTGAAATGAGAAACACGGTTAATTTAATCATGAATTTTGAAATGACAAGTCACTTTTATTCCTATGTGAATGTTTATGAGGCTGTCTTGGACATAGAGTTTGCTACTTTTAAACACTGTGTGTTCTGAGGGACAAAACGTTGGGGCCTTTCCCTGATTCAAGTTGGTGGTCCTAGGTAACTCAGGACAGCTCCTTCACTCTGGCCATTGTCTTGCATAAACACTGGAAATGGTGAGGTCTTTGCCTGAGGAGGTTCATTAACCTTTTTAAATAAGACTGTTACCAGAATATATGAGGCTTTGGGTTTTCATGAAGGCATTTCAGTCTTTCTTCTGTGTGTTGATCTGGTATTACGCTTTTTAAAATAATGATTACCTAGCAACACTTTAAATTCTTTGCTCATGTTAAATCTCAAGGTAACATTTTTTTTTTTTTTTTGGCTTGCATTTTAGTGTATAGTCTGAAGCTTGTACCATCTGTAGCAAGCTGATACCCAATGATGAAGGTGGAATCACAGCAAGGGATCTTATATGTCCTGATGATGTTCTTATTCATTTAAAATGCATTCTCTTAAAAATAATAAAATAAAATAAAATAAAATAAAATAAAATAAAATGCATTCTTTTGACAAAATTTTGTGTTTATAAAATGACCTTGGGTGTGCCTGGGTGGCTCACTCTGTTAGGCAATTTTGGCTTAGGTTGTGATTTTAGGGTTGTGGGGATCAAGCCTTGCGTCAGGCATTGTACTGAGCATGTAGCGTGCTTGAAATTCTTTCTCCTTCTCTTTAAAAAGAATGACCTTGTACTTGAAAACATGCTAAGGATATTGTTGCCAAAGAGATACAAATAGAGACCATGATTTTTATGTTAGTCCACATAAGCCAAATATGAAATAGAATTCCCAAGTTGAATGTAGTTTAAGGAGCGTTTGAAATATGACTTGACACTTTAAAAAAAGATTTTTATGTGTGCCCAACTCTAAGACACAAGGCATACATAGAATTAAATAACGTATGAGTTTTAAAAAGTCACCAAGGTATGAGAAGGGATAAAATAGAGCCTTGGGGGATACCTGGGTGGCTCAGTTGGGTGAGCATCTGACTCTTGGTTTCAGCCTAGGTCATGATCCCAGGGTCTTAGGATTAGCTCTGCATCAGGCTCTGCACTTAGCACAGAGTCTGCTTGTCTCTCTCCATCTGCTTCTCCCTCCACTTTCTCTGTCTCTCATAAATTAAATAAATAAATAAATAAATACATACATACATACATACATACATACATATATAATCTTTTTAAAAAATAGAGCTCCTGTGGCTTGGCAGTGTTGTCTTACTAGACACCTTGGGGGATGATGAAAAAGTGGGCCCAAATAAGCCCCCAAGGAGGGACTTTCTACCCTTTAGTCCACCACATCAACTAAGGATGCTGCACTTTAATCTCAGGTACATGCTGGACTTTATCCTAAGATTTCATTTGGGGAATAAAAGTGGTTCCAGTGCTTAATGTACAGTTTGAGAACTGCTGTCCTTACAGATCCCAATTTTCCTGTTAGACAAAATACCTGGAATGTCAAATAGCTAGATCAGCTTAGAGTAAAAAGTTGAAGGTATAAGGTCAGCTTTCTTACTGTCAGAAGTCCGAGTGCCTGGTCAACCTGAAACACAGAGGGTCACACTGGAGAGCTTATTTCTAAGTGTACTGTTTTCTGACAGGGGTCCCCCTATCCAGGAAATTTCTTTAGAAACTTCATGTGTATTGGAGGAAAAGGTAAAATCCTTTTTATTAAAGTAAAACAATTTTCACACTTGCTGGCGTTGTTCAAAAAACATTTATTTTACTGTTCATGTTATAATGATTGGATCCCCCCCCCCCCCCGCCCCCAGCACTTTGGACTGAAGTAAGCTGACCAAAGTAGAGATACAGGTGGTTGAAAACTATTGTAAATATTCTGGAAGTTCCCACAATGTTAGGTTGGACAAAGAAGGTACCAAAAGCAAGAACTATGGAAAAATGGCATCATTTCAAATACATTTCTCAGTTTCCTTTTTAAAAAAGTCTATCATGCAGGGGTGCTTGGTGATGGGGCTTGGTCAGTTGACTCTTGATTTCGGCTCAGGTCGTGATCTTAGGGTTGTGGCATTGAGCCCCAGCATCAGGGCTTCCCAGTGCTCAGCAGGGAGTCCACCTGAGTTTCTCTCCCTCTGCCATTCCCACTCGTGTGGAAATAAATAAATAAATAAATAAATAAATAAATAAATAAATAAATAAATAAATCTTTTAAAAAATCTATTATGTGGAGAAGATAATGGGGGTGGAGGTGAGCACTGGAGACCAATACGAAGTCCAGCTTAGAGAATGCATTGCTGGCATGTCCTTGCTATTAGATGTAGACTCTCGAATTTGTGTTTTTGTACCCTTTTTTAAAATTTTTTTAAAATTTTTATTTTATTTTTAATTTTTATTTTTTGTTTTTGTTTGTACCCTTCTGAAGAAGTCGTTTTTTGGTGAGACTTCTGAGGCAAACAAACTGATGGAAAGTTCTTGATCTGGTGCCTGGGACGTGGTAAGCAGTCAATAAACATATGTGTGTCCTCTCTCCTTCATTTTCTTCTCTTGTTTTTAGCAGTGTATTTTTTGTTGTTTTCCAGTAGTAGCATCTTTTAACGTTAATGTTCATTTCAGCCTTGAGTACTGCATTTTTCAGGTTATGCAGCTTGAGCTTTTCTCTTTTAATGAGGTGATAGGTGGTGGGGGTGGTGGGGCGGGGCGTGGTCAGCTAAACCCAGACTGGCTCTCCTTCCCCCGGAATTAAAGCCACTAATTATTCTAAGGAGGCTTTCGTGTTCTCATTGCTTCTGATTTCAACGGTAATCTGAGAGACAAAATAACTGAATAAGAAAAGAAAGTGGCCACCACTATAATCAGCTATTCAGTTCTATTGACAGGAAGAGTAGTTCTCAAACTTTAAAAGTATGTAAGACTAACCTAGAATCTAGTTAACATACAGATTCCTGGGCTATACCCCAGAAAGGCCTTTTTTTTTTTTTTTAAGGATTTCTTTATTTTTTAGAAAGGGTTAGGGGAGGGTCAGGGACAGAGGGAGAGGGAGAGAGAGAATCCTAAGCAAAAGCCTAGCTCAGGGCTCAGTCTCAGGACCCTGAGATCATGACCTGAGCTGAAATCAAGAGTCAGATACTCAACCAACTGAGACATCCAAGCACCCTTACCCCAGAGAGTTCGAAGTCCAATCTCAGGTCATTCTAATGCACATGGCTCAAGGACTACATGCTGAAAACCCTAATTCTAGAAAGATTGGTTTACACCATTGCTTCATTATTCTTGGTTTTAATTTCTTGGTTGATCCTTATTAGTGTAGCACAAAGATTAAATTTGAGCCTCCAAACCATGGCTCAGAATTCTTGACTTAAAAATAATGCGTACCATGCCTATACCTACATATAACTCATAAGCAGTCACAGAACACGAGAAACTTCAGCAGTGGTTTGAGATTAATTTGTAAATCACCAATGTTGACATAATAATTCTTTCTTGCGTTGGCATTGCCTAGTAGAAGAATCTCACTGTGGTTTGGTCTCCCTGTGGTTTCCGTAGTGTTAAAAGAAAATGTTACCGAAAAACGAACCCTTTCTAGTTTTGACTGATTCTGGAGCTGTATGTCTGTAGTGTTTTCTGAGATGGAATATAAAAGAGGCATGCCCTGGAGGGGGCAAATCAGACTTCCACACGCTCTGCCTTCTGGTAACCAATAGCTGGCTCAGAAAGTGGATATTACGATGTGCAGTTTCATTCATCAAGGGGATTTTCGGCTCCAGCAGCACACTGCTTTGAGTTTTGGGTGATTGCTTGGCTTTGGGCTTTGCGTTCACTCTGCAAAGAAACAAGTAGGTGCATCTGGCTTTTAGAAGAATTAATGGTGATTCAGGTAAGAATAAATTGGAGAACTCATTCCTTTTTTTCCTTTGGGTGGATTTGAGGTTTTAGAAGAATTAGTCCTCTCTTTGAGAAGAGCTCAGAACTACGTGTCTTAAGTTTTTCCCTCTGAATTGCTTTATAGTGTTCGTCGGTGTATATCCTTTTAATGTGAAAATCCACCCGCTTAAAAACATAGTTTCATTTTCATATATTAAAGTGAGAATTCCGTTTTTCTTTCTGCGGATGAAATTTCTTTGAACGAAATAACTATAGTTGCTAAGATACTAATTACACAAAGCTTCCTGGTTTAGAGCTGAGGTCTTATATTTTTAGGAAGTATGCTTTAAAAGTTGGGCAGGGAGAAATCGATGTTTGCATCTGATTTATGAAACCATAATGTTAAATGTGTGTCAGATTTTTCCCTTTATTAAAGGCCAAATTCTGAGATCTACTGCTTAATGTGTTCTGACAGGAGGTCCCTGCTCCCTCCCTGCTGCCCTGCCTCTCCTCTCTCCATGTTTTCTGGTGGTGGGATCTGCTCAGCTTCTTTGCTCAGGCGTGTGGTTTAGTCTGTGTACATTCAGTGCTGTGGCATTTTTCTTGAAAAAGTGACTAAGGCTTCTTGGATGAATTCTCTCTTTGAAAGAGGTGGTGGAATTGCATCAGAAAAGCATTTACAGTAAATGGCTCCCCCCCCTTCCTGTAATGACCACATGTGAAAGAATGCATTAATTCTTGTTTTGAGGAAATGAGAATTGTAGAGTTCTATGAAAAACCCCCTTTTTATTATTAATGACCAGATTTGAATGTTAAAGATTCTGAAATCCAAGTCACTTTGTGCTGCATAAATAAAGGTAGAGTTTTTCACTCCATATTCTATATGGAGTAACCAATTATCTTGAATTCAAGAAGAGGAAATAATGTCGACTATGGCTCTAGTTAATGGCATACGCCTAGCCTAAATTAATTTCTTCATAGTCATTTTCCACATCAAATGAATATATTTCTTAAGTATGTTGCTGATTTGTCCCTCAGGAGTTGATCTCTGTGGTAAAACAGGAGAGCTAGAAGCCAGACGCCTGACGCCCGACGCTCATCTAGCCCCAGGGGTCCTTGCAGGAACAGTACCGCCCCCTAGGGGACATAATAGAAATGAGGTAGTGTTTGGTTCTATGGTGAAGGGTGGTGTTTTTGTTTTGTTTTTGTTTTTGTTTTTGTTTTTTAGTGGTTGAGAGTCAGAGATTTTAGAATTGTCCTGTATCCCACATGATTTTCAACTGCCATTTTGGATATAAAAATCAGTTTATAATTACCTGATTGTAGGCCCAACTCCATTTTATGTGAGAACACAAGTTAACTTTAACATACTTCTTTCATAAACGAAATATACTCATTCTCCTCCTGTTGTCCACCCATATTGCCCCTATTTTGTTTTCCAGCACTTTCAAGATGGAAGGCTTCTTATTTGGCTTCTCGCAATCTAAGCTTACTCCTTATAAGTAAGTTACAAGCATCTATTTCATTACATAGTTAATTAGACCTAAAAATTATTTGTGTATTGAATATGCAGTATTTTGTTATAAATTGGTTTTATTTTACTTTCTCCTTTATCTTACATTTAGAATACTATGTTTATTTTTAAAAATTATATGTATACTAGTTACTATTTATTTTATTTTAGAGTAGTAATAAATAGGGCATTACAGAATTTTTGGTTCTAATAACAGAGCTTTGGGACTAGAACAGTTTTGAACCAATACTCCATTCCCTCTCTACTTTCAGGAAGGACAGTATCCAAGTCACCCAGATGGGAGGGATGTTTATGTTCTCTGTGAAGTTCACAGAGAAGATTGCACATGTACCTTATTAATATGTTTTAATACCTTGAAGTGTTCACATTAAGCTAGTTCTTCCTTAGTTATGCTTTCCAGGAGTCTTCATTATGTCACTGTAAAACACCACCTTTGATTTCTCTCATTCTGCAGGAAAGGACAGACAGGTATTGAGAGAAGCTTACAGGTCATCTTGCAGGCTAGCGGAGGAGTTGAAAAGGTTTTCTTGAACAGTAGGTCTTGGTATCCCTGTCTTCTTACTGTGAACATGTTCTACATCTGCAATTTTAACTTCAGACTGTTGTAAATATAGCGCATCTTAGGTTAGGTATCGTCAGTGTGGTAGAATTACGTCACTGGAATCACAGCTGTGAGGTTATGGTACCCAGGCGCATGCACGTGGTGTTCACTCAGACTTTGGAGGGCCACAGTTTTAATTTGGTAGATCTTTTTCTTGGATTGTTATTTCTTGTGGTATTTCGTTGTGTTGTTTTTCTTGTTGTACAGATGTAATTATTGCTTCTTAAATATTTCTGGGGACACTAATTAGAGCTGTTTTTTGAATTCTTTCTAAAATATCTTTTCTTCCTTGAATTTTCTGTTTTTCCCACGGTCTTTTTGTTGTTTATCTTGGTTTTCCACTTTGACGCTGTAGGCTTTCTTGAGTTGTATTTCCATCCTTGACTCTCCATTTGTGTAAAGACAATGTGGCATGAAGGCTCATGGGGCTCTATGCATGTGGCGCATCCTGCCCTCGTGTTGGGGAGCCACTGAGTGTCCGGGTGCAGAGGGCTTAACTTTGGTGTTCTCAGAACCATACTAACTGATCGGTCCTCACCAGACATTTTGTTTAGTTTCTTTAGAGAATGAATTTTTAATTTTTAGTTTTTGCCTGGGGGGCCTCTCAGTTTTGTTTCTAATAAAGACAGGAGTTAGACATGGAATGCATGATTGTTGATACTGGACTTTCCAGTTAATCTTCTGTTCTGGCCATTTCTGTCCCACACTTTACCTGCCTTTTCTGAGTCTAGAGCCTCTTTGGGGTTTCCCTGGGGAAGTCAATTTTCCTCCTCCTCAGTGGCAGTCCTGTCAGAGAACTTTTGGATCTGTCTGCCTGTGCTCAGCTTTTACAAGTCAGTAGTTCTGACTTTCAAACATTTGTTGAAATCTCTCAGGCTCCTGATAGTGTTTTTATTGTTGTGGCTGTATATCCTTTTTTATATCTATATATAGATGGGGTCTGTATATAGTGGGGTCTTTCATGTGCCCTCACCACCATTTTGAAATGCTGTCTTAGTCAGTGTAGGTTACTGTAATAAAGTACCATAGACTGCATGGCTTACAGACAACAGAAGTTTATTCCTCACAGTTCTGGAGGCTGATTCATAGAGAGCTGTCTTCTTGCTGTGTCCTCTCATGGTGGAAGGGGTGAGGGAGCTCTGGGGTCTTTTTCATAAGCACACTAACCTCATTCCTCAGGGCTCCACCCTCATGACCTAAACACCTCCCAGAGGCCCCACCTCCTAATACCATTAGAGTACATATTTGGGGCCTGTGAACATTCAGTTCCTAATGAATGGGAAGTTCTTGGATTTGTTGATTTGTCAGAAGTATGTCTAGAGAATTAAATTAGCTCGGGAAAAGATATGATGGGGTTGCACAAGAACTACAATGGGTATTAGGGTTTGGGGAGGCTAATCCTTCAAATAACTTGGCTGGCTAGGAACAATGAGCTGATGTTATTACATAGATAATGCTTTCCCGCCATGGAGGCCAACCATTAATCACAAAGCCCTCTCAGGCTCTTCTAGCTTTGTTGCTTGAAGAAAAGATGCATCTTGTAAAACATTCAACTTGGGTATTAAAAAAAATCTATATGAGTAGTGATAGTTGTTCCTGATCTTAATACAAATGTAAATCTGAATATGCTTACTTTTAAATTTCTTCTCTGCCCTTTGGCATAGGAGTTCCTGAGATAATCTCCTATTCTTCATCTCTATAACTTATATTCCTTAGGGGATAGACCTCTACACTTCTCCCTTTTCTTGTAAGAAGCATCTCCTATTCTTCCCTCCCATTTTCTTTGTGAAAAAAAATTCCAAAATCTTATTGATCATTCCTTTCTGTTGTTGTGTAGTTCCTGAAAATTCATAGTACATACAATGAAGAGGGGAAATATTAGATGTTAACTAATGAGTCCTTTAACTTCCCTGATGCAAGCGGTATCCGTTTGTGACTTAGAAGAAACTCTGAATTGATGTTTCTCACTTTATCATTCCCTCATTTTATTTGGGGAAAAAAAAGCCATTTTCTTGTGAAAAATCCCTGGAGATCTTCCCCAGAGGTCCTCCATAGTTAGGGACAGGTGCCTCGACATGATTGAACTGGAAACAGAATCTTCTCAGACCTATCTGATCTCTGGTATAGTGCCAAGAGTCCCGAATCTATCTCTAGAATTTGCAAAGTAGTACAGTTGGATATTGATTATTCTTTGTGCAATGGCATAGAGGTACCTGAAGATCCTAAAGATCCTTTGGTGTCTGACTTCTGTTTCCTGTAAGTTGTTTACCAGCTGAGAGCCTTTTGGACACTTCTGGATACAAGAGCAAGCCCTCTGAGGCCATGCCCCCCAGAAGCAGATACAGAAAATACTGAACTGTCCTGAGCTCCCAGGCAAGCAGGACATGCTTCTAATTTTATTTCTGCTGTTGGCTAGAACAATTATCATCAGCCTGTTCTAGGTACCTTTCTTCCCGTATTTACTTTCTTCCATCTATCCTCTGTAACCTTCGGGAGGTGAGGAATGTGTTGAATACAGGTTATCAGTAGTATACTGAAAAATGATGAACCTAAAAAGGACATTCTGTGAGCTTTTATTTTTTTTTAAACATTTTATTTATTTATTCATAGACACACACACACACACAGAGAGAGAGAGAGAGAGAGAGAGAGAGAGGCAGAGACACAGGCAGAGGGAGAAGCAGGCTCCACGCAGGGAGCCTGATGTGGGACTCGATCCCGGATCTCCAGGATCACGCCCTGGGCTGGAGGCGGCGCTAAACCCACTGAGCCACCAGGGCTGCCCTGTGAGCTTTTAGAACACTCTTACACTGGTTATGGAACCTGGAATGTTAATTGGCTATTACCATTGGATGAGAGGAAACCTAGAGAGTTCCTTCTTTTCCCTTGGAGATAATACCTTGTATAGGTGTCCCAAAGAAATGAGAGCCAGGGATCCCTGGGTGGCTCAGTTTAGTGCCTGCCTTCGGCCCAGGGCTTGATCCTGGAGTCCCGGGATCGAGTCCCACTCATGCCTGCTTCTCCCTCTGCCTGTCTCTCTCTCTCTCTCTCTCTTTCCTCTCTCTATACCTCTCATGAATAAATAAACTAAAAAAATAAAAAAAGAGAGACAACCATGATAGCTGTCAAACTGGTTGTTTATTATTGATAGAAGTTCAGGTACAGTCTCCTTTTGGTGGGGCCAGGGGGTGCAAATCAAATCACATTCTTCAGGAGGACTTGAGGATAAGAAGACATTTAGGGAGCCCTACCAACCCTCTCTACCACTTTTATTCTGAGAGAGGGGGTTGGGTGGTAGGGGCAGAGGGAGAGGAAGAGAGAATCTTAGGTTCCATGTGGAGCCTGATGCGGGCTCAATTTCAGAACCCCGAGATCACGACCCGAGCTGACATCAACAGTTAGATGCTTAACCAACTGCATCAGGGAGGCACCACCAAACCTCCTTTTTAATAGATGTAAAATTAACATGTGGTGGAACACACCAATGTCAAGTATACTCACATAACCAAACTGTAGTTAACATATAGAACATGTCTGCCATCCGGGTTCTCTCATGCCCCCCATCCAGGGCAAATGCTTTCTGATTTCTGTCACTATAGAATTTTTTTTTTCCTGTTCTTGACCTTCATATAGATGGGATCATAGAGCATGTACTCTCTCAGTTTGGTCTTTCACCCCAGTTCTGTGTTGTGTATTGGGTGTTCATTCTTTCTATACTGTTATATGAATAGACCCAATTTGTCACTCCATTTTCCCATTGACAGACATTTGGGTTGCCTTCATCTTTTTGGCTGTTGTGAATATTAAGGTGCTGAGAGCATGTTCTCCCTCACTCACATCCTGTTTTAGATTTAGGCTTGATTGGCTGGGCCATCCCAGATGTGCATCCTTATCTTTATGAAAAACTTCCAAGCAGTTTTCCAAAGTAATTGCTGTTTGACACTCCAGCCAGCAGTGGATGAGAGTTCTAGGTTCTCTAATTCCTTCTCAGCAGTTGTATGTTACTGGTTTTTCTGGTTTTGGCCTTTATTCTGGATATGAAGTGGTTTCTCATTGTGATTTTTAATTTATATTTCCTTGATGACTAACATGTTCTTACTGGACATTTGTAGATCCTCCTTTTTGGAGTATCTATTTCATATTGTACCCATTTTTAAATTTTTGTGGGGGTCATTTTTATTTTGCATTGTTTTTCTTACTGTTATTCATTTGTAGATTTTATGTATATAAAAAACCTGGAGATATTTGTATCTGTATCCCCCTTATCTCAGAAAATTGTGATGTAATTATATTCACCAGTCTGTAGCTTACCGTTTATATTCTTAAAAATGTCTTGATGAGCAGAAGATTTTTTTGAAAAGACTTAATCTATTTATTTAAAAGAGACAAGGGGCAGAGGGAGAGAAGCAGACTCCCTGGTGAACTGGGAGCCCAACGCAGGACTGGATCTGAGGATCCTGAGATCCTGACCTGAGCCAAAATCAGAGTTGGATGCTTAACCAACTGAGCCACCCAGATGCCCCTGTTGAGCAGATGATTTTAATTCTGAAGTCACTTCATTAATCAAAATTTCCTCCTATATTATCTATACTTACTGTCTTCTAAGTACTCTGCCTTCCCAAGATTGTAAAGATATCCTTCTGTGTTTTCTTTTTGAGATCTTATGTTTTAAACTTTTGTGCGTTGGTCTACGAACCATCATAGATCAATTTTTTGTGTATCAGGTAAGATAGAGGTGAAGGGTAATTTTTTTTGCGTATTTCCCCAGTTGTTCCGGTATGATTTGTTGAAAAGACTTTCCTCGTTGAATTGTTTTAGCAACTTTGTTGAAATCAGTCGTCCATATATGTGTTGGTCTAGTTCAGAGGAAACTGAAGAATGTTTGTGTAGACCACATGTGGCATGCACTTAAGTCTAGGAAATAGATTCATATTGGTTAGCTTTAATAAACCTCAAGAGGCTGGCAGTCTTGGACTTCTATATCATGGAACATTTGCATCAAAAGTCACTGACAGACACTGTATGAGGGCCATTTTTTGAGTGCTAACCCAGCTGAGGCTTCCAGAAGTCCCAGCATTCCCATTAAATATAATGCTCTTATCTACAAAGAAATAATTCTATCAAATCTGTGAGATCCAGCCTCAGCCTGCAGGCAACTTCACAGAGAACTAAACAGTGATTTTTTTCTGGTTTGAAAATGATATGCATGGATTCAACATGACTGATTTGGAACTCATAAATTAAGTGTGGGTCAGACTAAAAAAAATATTACTCTTTTTTAAGATTTTATTTTATTTGAGAGAGAGTGTGCAGTAGCAGCAGGAGGGGTGGAAGGTGAGGGAGAAGCAGACTCTCCCTACTGAGCAGATAACCCGATAGGGGACTCCATCCCAGGACCTTGGAATCCTGACCTGAGCCGAAGGCATATGCTTAACCAACTGAGCCAAGCAGGCACCTCTAAAAAGTACTATTCGTAAGAGGGAATTATTTCATAATGTAGAGAAGCTTGTGGAGAAAAGTTTGTTTTAATAACTTGTGCACACTGTATGCAAAAATAGGTTTGCTGACTTGAAACAAATCTTGCCTATGAGTAGAATCTCTACTTGGCAAGATTTTGGTAAACAATTTTTACATAGTAAGGGCACCTGGGTGCCTCAGTCAGTTAAGCATCTGCCTTCGGCTCAGGCCATGATCTCAGGGTTCCTGAATTGAGCCCCATGTCGGGCTCCCTGCTCAGCAGCAGAGTGCCAGATCTCCCTCTCCTTCCGCCTCTTCCCCTGCTTGTGTGCTCTTGCTCTCAAATAAATTAATTTTAAAGCTAAAAAAAAGTGGGTTTTTTTTAAGATTTTATTTATTCATGAGAGACAGAGAGAGAGAGAGAGAGAGGGGGGCAGAGACATAAGCAGAGGGAGAAGCAGGCTCCATGCAGGGAGCCTGATGTGGGACTCAATCCCAGGTCTCCAGGATCACGTCCTGGGCCAAAGGCAGGTGCCAAACCGCCGAGCTACCCAGGGATTCCACGCCCCCCCCCCCCCCCCCCCCCGCCAAAAAAAAACAGTTTTGCAGTAGCTGAGTTCAGGACCTTGATGCTGGCCTGTCTGGGTTGGGATATCAGCTCTCCTAGTCCTTTCAGGCAAAGGACTTGACGCCTCTGTGCTTTGCCCTGAAACCCAAAGAATAAGAGTGTCTGAAGGAAGTATAGGTTTAGAGCAGTGCCAGGTCATAGTGAGCACTAAGGAACTTTTGGTCATTATATTACTTTCATGATGAAAATATGCACGAATAGGATTTTTTTTTTTTTAAGAAAGAAAAGCCAGAAAGCAAAAGTAGATTCCATTATCCTGTGATGATTCAGGTACCTCCCTATTCATAAGAGACTTCCCAGTTGGTTGGCTTGGTTAGATTTTACTGTTAATTCCCTTTCTCCCCCAAAAGGGTGTAGAACTAAAGGATTTTCTTTTGAGCTCCTTGGGAGATATATGCCCCAAAATACAAGAGGCACTTTATGCTAATTCCTAGAATTACTTTTGTCTCTGTAAAAAGATTTTATAAGGAAAGATATTCTTTTAAGTTCATGTCTTCCCCTCTTGCTTTGCTCAGGTAACTCAAGTAAAACACATCCACTCACTCAACATACCACCTTCCCTAGCCTATGTTTGGACTTGTACGGTTGTGCTCAGCTCCTGGCCCCTGTTTTTGCTTTCTCTAGTGATTTCCTGGCCAGAGCAAGAACTAGAGCCGAGTATGGGAAAAGTGGCCACGACAGGCCTTTCTGCCCATTAGTCTTCCCCGAAGGACTTTGGAAGGAGGGACGTGTCTGACCGTCACTGTAACCCTGTGTGCACATGTAGAAGGGTTGATGATACCCAAAAGCAAAATCCAGCTCAGGCCAAACATGAAGGTTGCTAATGCACTGTTGATGATGTAATTCCAGGTGAAATAACGATGTTTTGGTTACACATACTAACCAAGTTCGCCCGTAGAAAGAAATAGGAACTTCCTACACATCGTCACAGGATGGCCATCATAGGCTGTGTGAAATGTTTGTCTTTGTTGTACATATGTGGTTAAGGCCTGAGAAGCATTGACATTATTACAAGCTGACTTACCTGATCTTACAGTATTGAAGACAAGACTTCTCACGAGGTCTGCTCAAAGTAACTGAGTTTTTATGTTCTCCGTATTTTTGGGTAAATGCCACAGGTGCAGAGTTCTGGCCTCAGGCTTTCCTGAGTTGACATATGGGAGAAACACATTCCAGAAAGTAACTTGTCCTCCCTGCCATCCTAGCCCTGTCTCGTCCCCCAGCAGCTCCTGCACACACTGCTTGTTTACTCCCCCACCCCACTTCCTTTTCTCTGTAGCTGCAACCCCTCCCGTGTCACAAAGCATAAAGAAGCCAGAGGTGAGCTCCCTTGGGTTCCTGCCCTGTCCACACACTTCGTCTGTGCCAGCCTTGTTCTGCTTGCTTCTTCTTGCAGTGGGAGAGGGGTCCGTCCTCATGCCCACAGCTCTGGATACCAGCCCCCGGGCCCCCCTCACCTTCTCAGAGCCAATCTTTCTCAATACCTGCCATTCACTTCTCCCTGTGTGCATTTAACCCTCTACATGTCTTACTGATTAAACACACACACACGTATGCCTTACTAATAAAACACACACACGTGTGCGCACACACTTGATTCCCCTCTCCATTCACTTCTCCTGCCAGGGCCAGACTTTGTAGAAAAATTGCCATATTTGTTGCCTCTCCTCCCTCATTCCTGCCCCTTCCTTGGGTACTCCAGGCTAGCTTTAGTACCCATGACTAAACTGGTACTGCTCTAGCCAAAGCCAGTGGTCCCCTTCCTATCCTGCTGTTGCCACGTGGATCAGCTGTGTCTGGATTCTTAGCTTCTATGACCTCACAGCAGTGTCCCCTACTCTGGCCTCCAGGACCCTTGCTGCCCCTTTGGCTTATCCTGCTTGTTGCCCCTTGCAGGTTCTTTTTTTCTATCTCCAAGTTCCATGCTTTGTATTCGAATGCCACTGGATACTTCCACTTTGATATCTTGCTGGTACCTCATATCCAAACCAGTGCAAGTTACTCAGGCTTGAAACCTGTGCCCTCCTGACAAATCCTTCTCTCCTCCTCCCCTTCAAAATCCACAAAAAAAACAAATCTGGTCAAGATCTCAAATCCATCTGCTCTGCCTCCAGTGTGTCCCTGCTAGTTTTCATCACCTTCAACCACAGCTGCTGCTTTAGCGCCCTCTCCCTACAATGGCCAGTCTCCCCGGGTCTGTTCTACATGCACGCACCTCCCTGACAGCATCCAGAGTGATGCTCCTAAAAAGCGTCCACGTCGTGTCACTTTTCTACCTGAACTCTTGCCCATTTCTGTAATCTCTAGTCCCCAAATTGATTGGTGCCTCCGTGGGGTTTGTGTTTTCACCCCATGCATAAAGAAGTGATCAAACCTCTGTGACTGATGCAGAGATGGAGAAGAGAGTACTTCCTACTCCACATGGCAGAACTTAATGAAGACCTGTGCTGGACTCAGTCCTGCCACCCCCCGCCCTGAGATTCCTGAGGGCTCCCTGCCCTCCACCCTTCCCCCACTCACCTGTCCCTGCTTCCCAGCCCCTGCCACTTCCACCTGTAGATCTCTTGCTCTGTTTGTCCTACTTATCTTACTCAGAGCAGCCTCTCGCTTTGCTGAATGTTCTGGTCAACGTTGCATCCCCGTCTTGTCTCAGATTGGGTTCTCCTCAAAGCAGATTCTTTTTTTTTTTTTTTTTTTAAGCAGATTCTGAATAAGGGCACAGGTGGGTCCGACCCAACTGTGTGAGAGCTGTGCGACTGCTCTGTGCCTCTGTTTTTCATCTTTAAGATCCTACTCTGTAAGATTGTAGTGAAAGTTAATTAGTTCATAGAATGTGCCTAAAACTGTTTGACCCATAGTCAATCAAGCTAGCCACAATGATACCATAGTGTCTGTTATCAAAAGTGTCACTTCTTACAGATTTCCATTCCTGTAGACCAGATTGGAGCCCCTTCTGTGTGTACCAGTGGCATTCTGTGCCTCCTTTAAATCATAATTGCTAATCCGATGAAGGAATGGTGGTGACCTCCTGCTCACCGTCCAGCAGATTAGCCCAGTATACCGTACCTAGCCTCATATATAGTATGCAATATGTACTGTGTACTCAATTTTTTTAACAGACTTAAAAAATGATTTATAGAAAGAGCATTCCAATATTCTTTTTTTTTTTTGCATTCCAATATTCTTATCTTTAATAAGGCATTCGTTAAAAAATAAGACATAACAGGGGTGCCTGGGTGGTACAGTTGGTTAAGCCTCCAACACTTGGTTCCAGCTCAGGTCATGATCTCAGGGTTGTGAGATCAAGCCCTCTCTTGGGCTCCATGCTCAGCATGGAGTCTGTGATTCTCTCCCTCTCCTTCTGCCTTTCCCACTCATGCTCTCTCTCTCTCTCAAATAAATAAATCTTTAAAAAAAATGATAAATAACACAAAAACAAACCATACCCATGCTCCAGGAGTTTGTGTCTTTAAATACAGCATTACTGAGTGAACCCGGGCAAGCTCTCTGGATGTCTGTGTCTCTGAAATAGCTTTATCTAAAAGGCCTTTGGTCAACTCCAGAATTCTTCAGTTTGGTTCTTTTTTTTTTTTTTTTCTTCAAGATTTAATTTATTATTTTTTTTGAGAGACACACAGAGGCAGACACATATGCAGAGAGAGAAGTAGGCTCCGGGGAGCCTGATGTGGGACTGGATCCTGGGACCCCAGGATGATGGCCTGAGCCAAAGGCAAATGGTCAACCACTGAGCCACCCAGGAGGGGCCCCCAGATCGGTTCTTCAAACATTAGTTTGCAATAAGGAATAGAGTATGTTTCTAGGCTACTCAGAGTTTCCCTCATAGCTGTGTTCTTTCCTGTTAAATGATGAGAGATGTCACCGTGTTGCTTGGGCTTGCAGGTTCTTTCCTTGTTGTGGGGAATTTTTCAAACTGGCTATAATGAGAGGGTCTCAAAAAACCGCAAAGAGGTCTGGTATGTTCTCTTCAAGTTACACATGATGTCCCTTCTTATTCTCAGTTTTGATTTTCTGTGTTGCTGAGCTGACTTCTGTAATTACACTTCAAGAATCTAATATCAGAAATAAGATCTCTTTTATTTTGATACCTGCACCTTTGACATGTCAAATCAGAATCCTTTAACCTTTCTTTCATGCCAAATAAAAAGCCTTCTTTAGGACTTAAAATTCTAATGATTTTTTTTCTCTCAAGTATAAATATATATGCATGTATAATTATTAATTGTAAAATGCAGTGTAAGATTTACCAGTCTTCACCATTTAGAAGTGTACCAGTCAGTGGCATTGAGTACATTCACATTATTGAATGGTTGTCACCACTGTCCATACCAAGACTGAAATGCCACACATATTAAACACCAGCTGTTTGCTTCCCTTCCCCCAGCCCCTGTCTCTATGGATTCTCTACTCTATGTACCTCCTATAAGCGGATTCATACAATATTTGTCCTTTTGTGACTGGTTTATTTCTCTTTGCATAATATCCTCATGGTTCAAGCTTATTGTAGCATGTGTCAGAATTTACTCACTTTTTAGAGCTGAATAATATTTTATTATATTTATATACCACGTGTTGTTTATCCATTCATTTGTGGGTAGGCACTTGGTTGCATCCACTTTTTGTCTATTATGAATGGTGGTGTATGAATGTAGATATATACATGTATCTCTTCGAGACCCTTTGAATTATTTTGGACCTAATGATTTCTTGAACCTTCTGTCTTGACGTTTCTGTTGTTTTCTTGGACTCCTGCCTTCATGGGCTTCCTGCCACTAATTACCTCTCTCCCATTGACCTTCTTCACTATTTTCCAAATAATGTCTTGCTGTTGAGATCATCATGCTTCAGTATGACCCTCACAGACCTATTAAATGGAGAAAACAGTTTGACAACTAAGAAGTAGGATTTGTTCCTGTTTTCTGAAGGATGGGCCACTGGGTTCTTGAATTGAAAAAGATAAAATTCCCTTAGTCATAGGACAGATTTGGGGGACTATAGATCTTCTGTATTTTGAAATATAACTGTTTAATAGTAGTGTCTCCTTGATCTATCAGTCCTATAGTTATGATATTGGTGTTTATTTATTGTCATAAAAATGATAAGGACAATGGTAGAAAAGATGCAAGGTATGGAAAAATATCACACACAGTACCACTACTGAAAGGTAATCATTTTTAACAATCTTGTTGCATATTGTGCATGTCTTTTTAATGTGAGTTTTTGCGTATTTAAGATCATATTATTTTGTATTTCTTTTTTGCACCTAATAAAGTATAAACATTTTCAGGGCACCTGGGTGGCACAGTTGGTGAAGTGTCCAACTCTTGGATTCGGCTCAGGTCATGATCTTGGGATCGTGAGATTGAGCTCTGTGTCAGGCTCTGTGCTCAGCGTGGAGTCAGCTTGAGAATTCTCTCTCTCTCTCTGTCTCTCTCTCTTCCCCCTACCCCCCACCCCTCACCCTGCTCATGCATACACACGCTGGTGCTCTCTCTCAAATAAATAAAACCTTAAAAGATAAAGTATAAAAAAAAAAAAAAGATAAAGTATAAGCATTCTCTTGTTAAAAAGATCTTTGCAAATATTTTAATTATTCTATATGACTGAAAAATACTTACAGGACGTTCATTAGTTTAAGAAACATTTTCCCAGTTTTAAAAACAAGGTTTCCTTTAGAAAATGTGATATCTCAATATCTCAATATTATGAAGAAGTTATGAAAAATCTAAATTCTCTGCCCCTTCTTAAGCTTTTAAAATTTTTTCCAGTATCTTTTGGAGATCAGCTTTTGTACTCCTCATTTGTCTCTGCCTCCCTCCTTCTCCCCTTCCTTTCTTACATACCAACATTGATACCATATTCATACACATCTTTATATCCAGCATTTTCACCCAGCATCATATCTTGTTGTTATGTATTCTCCATTAAACACATGAATTTAGTCTTATTTACTTAGTCTTATGCTCCCTTCCACTTCTGGATATTTAATAGCAATTTTAGGTTACTATAAGTGTGTCCTTGTACAGTTATCTTTCTGTGTATCTGTGATTGTTTCTTGAGGTGATATTTATAGACCTGCTATGAGTCAGAACAGTCTTAAGGCTTATAAAAAGATATCGCTAGTTTCCTGAACTGATGGCCTCACCTCACTCCGCTAGCTTACTCACTTTGTTCTCCATCTTTGTGAATTTGATGCCTGAAAAAAAGTCTTGGTGTTTGCTAGTGAAATTCAACAGTTTTTCACATTAATTGGCCTTTTGTATTTTGGAGTGCATAATGGTCTGTTAATGGCTTTTACCTTTTACCTTTATAAATAATAAAAAGTTTATTACCGTGTTGCAAGTATTTTATTTTTTTCTTTACCTTTCACTTCAGCTGCTTTTGGATATACAAAACATACCTGTTTACATAAGTGTAAACATTTTAACGGAGTCAGATTGATTCCCATTATGTAACCTTTTTCATTACTTCCTTTCCTATCTCTGATTCAGAAATAATTCCTTCTAATTGTATTCTTTTTTTCCCTCCATTTACATTTAACTCTTTAATCTTCACAGAATTAATTTTGGTGAAGGTTATAAAGCAGGAACTAATTTTAGTTTTTCTAGAATATTCTCTTATTCACATTTGTCCAAAATCCCAGGGAAGCTGAGATATGAACCAAAACAAATGTTTTTTCTTACTTTAGTGTCTTGATTTTCCCACTGGAGAAAAATGACGTTTTCTCTGATAGACAGGTGGAAGTGCAGAGCCAGGAAGAGGGACTAGCACCATCTCTCAGAGCTTTACCCCTCATCCCAGAACCTGCCCTGTCTCTTTCCAGCTCAGGAAGTACGATGCTCAGCACAGACCAATGGAGGACCCAAACAGCAGCAGTAACAAGGGTCAGGAGGCCTGTGCGTTAGGGACTAAGTGGTCCAGAGTGAGCCCCTCTAAGTCTTGACCCTACTTCAGTTATTCACAATGAAGATAAGCCACCAGGGCTCTGATCTTTGGAGATTACTTGAACCTTTAGGTTACACATGGGAGGCAGCATGTAGTGAAAAAGAGCCCTAGCCTGAGAAAGTCAGAAATCTTGGGTCCAGTTTCAGCTGCCAGTCAATCATCTGTGTGCAACATTAAGTCTCTTAACTTGTCTAATTTCCTGACTTATAGACTTACGGATTTGAGTTGTATATTCTCTGAGGTTTAGTCTCAATAAATTATGGTCTAGGCAAGTGGCAGGGCTAGTTTGTGCTATAAATCTTTTGGGGGATATTTCTTGGTAACTATATCAACTTTCCTTAATTCAGGATGATAGCAAGTTCAGTAAGGCGATCACAATGTCATTTAATACTGTACCTTGGAGAATTGATGCTTCTTACCTTTTAATCTGCCTCAAGCTTCCCTTCAGAAAGACTTCTGTTGTTCCTAATAATTTCTTCTTTTGCCCAGCGGTCTTTTATGTTTAAGAATTAAAGAAAGATGAGCGAGTAATCAAACAGTACCCAGACCTTATCCTGCCACTTGCCCAGAGCTGTGGAATAAATTTTTCTAAAAAACTGAAATAAAAATGTGAAAAAGCATTTTGTAAATGGGAAAACATTAAAGTGATAAAAGTAACGTCGATGAGATACAAATACCTACTCTCAACCATGTTCATTGTTTATTATCGGTATTAATAAATTCTTAACATCAGTAACAAAATACATTGAGAAACAACCACAGGCCAAACCTTTCCAATTTCAAGTATCTTTACATTAACATACTCCATTTTAGAGAAGTAGCACAGAGAAAATGTCTTAAGTAGTTTTTGTAACAAGTCATCTCTCAGTTGATTACTGTCATGAATGTTTTTTAACATTCGTCTTCTACTTTTTGATTTCCAGAGCAAATGAACATGGTCTGATGTCTGTGGCGTGATGTATTTAACACAAAAGAATAATTCAGATACTATTTTCATGATTATCTTTTACTAGTTTGTATCCACAGATGAACATTTCAATGCATTGACGTTTGCCTCTTGAGAATGTATTTGCTATGATACAAATATGGCCACTTGAAATCTGTAGAACTTGGGTGGAGGCTGGATAAATCTGAACAGTTTCCTCGTTTGTGCTTCAGGAACGCACAGCTCTATATATTAAATAAAGCATAAGTATTTATATGTAGCTGCAACTGATGTTTTGTTTGATTACAATTACTATTGCCTGATCTTCAAATAACTTCGAAAAATATCCTTTCAAATAAACCTTGAGTTTTAGAATATAATCTTCACAGAAACTGTCGCTTTATTAATTAAACCTTCACTTCTTACTGTGAATTGCTTTGATCTCATAATATTTTTTAAAATGTCCTGAGGGCTTATTTCCAAGGCTTCCAAACAAATTATTATTTCTCAAAAGCCATACTATATTCATGACTCAGTGAATCCTAAAGACAGTATTTTTAAAAACTCTGTTAAGCTTATTTTTCTTAGTGTGCTAGTCTACTGCATAATTTTCTTTTCTGTGGGTCACATGATCCTTCCCGTCTGTAACACACGCACTTAAAATTTTCACTTCCTGATTGAGCCATCAAGATTACGTAAAATATAAATCGGTCCAAAATACCTAAAAGCAGGAATTTTAAGGGGGGCGGGAATACTGTTTTCTTTTTCTGTTTCGTTATTGATACCTAAAAAATCGGAGTGAGTGTGTGCCTGCCCATTTGTACTTGGAAACGAGATGGTTAGGGATTTTTTTTTTGTCCCCTCCCTTTCAGATTGAATCAGACTTTGCTTTCATTATAAAAAATAATGTAACAACTAGATAGACTGTGGGAGTGGTAGAGTTCCAGGACTGAATTCAAAATGGTTCCGGTTACTGAGAGAGCTGTTGGTTTACTTATTACTGTTTTCATGATCTGAATGAAGAGTGCAGCATCTCTCAAAAGGTAACAGACGATCTGATATTTCAGAATTGTAAATGGCCATTTAGCCTTTCTGCTGCCTGCTATAAGTGAAAGTAATTTCTCGCAGGCTGGATGACACTTGTTTTATCATGGATCTTAAAATCCTTCACATTTTCTCAAAGCAGTTTTGAAGTTGTCATAGTAACAGCATGACATTTGGAGGGGCTTTTAAGTAGTTCTTTAGCAAGAGATCATTAATTTTATTAACTCTGGATGTTTTTCTCTCCTGTGTCTGTCTGACCAACAAGGGCCATAATTGCTCAAATATCTATTTTTCATGTTCCTTATTTCTTGGTGACTACAGTTTGAAGACTTGGTGTTTTGTTAAGTTGTTTCAGGAAAAGAATATTATCAATTGGCTTCAGATAGGTTAAACTTGGGTTTTTAGTTAGTCTGTAAAATTGCACTGCTGTTATAGCACCAGAATTGGGTTTTATTTAAAGAGGTGGGTTATGGGAGATGTTCCTCAAAATTGAATGGTTCCTCAAAATTTAATTGCTCCAGGGATTACCACTATTCTTTGATTTGATTTGGACATATCCAGAATAAGAGTTGAGGAACTTGAAGGGGAATGTGTCAGACTCACAGGAGGAAATGATTTCTTTAAAAATTCAACATTCAAATACAATACCAAAAGCATATTCCACAAATTTTTAAAAATGGAATAATAGGACTTTGTCAAAACTTCAAATGCAGTAGTCTTTGAAACTCTTAAAATTTAGTAAAATAAACTATCCTCTAAGAAAGTTTGTGAGAATCTTCTTTGGGAGAAAGTAGGTCGGGATCTTCTGTTCATAAAGCTCTGTGGCAGAAATTCTTGCCAATACGGTGATTGGTGACAGAGGAAGCTCCTCTCTTGGGCAGGCAAAGGAGTCAGAAGAAAGAATGATCCGTACTAGGTCTGGATTCTGGGACTTTAAAAAGTATCAGATGTTCAAGGCTTTTGCTTTCTTATAAAAGTGATCAGAGAGGTGACACATAGAAAAGATATCATCTGAGTTTTGGGGCTTTAATAATGCTAAGGCCAGTACCCTTACTGTTCTGGGAGAGGATTTGTTCAACTGGGGACGATTGAAGACCATCCAGGTAGCTCCACGTGCAGCCAACAGCAGTAAAGGTGCTAATGCGTGTCCAGTGACGTCAGGAGTTACGAATTGGCGGTTTCAAAACCCTGCAGTAAACAAGGTCAAAGTGCCCCGTTTTGCTGGAAGGTTTGTTTTTATGAGTTGGACAGTATGTGGATGAAGTAATTTTTCAAAACAAACTGAATTTATATGCTTTCTGTTTGTTTGTTTTACATTTTTGGGTTTTAAGAAATTAAGCAGATGAGATTTAGTAAGGTTAACATTTTTAAGCAGAATTATAATTTTTCTTTGTTTTTAGCTTTCACAGGAAATGAAAATAATTCTGATCTAGGGAATCCTTTTTTTTTTATGCTTTTATTTATTTATTCATTAGAGGGACAGAGAGAGGCAGAGACACGGCAGAGGGAGAAGCAGGCTCCCTTTAGGGACCCCGATGTGGAACTCGATCCCAGGACCCCGGGATCACAACCTGATTTGCCAAAGGCAAATGCTCAACCACTGAGCCACCCAGGTGCCCCTGACCTAGGGGTTCTTAGATGCAGTTTTAGAAAGCAAGATAGGACCTCGTACACAGTAACTGTCAATCACAATCACTAGTAAAATATTCTTTGTCACTGTGTACCTTTTGCTTTTCTTTAGGCAGGCATTAAAGTAGCAGAAAGTTAATGGCGCACCATACTGCTGACTGCGTGGTGCTCATCTCAATGCATCTTCCAACCTCGAACCTGAGAATGCTAGAGGCTGGAGACTCTGGACACTTATCTGAGCAGTTATCTGCTGGTGGCCTGGTTCCTGAGGTAACAAGTGGGTGTCCCCGATGTGTGTGTGCTGGCAACAGCAGTGACGCCACGTGGTGCCCAGAGGTCGCCGCCTGGTCCATGGGGCTTCTGAGATGAACTGTAAAGGGGCGTCCTGAGCAGCGCGGGCATTTTGGAGTGCCCCAGCAAATCTGGATGTAAGTGTAAACACGGCGCTCAAAGTGAAAGCAGGGGCCTCGAGGAAGGAATTACCCTCATCTCATTCCCGACATGCTCACTCTGCTGGAAAACAAAGTAAGTTTTGTCTGTTTCTTTGTTAGCCAATCGCTCCTACATGTTTTCTCTTGCTAACATATTAGATGCTCAATATCTGGCAAATGCCAAGTTTTTTTCCCCTTCACAGAGGAAGTAGAATATGAAGTTTGTTAAAAAGCTAATTGTTTCTTTTATCTTTTCTGTCTCTCTTCCTCTATCTAGCGCTGGGCTGGCTGGCTTGTTGGAGATAGCAGGAGATTGGAATTTATTATCAATTAGAAAACAAAAACTTCTTTTTTTTTTTTAAACGGTCCAAGAACTTTGCCATTAATTAAATGACAATGACACAGGCAAAGCTTCTTATGTGGTGTGGCCAGGAGCACATCTAGGAAAACAGCCCCAGTTCACTTCAGGAAGCAAAAGGGGTGAGTGTATGAGACACATGTGAAAACGGGGAGTCCTCCTGTGGGAACTGCAGACACTAGGCAGGAATGGTGCCTGGACAAGAGGCTGTAATTTAAAAGCCTATCAGGAAATGGAAAGAGCTGAAGAATACAAATTATTTAATGTTGGTGGGCGAAAAAAAAAGACTTCATATAAGAATGGGCTAAAACGTATAATGATGTAAACTTGGCAGTAGATACTGAAGTTTATTACCTTCACGTTAAAAAGGTTCATGTCTTACAGATTTATAGAAAATGTGTGGCTTTCAGAAAATAATTAAGAGGCATCATCACCTGTGTAGGTGACTTTAGGACACCAGCCTAATTCTGACACTTGACCCCTGTCTTCCATTTGTTTGTTTGTGTTTTATCAGATCCTAGCTCCAGAGCACTTGCATGGTTCAGTATATTTTTAATATAAAGTTCTGTGGCTTTGAAAATGCAATGCAAATGGAAATGCAGTGTAGTTTGTGATTTGCAACTAGATTATCCTTCCTCATAAAGTGGACTTTTCTCAACTTGAAACAGTAACACTTAGAAGGTAGAAGGAGGCGGTGTAACTGTGGTCCACCACTGGAAGCAGAAATCAAAGACCTTATTTCTAAATCTAGCATGGAATACTGTGAATTAGGGCTTCTGTGTCCTGGGAATTCACATTTTATCTCAAGGTGGTGGTGGTGGTAGGACTTGGGCTCTTTAGGTGAACGTCTGTGAATTACTGATTCAGCAAACTTCTTTAAATACCTTCTTTATGTACTCAGAGCTAAGATTTTAAATTTACTGAGATTTGGTTTGTAAATTAAAGATTGAGAACAGTTTGAAACAAGGGTGGGAATGAGCAGAGCATTACCATCGAAACAGTTTGTTAAAAGATGGTGCCAAGTGAACAGGGCTGTCCCCTTCTGAGCTGCCCCTCCTAATTAAAGGGGAAGGTGGCTACCATCTGTCTTCTTTCATTCAAGGCAGTAGGGGGCCTGGGGTGGAAGGAAGCACCCCCTCCTTTATTTTTTCTCCCACTCTTTTTTATAGTCCGCTTTCTCCCTAGTCAGTGACCCAGAAGGTCATTGATGATCTATCTCAGAATGAATAGTAACATAAGCATGCAAGGCACTTGCAAAAAAAAAAAAAAAAAGTTTATAACATGTGCTTATCCATTTAGAATTCTGCTTGAATTATGTCTGAGAGTGTTGTAATCTCTGTGTTGGTGTTTTTGCTCCTCTTGTTTCTGAGGGCACTGCTGGCAGATGAAGTGGGGATTTTAGTTTTATCGATTTTGCTTTTTCATGAAAAAATTTTTACACTCCACTGGGCACAATCAGAAGATGGCAGCATGTAACTATCCACTGGGGATGTATAGAAATACTTCTTTTTTTTTTTTTTTTTTTTATGAGAGAGCAAGAAAGAGCATGAGGGGGTGAGGGACAGAGGCAGAGGGAGAGGCAGGGATTAGCAGGAAGCTAATGCAGGGCTCAATCCTGAAACTCTGGGATCATGACCTGAGCTGAAGGCAGATGCTTAACTGACTGAGCCACCCAGGTATCCCCAGAAATACTATTCTTATTAAACTCAAGGCAACCTGTTAACTATGGTATCTACACATGTCATCACAAGGGAAACCATGAACAAGGGTGTTAACTGACGCCCATATTACTCAGTTGTCTACTAAGGTTTACTGGACCAGTCATTGAAATAGTTCGCATTGTTTATCCTTTACTTGGGCAATAAGCCTTTTTTTTTAGCCCCTTTTTAATAGGAATAGGTTATCAGAGAATTTAATTTGGAGTCCTGGCTTTTAATTATTTTGAAATGTAGAGTGCCCTAACCAAATGATCAAGCTTTCTTGCCTCAGTTTCCACCTCTTGAAAGGGAAGGAATATGTGCTGTTTTCAGAAATATTTAAGAGAATATGAAGTAATATTTTGTTTTTGATAAAAACTTCATTACAACTGAAAAACTCTAATGTCTTTGGTTGTTTCTGTTTTCAATCTTTATGTACCTAAGCAAAGTATGAACAGTCATTTAAAAAGATTCAGTTCTGACACACTGTTTAGCTTGCCCAGGCAGTAGATTTGGACTTTCCAGAGTATGCTGGCCTTTAGTACCTCCTGTGACAAGGAAATCTGGTGTCCCTTAAGCCATCAGTGTTTGGAAAGCCCAACTGTGAGTCGTGTGTAATTTTATTTAAAGTTTTGGGGTTTTTTTTCCAATTTGTCATCAACTTACAATGAGCTTTCTTTGCAGACGTGCTTATGTTGTTGAATTTGGGAAGAGCAGTGTGTAGGTTCTGGAGACTGACGTTAGTCTGCATGATTGATAATGAAAAGTAGATCATTTTCCAATCACTGAAGGGTACACAGTGCTGGGGAAGTCTCTTCGTCGTTTTTATGTAATAATTTTAGAGATTCGACAAGGTGCGTCGCTAACTATAGTTTCCAAGGCGTGATTTAACACTAATTTGGTTATCCGTCTTATATTCATTTCAGGGGAACCAAATAAATGAATTGAATGAAACATGTCTATAAAGTGTGACTTTGAAGTAATGTGATGAATATTTTAACACACATAGCAAAGGACATACAGACATGCCAATGAATTTTGCCTCCTTAAAGTACCCTGTCACCTGGGAAGAATTGCTGCTACTATAAGCAATGCCACCTTTGCCAAAGACACACTTAGAAGTTTTTGTTTGTTACTGCTTTAAGAGCCTTCCATCCTTTTTTTATCACCCCCTGTGGTGAAATTCTCTGTCCTTTGAGGCTAGCAAGGATCCAGTAATTAGGTCTGATGAACAGACTTCTTAGGATCAAATAACTGATCTGAGTCATTGATTAATGTAAACATTTACTGAGGCACCTACTGTGTTCCAATAGTAAGGACTACAGATTCCAAAGTTAACACACCATGGACCTGGAAGACACAGTTGAGTGGGATAAAGGACGTATACAGAGCTAACACTACATCCTGACGAGTACTCTAAAACTTTGACTAAGCCACCCAGGTGCCCTTATAATCACAACTTCTTTGGATTAAAAGAAAAAGAAGATATCTGGGACTCCTGAGTGGCTCAGTCTGTTAGGCATCCAACTCTTGATTTCAGCTCAGATCGTGGCCTCAGGGTTGTGAAATTGAGCCCTTTGTGGGGCTCCTAGCTGGGCATGGAGCCTGCTTAAGATTCTTTATCTCTGCTCCTCCCCCCCAAAATAAAAAAAAAGTTATGAATAAATTTAAAAAAATTTTTTGACATTTTTAGGATAACTGTATTACTCTCCAAAGGAGACCTTTTTGAAGAATGATTCTTAGTTACATATTAAAATTAGGTACTTCTGAAATACTCAATATACCAAAGCATGACATGCCATAGTTCTTGCTGAGAATAGATGAATAGCTTGTGGGAGACCTGAAAATTGTCATTTCTAAGTATTATGGGAGAGAAAAGGCTTCTTCATATCCTCTTTCAGATTTTATGCATGGGGACAAAATTTCTGTCTTCTAGCCAATAGTTGATCTCTCTGTGGGTAAGTTCATTTAACAGTTAATCTGTGGAGTGTCACTCTGTGGCAGGCACAGTTCAAGGAGCTGCTCAGAAGGCGAGTTGATTGGTTATAGATGCCAGATGCTGGTGCTACTCAGTAGGACTCTCTGGGGCTGTACATTCAGCCACCATTTCCTAGGTGCTTTTCTGATCCTGGCCATGTGGGCTTGGCCTGGATGCTGCCCTCAGAGCTTGCAATACGATTCTGTGGACAGATGACAGAATGAATGTAGAGAGAGAGGGAGAAAGAGATGTGTTCATATAGGTAGCTAAATACACGACACATTTGTAGAAAAGAAAGCTCTGCTGTGGCCCAGGTAATCAAGAAATGCTTTATGGATTAAGGAACATTTGAGCTGGGCATTGACAGAAGGGTTTCATTGACATTGAAGCCTTGGAGGGAGAGCATCCAATCCAAGTCCAAGGAGAGCTGAGCAATGGCATAGAGAGGGATGGGAAATTCCAGTGGATGGAGTGGGCAGCAGCTGATTTGTTGTTGCTGGGCAACCATGTGTGTAAAAGTGACTAATGAGATAAGGAGGCCAAGGTCTGTTGAGGCCAGATCCGGGAAGGCCATGAATGTCAGATGATGAAATGATTTAAACTTAATCTGAAGCCATTGAGGAGCAGTGAAAGAGTTCTGGTCATGAGAGTGACAGTGGAAGCTGTCCTGGAAGAAGCTTCATCTAGTGTCAGTGTTGGGGCATTGGGCCAGTGAGAGAATCAGAGCGGGAAGCCATGCGAGCTGGGGAAACCATCCAGGGAGGAGGGGAAGAGGGCTCAGATGAGAGGCAATTGGAATAGAGAAAACTAGGTTTAAGAACTGCCGAGGTAACAGAGGTTGGCCGATGGGGAGGAAGGATGGAAGCAGAACTAATTTTAAATTTTAGAACCCAAGTGCTATTTATTACTTCTCTGCATCTGTCAGGTATTTCACATACGTCATCTCATTTGATTGTATCCTAGTTGTATAAAGTTGGTATTTTTGTCTTTATTTCAGAAATGAGAAATCTAAGGCATGGAGGAAGATTTGTCTAAAGTTGTACATCTAATAGGATATAGAACAGGGAACTACAGAGGTCCCTGATTTCCACGCCTGTATTCTCTCTATTCTGCTAGGTTTGGGAGGGAGCAGATGTGAGAGAAGGTGATCTCTGTCACTTTGTACACACACAGTTTAGGTGCTGGTAAGATGTCCATCAGGTGACCAGAGATGCGAAACTGATCTCCAGGACAAAGTCAGGAGGATCGGAATTTAAGAATCAACTGCATGTTTGTTTATTCAGTAAATACTTGCTGAGTGTCCTTTGGACCAGTCCTACATGGCAGAGGAATACAGTGGGAGGCGAGCGAGCCACAGTCTTGATTCACAGAACTGCAGGCTAGGGAAGGAGACACCACCCTATGGGTTGAGTATAATGCAGGGGGAAGTGCAGGTTTGCAATAAGAAAAGCCACCCAGGGGACATAACCAAATCTGGGGACCCAGAAGGTCTCTGAAGAGGTTGTAGTACTTGATAGGACACCCAAAGATGAGTGCCATGATAAAGTGAAAAAAGGCATATTTTAGGCAAGGGAAATAGATTGTACTAGACCCAGAGGCAAGAGAGAAATATAGTATATCTGAAGAATTGGACATAATATGACTGGAATGAGGTTAAGAGTGTATCAGGTAAGGCTAGAGAGATGGGCAGCAGCTAGATCAGGAAATGCCTCAGAAACTGTGCAAAATAATCCAATTACTTTCTTTTTTTTTTAAGATTTTATTTATTTTAGAGTTGGAGGGGGCAGAGGAAGAGGGAAAGAATCTCAAGCAGACTCTGTGCTGAGCCAAACCTGACATGGGGCTTGATCCCATGACCCTGAGATCATGACCTGAGCAGAAATCAAGACACTCAACTGATTGAGCCACCTGGATGCTGCCAACCACCCCCCCATTATAAATATCCCAAGAATGCAGGGAAGTGTTGGTTAATTTTAAGCACTGAGGTGACATGATTAGATTCATATTTAGAAAGCCCATTTTGAGGTGCCTGGCTGGCTCAGTCAGAAGAGCCTGAGACTCTTGATTTCTATGTAGTGAGTTCAAGCCCTGCATTGAAGGCAGAGATTACTTAAAAATAAATTGTAAATAAATGAATAAGTGTCCATTTTGTCTGCTGGAGAATAGATTGTAGGGAAGCAAGTGTGGAAGCAGGAAAACACATAAGGGACTATTGGAGACAGGAATCTGGGTGAGAGATGATGATGACCTGCATAGAGAAAGAGGTTGGGTGATATTTAAGAGTGGTAGATGTGATGGAATTTGGGGATGTGCTGGATATGGAAGATGAGAGAGAGGAATAAAAGTCAACATATAGGTTTCTTTTTTCTAAAGTTTATTTACTTACTAGAGAGAGCACACATGCATTCAAGTAGGGGGAGGGGTAGAGGAGGAGAATCTCAAGCAGACTCTCCCTGAGGAGCCCAACGTGGTCCTCGATCTCATATACCAATGAGATCATGACCTGAGCCGAAATTAAGAGTTGGGTGCATAACCCACTGAGCTACCCAGGCTCCCAACATGCAAGTTTCTGATGGACAGCTGAGTAGTTGCTAATATTTAGCTAGAGGACATAGTGGAAGGGTCAGATTTGGAGTTGAGAATTGCTTGGGTTTGGTTATTCTGAGTAACTGGCAATTGGAGAATACAGGAAATGAGAGGTGAAGGGTAGGAGGTTGCGGCCAGAGAACGGGATGTCCAGATTTTTTATTTCGCAAGTGAAGCAGTTCAAGGGATGGTAAGAGAACAAGGTCACAAGAGCAGGTGGGTGAAGTGGAGGGCGGAGGCGGGCTGTGGGAGATGAGGGGGTTTACACCTGGAGGTGAGGGGGTCACAAAGGTTGTTGGCTGGACTTGGAGCAGAGAGGGTCAGTGCATAGGTCAGTCACCACCTGTTGAGGAGGCAAGCACCTGGGCAATGAGATGTGCGCTAGAAATGTGATTTCCATGGACTGCATGACTGCGTTAGCGAGCGAAGAAAAGCAAAGGCGTGAGAACAAAATGAGTAGGACCCGGGGCCAGACCTCTGAGCGGAGTTTAGAGGTGGCAGGAGATCGAGGAGACATTTTCAAAAAGGAAAAACATGGAAGTTCAGAGTCTTGGAAGACCAAAGAAGGTCTATGCCAAAGAAGGAGGTGTTGAGCAGCGCCCCGCTAGTGCAAGGCTCAGGAGGAACGGACTGGTGAGGGACCTTCCCTGGATGAGCCCAAAGTCGACTGTGCTGGGAAAGAGAGCAGCTCCTTGGAGTGTCGGAGATGATGGCCAGGCCAGAAATTAGGGAGTGTATGGGAATCACCAAGTACTGCAGCAAGTATAACCCCCACTTGCAACACATTTTGGTTGAAAGGAAAGGAGAGGCTATGGTAGCTTGAGAAGTGAGTCTGTTATGGCATGTAATGATGAATTGTGCTATTTTGTATTTGTTTGACAGTCTCCTAGAATTTGCTAGAATGTGTCCTATTGCTTTTCAAACTATTTACCCTTTCTGTGCTTCCTTTGTAAAATGAGTACCCACCTCATTGGGTTGTTGTTAGGACCACACGAGTCGTAAAGCAGCACCTTGGGCACAGTAAATGATAACAAATGATGGCTAATAAAAGCAAAGAAGGAAACACACATGTTATAATAACTAATAATATATATTGTATGTTAATGTATATGCACACATGCCATCACAATTTAGGCACCATTCCCTGAGTGTTGATAATAATAATTCTGTAATGTAAGTGAAACAGAGGCCCAGGGCATTGTAGGTAACTTACTCCAGATCGTGTGACAAGTGGTCAAGCTAGGAGACCGGGCCCCCTCGCCTCACTGGAAGTTGACAGCCCTCCCACCCAGCCAGGCTGCATCCTTGGGCCGTTGCAGAAAGAATGCTGGATTTGAAAGAATGGAGGCTTTGGCAGCAAGCAGCAGAGTGGGGCAGCTCTTCAGGATGCGGTGTGCACTGTGCATTCCACGCACCCCGCACCCTGTTTGAGTCACTCATCTGTGTTATGTGCCTGGCTCTCACGGTGCTGAGTTTGCAACCCTTGTTCTAGAGGCTTGTCCCTTCTGTGGCCTTGAGTGCATTCATTCTCCTCACTCATCCTGCTGTCCCAATGCCATCATCTTCTACATCTATTTGATATGTTTTTTTAAGATGTATTTATTTATTTATGGTAAACATAGAGAGAGAGAGAGGCAGAGACACAGGCAGAGGGAGAAGGAGGCTCCATGCTGGGAGCCCCACGCAGGACTCGATCCCAGGACTCCAGGATCGTGCGCCGGGCCAAAGGCAGGCGCTAAACCACTGAGCCACCCAGGGATCCCCTATTTGATATGTTTTGTTTAGAATTCACCTCTAGAAAAATAGGAGCCTCATCTGAATATCTTCCCTTTAATCTGATCTCAGAGAGTGAAATTGCTGTGCATTCTAGGGGCTTTTCCTACATCAAAGTACCACCTGAACATCATCTCTCTTGCAAAGGATAGTGTGATGGTTAATTTTATGTGTCAACTTAGCCTAGGTCAGGGTACCCAGTATTTGGTGAAACACCAGTGTAGATGTCACAGTGAAGGTATTTCTAGATGAGGTTAAACATTTAAGTCAGTAGACTCTTTGTAAAGCAAATTATCTTCCATAATTACCCTCATCCGGTTGATGGCCTTAAAAGAGAAAGATTGTCCTTCCTCCTTTCCCCCTCCCACCAAGAAAGAAGGAATTCTGTCCCCTGATGGCCTTCCAGCTCGACTGCCACACAGCTCTTCCCTGGATCACCAGCCTGATTGCAGATTTCAGATTTGCCAACCCCCATAATCACCTGAGCCAGTTCTTAAAATAAGTATCCATCATTCTCCATCTTTCTCTCTGCCATACTTGCATACGGTGACAGACTCATACACACACACATGCACACAAGCATGCGTACATCTTAGTTGTTGAGAATCATAACTATCATAGATAGGAAAATACAGACATTTAAATTGCTCGTCTGCTGTTGATATTAACGGAAAACTGTACCAGGTCTCTCTAGGCATTCTTAGTGTATATGTATGTGCATGTGTATATACATACATTCACACACACATATATTTATACTTCTATTTGTATATAGCTTGTATAGATGAGGAAAGTGAACAGTGGAAGGGATGTAATGTACTCACCGTGATGCATAAAATTGACGGGAGAGCCAAAAAAACCTCAGTTTCCTCTGGTGTGGTCCAATTCTTGTCTAAGTACTTGGCTCTCATGTTTTCAGTAGCAAGATAATAAAGTTACTGGGTTTGGCAGTAACTTTATGTTGCTAAAGGTTATGCTAACATAACATGGTTGCTAACGTTTACAGAATGTTTTCTGTATATTGGGTATTAATCTAATTGCTTTATAGATGTTCATGATTTTAATCCATATGACTACTCAGTAATATAAGATCTGATATTATCCCCATATTACAGATTTTAAACACGAGTC
This sequence comes from Vulpes lagopus, assembly GCF_018345385.1. Taxonomy (NCBI): domain Eukaryota; kingdom Metazoa; phylum Chordata; class Mammalia; order Carnivora; family Canidae; genus Vulpes; species Vulpes lagopus. The sequence goes on along the minus strand of NC_054836.1, from coordinate 5,552,787 downwards.
CCAGTCAACAGCATGGACATTGGTGTACAGTGGTGAGATAGAGGGTGCTCAGGGCCCAAGCAGCCTGGCTCCAGACGTTGTGCTCCTAACCATTCCACTCTACTACTTCTCAGCATAGATGCCCTGAGCATAGCTCTTCATCTCTCCTTGTGGAGTCATTATCCAGAACATTGATTGTGGTACTTTCTATAGGGTTTTATTATCCTTTTAAAGATTGTAGTGATTTATTTATGTATTTGTTTATTTGAGAGAGGGAGAGAGAGAGAGAGAGAGAGAGTACACACACACAAGTAGGGGGAGTGGCAGAACAGGGAGCCTGATGCGGGGCTCAATCTCAGGACCCAGCCATCAGGCATCCCTAATATGGTTTATTTCAAAAGATAAAATGCATATAAGTTATGTAAGTTCTAAGAGGCCATTTGATGATAACTGCTTGCTCATTCCTTGAGAACAGAAGACATACCCATTACAGCAGCAATTTGGGCCTCTTATTGGGGTATATTTTTAGCAACTAGACTTTCCTGTCTAGCTTTTGAAACACTGATGGCCATCTGATTTGCCAAAATCATATAGAAAAGTGATAAAGTAGTGATGTGGTTTGGTTCCTTGTCCAGCAATTTGGGATGTGTTTTGAGGAAGGGGATAGCAAGCTTCTATGTGTATGTCCCTTGGTTCTCTACAGGAATAACCATCGTAACTGCCATTTGCTGGGCCTTCTGTGTGCCAGAACTCTTAACAGGTGCTTTACAAACAGGTGCTTTACAAACGTATCTCATGGAGTCTTCTCAACATTAGCATCACCTTTCACATTTAAAGAAAGCAGTGGGATCCCTGGGTGGCGCAGTGGTTTGGCGCCTGCCTTTGGTCCAGGGCGCGATCCTGGAGACCTGGGATCGAATCCCACATCGGGCTCCCGGTGCATGGAGCCTGCTTCTCCCTCTGCCTCTCTCTCTCTCTCTCTCTCACTGTGTGCCTATCATAAATAAATAAAAAATAAATAAAAAGGTTTTTAAAAAAAAATGAAGAAAGCAGTGATTAGGAAGTTCAAGAATGTTTCCAAGGTGAGTAGCAGAGCAGGATTTAAACTTTATCTTAATGACACCAGCCAGTGCTCTCAGTCTCTCTGCTGTACCTTCCTGGGACTCTCCACCCTTCCCTGTTAGACTGTAAGCTCCATGAGGGCAGGCACTTTTCTTCATTAGGTTCACTACCATAGTTCAGCATCTACCAAGGGAACTGCCCGACACATAGTAGGTATTTAATGCATGGATGTTGAGTGATGAACTCACTGTTCTCTGTGATCACCACCAACCAGCTGTGGGCCAGAGAGCGAGCAATCTGTTGGGGGTACTCTGGACTCTTGTGGAGTTAGCTCTCAGGCACCTGTTGGAGGATATTTTCTCTGGGTTTCAAAATGAGCATATCAGCTTGGCCTTCAGCTAGGTACTGCATGGCTCTATCAGTAAATGTCCTTTCCAAAGACCTCTAAATGATGTTATGTATATCTCTGTCATTAGCACTCAGGACTGATAATTTATAGTTTGTGCTGTATACTGATGTAGGACAATATCTAAATAATATTGATGCTTTTAAGGAGATGTCGAATTATATGTTTTTAAGACATCCCTAAAGGTCTCTGTTTCTTCCATTACTCCAGATCTCCCTATCATTCTCTGCTGTTTCTCTCTTTGACATGTATTCTCACACTAACATGTGCACTCATTCACACACACGTGCACACTCACAGACATACCCATATTCACTCACGTGAGCACTTACACACTTGTACTCACAGATGCACTTGTATTCACACTCACATTTACACTCACACTCACGTAGTCACACACCTTAGTTTCTCACCTATCTAATTAACATATCTCCTTTCTTTTCAAATGAAGTACATGGAAAACCACTTTGTTAAACCAAAACTGTGTTATTTACATTTATATTTTGTCCCATTTTTTTCCTCAGAGTTCATTTCCTTTGCTTCTCCTAGCTGGAAACTAATATTGTAATCAGCACCATTATATAAGCTTATCTTTCCTCCTGGAAATAGTAAATTATGATGAGTTTGACAAAAAAAAATATATAAGAATAAGCAACATTCAATACTTAGCCTTATATTCTTGCCTTTAATCATGCAAATAGGTGATGATTTCTGCAGACCTATAGTAAATAGTGTGAATTTTCTTTTTTTCTCTTTGTAAAACAAATGATATGGTCTAGAAGAGTCACCTCTGGGCTTGTATGTTTCATAAAATACATGGATCGGTGTACATCCTTAATCTATGAGCCAAGATTTATGCCTTTTATAATTTTTCTTCACCTTAAAAAAAACTGGCTGGCTAGAAACTCCATTGTTGTTGGTATAAAAAGTCTTATAATTTATATCCAAATCAAGGTCAGGAAAGAATGCAGATTCACTCAGTAAAAATTCATTAACAGCCTGCTTTGTACCAGAATGCACTGCCTTACAGCTTTGGAAAGCCTCAGAGTAGATCAGTTTATGTTTGGGAATGACCAGTCAAAATAAGGCAGATATAAGCAAGAATGTAATTTTTTGAAATTTAAATTTGGGGTGGTAGAGCATGCATCAAAATAGAATACAGTCTTATTAGAGCTACAAAAAGTAATAAATAAGTTTGAAAAATGTACCTTCGCAACGTTCTCAAACTCAGATTTTTTTTCTGGCACTCCTCTTTTTGAATCTGTTGATTTGTTTATTCTTTTCTTAGTAGGAAGGAAGAAAAAGTTCTCAAGAATTCATTAGAGATTAAGATTCATCTCAGCCCTCAGTACCCTTTAGAATATGGTGAAGGCTGACTTGAAAGGGCAAATGGTTTAATTGGATCAGCCTTGGAAAAAGAGGACAGGGAATCGTCCTGGCCGGCGTGTCTTCACCATGATGGTGAAATGGTATTGCTTTAATTGCTATTCTTTCATTCCCTTCCTTGCCAAGCCCAGTGGCTTCTGTTATAACATGTGGCGACTTCTCCCTTGGAGACTAACTCAGTCCAAGTTACCATAATATTTAGGACCAGCTACAAAGACATTTCTTCCCCTAAATCCATGCCAAATCTAAATCAAACTATATTCTCCTCCCTGGCCATTCAAATAGATCCAGTACTTATTTGAAAAGGACAAGAAATCCACAGACCTCTTTTTGTTTTATACCTGCCTGTTCAAACAGATAGATAAACAAGGCATATCATGCCTAGTGTTGCTTTGAGTTTGGCCACTTCCTTCTAAAATAGACATTTATACTGTGGCTCATTTAAGACTTGCAACTTCAGGATACCTGGGTGGCTCAGTGGTTGAGCATCTGCCTTTGTCTCAGGTCGTGATCCTGGGGTGTTGGGATTGAGTCCCACATGGGGCTCCCCACATGGAGCCTGCTTCTCCCTCTGCCTGTGTCTCTGCTTCTCTCTTCTGTGTCTGTCATTAAATAAATAAAATCTTTAAAAAAAAAAAAAAAGGACTTACAACTTAGATGTTTTAGACAGAAGAAAGCATATTTTAAACCTAGCTACAACAAATTGCTGTCAGTGCTGATGCAGGAAAGAAGAATAAATGTAAAACCATGCAGGTGTGGCTCTGCGCTTCTCCTACACAAACCTCAGCCTCAAGGGAGGCAGGCCAGGGAGACATCCTCGTCCTTAGTGGCCGTAGATTGTCTGCTCACAAAACAGAAAAACGCTAAGCAAGGAACGCGAATCCATTTTGTTTTTAACAAAGAGAACCTAGCAAAATAGGAAAGATATTTCTGATAAATAAATTTGTTCTGACCTGTAAACCTGGTCGGGATTTTTTTTTTTCCTTGGCATTGGATCCATTTACCACTTGTGTGTTTTAATCATCCTTGATAAAGTAATTATATTTCATAACTAATGTTATTAATATACATGAATTTAGTCCTGTTTTTAGTAAGATTTACTTTCCTGCAGTGCTTCTTCGTTTATTGTTTTGAAGTGTAACTTTCAACACAATTCATTTTTATGAGTTGTATTTCTTTTTAATTTGATTATTTTATATATACGAAACATTTTGTGTAAAATACTGAAGCAAAATAAAAAAAATGCACTCTTTAAAAAATGCACGTATTTAAGAATTAAAACATCTCAAATACTTTTGGATCTTTCTGTACTTCATTTCTACCTTTTTTTTTTTTTTTTTAATTTATGATAGTCACACAGAGAGAGAGAGAGAGGCAGAGACACAGGCAGAGGGAGAAGCAGGCTCCATGCACCGGGAGCCCGACGTGGGATTCGATCCCAGGTCTCCAGGATCGCGCCCTGGGCCAAAGGCAGGCGCCAAACCGCTGCGCCACCCAGGGATCCCCTTTTCTACCATTCTTTTTTTTTTTTTTTTTTTTTTTTAATTTTTTTTTAATTTTTATTTATTTATGATAGGCACACAGTGAGAGAGAGAGAGAGGCAGAGACACAGGCAGAGGGAGAAGCAGGCTCCATGCACCGGGAGCCCGACGTGGGATTCGATCCCGGGTCTCCAGGATCGCGCCCTGGGCCAAAGGCAGGCGCCAAACCGCTGCGCCACCCAGGGATCCCTCTACCATTCTTTAAAGAAGTGTATATATATTATATATCTTAGTACATAAATGTGCATTGCTAAAGGTATTTTGAGATATGTAAATGTGTGTGTAGTTTTTTGCAGCTTCTGTTTTCTCTCCATACTATGTTTATAAAATTCATTCATCTTGTTGGGATATTCCTCTTATATGCTGCTACAGTATTTCAGTGTGTGTGAGTTTATCCTATTCTACCTTTTACCTGGTTTGGGGGGGGAATGGAGCAAAACAAGGAGTTCTGTTTTAGACATGTTGACTTTGAGATAGCCATTAGAATTCTCATAGAGTTGTTGGGTAGACGGGTGGATTTTAAAGTCTGTAATTCAGGAGAGAGGTCTGAGGTAGTGATAGCATGTGGATGGCATCTAAATCATTATTTCTCTGGCTATTCTAGAATGCTACTTAATCTATTCATTGATATTTTTACTTCAGAATCTTTTTCCTTAAAGCTTCTTTTTGTTTTTGTTTTTGTTTTTCCAACCTGCCTGGTAGCTTTGCTGAAGTGTGATTTGTAAAAGAACAAATGAGAATATGAGCTTCAAAGAAAATAGGGGGGAAAGTGTCTTTGCATACCTTGAAGGGCCATATAAAGATTATTTGTAAGTGCAAGTGAGTCGCAAATGAAACCACATGTATGGATCTGCTTTGTAATCCAGAAGAATACATGCTTAGTGGTACTTGGTTTTACTCCCTTGTTAACTTGGTGCCAAGAGGTCATGCTCACCTCCCCAGTACAAGTATTAACTCTAATAATCTTCACAACCACCTGTGACTGGTAGATACCACTTTTACAGATGAGAAAACTAAAGCTCATAAACAGTAGACCTAGGATTCAAATCCACAGAGTTGGCTCCTAAGAGTCACGCTCTTGGCTACTATGTGAGACTGCCCCTCAGAGTTTGACCCAGTTTCTTCAGCTTCAAGGCTTAAAAAATGGTAGGGTCATCTTTCAGGGTGGCCACTTTGATCCCAGCTACAAGATGGTGCTCCAGGCAGTGGCTCCTAGCAAAAGGGTTTTGTCTGTACTGACTTAGTTTCGCCATTGAACCTGGCCCCAGACCTCACAGAGCACCACCCACCTACCAGGGACCCATTCTCTGCCTGCTGAATAGGATGCTTCCTTGATTTAAGTGATTTGCCTGAAGCCACCCAGCGAGTCAGTAGTGGGCCAGGGACTAGAATCTGCGTCCCTTGCCTTTCAGGCATCACATTTGTTTGGTATTAATAAACCAAATTTCTCCAGGGGAATCTGGCAGAAATTTGAAAGTGCTCGATTTTACTGCAATAAATACTAAGAATCCTTTTTAAAGCAAGGAAGCCAAGCCCTAGCCAGGGAAAACACGATTTGCTCTTGAGGGCTGTTGACAAAGCCACGCTGGCACCAGGATGGATTCTGGATTGTTGGCTTTGAGTCCATCTCCCACTAAGGCTTGCTGAAGGAGTTCAGACCTCTGCTGTTGCCACAGGCTGCAGCTGGACCAGGAAATACTCTCGCACATGAAGCTGGAATGCTCGATGGTCTACCCACAGAGTCAGCAAGCCACAGCTGGTCGCCATCAGGAGGGTGTGATGGTGAAGGCTACATTCCTAGGACACTGCTGATACAGGTCAGGACCCAAGTGAATTAGCCCACCCGTCAAGAGGGAGACCTCTATGCCTTTCTTGCTGTGACAGGGTGCCATACAGGGTAGCTTCCTGGGTTTGTGAATGCACCTTATTCTCCAAAGCCACATCAGTCAAGGAAAAGGTGAAGGCATCCAGGGGCAGGGAGGGAAGAGCATCTGAATTATGAACTACTTGAGAAAGTGCAGGGAGCAATTTATTACTTTTGTCACCAGAAGAATGCTTACATGTACTGTGGACCCTCTGCAAATAGTCTGTTTCGATAAACTGAGAAGCCACTGAAGGAAAGTTTTCAACAAGATAAAGCTGAATTTCCAAGGTTGGTCTGACTGCAATTGGGTCAGAGCTGGGTTTTGATGTATTTTTCATAGGGGAAGATTCTCACAGGAGCCCCACAGTATTGAGGTGCAAAAGACACACATTATTTCTGTTAATTCTCACAATCCCCAGGGCAGCCACCAAGGATGGAAGTTTACACGTTGGTCTCTGCCTCAGTAGGAGAGCCTTAGGCAGTTGTGGCAAAACAGAGTTGGGCACTGCTCTCAGCTCTGCAGGTTGAATTTCCCGCCAGTAATGGTTCCTGGACAAGATGCTTCCAACCCATAGTAGTCTATTTCTTTTCTTTCCCGTAGAAAAAGTCAGCGTTCACGCCTTGTCTGCAGCACACATGATTTTGTTGCCACTTCCTGCAGCCTGTGTCACCTGCAGAGACTGAGCAGTGAGGCCCATGGGGAGGCATGGGGCTCTGTGAGCTAGGGCAGGTCCTTATCTGTCCTGTGTGTTGACAACTGGGCTCGTCGTGGGATATGTTGTATGAGGAAGAACATGTTGGGGGCTCCCACCTCCAGCCAGGCAATCAGGGCTCCCGAGAATTCTTGTTAGTGACACATCTGCCTTCGTAACCGTCGACCCTGAGGTTGCCCTGAGCCCAGTGACCCTGCTTATTATTGGCAAAGGGTGTCTTCAATAATGACTGGTGTCCTCTTTCAGAAACTCCATTGTTACGTGAGCAGTAAAAATGAGAAGGACTTCTTAAGAATGAGTTCTTCCTGTATATAAATAGAACCAAAGTTTTTTTTTTTTAAAGATTTTATTTATTCATGAGAGACACACACAGAGATAAATAGAACTAAAGTTAAAAGTGAGGCTTTGTGTTTCCAGGATATGTTGAATGAATCAAAAGGAAAGAAATACTGGAACTTTATCCCAATTCTTAAACTACCCACTTAAACAGCTTTGTATTTATAAACAGGTAACTTAAGAGGCCAGGAAGCAGAACTACTTGCTTCAATGGCTGTTGTATAGACACAACATAAAAGACCTAGGAGCAAATTACTCCTCCCTTCCCGTGCCTCTGTGTCCTAAGTAATAATTTTAATTTGTCCTAAGTAATAATTTTAATTCAATGTTTAAAGGATGACTTGAAGTTATGAGACATGATGAAGTTTTAGTTACAGAGAATTTAAAATTCTCTGAGTGAAAATCTAATGAAACCGTGGAAGTCCTTCTGTTTACTGCAACCAACGTAGCTGCTGATGCAACGTGTCTTCCCTTCTCTTGCTTTACCTGCCACTTCTCTCTTCTTCCCTCCCCCCTCTCTCTTCCCTTCCCTCCCTCCATTCATCCACAGTGTTGACACAAGGATAACACAGACATTAATCCTGTCTTCATGGAATATACAGGCTAGTGGAAGAAACAGGTAGCATGCAAGCACACAAAGGCAACTGTAGGTTATGACGTGATGTGAAGGAAAAGAACACGTATAGGGAAGAAGCTGGGTTAACACCAGGGCATGTAACTCTCCATGTACATGTTCAGAAACTAGGGATAATGACAAGAGCTGTTCTGTTGTTGCCTTTTAGAGGGTAGATCTATAAGCATAAAGATCTTGGTTTTATAAAGTATCTAGTACAGAATCACTTTTGGAGATTAGTATCATGAATTTGTTTTCCTATAGGTAAAGCACAGACAGCTAGGTAGATACATTGATACATAGGTACATACAGGACGTAGGTACATAGATACGTACCCTACAAAGTTTTTTTCTAACTAGCACAAGTGACAGTCTGTGAAAACTAATTTCTCATGTGCATTACGGGATCGGATGATGACCGTTGGTTGAGTTGTGATAGACTGGAGGAGAAAAATCTTTTTAAATTTTATTTTTTACAAATATAGTTAGAGCTAAGATAGACATACTCTCTACCATTTTAAAAAGGGAATTGGAAAAGGGAGAGGTTATTTCTTGCTGTTGTCCCTAAGGAAAATTCGTAGAAAAATCCCGTCAGTACCCTTGGACTGAAAGTAGGGATCAGGTCAGCAATTCATGTGAGACTCAGTGAGCAAGAGAGGGGGGACCTAAGGAAGCCGCCAGCCGTGAGGGTGGCCATCCTGGGAGGCAGGTAGGCAGATGCAGGCTTCACTTCTAAATGCTGGGTACCTCTGCACCTGTGGTGGGGGCTGCTTGGCCCGACGCGTGTCTAGCTTCCTGTCACTCGAAAAGACGGCTATGGACTCAGGTTATCCTCAGACCTCAGCATCCGCTAACACAAGCAAAATCAGTGCCTTCAGCTCTGGTAATGTGTCTAGTGTCTATAAATTCTCAGGATCTGTCTTTGAGTTCCCTGGGAACAAATGTTGTCTCTTGTTCTTTGGCCTCCCGACTAAACACAGCCAGGGTTTTTAAACCCACTAATTTTTAAAGATTTCCTAACAGAGGAGCAAATTAGAGCCGAAACTTATTTAAGCTGAAAATTATCTTCAAAATTACTCTTTCTCATTAGGAGTGGAACACTAGATTGTTGAAAGTTTATTCACGTTTGTGACTGATACTGCATTTAAATAATTTAAAAATGAATACCTCATTTTAGTAATAAGTTCACTTCACTGTCCTTATCACCATCATCGTTTCCATGAGGTTCTAGGTTTTTTTATGAGCAAATTAAATAACGGTGCTTTCTTTATGACATGAATTAAATCTAGATCCCAATGATATTTGGCACCCCCTAAATACCCAGATGGGCACAGCGTTTGCCTTGAAGTGAAGACGTGCGTAGGGTTTTAATCACATCATGTTTTATTTTTTCCTCTTTTAAATATCGCCTTTTCAATAGTTGCTCCTTAATGAATGACTGATTGTTTACTGTGGTTTATAACCAGGAATTTGAACATCAGAAAATTCTAATCAAGATACGGATGGCAAAAAAATTATTTTTCCCCTCTCGTTTTCTCGTCATTTATGTTAGACAAAAATAAATTGTCTTCCTTAAGTTTGAGAAATCCCTTCATTGTCTTCTTGAAAACTTAAATTTAATAAATCAGTTCAGAGGAGATTTAATCATAGTTCCTAAACCATTAAGAGCTCCTATAACGTAAAAACACAGGTAGGGCTAGAATAAGTTTTCACCTCTTGAGTATAACCAGCATTTGAAAAAAAAAATGTAGGTGAAAAGTAGTATTTGCTGCATCTTCTCCATTATCTAATCACTGAACGTACTGGGAGTTTTTTTTCTTTTTAACAGTGGGAAAGAGACAGAGTTTCACAGAGTTTGTTATCTACCCAGGTAAGATCACTTGAGTCCAAAGACCAGCTTCTGGAACAGGCCTGAGACACCTATAGAGGGTGAGGGTTGTTTGGGACAGCCAGAGGCAGAAGGCCGGTATTGTTGCAGGGGTCTCAAATGAGAGCTTTAGATCAGAATTTTACCTTCTTTTGTCTTCAAAGGTAAGTCAGTCAGTCTTCACAGCAGATGATTCTCTTGAAACAAGGTAGACCCAGTGACCACACTAGGAGTGCTCATTTAATTAAGAAAAGAAACAGACATGTTGTTCCTCCCACTGAACTTCTTTTCCACAAAGCATAGAAGTTATGAGAGCATCGCACACACACACAGACCCTCAGAACCAACCTCTAGCCCTTGGACTTCCAGCTTCACCCGTCCCGAAGGACCCTGAGCACTGTGAATTTGGGCTAGGGCTTAGGTTTGGCTCCCAAGGGGGAGGACCAAACCTAGGGCATACCTGCAGCAGCAGAGAACTGTTCTCTGTTCATGAAAGTGGTGGGGTGATGCTTTCAGATCCTGTCTGCACATTGCCTCGTATGGCTGTAGTTAGCATTGCTTTTATAATGGAAATAATGATCTGACACTCACATAACTAAATATAATTTATAATTTTGAGGTAAGGTTGAAACATGAAAGATCATGCTTTTCAGACTGCTCTGAAGACTAACACAGACAACTCATTTTAAATAACAGTGAGTTGAACCTGCCAGCATCTGAACAGTGTTCACCATTTGTCCAGACACCTGCAGTTGGGTACTTCTGTGCATGTTTAATTGCTCGAACGTAAATTATAAAATCCCTTAAAAAGGGTGCTTTTATCTGGGAAAACAAGACAAGTCTCGTCCAGAGACTGTTGGCCTGCTCTCATAAGCTCCTTGCATTTCCCAGGACTTCATGCGCCTCTTAGAAGAGCTCTGTTTTGATACCCAGGAAGTTTAGCTCTTCAGGGAAAAGCGCAGATGTCTAAACCATCAGCAGAATCACTGCAGACATTCGCCAGGAAGTCTACCCTGTTGAAAACACGTTGAATTTTCTTGAAGGTGGTGATTAGCGTAGCCAAGATCTGTTTCATCAGCCCAGAGACCGCCCTTATTTTTAAGTTCCATTCTTTACCTCTGCTCAGGCTGGCTCTCTGTGGCCAGAGAAGATACCAGAATGAGATTAGAGCAGCCCAGCAACAGAGCAGGGCTCTCTTGGCTTGTGCGGTGTTATCTGCCTCTCCAGTGGTTCCTAGTTTGTTGTGACGTCAAGGCCGCCATTCAAAGCAGAGAAAAAGGAAACCGTGGCCTCTATTCGCATCAGTAGCCTGGACAAGCTGTTGTTTCTCAGGCATCCAAAATGCTCTCTGTCTGGCAGAGCTGTGCATTCCATGCCTGGGTGACCTGGTTAAATGGAGGAAACCAAATGCTCTCTGCTGGATGCTCTCCAAAACAAGCATTCCACCCTGAGCTGCTGAAGCACAGGCTTCACTGCTTCTGAGGACTGTAAATGGAACCACAACATTGCTCTACATTGTCTGCTTGCATCGTCAGCTTCTGGTTTGTCTTAAGAGAAAGAATATCATTATCAGTGGCCTTCGTTAATATACACTACAACAACGTCATTATGCTGCCTTTGGGGTCAGTGCTAAAAAACCCTTTTTGGGAAACCAGTCCTATGTTAAGCTTCTTTTGGAATCATAGTCAGAAGTTCAGGACTATTGAATTGCCACCTCTTCCTTCCCATCCCACTTCTGCTCACCCCCTTCCCCAGTTTCAGATTGCTGAAATCTAAAAAGGCTCTTCTGTATGCTTACATGCTGATTTTGCACTGTGTATTATTGAGCTTCTATATCCTTTGCAAATAGGAAAGAGAATCTCTACTATGATGTGTAGATCACAGACTCATTTTTCTTAATGAAGAGTAACACCCTTTGCTTTTCAGATGGAAGGAGCTCCTTCAGAAGGAGCTATAAAGAGAACTGCTGTTTCTTTATGAGCAAGCTGAGATCCCTACAGTAGACAACAACTTTGCAAGGTGAAAATCTCACTAACACTGTTCTGATTCCTTACAGTTAGACTTTACCAACTTAAGACTCAGTCTTCTGAGGGCATGCCTTCTTGGGTTTCTTTTTGGCATGAGAGACATTATTTTATTAGATTCTTGGAAGTGGACATTATAGTCACTAGAAAAAGCACAATAATCACACTTTGTTTCCAGAGTCCTCTTGGTTAAGTCAATATGCATTTGAGGTTTTATAATATAAATCCCATTAAATCATTCTCAAAATAGCCCTTTCCTGAACTTTTGATTGAAGGTTATTTGCAGGAGCCAAAACCATTTAGTTGTATTTTTTCTCCTCCTTTCTTTCTCTGGCTGACTTACTTCACTTAGCATAGTACTCTCGAGCTCCATCCATGTTGTTGCAAATGGCAAGATTTCATTCTTTTGACTGAATAATATTCCATTGTGTGTATGTGTGTGTGTATATATATGTATATATATGTATGTATACATGTATGTGTGTATGTGTATATATGCTACATCTTCTTTATCCATTCATCTATGGATGGACACTTCGCTTCCATAATTTGGCTCTTGTAAATAATACTGCAATAAACACAGGGGTGCATGTATGTATCCCTTTGAATTAGTGTTTCTGTATTTTTTGGCTAAATACCCAGTAGTGCAATTCCTGGGTTGTAGGATGGTTCTATTTTTAATTTTTTGAAGAACCTCCATATTTTCCATGGTGGCTGCACCATGGAAACCAACAGTGCACGTGAGTTACTTTTTCTGTACACCCTCAACAACACTTGTTTATTGTGCAAGACCATTAAGTTTTATATACGAGGATATAAACACAGTTTATGTTGGGAAGGATCTTGATATGTGAGGTATTTTATTTTATTATTTTATTTTATTATTTTATTTTATTTTATTTTATTTTATTTTATTTTATTTTATTTTATTTTATTTTTTGTGAGGCCTTTTAAAAATGAATTTTTATAAGACCAAATTCTTCCAGATTATAAACTCTTGTCTTCTGGGGAAAAAAAGTAAAGATGATCATGAAACTGGATAAAGTTGGAGTGGATGGAGTGAATCTTGTGAAGTTGGGTTTTATTACACTATTTACTGGACTGCACTCTGGTTTTGCTAGATGGTCAGACTTTCTCCATAGGGTGTCATATGATGCCATATTTGTGCCCCAGTAGATACAGTGGTGGTACTGATGAGCTTGGCTTCATCATGGGTACTTTGGACTAGGTGAGCCTGAGAATCTCCAAGTGGGAGGATAACTAAGACATTACTTTTCATTTATGGACCAGAGAACTATTCCCCTTTTTTGTTGACCACCGTTTACCTATCAATAATCCTTTCATCCTTTCTTTTTCTATTACTACCATTTCAGAATGTCCTTATTATCTGAGAATAACTGGCACCAGAAAACTAAGAGAATCCACTTGAAATTGAATCAAACATTTAAGACAAACAGTAAAACATTTTTAAGAGACTTTATTAGGACTAAGTCTTGAAAAGTTTAAAAAGTCAAATCTAAGTTTGGTTTACATTATAGAACAGAAATTTGGGATATGATGCAACAGTATGTTATTTCTGAGAACAGAGATTGAATGGTAAGTTCTGCGGGAGAATCATGAAGAGAATGATTTTGGTGTGAGCATTCGCGTTTTCCCAAGGGCGTTTTGTAATCTTTGGATATACAAACCATTCTCTTGAGGAGTCTGCCTCTCATGAAATCATCTCCGTTGCCTTTGACTTTCTCCGATATTAACTGTTCAAGTTAACTGTCACAGGTGAACTACATTGCATTTGTCTTTGTATTCTGTGATAATTAGCAACCTAAAAAGTGAGCAGGAATAGATGCTGGTGTTGAGGACAGAGCATTAAGTGATCACTGTCAGTGTTTTTATATTATGATGACCTGTGCTTCCTTATGCAGGCTGGTCACTACAGGGCTCAGAGAATGATGACTCAAGTAATTAGGGAACCCCCCCCCCCATATTACGTTACAGTTAAAGCACCCAGGTGGCGCAGTTGCTTAAGCATCTGACTCTTGGTTTGGGCTCAGGTTATGATCTCAGCATCATGGGATGCAGACCCAAGTCAGCCTCCTTGCTCAGCTATTGGGGAGTCTGCTTGAGAGCCTCTTTCTCCCTACCCCCTTGTGTGTGCATGCTCTCTCTCTCAAATAAGTCTTAAATAATAATAATAATAATAATAATAATAATAATAATAATAATAATAAAGCAGTCAGTATGGCTTAGTAGGCTTGATAATCAACCACATGGAGGTTTGTGTGCACTTTCCTGGCACGTAACAAGGTTATGCAGCCTTGGGTAAGTTATTCATACAACCTCAAGTTCTTGATATATAATGTAGAGTAATAAAACTAACCTTTCAGAATGACCACGGGATTTAGAGCCCAAGTGTATAAAAGTATATAAAAGTCCTGGATAATAGTGCATGCTAACTCAAGAAATGATCCCTGTTAGAGTTCCTGTTGCATTTGTGTAGTGCCTTCCAGTTTACAAAAGACTTGCACATATAATTAAGGCTGAAGAACTTAAATTTTAGCAGTCACTAAAGATTCTTAAGGTATGCAGTGAAACTAAATTTCAGATTATATTTGGTGACTGTGTGCCTGATGGATTAAACCCTATGATTTGATGGTCATTTTCTTCATGCTGTAGTTGGGTACACTGAGTAAGGTCTAAAGAAATCGCTGTTTTGTTTTGTTTTGTTTTTTTAAGATTTTATTTGTTCATGAGAGATACAGAGAGAGAAATGGCAGAGACATAGGCCGAGGGAGAAGCAGGCTGCCTGCAAGGAGCCCGATGTGGAACTCAATCCCATATCCCGGACCCCTGGATCATGTCCTGAGCCAAAGGTAGACATTCAACCGCTGAGCCCCCCAGGTGTCCTAAAATTGCAGTTTTCTCGAGATCACCTGGTTTGTATCTGGCAGACTTGAACCTAAAACCCCATCTTCTCACCCTTTACTGTGTTTTCCCATCACATAGGTAGTTGCTCATTGGCAAGGGAACCAATTAAAAGGCCATCATGCTTGTCCAGGGACAAAGTGACAGAGGTCTACCATGTTTATTGGCAGTGGAAAAGGGATGGGAAGACAAAGCCAGTGGTCGCTGAAAATGAATGCTGCTCATACTTGGCTTCACCTAGAAGGGAGTCAAAGGCTGAACTTGCAAACCTCCCTGGATGGCTATACAATGAATTAAAATGAGTTTGTTTTGTTGTTTCCTGACTGTGTCTAAAGGAGGGACCACCCTCTCCAGATGGATATATGTAGGGATTCAAAGTAGGAGAACATGACAAGGCTGAAAAAAACAAATGTGAGACTGAAACCCCAAAGAAGGAGCACTGAAACAATGTACTACATGTAAGTATAAGCACCTGGACTTTGTGACTTTGTATTCCCAGTTCAAGACTGGACCACGTTGTTACATCGTAAATCACTAACCCTTGTACCTTCCTCAGAAACAAGAGCTGCCTGCATAGATTCTTCTGCATTTATGTGTTTGTTTCGTTGGATGGATCCTGCTGTGGCCCTGAGAGACAGACTTTGCTGGGCCCTGTTTTGTAAACAAATCTGTTCGTGCATACTTTCCACACACTTTTTTTTTGTGTGTACAACTAGCTCCACTTTTCCCTCCGACACACAGAAGCCTAGGAATTTAAAAGCTTGTTTTCTTTTAGAAGTATGAAGGCATCAAAGAAAAATGGGCACATGCTTTTAAAATGTGTATATCTAACCCTATATAAGGTTTTGAATATTCATGATTTTAGCTCCAGGCCATGAACTCTGCAAGTTCCTTGAGGCCCAGTACACACACAGTACTTCCAAAAGACATCTTAAAGCTGCCACAAAACTATTAATTAAATTCAGTGAATAAGGAAAGCCCTTTATACACTTAAAGATTCTGTGGGCCGTAAATGATGAATTAGTCACCCAAAATGATAAAATATTGGTTTTCCAAGAAAAAAACTTTCCAAGAAAGTTTTCCAACTCGTCTCTTGCTTAGATTGGAATATGAATTTACAATATGTATCCATGTGGTCACTTCCTAGCTGTAGTTTTGGGGCATGTTTTACTTAATATTCCAGCAAAGTTCAAGTTTTTATGACAGGAAGTATGTGAATGGTTATGATAGGAGCAAATAACATTTGACTTTATGATTATAGTACAGGAAGTAACTTTTTATGCCAAGTAAATCTTTGGGGGGAAAAAAGTGCTGGCTTATAAATTTAACGTACATAGGTTTCCCAGAATCTTTGCTCTCTTAAGTGGAAGTAATACAAGAATGTGGTCTTACTTCTTTCTCTTCTTAACTTTTCTTGTCATCCAATGTCTTTGCTTTAGGACTGGGCGTTTTCATATATCTTTGGTGTGACCCAACATAATATGGAACCATTCAGAAGGTTATAAGTGAATATAATAGGGCCAGACTATAGAATACAGAGCATGAAAAGCTTTGAAGACCCTGAGTAGGAAATTTCTGTTTCCTTGAAGAGTAAATGACTTAAATCATCATTCACCATTAGGCAGAGGGGTCCCCCAAATTTTCTTACTCTTGTGGCCACATTTAATGACATTGTGGGAAATACAATTTCTTTGACATCAAAGAGTCTGCATATGAGCAAGTTTAAAGGGAAAAAAATAGGTAGAACTTCAGTTGTGTTCCTCATAGGCAGACCTTTAATAGAGGCTTTGTTTTTCTCTGACTTAAATAATAGGGTCACCTGGGTGGCTCAGTCGGTTAAGTGTCTACCTTTGGCTCAGGTCATGATCTCAGGATTCTGGGATTTGAGCCCCACGTTGGGCTTTCTGCTCAACAAGGAAACTACTCTCTCCCCTGCTTATGTGCTTTCTCTCTCTCAAATAAATTAATAAAATCTTTAAATAATAATAATGGAAAGAAAAGATTTTTTTTTCTCATCTTATCTTTTTTCTGAAGAAAGTTTGTAACTGATGCTTGTTCTAAGAACCAGTATTACACACACATGTGTCACATGAATGAATGGATTCCAGTCAGTTAGATAAAAATACCAGAGAAGTGTCTCAGAATTCCACGTGCACCCCCAACCCCCATGGACTGTGACACAGCAACCACTCCAGGAGTTACTAGATGGAGATTCAAACTGTCATGAGCCTCCCTTAACCACACTGATTGAAAACATAGTTTCTAAACACTTTCTACCTCTAAAACTCAGTGTCACAGATTTTGCAAAGAAGAGTAGTTTGCAAATTAAATGAAGCTATTCTCAAAGAACAAAGGAAGGTGTTAGAGTTACCAGCACTTAGTTGTCATTAGTTTCCTTTAAATTCTGCAGAGAAAATATTTGCATGTGGCATGAGTAAAAAATCGGCCTTGAAATATAGTTTAAAGGCAGTTTCCTGTTGTATGTCACATGCGCGCCAGCCTGGTGTGACTGGGCAGACATGCCGATGGAAGGCTCCAGAGCAGAGTGGCCAAGCCCAGGCTCCCTGGTTTTGAATCTTCGCCTCACCATCTACTGATTGTGTGACCCTGGTCAAGTCCTTAAACTCCCTGGGATTCAGTTTCCTTGTCTATAGGCTGGGGATAATAATGGAATTTGGGAGTGAGGTAAGAATTCAGTGAGTCGGTATGTGCACAGCTCCTGGAGGTGTCTGAGCCAGCCCTGTGTGTCATTTTGCTTTTACCACTGATGATTAAACTGGCTTAAAGGGGTTGAGGCCTCTGAACCAGAGCAAAGCATAGCCAAAGGAACAGCCAAAACTCTGCAGGCCCCTCCGACTTCCCACAGTCTGGTGCCCTTCCTCTTGTGAGGCCACGTGCCCCCCTTTCTAGAAAAGTGCCTCTAAAGAGGGCACTCCTTTTCATACCTTAAAAGAAAACTTTGAGTCAGGTTGGACGTAAAGAACATTTGTTGCAGGATTTTATTTTGTTTGGGGAGAACTGGACAAGGTTGGGGGACAGCAGGCCCAGAGGTGTAGAGAGAGAACATAGAATCGGTGAACTTACCCCTGAGTGATGTCCACAGCATAGCTGAGTGCAACAAGACCTGGACAGTCTCTGTAGTTCAGTCACGCTCAAATGGACAACCCGAGAAGGAACCCTCATCAGCCCCCACAGGGCAAAGGAGTCCTAATGGGCAGCAGCTTCTTGGCAGTGGCTGTACCTGTTGGGTTCCTGTTCTATGTGTTGTCCTCTGCCCACCCCACCCCAAGCATGATCTTTATTCTGCATTGCTCTACTTTTCCTTTCTCTCCTTAAAAGTGCTGCATTGGCCACCCAGGCCTTAAGAGGAACTTTCTTATAAAGCAAGGTCTGAAATGGGAACATAGTGCAGAGAAGCTTTGAGACCCGCGGACATGTGTGTGAACATGACCCAGTAGGAGGGGGAGGCTGACTTTTTAGTAAGTGAGGAAATTGGATAGTCTATTCTGATATTTGAGGAGTTGTCATTGCTTTTCCTTTCACCAAGCTCAGTAGCAGTAGGATTTTTTTGAAATTGTAGGTATTTCAAATTGCTCTTACCTGTAATAGTTTCCTGTTCTTTTGACATTTTACAGAATGTTCTTCTTGCCACGGAGGAAGAAGTTCATAGGGTCTTGAGAGTGAGGACAGAAGGGTGACTGTTGGGTAGTGTTGCTGATGTGAATTAAATTCTTTTTTATCTTATTTATTTATTTATTTATTTGACAGAGTGAGTGCACAAACGGGGAGCAGCAGGGAGGGGCAGAGGGAGAGGGAGAAGCAGACTCCCCACTGAGCAAGGAGCCCGATGTGAGACTCGATCCCAGGACCCAGGGATCATGACCTGAGTCAAAGGCAGACACTTAGCCAACTGAGCCATCCAGGCGCCTCTGGTGTGAATTAAAATTCTTAGCACCAATTATCAGTGCTGTTTTCATATCATGCAAGTGGTTCCCATACTGTTGTTTTCAAAATACCCATTTGGCAAAGATGATAAAAACCTATCACCTTGGTGAAATCTTCCTTCCATAGTATAAAATACAGATGGCTTTATTAAAAATTTTCACATATATTCCTCACGCTTATTTTGAGTATTTGAAGAGAAATAAAGGAGTCGCAGTAAAAATGGCACAGTGCTACAGTGTTAGAAATTAAGGGCCAAAGCGCTGTGTCACAGGGGAGTGCCTGCATTTGATTCATTGGTCTTTAGTCCCGTTCACACTGAGTGGAAGCTTATATTTTTCTCCTCCTACCTTGAGGAGCTCTCCCTCCTGCCATTTACACCCAAGACAGGAGCACATGAACAGCCTAAAAATAAAGGACAGGATTTTTTAAAGCTCCTCTTTCAAAATGTCTACTAGTCTCCTCAGGAAACGAGCTCTGTCACCACTGATATTCCCAAAGGTGGGATAAAAGCAATCTTTCTAAATTTGCCCAGTTGTTAAGAAATTCTACTCCACTCTGGCATAAATGATCAGGTTTGGCAAGCACCAAGAGAAATAGAAGAAGTCCTATATTTTAGCCCTTTGTGGCCAGTTTTCAAAGGGTGCTCTGATGTGAAAGCCACAGGGCCAACCTGTTAATGTGACGGAGAGTCCTATAAATAACTATTTTTCTGCCTCATCCCAAACAAATCTGAAAAAAACCTGGGGATGGCACTTAGAGACTGCATGTGTAGTGTCTCAGCACCCCAGTGGAGAGATGATTTCCATATTTGAAATTTGGGGACAAGTGAAAAGAACTCTTTCCTTAAAGGGTTAACACTCTAACCCACTTCGGATTGGTTCACTTGAATCTTAAAATTACTTTTCTGGTCACGCGCACTGAAGGTCTAAGCATTTGTGAAATGTCTTTTTTTTTCCCCCTCGTCTTTCTCCCGATGCTGTTCTCTTGGCTGTCTTAATTACACAGGGGTTGAGAAACCAAATTAAAATTAGGTGTGGCTGGTAAACAGTGATCACGTTGTATGCTTTTAGTTTTGCTTGTTGGAGTTACTTCTCATCCCTGTGTTGCTTGCCTCCCCACTTTTTTTTTTCCTTCCAAAGGAAATATCATAAGCTCTTTTAAGAAAGACTCACAGGAAGTGAGTATCCATATGCTGGTTACTCGCCAGCGACCGAACGTTGACAGGTGGAGAATACGGCTGCAGCCCTCCCAGATTTATTTGCACATTTCCACCAGAGCAGAGGATTAATCCAGGGCACATAGACCAAAGGGGGTTTTGTATGGTGAGGGAGTTAGAGGAAATTGGTCATTGCGCGTCATCTTAAGGGACAGTGATTCAGAGAGCGGGGATGGGGTCAGCAAGGCACGTGGCTGCTGTGTCTGAGGGCTCTGCTGGCTGCTTGGAGGGCAGGCTGCCTTCTAAAAATGAACGCTCCCTCCACCGCCAACAATGATTCTTTCGCAGTGAATCACTTCCAGAAATGAATAGCCACAGTTTTTTTGGAATGAACGTTGTGAAATCCCTCGCTTCTAATGGCAGGTTCAGTTGGTCTTTTATCAGAATTTCTCAAGATCAAAACGAAACCTCCTCTTTAAAAAGAAAGAAAGTACTCCCGATACAGAAAGCAAAAGTACTTTCAGTCTCCCAAATGAAGAACTGTCACAGATCTCTGTACCTGTATTTACAGATACACGTCCATGTATCTGGCTGAATGTGTGAGTTCTCAGAACCATGACTTCATTGCTGGTAGCTGGTGATTTCCAGTGCAGAAGGTCACTAACTACAAGAAATGTTCTATCCGGTGAGTAGGTGATGGATTCCAATGATTATTGCTAAGCCAGGGTTCAAGGTCTTGGATTGTGGATTCAAAAGACTGCTGGCAAGATCATAAATACTTCTGCTTTATATGGTTTAATTGACAGAATTGCAGGACTCACAGAAGCCTGTGAAGGGTTTTTCAGAATGTGCGTTGATTGAATAATCATTGGGATTTTTTTTTTTTTTTTGAGTATACCAGTCCTTTTGAGGAGGAAAGGAAGTTTTACAGAAGGAAGCATTTTGTGGGGGGCTTTTCAAGGTACAGTTACTGCTTTTCTATATTTAAAGTTATCACTCTGCCGTCTTAGGAGATAGAAGTGACTGACTACACAGTATCAGCAGAGAAAAGTTCTGCCAACTTTTTTAAAATTAAGAGACTTCCTCCGCATCTTCCTCCTAACTGGATTTTTTTTTTCCTTATAAATATTCACAAGGAGAAAGTATCCCATGAAGAAGGCCACCCTTCTTGGCGGTACCTGTGATGTGTCTCCCCCGGCTGGCTTGCCAGTAGCTTATCCAGGGGGCATAGGGAGGGAATTACAGTCACTGGAAACAGTGAGTGCCGTTGAAGGAAATTGTTCTCTCTCCCAAGTGGATAAGTTGTTTGACCTACTGACTCATTTCATAGGAATTGGGAAAACAACCCTAGTGTGGTTTTCATTGTTAGTCCTGGAAGATTCCAAAATCTGTGTGTCTGCAAATAAGATGAGCTGGAGCAAGGTAGTGTTGCCACTTGCTGTCTCTGCTTGCCTGTTCTCCTAATGGAATTCAATCCCATGACAAGTCCAGCCTGCGCTTCGGGGTCCTTTGTGTCCTGCTCAGTGGTGAGTATGGATGACAGCAGTTTCTGGTTTTCACGGGTTCTTGCTTCTAAATTTCTGAGTGGCATTTCGTCAAAGGATAAAGCTTTTGGCAGCATCTTTTCCTGACCCATTTATGCTACGTTTCGCATTTACCTGTAGGAAATGCTCGGGATGTGGTGATGATTATAAAAGATGGCATAATCTGTAGATGACAGTAGAAGTTGTGACTTAAGATAAATTGATATTTGCAGCATGTTGTCATGAAGGCGGTTTTGATTTTGAGATATTTGTGTTAAGTGGTTTTTTTGGTGATGAAGTATGGAAGAGAACAGGATCTTCTAGCAAAAATAATACAGTTACTAAGAGCTGGTGAAAAAATACATGTTTTTGGTTAGTAACATGTGTGCAGAGAAACTTCTGATTCCTGGTGGTTTGGTTTTAAACCAATGTTATCAAATAAGTTAGAGGTATCAAAAGAGGACAAAGAAAGTATATCAAACTTTGTGAAAAGTGGAAACTCAGATATTTGGAGTGACTGATACTTGAAGTGTTCGATTATTGCTTCTGTATTATTTTGTATATGCTGGATTTCCTAAATCACAACCTTAAGTCCTGTTCTTCGTTGATGCAAAAGATGCTTAATGTATAATTACTGTAGAATTTCTCTTTCTCTTTGGAAATGGCAGAGTAGAAAGTTGAATCATTCTGGTACTGTTTATTCAGTTTACTGCTTTATTATGTCTGAGTGCCTTAGAGCTGGGGTTCTTAGCCTTTTGGAGGTGTTGGACCCCTTTGAAATTATGATGGAAGCCACAAATCTTTTGCTACATTCATACACAAACATTTGCCTGTGTTTTCAAGGTATTTGAGCTCAGTGAGGCTCATCTGTGGCTCCCAGGTTAAGGACACCAGCCCAGAGTCAGACCTTATGTTTCTGCCGTGATTTCTTGAGCTTCCCAGTAGACACTCTGACTTAAAAGAGGAGCCATCCAAGTCAGAAAGAAGTTATTCTCTGTTTGCTAGGTCAGGGGT